>NW_026988425.1:54253333-54934166 GCF_030222135.1 Aotus nancymaae | reverse complement strand
CACCTGGCTAATTTTTGTATTTTCAATAGAGATGGGGTTTCACCATGTTGGCCAGGCTGGTCATGAAGTCTTCACCTCAAGTGACCCACTTGCCTTGGCTTCCTAAGGTGCTCAGATTACATTCATGAGCCACCATGCCCAGCTGACATTTTCAAGACTTTATTCTTGTGTCAAATTTAACCAGTTTACACTCCTACCAGCAGTCCGACAGTGCCTATCATAGAACATAAATCAGTATAAACATGACAGTGTAAATAAGGTCCTTAAAAATGCAGTAGGTAAACAAAGATGAATAAGACCATTCTCCCTGGCCTAAAGTAATAGGCTCTGTATTTTTTTTTTCAACTTTTACATCAAGCAGTAGGAAAATATAGGCTGTTTAAAGGTGGTTTCTCTCCCACCAAGGTTTATTCTCCTAAGCACTGTTAATCATCCTCATTTATCTAAATTTCTACAATATAAAAAGTCTAAAAGCAATGTCTAAAAACAATGTATATACATATATTTGTGTGTGTATATATATATAAATAATTATTTAAGTTGGAAATATAAATAACATAGTTAGAAATACCTTAAGGTAATCTTAAGCAAGTCATAGTAAAAGCATCTTAAATGGAGGTTGAGGAAAAGTTATGATAGAGTATGTTTGACAGTCAAAAAACATTTTTCATATACTGTTTAGTTCCTTTATGAAAATAGGACTATGTCAAAAACCACATAAAATATGATTTGTATAGAGGTAATTGATAGCCTCTCACAGCTATTGACAAAATACATTTCATACCTAAATTGTCAACTGCTAGAGTTTCCTGCAGTGTAAAACCTGTGAATTATTTTCTTTTGTCCTTAATTCAAAGAAAGAGAAAAAAATACACCGATAAATGTTCAAGTAGCCAGCCAATGCCATAGGCATACTTCTAGATTTTATCACATGTCTAATTTGGTTTATTGTGGCTTGATTAACTTTAGCATACAGCTGCTTTTGATGTCAGAATATTCTTCTGTATAAAGCTTAATATGATCAAATAATTGGATTTAGCTATTTATTTTACATTTTATTATGTAATTATTGTGTCCTGCTCTTTGGGAATTGCTATATACATTAAATCCAAGTTATAACACTGTAAGCCATGTTAGGAAGTATAACATTTTATTTACCAAATGAAAACAGTAAAAAAGAAATGAAAAGTAAATCTATAGTGACTTATGTATTGAAAAGGATGTTAGAAGAATACCACATTGTTTAATTCATAAAGATAATATTTGGCCAGGTGTGGTGGCTCACACCCATAATCCCAGCACTTTGAGAGACTGAGGTGGGAGAATCACTTAAGTCCAGGAGTTTGAGACCAGCCTGGGCAACATAGAAGAACCCATATGTACAAAAAATAAACAAAATTAGCCAGGTTTGGTAGCTTACACCTATAGTTCCAGCTACGTAGGAGGCTGAGGTGGGAGGATCACTTGAGCCCAAGAGTTCAAGGCTCCAGTGAGCCCCTATTGTAGCACTATACTCCAGCCTACATGACAGAGTGAGACCCTGACTCAAAGAAAAAAATAAGATAATATGTGACTGATGGTTTATTTCCTTGTTATGTCATTATAGTGATAGTTTGAACTCTGTGTGTAAAAAAAACTTTTGTATATGAGAAATTAAGTAAAATAAGTTAGAAAATCACAGAGATACGCAAAAATCAAGTTGACTTTTGTATTTGCTTTAGAGCTATAAAACCTTACCTTTTAAAATGCCATGTTCAGATATTTTAAGATAGCAGTTATTCTCATGTTAATATAAAATGGTATGTGCTAAGGTTATTTCCATAAAATTTTAACTTGAAAGATTCCTGTGAATATAGGTAGAACATGAATGTGATCATAATACAGATCCCAATAGAACAGCCTGTCCAGAAGATCCTGTTCCTTACATGTGTGTTTATAATTTAAGCCATATCGAAAAATGCTTTTATCCCAATTATAAATTAAGTATATTCATTTGATATTTATTTTCCAAGGAGGCAGTGTAGCACACTACAAAACAAAAAGCACACACACATATATACATGCGTACTTAGTGTTTAGCTTCAGGTAAACTGGGTTTGAATCCCAGTTCCGTTATTCATTATACTTATGATCTGGGACAAGCTTATGATATTTCCAAATATCAGAATTGTCTAATCAAAGTTATTCTTAGGTTTCCTTTCAAATGCGTCCTTCAGATGAGAGTTACTTCCCCATCAACCAAAATATAATCCCTTAAGGGTGTTTCTCCTGATATCCAATGTAGAAGATCAATTTAATTCTGTCTAAGGAAAGGAAAGACTGGATGAGAGCGACAGGATTTATGGTCTTTAAGTATAAATCCCATTATTTAATTGACAGACTGTTTTATTATATTTGGAGGAATATGGCTTCCTTTTGACTCTACTTTCTAAAAGCTGGTCTGGTCAAGACAAGCCTATCTATAACTCCTAATCACTTTTTCCTGACTGCAATCTATAGGGCAGGTTTATTCCAGTTTAAACCTGACCTCTCTCTAAGAATCTTACTTTGTTTTGACATTCACACAATACATAATTGTTTTACATACCACTTGTGCCCATATATAATCACTTGCTGACAACTGAGACTTGCCACTATTTACCAGTCAGAAATTTGAAAGTTATCAAGAAATATCCTTGTAGATGTTAAATCTGGTTTTATTCCTTCTCTAAATTCATAACTAGGTCCTGTCTAAACTCTTTATTTCTATAACATTCACACTATCTGTCAGTAGAACTGACAACCTGGTGAGATAGATATAGTATGTTCAAGCACAGACTGGATGTCCACTAGGAGGAGATGTTGTAGAGAAAACTGAAGTAATAGGTAATAGTAGTGACACTTGATCAGAGGATTAGGAAGTGTGGCTTATCCACCCAGGGACACGTGTGTGTGTGTGTGTGTTCCCAGGGCTATTTTTAGTAGCTATTAAAGTCAAAGTTAGAGGGCTCTAGACACAGAGTAGGGAGGAGGACTCATCTAACTACCAATGACAAGATGTCTTTTAATAAATTCTCAGTAAATAACCTAATTTAGTAGTTAAATTGAAAACCCAAAAAGACAAGAAATTCAGTAAATGTTTGGATGAAAGAATAAATGAACAGACTTCAGTATACTACCATTGCAAATGTAGACTGTGGCTAGAAATCAGTGAGTAGTTAGCTGAGGTTTAGTAATAGTTTTATGACTGGGCACGGTGGCTCCCGCCTATAATCCCAGCACTTTGGGAGGCCAAGGCAGGCAGATCTCAAGGTCAGGAGTTCAAGACCAACCTGGCCAATATGGTGAAAACCTGTCTCTACCAAAAATACAAAAATTAGCCACGTGTGGTGACACATGCCTGTAGTCCCAGCTACTCGGGAAGCTAAGGCAGAAGAATCACTTGAACCTGGGAGGTGGAGGTTGCAGTGAGCCGAGATCATGCCACTGCACTCCAGCCTGGGTGACAGAGCAAGACTTCATCTCAAAATAATAATAATAATAATAATAATAGTTTTGTATCTGGACATTTGAAGTATAATAGAATTTTGGTTGTATACCTAAGTGAAAATAGCCGACATTAGATTTAATAATGTACTCTAATCTGTTTAACAATAAAGAATGCCTACATTAACATATTGTTTTCCAACTATTCTAGCTGATACTTGGGAAATTTACTGGAAACACTTAACTTTTTCTACTGTTTTCATTGTAAGATTCAAAGTTATCATATTCATCAAAAGGAAAATGAACATTCTTAGACATGCAGTAGGGGTTACCCTTAAAAAATATTTCTATAAGTTATAAAAGGCAATACACCTAAAATAACTTAAGGGTAGTCTTGATGCTAATACAGCAATGGAATTTGAATCTGAATAAAATTGTAGCAGTTGTAAAAGTTGCACAAAAGGAAGCAAACCTGGCTTATAATACCCAGTTACTTTAAAAATGAGACCATCTTAAAGCCCTTTTAGTTATTTGCCAGAGAATTGGAAGGTAGCTATTCAGAAGTTTTCCCAAAAATGAACTGATTTGAAATGCCACAGATTATTAAAATTTCTCTAATTGCTAATCACCTTTATTTTAGGTATGGCTCTAAATCTGTAAGAATACTGTGATACTTTGTTGTTGTTTTAAATAAACATAATCTAGATACACGTTATCCTTCAGAGAAGTCTCTAAGGAAAACCTGTGTGCTGATTATAAACATGTTACCATTTTTGACATATTTTGCATGTTTTACTAAACTGCCCTATCAGCCTATAAAAATAAGTAAATAAATATCACTACTTAAAAATAAGTACGTAAATATCACAGTAATAACCCACATTCTTTTTTGGACTAAAAATGGTATTATTGAGCTTGATGAATACCTTATTCTCCATATTTGGGTATTTGTTTATTTATAAAAGTTATTTTCATCCAAACAATAAAGAGTTGCCAACATTGATATTTTGAGCTGTCAGGTCAGACTGTACACCTGGAGTCCAGTCTTAGCCCATGGATGTCAGAATGCCACTTTCTCCAGGTAATTTCAAAAAGTTGTTGAGAAATACCTTGAGCAGTAGCAACATCATGATGTATATATATATATAAGTATGTATTTGTGAGGTGATTACTTTAAAGGAAATAGAGTGTTTAGATGAAGTCTGGTATTGTCTGTTTAAAATGGAGTTGTATTATCTTATATTGTATGTTCTGAAATTAACAGTTATACATTTATACATTTTCTTCCAAAATAATATAATTGCTATTTATCTGATATATTTCATAACTTTATTATGAGCCTAAAATTATGAAGTAGAAAAAAAAAATCTTCCTTTCTTTATTTTTTTTTTAGACTACAACAAAATCACAATTAAATCCGGCCTTTGAAGATGCCTGGAGCAGCAGTGATGAAGAAGGATGAATATCAACCTTTAGTACCTTTGTGTCTCTGCTGAAACTTTTTAAACGAGACCATATGTGGTTTTTTTTTTCAACTATACGGTCTATTCCTGACAGCTAAATTGGTCCTAAATGTGGGTAATTTGTTTCCTCATGTTTTAAAATGAGGTTAATATTTGCATAAAATCCTAAAACAGACTTCTGTATCATTTATTTAATCAAAATGTGTTCCTTGAAACCAGTTGCTGTGGCCTGGGGAAGCCCCCATTGCTACAGTACAAGTACATAGTCATTGTACCTCAACTGTGACTTTCAGCAGATTTTATGAACTATAAGATGCAGTTTCAGAGGATCACCAAGTGGAGGCCATCAGCATTGACTTTCTCCTACTTGCTGTACTATCGGCCTGCTCATTTCCACCTTCAAGAATGATTTTGACAAGAATGAGTATATCAAAAATACTCATTGTATTTTTGATATCAAAAATACAATGTATATCAAAAATACTCATGTTGAAATGGTAACATCAAAATTATTTTATTCTTCATCTATTCACATTTTGCAGTGATTTCATTTAATTAACCATTCTTTAGCTTTATGTTAAACATTTTTGGGCTCAATATCTCCTACAATCCAAAAAGTTTATCACAGGCGGCTTTTAACTTTGTGAAAATCCCTTGTTTGCTTTATTTTAATGTAAGAAGGCAGTTTGCACTCATGCTTGAACTCTATTTCTATGAAACTCATTAAGACATGACCAAATCCTGCCTCATTCATTCAAGCAGAAAATATCCTTGAAGGGAATCTGGCTTAAACATGAAATGTTGTAAGAAAATTCCTATGTTATTGTCTCCTTCTGCGTCAACCCACAAATGATTATCATGAAGGTAATCTTAATATTCCCTTCCTGATCCTTACCAGCAGTAGACTAGTAAACGAGGCTTTTAAGAACTTGAATACCAAAAGTATACAGTTGTTGAGGTTTTTGTTTTTGTTTTGCTGAGATGGAGTTTCACACTGCTGGAGTGCAGTGTCATGATCTCAGCTCACTGCAGTCTTCACCTCCCAGGTTCAAGCATTTCTCCTGCCTCAGCCTCCCAAGTAGCTGGGATTACAGGCTCCCACCACCACACCCAGCTAACATTTTGTATTTTTAGTAGAGACAGGGTTTCACTGTGTTGACCAGGCTGGTCATGAACTCCTGACCTCAAATGATCCGCCCGCTTTGGCCTCCCAAAATGCTGGGATTACAGATGTGAGCCCCACCCTCCCTGGCCAGTTGTTGAGCTTTTAAGTGTATAATGGTTAGACCTCATATCAGACCTTTCCAGCCAAATGTTTTCCATACACTTGCTTTTACAATTGATCTTTTTTCCAACTGACACATAAAATTTTATGTATTTGCCATGTACAACATACTATTTTGAAGCATATATACATTATAGAATGACTAAATCTAGCTAATTGACATATGCATTACCTCACATAGTTACCGTTTTTGTGGTAAGAACACTTTACATCCATTCTCTTATCATTTTTCAAGATTAATTGTAATCTTGTAACTATAGTTACTATGTTGTGCAATAAGTCTCTTGCACTAATTCCCCCTATTAAACTGAAATTTTGTATCTTTTGACCAGTGTCTCTCCAACCACCCTAGCTCCTGTTAACCACCATTCTACCCTCTACTTCTGCTTTTTTTTTTGAGACAGAATTTTGCTCGTTGCCCAGGCTGGAGTACAATGGCACAATCTCGGCTCACCACAACCTCCGCCTCCTGGGTGTAAGCGATTCTCCTGCCTCAGCCTCCCCAGTAGCTGGGATTACAGGCATGCGCCACTACACCTAGCTAATTTTGTATTTTTAGTAGAGATGGGGTTTCTCCATGTTGGTCAGGCTGATCTCGAACTCCCAACCTCAGGTGATCTGTCCACCTCAGCCTCCCAAAGTACAGGGATTACAGGCATGAGCCAACGCGCCCAGCCTACCCTCTACTTCTATGAGGTCAACCATTTATATATATTTACCACATTTTATTTATCCATTCAACCATTGATAATTGCTTAGGTTGATGCCATATCCTGGCTGTTGTGAATAATGCTGCAGTGAACCTGGGAGTGCAGATATCTCTTTGACACACTGATTTCATATCCTTTGGATATAAGCCCAGTAGTAGGATTGCTAGAGCATTTGTAGTTCTAATTTTAACTTTTTGCAGAACCTCCATACTGTCTTCCATAGTAGCTGTACTAACTTACATTCCTACCAAGAATATGCAAAAGTTCCCTTTTCTTCACATCTTTGCCAACTTGTTATCTTTTGTCTTGTTGATAATAGCCATTCTAACAAGTGTGAGGTGATATCTCATTGTGGTTTTAATTTGCATTTCCCTAGTCACTACTGATGTTGAGAACTTTTTCATATATCTGCTGGCCATTTGCATGTCTTCTTTTGAAAACTGTCTTTTCAGGTTCTTTGCCCATTTTTAATTGGGTTATTTTCTTGCTTTTGAGTAGAGTTTCTTAGATAGTAACCCCTTATCAGATCTACAGTTTATAAATATTGTTTTCTCCATTATTTCTTCACCTTATTGTTTCCTTTCCTTTGCTGTGCAGAAACTTTTTAGTTTCATGTAATTTCATTACTGTACTTGCGCTTTTGTCACTGTGCTTTTGAGGTCATATCCAAAAAAATCATTGCCCAGACCAATGTCATGGAGCATTTTCTCTATGTTTTCTTCTGATAGTTTCAAATCATTGATTTATTAAGCCGAGGTCATTCTACTTTCACTCTTGTTCCCTTGGTGAGGGTGCATTTGACCTTTGAAGAAAGCTGTTTTGAAAAAGCTATTGGCCAGGCATGATGGTTGTAATCCTAATACTTTGGGAGGCCAAGGCTGGCAGATCACTTGAGCTCAGGAGTTCAAGACCAGCCTGGGCAACATGATGAAACCTCATCCCTAAAAAACAAATACAAAAATTAGCCACGTGTGTTTTACATGCTTCTAGTTCCAGTTACTCGGGAAACTGAGTCAGAAGGATCACTTGAACCTGTGAGGTCGAGGCTGCATTTAGCCAAGATTGTGCCACTACACTCCAGCCTGGGTGACACAATGAGACCTTGTCTCCCCCACCTCAAAAAAAAGAAAAGAAAAACTATTAAAATTGGAAATTTCTTTTTAAGAAAAAGGAAGGCTTCTTCCAAACTGCAAATACCTGTTTTACTTATTTCTAGTTATATAGATACATAGGCTCATTGTAAATAATTCAAACAACATAAAGCCCTAAAAAAGAAGGTAGTGGTCACCTAGAATTATAATACCATAAGGTAACCACCACTAACATTTTCATGGACATTCTTCATCCATCTCTTATGATACATATAATTTTGCATAATGGGATGTTCAACATGCTGTTATCATAAACACCCCTCTCTTTCCACATTAGTACCCCATTCCCCATTCCTTACCGCTGCTGCCACAAACCAAGTTATTAACCTAGCCTGTGTTCTTTCATATTACAATCCTATATAGATCTATGTAGACATATAGAGGATGTGTTTTATTTTGCAGAACTGGGATATACATAGTTCTGTCTTGAATTTTTCAGATACAGCTTATATAAATCCCTCTCTGTCATTTGTTATCACAAAGTTATTATTTTTGTTAACTGCATTATACTCTATTTTGTGAATGTGCCTCAGTTGTTTTCAGCTGGTCCCCTATTCAGAGCTACATGTTTATTAGTGAAGACTGTGAACTGTATTATATTCTCCTTAGTTGGTATATTTCAGTGTACAATTTACTTATTGAATATCATCTTTTTTCCTCTGAAATGATAATTTAGCTGGGTATATGATTTTGGGGTTGTAGTCCTTTTCTTTTATTGGTCTACAGATATTATGCCCACTTTTTTCTAGCTTCTGGTATTGCAGATGAGAATTCCAGAGCCAATTTGATTTTTTTTCCTTTGTAGGGAATTCATTCTTTACAGCTGGAAGCTTGTAAACTGAGGTTTTAAAAAAATTACAGTTTCTTAATTTTGTCAAGATATCTGATGTCTTTTATACATATATATATATTATTGCACTTTAGGTCTGGGGTACATGTGCAGATCATACAGGATTGTTGCATAGGTACATACATGGCAATGTGGTTTGCTGCCTCCATCCCCCGTCACCTGTATCTGGCATTTCTCCCCATGTTATCCCACCCAAACCTCCCTACCCCCGACTGTCCCTCCCCTGTTCACTACCAACAGACCCCAGTGTGTGATGCTTCCCTCCCTGTATCCATGTGTCCTCATTGTTCAATACCCACCTATGAGTGAGAACATGTGGTGTTTGATTTTCTGTTCTTGTGTCAGTTTGCTGAGAATGATGGTTTCCAGATTCATCCATGTCTCTACAAAGGACACAAACTCATAATTTTTTTATGGCTGCATAGTATTCCATGGTGTATATGTGCCACATTTTCCTTATCCAGTCTATCATCGATGGGCATTTGGGTTGGTTCCAGGTCTTTGCTATTGTAAACAGTGCCGCAGTGAACATACATGTGCATGTGTCTTTATAATAGAACGATTTATAATCCTTTGGATATATAACCAGTAATCGGATTGCTGGGTCAAATGGAATTTCTATTTCTAGGTCCTTGAGGAATTGCCATACTGTCTTCCACAATGGTTGAACTAATTTACACTCCCACCAACAATGTAAAAGTGTTCCTATTTTTCCACATTCTCTTCAGCATCTGTTGTCTCCAGATTTTTTAATGATCGCCATTCTAACTGGAGTGAGATGGTATCTCAATGTGGTTTTGATTTGCAATTCTCTAATGACCAGTGATGATGAGCATTTTTTCATATGTTGGCCTCATAAATGTCTTTTTTTGAAAAGTGTCTGTTCATATCCTTTGCCCACTTTTGAATGGGTTTGTTTGTTTGTTTCTTGTAAATCTGCTTTAGCTCTTTGTAGATTCTGGATATTAGCTCTTTGTCAGATGGATAGATTGCAAAAGTTTTTTCCCATTCTGTTGGTTGCCGATTCACTCTAATGATGGTTTCTTTTGCAGTACAGAAGCTCTGGAGTTTAATTAGGGCCCATTTATCTATTTTGGCTTTTGTTACCAATGCTTTTGGTTTTTAATCATGAAGTCCTTGCCTATGCCTATGTCCTGAATCGTTTTGCCTAGGTTTTCTTCTAGGGTTTTTATGGTTTTAGGTCTTATGTTTAAGTCTTTAATCCATCTGGAGTTAATTTTAGTGTAAGGTGACAGGAAGGGGTCCAGTTTCTGCTTTCTGCACATGGCTAGCCAGTTTTCCCAACACCATTTATCAAACAGGGATTCCTTTCCCCATTGCTTGTTTTTGTCAGGTTTGTCAAAGATCGGATGGTTGTAGATGTGTGGCATTGCCTCCGAGGCCTCTGTTCTGTTCCGTTGGTCTATATCTCTGTTTTGGGACCAGTACCATGCTGTTTTGATTACTGCAGCCTTTTAGTATTGTTTGAAGTCAGGTAGCGTGATGCCTCCAGCTTTGTTCTTTTTGCTTAGAATTGTCTTGGCTATGCAGGCTCTCTTTTGGTTCCATATGAAGTTTAAGGTGTTTTTTTTCCAGTTCTGTGAAGAGGGTCATAGGTAGCTTGATGGGGATAGCGTTGAATCTGTAAATTACTTTGGGCAGTATGGCCATTTTCACGATATTGATTCTTCCTAACCATGAACATGGAATGTTTCTCCATCTGTTTGCGTCCTCTCTTATTTCATTGAGCAGTGGTTTGTAGTTCTCCTTGAAGAGGTCCTTTACATTCCTTGTTAGTTGTATTCCTAGGTATTTTATTCTCTTTGTAGCAATTGTGAATGGCAGTTCGTTCTGGATTTGGCTCTTTTTAAGTCTGTTATTGGTGTATAGGAATGCTTGTGATTTTTGCACATTGATTTTGTATCCTGAGACTTTGCTGAAGTTGCTTATCAGTTTCAGGAGATTTTGGGCTGAGGTGATAGGGTCTTCTAGATATACAATCATGTCGTCTGCAAATAGAGACAACTTGACTTCCTCCTTTCCTATTTGAATACCCTTTATTTCTTTTTCTTGCCTGACTGCTCTGGCTAGAACTTCGAGTACTATATTGAATAGGAGTGGTGAGGGAGGGCATCCTTGTCTAGAGCCAGATTTCAAAGGGAATGCTTCCAGTTTTTGCCCATTCAGTATGATATTGGCTGTGGGTTTGTCATAAATAGCTTTTATTATTTTGAGATACGTTCCGTCAACACCTAGTTTATTGAGAGTTTTTAGCATAAAGGGCTGTCGAATTTTGTCGAAGGCCGTCTCTGCATCTATTGAGATAATCATGTGGTTTTTGTCTTTGGTTCTGTTTATGTGGTGGATTACGTTTATGAAGACTAAAGGATATCTGATGTCTTTTTTTGTTCTCTCTCATCACTTCTTATTCTTCTTGGGAGCTCTTTCAATGAGGGTCCAAACCTCTTCTCAGCTCAGGTATATTTTCTTCTAATATTTGTCTTATTGTTACTTCTCCTTTTTTCTTCTTCTTTTTTGGATTATCTAATAATGGCATGTGATTGACCTCCCTATCTTTCTTCCTTTTTTTTTTTAGACAGAGTCTTGCTCTGTCACCCAGGCTAGAGTTCAGTAGTGCAATCTCAGCTCACTGCAGCCTCCACCTCCCAGGTTCAAGCAATTTTCTTGCCTCAGCCTCCTAAGTAGCTGGGATTACAGGTGTCCACCACCATGCCACCTGGCAAATTTTTGTATTTTTTTTAGTAAGGGTGGGGTTTCACCACACTGACCAAGCTGACATTGAACTCCTGGGCTCCAGTGATCCGCCGGCCTCGGCCTCCCAAAGTGCTGGGATTATAGGAGTGAGCCATCGTGCCGGGCCTGACCTCTCATTCATTGTCTTATCTTTTCGTTTCTCCTTTTCTTTTTTTCCAATTCTTAGAACTGTTCTTGGCATGTAGAAGGTGCTTAATAAGTACTTGTTTTGTTGTTTCTGTCATATACTTTGTTTGTGTGTAATCGTCAAGGTTACTAATTCAGGTCTGACTGATAATTCAGGGAGACTTGTTAATTATTCTTTTATTTCCCTCCCTACCCTACCCTGTTTTGTTTTGTTTAAGCACTTGCAGAAATATAGCAGAGAAATATGGGAGTTCTAGAGAGGCTTCCACTAGAAACTTTTTAAAAATTGTTTATTCAACTGGTATTTGTCAAGCCTTATTCACAGTGTATATCAGTGAATCTATTATGAAGGCAGTGATTACCTGTAAGTTCTCTCCAATGCCTTGTACATTTTATATCTTTTCCTTCCATGCTGTCTTGGCTAATGATATATTTCCTTTAGTCACCTAAGGTACTTGTATCCTGCCATATTTCAAAGAATACTTAGGCCATTTGTTCACTTCAGTTTGATTACATTTTTAACTAGTCATCATAGTATATCTATGAAATGTCTAGTTTTAAAAAATATGTAGAAATAATAGATGCACGTGTAATTAACATAGCCATAAACCTATTTTTAACCAGAAGCCTAAAATTCACATCATAGATCAGCTTGACCTTCTATACTTGCTACCAAGCCTTTACTTTAGAATTAAGGAAACACCTTAATAGAGAAAAAAAGATAACACCCTTCAACTGAGGTGTTCCTTGTGTACAGTTTATATTAAAAAGCCCCATTTAAACTAGATTTTAAAACCTTTATACAGTTCTCTAAAGACAAAACTTTAAACTGTACCAATTATAACAACAGATAAACTTCAAAATGAAGCTCTTCAGTAAGAGACACATAGGTTTACAGAGCTCATATTGGTGAAGAGACACCATTAGCTTTATTATTTATAATTGAAATGAGGTGATGGTAGAAAAAAAATTGCATCAGCAAACTAATCTCAATTATTTTTCAAAGCAAAATCACTATTTCACAATGGAAAGAAAAATTCAAATTAGATATTTAAATAAGAGCTACATAGTTTTAATTCTGAAATATTTCATTACTGTTAAGTAACATAGTAATACTTTATTTCTGTAAAAATGATAACACTAGTGAAGATGAGAAAAGCTAAAAACATTTCTGTGAATTCTATAATTTTTATAAACAAATACTTCGTTAAATTTCCATTCTTTTAATTTAAGATTTTCCATGTTCAGGTGCTAATTGTTGAACCTGAACCAAAAATCTTATCATTAAAGCAGTAAACTTAAAATCAATCTAACTATGCCAGAAATGGAATGACAAGAAGCTCAGCACAATTAGAATTTTGCCTGTCAAAAAATATAGCAGGAAAGCTAATTACAGAAAGGAAAACAATCACTTTGCTTTCTATTGTGATGAATTTTCTTGACATCAGAAGGTTAAATCTAGTGCTCAGGATAGTGCTAGTTCTTCTGTTTTGATTCTGGAAAAGTATTAAATTCAGGGAAGAAACCTAACAAAGTTGAATTGTAAATATGTTTTTTCTTTCTTCTTTGCAAAGATTATGTTTGTAGTTCTTAATGTGCTACCTAGAATCACTGTAGTAAACCTCCTTGGTGCTTAAAATTATTACAAATAATTTATTATAATACAAGTTTATCTATGTTGCTAGCTCTGTCAGCAACATCCTCAGATGCAGAAGGCATGCTTCTTTTGCTGCCAGGAGGTTTTTTTGGTTTTTTGTTTTCATTAAAAGTAATGACAAAAACCGTAATTACTTTTGCACCAACCTAATATTAGACAATTAAAATTTCAAAGGAAGGGGAATAAATAAAACAACTATGTTGTGACTTCTCTTAGTTCTCTGTGTGTAGGAGTCTTCGGGTCCCTATGTCCTTTTGACTGACTGCTCCTCATGAAGATACTGGTAAGCTTTGTGCTAATGGATTGATACAGGTTTCTGAGTTCATGCTCTCCTGAGGCTTGGAAAGAAATGGGTGTCACTGTCTCAACCTGTTCGTTATTCTGTCTCTAAAAACACAATTAATTCAATGTTCAGACTAAGTTTATTAAGTTGCTCGTGTTTTTATGCCTTGACAGTTTGTTAATGCTGGTTGCATATGTTTTACAGAACTTCTGGCCAGGTAGCTCAAGGGCCTGGTGCATGGCTTTGTTCTCTTGGCATTGCTAGTCAGAATTTTTTTGTTTTGTTTTTGAGACAAAGTTTTGCTCTTGTTGCCCAGGCTGTAGTACAATGGCACGATCTTAGCTCACTGCAACCTCTGCCTCCCAAGTTAAAGCGATTCTCCTGCCTCAGCCTCCCAAGTATTTGGGATTACAGGTGTGCACCACCATGCCCGGCTAATTTTGTACTTTCAGTAGAGACGAGATTTTGCCATTTTGGCTAGGCTGATCTCGAACTCCTGACCTCAGATGATCCATCCGCCTTGGCCTCCCAAAGTGCTGGGATTACAGGCATGAGCCATTGCGGCCAGCCTGTAGTCAGCTCTTTAAGGCAACAATTTATTGGCTCAGGTGATTGGACAAGCCACTTCTCTTTTGTTCATTTCATCCTTTGTGGCAAGGATTAGCAACAGTAGAGGGCCTGTCAATATCTTCTGTAAAAACACCAGCAGGAGCAGAAGAGCTGCTTCTTCCATGTGGCTCAGACACTTAACTCCAGCTTCTCTACATCCTGCATGATGGTATCATCCACTGTTTTGTAAATCTGTATATTTTCTAAATAAATACACTGTTCAAGGTTGTGCTAAAACAAAGAACATTCCTAATAAGTCTTTGAGAACTGAGTTATTAACTTTTTATTGTACTGTTGTAATGGTTTCTTATATATATTATATATGCAAAATTCTATCAGATTACTATGGAAAAAGTTATTAGAATAACTCAGTGATGATCACTATGGACATTAAAGAATGGTAAGATTATTTTTAAAATCATAATAGTTTTATAAAGAAATAAAGAAGTCTGGGTGCAGTGGCTCACACCTGTAATCCCAGCACTGTGGGAGGCCAAGACAGGAGAATCACTTAAATCCGGAAGACAGATGTTTCAGTGAGCCGAGATCGCGCCACTGCTCTCCACCCTGGGTGACGGAGTGAGACTCTGTCTCAAAAAAAAAAAAAATGGAAAAAAGAAAGAAAGAAATAAAAGACAGTGGACTGGAAATCGAAAGGCCTGAGTCTATCTTAGGTCGCTACCAAGGAAACATGTATTTGGATATTTTTTACCTTCTTTTTTTCATTAGTTAAAAATGAGGGAAGGGGACAGAAAACTGGAATAGAAAATTATTAAGGTTAATTCCTGCTCTAAAATCACATATTGTCATATTTAGAAAGCATTTAAAAATTGTATACATAAATAATTAGAGGCTTATGTTCAAAACTAATTAAAGTTCATTGAAGGCAGGGGTAGAGTGTCACTATAAAAGTTTCATGAATTGTCTTAATACTGAATGAACACTTCTAATGGAATGAACATGTGGTTTTGCCTGAATTACACTTTTAAAGTAATGTTTCCATCAGAATTATTAAAGAGCAATCATTGATTAGCTATTTGATTTTGCAGGTTTCTTCATTTGTAGAAAGGGAATAAATTATGCCTTACAAAGTTATAAGAATAAATTAAATAAAGTTCTGAAATATAACAATCATTCAGCCAATAGAACTCCTTTTACTTAAAAAAAATCTCAGGATTATTGGGCTCTGAGCTCTTGTAAAAATTCACTCAAATTTCACCTTCTCCAGGACATGACCCGCTTATTTAGTCTTTCTCTCCCTTCTAAAATGTATACTCCATGAGTGCAGAGATTTTTGTTCTTGTTCTCCAGCACCTGGAACACTGCTTGGCAGACAGTTGATGCCAAAAAATATATAAATTTTTTTTTGAATTGATTAGTGAACAATGCAATTACGAAGCACTTAACTATGGACCAATAACTCTACTTCACAATTCACAAATGATTAAGTTCTTAATTGGTTATTTTTTCTGTAATTTATGATGTATGAATTTTTAAAAGTATTATTAAATACTATATTGATAAGCTGGGTATCACATTAATCTTTTAGTTTTTCTTCCCACAGAATGACAGAGGGTCCTATTCTCAAAGTTGCTATTGGCCTGTACACCCAACATAGATCCTCCGTGCATCTTTCTAGTCTTCTCTGAGGGGCTTAGTAATTTTTTCCTGTAGACGGGTTATATTGAGACTTGCCTTGTGACTCTCAACAGCTAAACAAAAGTAAGAGAACTTCAGGAAATCTGGAGTTCAGATTTTTTTGTAAGATCTTCACGTCTAGTCTGTTCTCATTTGGTAATATTATGGTTGAACTGAATTTCTCCATTGCCCTTGACTCTAAAGTTCTGGACTTTCTGCTCTTGTTTTCTTCCATTATGGAAAAATGACAAATAGTTCTGGAAATTCTATGTTTCAGGTCACTGATTACCTTTGTACCCAGAAAGAAATACGGGAAACATAAGATGGAGGCTCCCAATCTCAAATGCTCACAAAGGGCAGGAGGACATAGTAAATTAATGAAAGAGTAGGGGTAGCAAGAATCAAATGTAAGAATTATGGTTTTTATTTGTATTGTACTGTGGTATAAGCATATAACATAGTAACTATATTATAGATTACATTTTCTGATATGAAATTCAAATATCCAATCAAAAATAGGTATTTTGATTATATTTTTCTTCAATAATTATTTTTGTCTTGAATCAGAGAAATGCGACAGTTTTTTCCTGCCCTATTTGGGATCAGTATTTTATTCCAATATATATAAAAGTGTTTCACAGATACGGTTTTTCTAAAACAGATTTCCTTGCTCAGCCTTTTTTGTTGTTGTTATTGTTTTCATACATTTAAAATATATACCTGGGCTGGGCATGATGGCTTACGCCTGTAAACCCAGCATGGTCTCGGCTCACTGCAACCTCTGCCTCCCTTGTTCAAGTGATTCTCCTGCCTCAGCCTCCTGAGTAGCTGGGATTATAGGTGCATGCCACCACGCCTGGCTAATTTATATTTTTATATATATATATATATATATATTTTTTTTTTTTTTTTTTTTTTTTTGAGACAGAGTTTTGCTCTTGTTACCCAGGCTGGAGTGCAATGGCGTGATCTCGGCTCACCACAACCTCTGCCTCCTGGGTTCAGGCAATTCTCCTGCCTCAGCCTCCTGAGTAGCTGGGATTACAGGCACGCGCCACCATGCCCAGCTAATTTTTGTATTTTTAGTAGAGACGGGGTTTCACCTTGTTGACCAGGATGGTCTCGATCTTTTGACCTCATGATCCACCTGCCTCGGCCTCCCAAAGTGCTGGGATTACAGGCATGAGCCACCATGTCCGGCCTTATTATTATTAATATTAGTTGAAAAAAGGCAAACTAATCCCAGTTTTTTCATTTTTATAAATTTTAAAATCAAATGACTATTTTGGAATTCAATTCTTAGCTCCCCAAGGGGTAAATACCACTTAAATTTCTGGAAAATAACTTCTGCACATGACAGATTTTTTCAGGCTGAATTTCCCAAAGACACAATTTGGCTAGAAATTAGATCAATAAAATGATTATGAATATAGTTGCATAAAAATAAAGCGAATGTAACTGATTATGAACAGACACTGATTTGTGTAACCAGTTATAAACATACTTGCAGAGAAATAGAGTATACATAATCTCAACCAAAGGCACAATTTTTGACTAAATCTTTAGCTAATGCTTGCTTTAGACAACATAAACCAATTTCTTACAAGTATCCAAGAAAATAATCTCTTCAGTTTCCTACCTCTTCTATTGTGCACAATTTATCAAGTAAACATTTAAGAGAATGAACTACTACATTCATAACATGTTTTCTTTTTTTTTCAGTTAAATATTACTCCTACTGAATTATGAAACAAACACGTCATATGACTTGTGCAAACTGCCTCTATAGGTTTGCATTTTGTAAACCAAGTTCAGTGTTAACATTGACTTGCTGGAGTACCTCCTGCAGTCCCGTGTGTAAGCACTTCACTCAACACACAAAAATGCTTTCCTGACGTACCCACTGTGGTCACAATGTTCAAAAGTTATTCAAGGCCAGTCACAGTGGCTCACACCCGTAATCCCAACGCAGAGAGTCTAAGGTGGGAGGATTACTTGAGGCGAGGAATTTGAGATGTTCCTGGCGAACATAGCAAAACGCTGTCTTAAAAAAAGTTTTTAAAAGGTTATTCAGGCCAGACTCGGTGGTTCACACCTGTTATCCCAGCACTTTGGGAGGCTGAGGCAGGTGGATCACCTGAGGTCAGGAGTTTGAGACCAGCCTGATCAACATGGCGAAAACCCATCTCTACTAAAAATACAAAAATACAAAAATTAGCTGGACTTGGTGGCACCTACCTGTACTACCTCCCAGCTACTCAGGAGGCTGAGGTAGGAGAATCACTTGAACCTGGGGGGTGGAGGTTGCAATGAGCCGAGATCATGCCATTGCACTCCAGCCTGGGTGACAAGAGTGCAACTGTCTCAAAAAAAAAAAAAAGTTATTCAAATACTTAAAACCTTTCTGATACTACAAATGACTACAGCTACCTGGGTGGTATTTATATATTTTATATCTCTACTCTTATTAGCTTAAAAAAAAGCTACAAATAATTTAACCTTTTCATGAAACTCTGTATAAGTCCCTTCACCCCAGCTTCACCATACTAAGAAATGTTATAGCTGATTAAACTAATATTTGCAAATATTAGTTTCTGTTCAAGACACCATTTTTGCCACAATCAACCATTTTATAAACCCATCCTTGGCACAAGTGTTTCATGCTATGAAAATGTTTTCATTAAATATATTTTGCACCATTACCACATATTGTATGTGTATAAAAAGAATCTGCTGTAATTCTAGTCTCTGCTTTCAGTTCATTTAGTTTTTAATTAAGTTTGTCATTACATGTCTTTACTAATCTGGTCATACTTCTTACTGTCTTTTGTTTCAAAATAGCTTCCTAAATTATGTACAATTGGTGCATAATAGTTGGTGTGCAGTATTAGTCATGCAGGAACAATCTCTACTTCCACAAGGACATGTGCTCTTCATCTTTTGAAACACATGGCTGTGCCAGTCTTTCACTATCTCATTTATAATAAAGAGAAAAACCGTATTGTGATGTGATGATAAATGGCAGCTCCCCATCAGTGTTAGGAAGACATTAGGTAGTGGTGGGAATTATGACAAACTTAAGAACACCTGCCTAGTGGTAATGGCTTTCATGAATTAGAAGTAGGTTTATCTGAAAATCCAAAATAACATAGCTACAATAAAACATAAATTAAAGTTTCTTTTGATAAAATCCAGGAAGGTTGTCCTCAGTTGGTATGCTGGTTCCAAGATCATCAGGAACCTAGGCTCTATCAGATCACTCCTGCACCCTCTCTCAACAGCTTCCTCCCTGTGGTACAAGGTGATTGCTCTAACCATTGTATCCACATTCTAACCCAACAAGAAAGAGAAGAAGGAAGAAGGCATACTCCCTTTCTTTGGGAACACTTCCCAGAGGTTTCACACACCATTTTCACTGACATCCTATTGGCCTGAACTCCTGGTCACACCTAACTGAAAAGGAAGCTATCTTTATTCCAGGTGGCCATGTCCTAAGCCAGAAACTGAGAGTTCCATTACTGTTCCCAAAAAAGAAAACAGAGACTTGGGAGCAATCAACAGTTTATGCTATTTGACTACTCAGCTCTAGCTAAATTACAACATGTGGGATGTGGGCCTGTTGTGGCTACAAATACTCATTACTGAAAGAGAAATGAAAAATTCATATTTTTATATGAAACCATGAAATATTTAGATGTTAACAAGAAATTCAAAAAATTGTCATAGCCTAGACAATTCATAAATCCAATAAATCCTAGGGTTGGAAAGACCCTTAGTTACTAAGGAAACAGTTTTACCAGCTCAGATTCATCTATTGAATCATTCATTCACAAGTTGAGCACCAACGAAGTGCCAGTGAATACAACAGACCAAATCCTTGCCTGTGCTCAAACATTTCCCTCGAGAGTAGATGTTTATTAGCATGAATTTAAAGTTGTGACTGCAGATATGGGCATAGAGTAAGAAAGATGCAGTCTTTAAAACCTGTGCTTATATGGCCTTATTATACTGAAGAGGAGGAAAAAGACAATGTAAATGTGTAAAATAAGGTATATTATTGAAACTACAAAGGAGGAAAAGAAGGCAGAGAAAAGGAATGGGAAGTGGGAGGAGGGAATAGCATTAAAATTTTAGATGGAGTATCCAGGAAAAGCTTCACTGGTGAATCTTGAGTAATGACCTCAAGGAAGTGAGGGACCTACCCAGCAGATATCTGAGGAAAGAGCATTACAGACAAAGGGAGTATCAAGTATAAAAGCCCTGCGATAAGACCACAATGGCATGTCCAAGGATCAAGAAGAAAGCCAAATGGAGAAGGATAATTAGCGGGATAGTGGTAACAGATTACCTCAGGTCAAGAAGGGCCTTGTAGGTAACTATAGGGCTGACAGGAATCCATTGGAAGGTTTTGAGCGGAGGAGAGACATAATCTGACTTTGGTGTTAACAGGGGAACTCTGGTGTCAGAGTGTGGATTGGCTGAAGGCAAGTGCTATGTCTGATTGTTTCTGTCTCCCCTAAATCCATAAGTTGAAACCTAATCAGCAATATATTAGGAGGTAGGGACTTTAGGAGGTGATTAGGCCATGAGAACAGAGCGCTGCCTTTTCCCCTTCCACCACATGAAGACACAGCACGAAGGCACCACTATGAACCAAACAGCTAACCAGTCCTGACCAGGCACCAAATATGCTAGTGTCTTGATCTTGGACTTCTCAGCCTCCAGAATTGTAAGAAATAAATTTCTGTTGTTTAGAAGCCACCCAGCTTAGTATATTTTGTTATAGCAGCCCAAAGAGACTAAGGGAACAATAAGCAGAATCAAAGAAATCAGTTAAGAGGCTATTGAAATATTCTAAGCAAGAGATGATGGTGGCAGTACCAAGATGGTGACAGTGGAGATGATGGGAAGTGGTTTTAGATATATTTTGAAGAGTTGGCAGAGAGGAAGAGAAGAGTCAAAGATGGCTCCAAGGATTTTGGCCTGAGCAACCAAAATAATAGAGTTGCCATTGAATGAGGTAGAGAAGACTACAAGAAGGGGAAATACCAGTGGCTCTGTTTTGGACATTTAAGCTTGAGATACAAATTAGTAATCAAAAGGTGGGGCCCAGTGGGTACTCAGATATACAAATCTGGAGTTCAAGAAAGAGATACAAGCTGGAAAACACATTTGGGAATTATGACTATAGAGATGGCATTTAAGCCTTTACGTGATCTGAGTAAAGATAGATGAGAGAAGACAGCGAAGAACTGAACCTTGGAGCACTCCAAAATTTAGAGTGGAGGTGGAAGATGAGGGAAAAACTGGTGAAGAACCTGAAAAAGAATTTCCAGAAAAAGGAGAGAAGCCAGGCAATTATGGTATCTCTGATGTCAAGTGAATGCAGCATTTCAAGAAAACTGTAATCAACTGTATCAACTGATGATGATAGGTCAGCTAAGATGAGGACTAAGAAATGACCCGCTGGCTCATGCTCGCAACAACTACATCAGCCCCTAGTCCTAGAAGAGGAGGAAATTTCTCCAGAAAGTTTTTCACTGCCAGAACCAGTTTAAATTAGGAGTTTCTCTTAGTGTTCCTTTGGCATACTTTGCTTATCTATATAATAGTACTTAATTTAAAAATAAATTATAATTGTTTGCCAAGGACTACTCTAGATGGGCAATTAAAAAAAAGATGTGGGGTCAAAAATTCTTATGAAGCTTTCATTTTAATTGGGGTGTGGAGAAGGGTAGACAATAAACAATATTCAGAGAAAATGTGTATAGTATGTTAGGTGATAAGTACTATGTAGAAAAATAATGTAGAAGAGCGGGATAGGGAATGTGAGGAGTTTTAGTTTTAAACAGTATGCTCAGGAAATGCCTCTCTGAGCAAACACCAGTAGGATTTAAGAGAGCAAGCCAGGTGGGTATCTGGGAGAAGACATTCTAGGCAGAGGGAACAAGCACAGAAGCCCTGAGGCAAAAGCACGCCTGCTGGGTCCAAGATATAGCAAGGAAATCTGTGCAGCTGTATCAGACTGAGCAGAAAGAGTGTAAGAGATAAAAATAAGAGATAATAAGGAGAGGTGGCAGCTCTTGTAGGTGATTGACAAGACTTTGGCTTATTCTTTCAAACAAATGGAAAGCGTGGAGGATTTAGCACAATGTCCTGAGGTCAGTCTGGACACTGTTTTGATAATGAACTCTAAGGGCAGCGGTCAACAACAGAAGCAAGGAGCAAGAGGCTATTGTAATAATCAAGGTAAAGTTAGGAAAACTAGTCCATTAAGGAAGAATGCCAAGAGGTTGTCCAGCCTTACCTAGCAAAACATCAATGAGAGGCCAAAGGAAGAGCTAACCATTTCCTGCTTTCTGCAGGGTGAGACTATAAATCCTTCTCTAAGTACTATCTTCTCTGAATATTTTATCACTTGAGGTAGGCTAACTGTTGTAACAGATTAACTACAAAGTTTCAGAGGCTTCATGTAACATAAATTTGTTTATAATTCCTAAAAGATCCTTCCCCTCCACAGGCTAATTTGAGAACTCAGAATCCTTTCCATCTTTACCACATTCCACCACATTCTGCATATAAGGCTTCCTTCAGAGAAAGAGCATACAAGATTTCACTTGGTAAGTGTGAATGAGCCAGGCCTGGAAAGGACAAGAAGCACTTGCTCAAATTCCATTGGCCAGAATTTACTCTCATGGCCATTCCTAAACTGTAAGGAAGACTGGGAGATATAATCCAGTCGTGTACCCAGGAGAAAGAGGAAACAGATCTAGGGAATAGTTAGCAATCATCTGCTATAACTGAGTGGCCATGCTTTTCATTTCTACTCAGGAGATGGAGGTTGCAATGAGCTGAAATCATGCCACTGCACTCTAGCCTGGGTGTCAGAGCAAGACCATATCTTTAAAAAAAAAAAAAAAAAAAAAAAGCTGGTGCAGTGGCTCATTCCTGGAGTCTCAGCTACTTGCCTGAGGATCACCTGAGTCCAGGAGTTTGAGGCTGCAGTGAGCTATGACTGCACCACTGCACTCTAGCCTGGGTGACAGAACAAGACCCTGTCTCTTAACACACACACACAAAAAAGCTGACCATTTCTATGCCCATCACTGTTTTCACTTACAATAACTCTTTTCTTAAGCTTTCTGAACAAGTCTAACTTTCATCATCCTAATCTAGAAAAAAAACAGCTAAAACAAATGAGCTGTAACTAAATGACTAACAAACTTTGCTTTGGGGGATATGGCACAGCTTCTTCACCCTTGTTTCCTAGAACGCTTTATCTGCGCAATTGCTTAAAAATAGATGGGGAACTCATTTTAAATGCATTAAATGGATATATAAAACCAAGAACAAGAGAGATAAAAGATACCATTTTTTAAATCACATCCATTTGCAGAGTCAGCTCTTGATGATCTGTGCCAAAGAAAAAGAAACACAAGTAATATAAAGCAATTTACAATTCCTTTACTTCACTTAAGAAATCAGTCACGGCCTGGTGCAGTGACTCATGCCTATAATCCCCTCACTTTGGGAGGCTGAGGCAGGCAGATCACAAGGTCAGGAGTTCAAGACCAGCCTGACCAACCTGGTGAAATCCCATCTCTACTGAAAATATAAAAAAAAAATAGCCAGGCATAGTGGTATACACCTATAATCTCAGCTACTAAGGAGGCTGAGGCAGGAGAATTGCTTGAATCCAGGAGGTGGAGGTTGCAGTAAGCTGAGACTATGCAAAACCCCATGTCTACTAAAAATACAAAAATTAGCTGAGCATGGTGGTGCATGCCTGTAATCCCAGCTACTTGGAGGCTTAGGTGAAGAGTTGTTTGAACCTGGGAAGTGGAGGTTACAGTGAGCAGAGATCACACTGTGCCACTGCACTCCAGCCTGGGTGACAGAGCAAGACTCCATCCAAATATATATAAATATATACAATCCCCAGTGCCTCATTTTGCTTACCACAATTTTATTAGGTAGGGTAGCAGTGCTATGGTCTGAATGATTCTGTCCTTCTAAATTCATATGTTCAAACCTAATCACTAATGTGATGATATTAGGAGGGAGGGCCTTTCAGAGATGATTAGATCATGAGGATAGGAGCCTTCAAGAATGGTTTTAGTGCCTTTATAAATGAGACCCCAGAGTGCCCCTTTCATAAAGAGAAAGAGCCATCAGGGCTGGGGCTCATTCCTATAATCCCAGCACTTTGGGAGGCCAGGGTGGAAGGATGGCTTGAAGCTAGGAGTTGGAGACCAGCCTGGACAAAATGGTGAAACCTCACCCCTACAAAAAAATACAAAAATTAGTTGGGTGTGGTGCTGTATGCCTGTGGTCCCAACTGCTTAGGAAGTTGAGGTGGGAGGATTGCTTAAGCCCAGGAAGTTGAAGCTGTAGTGAGCTGTAATTGTGCCACTGCACTCCAGCCTGGGTGACACAGTGAGACCTGGATAAGAAAGAAAGAAAGAAAGGGAGGGAGGGCAGGAGGAAGAAAACCAAAAGAAAGAAAGAGCCATCGATAAATCAAGAAGGACTGCACCAAATACTGAATGTGCTAGCTGCTTGATCTTGGGTTTTCCAGCCTCCAGAACTGTGAGAAATACATTTCTGCTGTTTATAAACTACTCAGTTTATGATATTTTGTGAAAGCAGCTTGATCAAACCAAGACAAGAAGTCTTTTGGAAATATTTAAAACCTATAAAAAATTTAAGAGCTGGGCATGATGGCACATGCCTTTAGTCCCAGATACTCAGGAGGCTGAGGCAGGAGGATTGCTCGAGCCCAGGAATTTGAGGTTGTGGTACACTATGATTGCATCTGTGAATAGCTGATACACTCCAGCCTGGGCAACATAGTGAGACTCTATCTCTAAAACAATTTTTTTTTTTTTTTTTTTTTTGAGACGGAGTTTCGCTCTTGATACCCAGGCTGGAGTGCAATGGCGCGATCTCGGCTCACCGCAACCTCCGCCTCCTGGGTTCAGGCAATTCTCCTGCCTCAGCCTCCTGAGTAGCTGGGATTACAGGCACGCGCCACCGTGCCCAGCTAATTTTTTGTATTAGTAGAGACGGGGTTTCACCATGTTGACCAGGATGGTCTCGATCTCTTGACCTCGTGATCCACCCAAACGTGATGATTGGAGATGCATGAAACGTGATTAACGTCTCTGCGTAATCAGGACTTGCAACAATTTTTTTTTTAACAGAGTATCATACAATATACAAAATCTAATATGTAAATCTTAATGTTTTTATAAAATCTTATAAAATGTGATAGCCTATTAATAAAAATGTTCTTTGTTTTTTTCTTATCCCAAATTGATAAGCCCTTCAATCACTACACTAAAAATGTAATGATTATCCAAGAAAGTAATCATCCAGGATTGGTAATAAATTATATAGGTTATATCTCCAAAAGCAGGTATATCTAGGGAATAAAAATAAAATATACAATGTGAAAAGACACAGATAAAACTCATTAAAATTCTTTCATTGGTTATTGTATTGCCATCCAAAGTGCAGCTGGCCCTCTGTTGGAGGGGCCTTGAAATTTGTGTTTTTTAGCATTTAGCCTCAGTGATTATAAAAATTAAGCAAATTTGGGAAACACTAACCTAGCATAAATGAAACTCCTCCAGGAAGACAGAGCCTCCATTTGCAGAATTGTTATGTAAACCTATGAGGTACATTAGATATCAGTTAACTATTATTGCATAAAAGTTAGCACAAAAAAATTATGAGTAGCATGCTCTGCAAATAACATACAGTGTCTAGTAACAAATTCCCAAAACTCATAAGAGTTACATGGAGTTTTAAATTGTAAATTTTTTTCATGTTTTCTTGTTTCCATTAAATCACTAAAATACAGTTTTTCCTGATGATATATTATTTACCCATATAATAAAACATAAACTATGATAGTAGTTTTACCTATTTGCAAAGCAGTTTATTATCATGAAATGTAGGACATGAGAATTTTAACCAGATATTATGTTAGATTGGGCCTTCACAAAACTGTGATACCAAGATAAACTGATTGAATAAACATTCAGATATATAGTTGGCATAGAAAGCATTTTTATTATATCTGAAATCAGATCAAACTTGATTTCATGATCATAATAAGTGGCAATTCTTCACAGTCAAAAATCATGAGTATTTTCAGATAATTATGATTTACAGGAAAATAATTATATTGATTGTTATAATAAGAGATGTTCTCATTCTGTATCTCCCATTGCCTTGGAGATATAAATTTTACTTATATCTTAGATATGTGAACAGGATTACCAGAAAGAAAATTATTTTTCTGAAACTCATAGTATGCATTTCAATCCACAAAAAAATAAAAAGGATGAAGCCTTTAAGTCTGGTAGGCTACAGATACCTTGAGGTAAAGAAATAAGATGAGGGAATGGTTGATAGTCACTTACTCAATTAACCTATCATATTGCAATTATGTTCCTCCTCTGATGATATCAGAGATATCATTATGAAATCTATATAAAATAAACATAGGAAAACATTTTAAAGCATTTAAATGTGAAACTCACAAAAGTACATTCCACAACTTTTCTAAATTTCTTTTTGCCATCTACATATTTATTTAGCACCCACTGTTTGTAGGCTAATATCCTAGACACCACGCATATAAAGACAGATTAGATAAAATATCTTCCCTTTAGGGTTTATAGTTCAGCTGAGAAGGCAATAATAAATTTCAGAAGAGATAGGTCACATGTAAGGTACCTCAGCAACTCTAACAGAATCATATACAGTGTGTGTTAAGATGCACATTCCTTGGCTCACTCTCCAGATTTACTAAATCAGCATCTCAAAATAATTTTTAGGAACTTGCATAACATCCCAAGGACTGTGACTCTCAGTAAAGTTTGAGAATCACTGGTAAAAGTTAAACCCATATGATACTGACATAGAGTAAGAAGTTGACAGGGTTCAATTTTCTCTTAAAGAATGGAATACAGTGGTGCTCGCTTCAGCAGCACATACACTAAAATTGGAATGATACAGAGAAGATTAGCATGGCCCCTGCGCAAGGATGACACGCAAATTCATGAAGCGTTCCATATTTTTAGACTGGACAGGGAAAATGTGGCACATATACACCATGGAATACTATGCAGCCATAAAAAACAATGAGTTCATGTCCTTTGTAGGGACATGGATGAACCTGGAAACCATCATTCCCAGCAAACTGACACAAGAACAGAAAATCCAACACCACATATTCTCACTCATAGGCGGGTGTTGAAAAATGAGAACACATGAACACAGGGAGGGGAGCATCACACACTGGGGTCTGTAGGGGGGAACTAGGGGAGGGACAGTGGGGAGTGGGGAGTTGGGGAGGGATAACATGGGGAGAAATGCCAGATACAGGTGATGGGGAGGAAGGCAGCAAACCACACTGCCATGTATGTACCTATGCAACAATCTTACATGTCTTTCACATGTACCCCAAAACCTAAAATGCAATAAAATATATATATATAAAAGAATAAAACACAGTGAAAAAAATAAAATTGTAATTATTCACAATTCACAATGATATTGCCTCAATAAAATACCAAAGGCACTCTACAAGTTACTAAGAGTTTAGTAAAGACAAAGGATTTACAACCATTAGACAAAAATTAACATTCTTATATTTACAATTAGAAAATGCAATTTAAAAATACATATATCAGGCTAGGCACAGTGGCTCATACCTGTAATTTCAGCACTTTGGGAGGCTGAAGAAGGAGGTTCTCTTGAAACCAGGGGTTTGAAACCAGTCTGGGCAACATTCCAAGATCCTGTCTCTGTAAAAAGTTAAAAATTAGCCCCCCGTACTGGTGCATGCCTGTAGTCCTAGCTACTCTGATGCTGAGGCTGGAAGACTGCTTGAGCTCAGAAGTTAAAGGCTGCAGTGAGCTATGATTGGGTCACTGCACTACAGCCCGGGCAACAGAGTGAGACCCTGTCTATATTAAAACAAAAAACAAAAAACAAAAAAAACCATTGATAATATTGGCAATAATTATAAGGTTCCTAACAATAAGCATAATAAAATATGTGAAAGACCAAAAGAGAGAAAATGAAAACTTCATTAAAAGAGAAGATTTACACAAATGGAGATATATGTTCATGGATGGGTTACCTCAATATTGAAAAGATGACAGATTATTCCTAAATAACTTTAAGACAAAATAAAAATCCTGCCATAGCTTTTCAGTGGAAACAAGAAAACAAGAAAGACAGCTGCTTTTCAAATGTACACAAAATAGTAAAAGAAAAAGAAATTATAAAGCAGGACACATAGACAGTGGAATGGAATTAGCCTAAACACAGAACCCATGTGTATGGGATTTTAGCAAATGGGGGAAGGAGGGATAACCTCTTCTCTAGTCTCACTCTTGGTGCTCTTAGCCATTCTCATGCCTTTCAGCGTCATCTGGAAAGTGACTACACCCAGATTTATATTACTAGCCCACACCTCTCTTTCTTGACCTCCAGACTGGTGTAATCAACTACCTACTTGACATTCATTCCCATTTACCTATCCCATGGATAGGTAACAGGCATCTCAAATTAAAGCAATGCCAAAGAACTCCTGACCTGCCCTTATCTCTACTTTGTTCTTTCACAGTTTTTCTTTTTTCTTTCAGTAAATGGCAATTCTTTTCTTCCAGTTACCCAAGGCAAACACTGTGGAAACATCCTTGACTTCCTTTTTTTCTCTGTCATAGCCCATATCAAAGTCTCAGGAAATCCTGTTGATACTACCTTCAGAATGTATTTTTAAAATCTTACCATTTTTCACTACTATCAACTTGGTCAAAGCCACCTTTATCTCTCATCTGGATTTCCCAAGAGCCTCCTGATTATCTATTGTCTTACTTCTGCCCTTTCTCTCTTCCTCCCTACCCCATGCCCTATTCTCAAAAAAAGTTGCCAAAATACTCTTTTTAAAATGTCACAGGATGTCACTTCTCTACTCAAACTGCTTCCTTAACTCTGTGACCTCATTTCTTACTGTCCTTATGTCCCCCCTCACTGAAATTCAGCTGACCTCTCCTCTTTGCTGGTCTATGAATGGAACATCCCAGGCCATGCCTGCAGGGCTTTTAGCCTTGCCATTCCCATTGAGTGGAATGCTGTTACTGGATAGGCATGCAGGTGTATCACCTTACCTGTTCAAAATCTTGGCTGAAATTCCTGCTCCACTGGGGCCTTCCCTAACCACTTTAACATTTAACATAACTCCCCACCTCCAGAAGTCCCTATTCCCTTCCCTTCTTTATTTTTCTTCATAGCACTTATCAAACCCTGAACACTACATTTTTTACTTCTTTACTCATTTATTGTCTGTCATCTCCAACTAGAATGAATGTACAGTCCCTGAGAATGGGGAATTTGTTTTGTTATCTACTGAAACATCAGAGCCTGGAACATTGCTGCACTCCAGTATTTGTTAAATAAATGAATCCATTTGAACTTCTGCATTTTGAAATTTCATAAGTATATATAAATGGTAAATAGTGACAGACTCAAAGTCAAGTATCATTAAGCAATTGTCTCCTATTCCCAAAAGACTTCCGAAATCTACTAAACGATCTCTTTTTAAGATAAAAGCAAAGTTATCTAAAAGGAAGGAGAAAAGTTTTTTTGACTTTGAGATTCTTTGCAATTTAAGCTTTTTTTTTTTTTTGCTTTCCTTTCAATGGACACTTTCAAAGTTTTACATAAAACATGAAAACCTCCTGTTCAATTTAGTAGGATTAAGCTGGTGCAGGCAATCCCTACATGTGAAGAAAACATGCTTCCGGCCCCTGATTTTTTTCTCCCTACCCATCCTCTCTGGTTGTCCTGATGCTCCCCGCCCCCTTTTGTGTTTTTTTATTGCATGCTGAGAACTCACAACACAAAGCTCACATTTGTGAGGTGCTTGGGTCATGACTTCAACTAAAAATGGTCATTTATTTATTTATTTATTTTTAGATTTCTGGACAGCACAATGCCAGCCTTTGGTTTTGCCTCAGAAGCAGGGATCTCTGGGCTATTTTGCCTTCCAGCTCTTGACGCCATGACTCCAAATCATACCAGAGATTAGAAGGATCATTACCAGACACAAGGCCAGGTGCGTTTAAAAAATAAATAAATAAACCAAGCGCAGGCGCACACGCCGAACGCTCATCCCCACACCACATTCCAATCCGACGGTAGATAACGAGAAATGAATTGCTAGACTTTGTTCCTGCAGCGGTTGCTGTTACCAGAAACAAAGTTAGATTATATACAATCTACTCTTCTTTGTTCTAGAAGTCCTCTCCCCATGGACCCCACCCAGACTGCAGCAATTCTATAGTTTCTTATTCGTTATAAGCAGGGGATGGAGCAGACCCAAGTCGGCCTTCTCCTCTAGGTCTGGCCTCCATTTTAGATGTGAATTAACGCTCACAATACCCTTTCAGGAGCAGGGAGTCCCTTTTTTCTCCGCCCCAGCCTCAGCCTCAGCCTCACCTAGGTTTTCCTAATTTCGGATTTTTCTACAACTCATTCCCAAATGAGACACGCATGACGACAATTTCCACTCTGCCATGTCAGCCTGGAGATGTCCCCCAAGTGATGGCATCTGCGCTAGGAAAGAAGGGTTAAAGGTGCCACAACCAGCCCCGCTAGCCCGGAGCGGCCGGTGGGCGCCAGTCCCAAGCGTCAGGGCGCGCGGCTGAGGCGAGGCGAGGCGAGCGTGGCCCCCGCCCTCCCTCCCGGCCGCTCCCCCGCGCGCCGCCCCGCCTCCTCCCTCCGGCCCTCGGCGGGCACCTGGCGGTGGCGGGCAGGGGGCGGCGCTGCGCGCGTCAGGCGGCTGGGTGGGAGAGCAGGCAGGTGACACCCGGCGGCCTCCTCCCCTTTCCAGCCCAGTCGGCGGCCGGGACAGCAGGGGCCGCTGTGAGGAGCTCCGCGCTGGCGCCGCCCGCCGCCGCCCTTCACTCCCGCGCGCGCCCGGCGCTTCGGCTCCGCTCCCCGTGCGGTGAGTGCGGGGCTTCGGGCCGGCGGGCAGGGGCCAAACTTTCCCGGGGCGCGGAGGAGAAGAGACGGGGGCGGGAGGCAGAGCCGAGGGAACGGCGTCGGGAGCGGCCGGGTGGAGGAACTCGGGCGCTGCGCGAGAATTGGGATCCGGGTGCGGGGGCCCCGGGAGCCGGACCAGGCCCTCCGTGGGCTCGGGAGGCGCTTGGGAAGTTGTGTCCCCTCCGCCTGCGCGTGGGGAGGGCCAAGGCCCTTTTCCGCCGGAGCGCGGTGCTGCGGTGCTCACCTGCGCCTTCTCCGGGAGCCCCCTCCCACCAGCATCTCGAAGGGAAGATCGGGCGAGCGGGCGGGCTCTTCGCGGAGCGGAGCCTGGACTGTGGTCCCGCGCGGCGCTAGCCCTGCGAAGCGGAGCGGGAGGGGCAGAGGTGCTCGCCGGCGAGGCTAGGAGGGAGAAGGACCTGCTCGACCTTGGACGCGGAGGTCATTTTCCCAGCTCCGGGGTCTGGCCTCGCTACCACCCCCCAGATTCTCGAACCCCTTTCTTTCTGTTTCCTTCCTTCCCTTTTGAGCGCTTTTTTGGCTCCCTCGGCCGGATGAATTCGGGGCGCTGCCCTGGGAGCGGGGCGCTGTCCCTCCGGCTCCGGAGCCGCATCCCGTCCCGCTGGCTGCTGCTGGCCGGGAGGAGACTGATGAGTACAGAGCCGCGGAACAGGTCGTGCCGGAGATGGAAACAGGAAAGCCTGTTGTTCTGTCGTCCATGGTATCGTTCGTTGGGAAATGGGCTTTCTCAAGTCAGCGCTGTTTCAAACTTCACCCCGCGCGGACCTAGAGCTCTTTGGAGCTCCCTGGGGAACTCGGGACGGGAAGGAGCGGGTCTTTACACCTGTCCTGCTCCCTGTGTTGGGAACAGCGCGAATGAGTCCCGCGCTAACTAAAGAATAGTTTTAGCGACCCGAGTTCCTCGCCTCTTGCTTCGATCTCCCCTCGGAAAGCATGTTCACTTAACCCTGTGCTCTCGGATTACCCATTATTTCACTCCTCACTTTTACTGCTTACCTGCTCCCAAAGAGTCATGGATACCTCCGCCTTCTTACCACGCACCTGCTTATTCATTCCCTTTCTTTGTAGTTTCCGTTCGTACTACTGATCAGAAATTGGTCTCCCCAAGGTCACCGAGAACTAAATAAAATCCATTCCTCACCCCGTGGCAGACATTTATCAGTGCTTAGGTGCCAGGCACTGATCTCAGTTCTTGTATTAAAGCTTTTAATCTTCACAACGATCATGTGAAGTAGATATTAATATTACTCTAATTTTAATGATGAGGAAACTGAGGCACAGAGAGGTTAAGTAACATGCCGAAGGCCTCACCCATCTCAGCAGTAGGAGAGTCCAACTCTGGGGCTCTGTCTCCAGCACTGGAGCTAGAGTTCCTTTGCTCGTCCTTAATTTCTGAAGTCCCGTGCTGTTTCAGGCATTGTTGATCAGGCTGTCAATCTCAGGTCCCTCTTGTCCTTCATATGTGTCTTTATACTAGTTTAGGCCCCCACACCCTCCACCCCCCACACCCCTTTTTTGTTGCCGTTTAAGAAAAATAGATCTACGGAACTTCGATACTTCATCTCTCGCCTGTACTTATCTGGCTTAACTCTCACCTGTACTTATCTGGCTTAAGATTCTGTGCTTTCCACATCTTCTTCAGTTTTAGTGTAATACCTCTCAGTGCACATGGTAATATTTCACTTGGACTTGCCTGGCTTTTCCCCAAAACAACTCTAGATGCTCATTTCCATTAAGGGTCCTGCCATTATCCTGGTCTCCAAGGTGCCCTGTCTCATGCCATTCCTCTCTAGTTGTGAAATATCTTCTATCCAATTTTTACGTGGTCTCTTAGAGCCTTTATCAGTCTCACCCATTCCCATCCTCTCTTCACCACTCTCCCTCTTCCCCACCCCGAACACATCATATGTCCTTTTCTACTGTTCATTATCATTTTTTATGTTTGCTTTCCACAAAAAGATTGCAGACAGCTTAGGACATTAAATCTTTAGGCCTTATAGCTAGTAGTTGCTTGATAAATGTAGAATATGATACAGTATAAATTTTGGTAGCATAGATCAGGCAGGTTTGATGATGGTGGAAATTTTTAAGCCAGGTGTTACAGGCTTACTCCTTAACAGGAGTTTGCCTTGGTAGATGTGGAGGAACTGTGGACATTGTAGATAAAGGGGAGAAAAGCCTGTGTTCATTCCATTATCACAAACAGGGACCTAGCTGTCCTGATGAAACATTAATTTTAGAAGTATAATGAAGCAGGGCAAATCCATTTATCCTTATCTTGACAAAACAAAACATGAAAACACAGGAAGTTAAAGAAAACCCCTTTTTATTGAAAAATATAGCACATACATAAAAGTACATAAAACATAAATGGACAGATTAACACAGTAGATGTATTCAGCAGTAGAACGACTGTATTATTCTGGCCATAGATAGATAGTCAGATGAGGCTGCAGTCAGGCCAGACAGGAATATGTTCACAAAACCTGTATAAGGTGAAGTGGATCTGGACTGCTCCCGAGGGACATTGCCAAGAAAGAATTGGCTGTGCGTGGGGAGGCTTGAGGGAAGGAGAAAATAAGACTGGAAATTGGTACCAAAAGGATAAGCTCAGGGAACCAAGAAGAGAGTTCTGACCCACTGAGCATAATTCTACCACAATGAATATTTAGCCATGTTGCCTTTGTCTCTCTTTTTATTTCTATGCATATTTTTCTACATCGTACTCTCTGTAGAATTTTAGTATTCCCTGGCTGGGCACAGTGGCTCACACCTGTAATCCTAGCACTTTCAGAGGCTGAGACAAGCAGATCACCTGAGGTCGGGAGTTTTAAACTAGCCTGGCCAAAATGGTGAAACCCTATCTCTACTAAAAATACAAAAGTTAGCTGGGTATGATGGCGCATGCCTGTGGTCCCAGCTACTTGGGAGGCTGAGGCAGGAGAATCCCTTGAACCTGGGAGGTGGCGGTTGCAGTGAGCTGAGATCTCGCCACTGCACTCCAGCCTAGGTGACAAAGCAAGACTCTTGTCTCAAAAAGGAAAATAATTTTTTTTTTTAGTATTCTGTGTTTTCCATATAACACCTAGTAAGCATTTTTCATCTTATGTAATTTTTAGAACTCATATTGTTTGTATTCTAGTAATTATAATGTAAGTTACTTAACTAATACTCTATTGTTTGACAAGTATATTAGCAACAAATTATAAACAAGCTAAGTTGTAGTAATACTTATCTTTGCAGCTGTATCATTTTACAAATTGGGAGTCATTTTCTTATGAGACTATTCCAGAAACAGAATTACTTTATCAGCAAGTGTGGTCATTTTTATGGTTCTTAATACACATGGTCAGATTTCTAAAAGCAATTTAAAAAATAGGATCAATGCATTTTGCCTAACTTTTCTCTCTATGAACTAACAGCAATTCAATTCAACATGAACAGTATTATTAAATGTTGTATCAGTTTCCTCAGGCTGCCATAATGAAGTACCACAAACTGGGTAGCTTGTAGAAACAGCAATTTATTGCCTCACAGTTCTGGAGGCTACAAGTCTAAAATTAGGGTGTCAGCAGTGCTGATTCCTTCTGAAAGCTCTGGGGGAGAATTTGTTCCAGCTTCTGCTAGGTTCTGGTGACAGCAGCACTCCCTGGCATTCCTTGTGCCGGCATCACTCTAATCTCTGCCTCGATCTTCATATGCATTCTCCCTATGTGTCTGTGTCTTCACATAACCATTTTATAAGGACACCAGTCATATTGGATTTAGGCCCACCCCACTCCAGTATGACCTCATTTTAACATCTGCAAAAATTAAATTTCCAAATAATAGCACACTGTGAGGTGTTGGGGGTTAGGATTTCAACATATCCTCTTTGGGGCACACAATTCATCCTGCCAAAGGGTCTTGAAATGTGCATAAAAGAAAGCCTGTATCTTCAAATAATTTCTAGGCAAATTAAGAAAGTAGGATTTTTTTCTAATTATTGAGATTTGTTTATTCTCCATGATGTACCACTTGTGCTTATCAGTTCTAAGATATGAAGGATGCTTTTTTTTCCCCTGAGACAGGGTCTCTTTCTGTCACCCAGACAAGAGTGCAGTGACACAGTCATGGCTCACTGCAGCCTCAATCCCCAGACTCAAGCAGTCCTCCACTTCAGCCTCCACAGTAGCTTGGACTACAGACACATGCCACCAGGCCCGGCTAATTTTTTGTATTTTTTGTAGAGATAGAGTCTCACTGTGTTGCCCACATTGGTCTTGAACACCTGGGCTGAAATGATCGTCCTGCCTCAGCCTCCCAAAGTGCTAGAATTCCAGACGCGAGCCACTGCACACAGACTGGAAGGATGCTGTTTACCAAACCCATAATTCTGGAGCCATGGTGAATGTGGTAGCATGTTAAATTGAGAACAGCCAGGATTTCAGTAAGATACATCACATAGCATGGAAAGAAGCATGCCGTAAATGCACTTTTAGAAATATGTCTTACATGTGTTTCAGTGACTCGTCCAATTTTGACCATACACAGTTACAACAAGTTGAAAACTAATACCAATCGAGCATTTTATAACATTGGTCTTCTAAAAAATTTGGTTTCCATTATTTCTAATTGATTTCTAAAAGTACATGTTATTACATTGGCAAGTGAAATCACTCTTTTTGTAAATGATAGAAGTTGGCATACCATCGTAAATTATTATTATTATTTTTTTTTGAGACAGAGGTGCAGTGGTGCAATCTTGGCTCACTGCAACCTCCGCCTCCCAGGTTCAGCGATTCTCCTGCCTCAGCTTCCTGAGTTTTTTTTTTTTTTGTATTTTTGTAGAGATGAGGTTTTACCATGTTGGCCAAGCTGTTCTCAAACCCCTGAACTCAGGTAATCTGCTCACCTTGGGCCTCCCAAAGTGCTGGGATTACAGGCATGAGCCACCATGCCTGGTCATATACATATACCTATATATGTAAACACACACACACACACACATATGTATATATATACACACACACATATACATATATATACATTTTTTTTAGATGGTGTTTCGCTCTTGTTGCCTGGGCTGGAGTGCAGTGGCGCCATCTCCGCTCGCTGCAGCCTCTGCCTCCTGGGTTCAAGCTATTCTCCAGCCTCAGCCTCCTGAGTAGCTGGGATTACAGGCACTTGCCACCATGCAGGGCTAAGTTTTGTATTTTTAGTAGAGACGAGGTTTTACCACGTTGGTCAGGCTGGTCTTGAACTCCTGACCTCAGGTGATCCACCCACCTCAGCCTACCAAAGTGCTGCGATTACAGGCATGAGCCACCACACCCAACCCATAAATATTTTTAAACAGACTATTATTCAAATGAAATAAGTTTCCACATAACTTACAAGTTTCCCGAGTTAAAGACAAATTTTAATCAATCTGGATAAGCAGCCATGTAAGCCATGAGCACCAGCAGCCTTGCTTCTTGGACTATCTAATATAGGGTAATAAAGCCAAACCTAGATAAAATTGGGGAGTTTCAGAAGTTGCATACTCAACAAACATTTGAGTGTTAGCTTTGTGTCAGACAAAGTGACTGGCAGGATGCTAAAGCCAGTCCAGGTCCATACCAGACAAGTAAATGTAAGTTAACAAAATTACAGTTCGCTGTGATAAACTGTGCTGTTATATACACAGACCGGGTCCTGGGGAGGCAAAGCAGAGGTAGGCAGACAGGAAGTCCTTCTGAGCAGAAAGAAGAAAGAGTGGGACTTAGGGCAGCTGAGAAATGGGGTGAGGAATGGGAAACAGAACCTAGGGAGAGAGAATGCAGATGCAATGAGGGAAATGCAAATACTTTACAGAAGACAGTGTGAGCTGAAGTTGCCTAGGCATGCAGAGTCCCAGCTTACTGAGAGGGTCATTTGACCTCATAAAGGTTTTGGATTTTATAACATCAGTGGGGAATCCTGGGAGGCCAATAAGAGGGAAAAGGACCTGTTAAGATTTGTATTTTGAAAGCATCCCTCTGGTGCTTGCCGTTTCACCTTTCTGAAACCTTTTCTCCTCCCATCGTCGCATATCCCTATCTGATCTGGAAAGGACAGCTACCTTCCTTGTTTACATTAGGTATCTTTGTGTGTGTGTGTGTGTCTGTGTGTGTGTGAGAGAGAGAGAGAGAGAGACAGAGTTTTGCTCTTGTTGCCCAGGCTGGAGTGCAATGGCGTGATCTTGGCTCACCGCAACCTCTGCCTCCCAGGTTCTAGTGATTCTCCTGCCTCATCCTCCTGAGTAGCTGGGTTTACAGGCATGCACCACCAAGCCCAGCTAATTTTGTGTTTTCAGTAGAGACGGGGTTTCTACATGTTGATCAAGCTGGTCTTGAACTCCCGACCTCAGGTGATCCGCCTGCCTTGGCCTCCCAAAGTGCTGGGATTACGGTGCCCTGCCTACATTAGATATCTTGATTATGCTTAGCTTGCATGTGAATTTTGAAACAAAATTAACTTAATGGGCATCATCTGTACCGCTGTCCTTAAAGGATACTCAACGTTCCATTTACATTTAAAACATCTTATTGAAAATTATGAGGTGAAAGATTTGGCATCTTTTAGGCATAAGTAATCGTTGCAATGAGTCTTCTCTTTGCTCTTTTTTGAGACGTAGTCTCACTGTGTCACCCAGCCTGAAGTACAATGGCGTGATCTTGGCTCACTGCAACTTCTGCCTCCCGGGTTCAAGCATTTCTCCTGCTTCAGCCTCCTGGGATTACAGGCACCCCCCCGATCACCCCCCACCCCCACCCCTGGCTAATTTTTGTATTTTTAGTAGAGAAGGGGTTTCACCATGTTGGCCAGGCTGGTCTGGAACTCCCAGTCTCACGTGATCTGCCCATCTTGGCCTCCCAAAGTGTTAGGATTACAGGTGTGAGCCACTGTGCCCAGCCTGCAATTAGTCTCTTTACGTGCATTTTCTAATGAATCCTTTGAAGCCAGCAAGGTCTGGCTTGTCATATGGACAGGTACAGAAACATGAGAAAAGCAGAAAGGGTGCTCAAGCTATGCTGGTAGAAATATGCAGCAAGGGTTTAAACCTAGGTATGATTACAGGCTTTAGGCTCTTCCCACTCTACTAACTCTGTGGGTTGACATTTTTTAGTATATAGGAGGCACTACAATATCTTACAATAGTTTTGTGAGGGCATAAGGGCAACCATAAAAAGAAACTGGATTTAGACTTTTTAGGGTCAATGGTAGAAATGTGAGATCTAGACAAAGAGAGTTTCACTAGCGGCCCTTAACCTAAATACAGCCCTGTCCCCTGCCTCCTCCCTCTTTCTGTCCCGAATTTTTGGGTTTTGTCCTAATAGCACATTTGTGATTTATATGTGTGTTTATTTTAATTAAATGCTTTAACAAGGACAGAACAAAAGTAAAGGGTGCTTGTTACTTAAGGGTGACTATTTTAAGTCTGTTCAGGGGCTTTTCTGCCTCTCATCTTACCTGTCTTGTTGTGCCTTCTTCAGGCAGACAGTGCTGTGTTGCATCCCGTAGGACAGAAAGATTTATGTCTCAGAAATAAACCAGCCAACAAACAATGTTGACCCACATTTTAATCCCTCCCTGCTTATCATTCAGTTAGCTAGAAAGCACAGCTGATACTTTCATCCTTCATCCTCTTCTTTGTAATTCTAACAGGTGTAACTTTAACTTAAAGAAAGAAAAGATAGAAATGACATTCCTGGAATCCAGAGTCTAATGACTGATCATTCAGTAGCTTAGGGTGAGTTCTTAGGCAAATGTTGAATGGAATTTTTTAAATTAAGCTGTGAGAACCACTATTCATTGTTCAAAAGGAAAAAAATGGTAGTGGATGTAATATTTAGCATTAAATATTGTCAGTATTTTTAAATAAAATGTGTGTGTGTGTGTATATATATATATGATTGAACATATACAATTGCCCTTTTTTATAGGTGAATAAACAGTTGGATTTTGGCAGTTTGCATATGGTTCATCTTGATTCAAATACAATCCCGTCGACATCTAACAGTTGACCAATGAGCTTATACTCTTCATTTCCCTGTAAGCAGATGGGGTGGTGCCTGGGCATGATGAACACTGGCTTCTAGTAGTCTGTTTCCTTCTCCCAACTGCTGGGATATTGGCTTAACAATTTATTGCATTTATTCCAAACATGTTGGTGCCAGCTATACTTGTTATTGTGACAGATTATTTAGATGTGTGTAAACTTATGAAACGTAAAAGTGCAAAAAAAAATATTGTTACTGTGAAAGGAATGTTGAATTCTTTGGAAAGGTTCTGTAATAGTGAGTCACTAAGAAATGGGTCAGGAAAACTATAAAAAAAAATCAGAAAGATGGCTGGGTGCAGCAGGCCATGCTTGTAATTTCACCACTTTGGGAAGCCTAGGTGGGAGGATTATTTGAAGACAGGAGTTCAAGATGAGCCTGGGCAACACAGTGAGACATCCATCGCTACAAAAAATTTAAAAAATAACTTGGTGTGGTGGCATACATCTGTAGTTCTAGCTACTCCAGAGGCTGAAGTGGGAGGATTCCTTTAAGTCCAGGAGGTCAAGGCTGCAGTGAGCTATGATTGCACCACTGTACTTCAGCCTTGATGACGGAGTGAGACCCTGTCTAAAAAAAATTTTTTTAATAAAAAAAAACAGAAATTGTAAAAACTTGAAAAATATTCTGAGCTTGCCTTTAAAGTGTGTGTAGTTGTTTTATTTTGTTTTGTTTTCAATTCACTTAGAAAATTAAAGCTGGAAATTGTAGAAGGTAAGTTCTAGGTATGGTTTATATCAGAAAAATATTGGTGAGGAGCTCTTCCTCAAGGACGAGGATAGTCTTGGGACTGCTTTGTCTTTTTTGCCTCCCAGGCTCAAGTGATCCTCCCACCTTACTCTCTCATGTAACTGGGACTACAGGCATGCACCACCACGTCTGGCTAATTTTTGTATTTTAGCAGAGATGAGGTTTTGCTATGTTGCCCAGGCTCATCTTGAACTTCTGAGCTCAAGCCAACTGCCTGCCTCGGCCTCCCAAAGTTCCAGAATTACAGGTGTTAGCCACCACACCCAGCCCTTGGGACTACTTTGGAAAATTGGAGAATTAATGCATATTTATATTTTTTAAGGAAAAGTAAATGTTTATGGTATCTAAATAAATTTTTGATTCTTTGCTATGAATAATTTTTAAAAAATCAACTAACCAAAACTAGTCAGAATTCCTGTTCCTGTTAGTCTGACTGTAATAGTTTCTGCTATAGTATAGTAAGTAGTCAGAACTTTTGATTAGCATACCATACTAATGGTATATAATCAACTCATACTTGAGATGGGATCTCACTGTATCACCCAGCCTGGAGTGCAATGGCATGCTCTTGGCTCACTGCAACCTCCACCTCCCAGGCTCAAGTGATCCTCCAACCTCAGTCTTCCATGTAACTAGGACGTTAGGCGACTGCCACCACACCTGGCTGATTTTTGTATTTTTAGTAGAGACGGGATTTCACCATGTTGGCCAGGCTGGTCTTGAACTCCTGACCTCAAGATCCACCATCCTCAGCTTTCCAAAGTGCTGGGATTACAGCTTCTGGCATCAAACGTTCTTCCCATCTCAGCCTCCCAAGTAGCTGGGATTACAGGTATAAGCTACTCTGCCTGGCTCATGTTTCTTATTTTAAATTGGGCTTTTACTAATAGCATCTATATAACTTTTAAGTTTATTTTAATAATGTGAACCAATATGTAGAACTCAGAGCTGGGTCCTAGCTGCATTAAATGGCTTACATAAAAATTGAAAGCAAAAATACATAGTATAACTTTAGCTAGAGTTTATTAAATATGAAAAATTTCTTAATGTTATTAAGTTAACAAGTTGGTCAAGGTATAACTTATTTTAGAGTCAAATAGTAATTACAAAAGTATAATTATTCTTTTCTGAATCATTAGTAGGTTGAAGAAAAAAGGCCAAACTTACAAAATGAGAAAAATAAAATTATATTTTATAATAATAGCAATTTTTTTTTTTTTTTTTTGAGACAGAGTCTGGTTTTGTCCCCAGGCTGGAGTGTAGTGGCATGATCTCGACTCACTGCAAGCTCCGCCTCCTGGGTTCAAGCTATTCTCCTGCCTCAGCCTCCCGAGTAGCTGGGATTACAGGTGTGTGCCACCACACCCAGCCAATTTTGGTATTTTTAGTAGAGACAGGGTTTCACCGTGTTGGTCAGGCTGATCTTGAACTCCTGATCTAGTTATCTGCCCCACTCAGTCTCCCAAAGTGCTGGGATTACAGGCGTGAGCTACCATGCCTGGCCAATAATAGCAATTATTAAGCACTGCTGCCTATATCCCAGCCACTGTGCTAAGGTCTACTTACGCCTTATCTCATTTAATCCTCACAGAATCCCTAGAAGGTGGTATTGTTCCCATGTTATAAGCAAGGAAACTGATGCAAATAGAAGTTAAGAACCTTGCCCAAGGTCACATGATTAGTGATAGCACCGGGAATCAGACCTAGTTTAGCCTGAACTCCAATGCTCATGACACTTACTACTTTATAACTTGGTACTTTAAAACCGAATTTAATTTCTAAATAGGTTTTAAAAAAATTGTTTTTATAGTGTAAACAACTTATTTGTGAGATAATCCTAGACAGTACCAGAAGTTGGGGAGTGGAGAAGTGAGACAGGAAAAGAGGCAGCCAACACAGGGAGTGTTAATGAAGAGTCTACTACCTCTGTGGGCACCTGGGGCTCAGTCCCACTGGACATCCCTCGGTGTTGTCCTACCCCAGGAGCTGAGAAGTGAAGCCATTGCTGGGACATGAGCATGTTGATCGTTTTTCAAAGAAACGTTAGTGTTTTAAGCTGCAAAGGACCTGAGAGGTCATTCAGTCTGACCTCTTATACAGTTGAGGACATGATGCCAAGTCGTTTGGCCAAGACCACAAGCCTATTTAGTATGTTGGGACCAGAAACACATTTTCCCAACTAGAGTGCAGGTGCTTTTCTAACTGATAATCATATTTTCTTCATTAGTCTTAATTCTGAATATGACTTGGCATTGAATTGTTGAAGCTCTTGGATTGCCCCCCTTCATCTTTATCTACAAGTAACAACATTAATTACTCCTACAGATGTTCCTGTAGAATATGGCAGGACAAGGATTATTCTTCCCCTGTGTTACAAGGTGAAAAACTGAAGCTCAATTCAATGCAATTCTGTGCCTAGTACTGAGGCCCATGTATTATAAAACCTAAGCCTGAACCATGGGTAAAGGTGGAAAAGAAAAAAATGTACTATTTTAGCAGAGATGACTAAATTATCTAGCCCAAGCTGTGGACTTTGTCTAACAGCCCTCTTCCTTTTCTCATTCTCTGCCCTTAGCACTTGAGTTTATCCCCATTAGGTGACTGCCTGAGTATCTCATGGCAGTAGAATTTTTGGAGTTGGGAAAGAGTAAGGTTGATGGAGAGTTAGTGCACATTGCTTTGATGTGCACTCTCAAAAAAAAAATCTATTAATCCCCAACCTTTGGTTTTACCACTTTATCAGTAGACAGAGCACAGAGCAAATTTGGGTTGCCATTTCCTTATTAACAGGTAAATATGTGTTGCTGCTCAATGCTGATTGCAACACTGCATGTGTTAAGTGCTCTAAACTCACTTTTAGAGACCAGAAAATCTGAGGCTCCAATTAAGTGACTTTCCTCAAGGTCACCTGAGTGGTGGCTGGCATACCTGGGTTCCTAGAATGCAAAGATTCTGACTATACATTTTGCTGCTTACTACATGTTGCCTTAGAGTTTATTTTCTTATCTTCAGAAAAAAAAAAGTATTGGTTTGGGAGACGCAGATGATATGCTTATGGAATAGGAATATTGCAGATTTTAAATATGATCATATATAATTCACCTTCTGCTTTTTTCTGAGAAACACTTGAAATGTTTATAATAAATATATTAAGATCCAAGCATAGAAGGGGAAAATCTAGGTAACGCAGTTGTGATAAATGGAACACTAAATTTTAATGGTTAGCCAGGAGCTTACAACTCTAATCGTTTGTTTTTTGCTTTTTTAAAAAGCATAAATATGGAAGGTACTTTTTTTTCTAGAAGTAAAGTGCGAAAGGAATTTATCAAGTAGGTTCTAATAAAGAGAATCTTGAATTCCTTTATGGATAATACTTGACAGTTTTGCTAAATAAAAATTAATATTGGTTCTTGATAACTCACTAATTGTGGATGTTAATGAAGGTAAACTCTTTGAAAACATTTTTCCAAAAGCTCCCGGGCTAGGCTAATAAGATTCTTCTGATGATATATACAACAAAAACTCTAGCACTAGACAGAGCAGAGCCTTTTAAAACTTGAGGTTAGTCTATGGATGAACTTCAGAAGGTCCATAAACTCCCAAAATATCACTTTTGTGTGTACATATAATCTCTGGGGAGGTGGCCCATAGCATCATAGTCTCAAATTTTAAAAGCTATTGATTTAGAAAAGGATGAAATAATATATGTAAAATGCTTAGTAAAATTTTACTTAATGTATACATGTAAAGGATTGGCCTTTAATGATAGTATTGAAATTAGGCAGATTATGTTGACATGAACCAACTGTACAGACTTTATCCATATTGTAAGGACACGATTATTATAGACAGACACTAGAAAAAATATATAATCTCCTGTGTCCGTAGTAGTTTCATTTGTTGTCCTAGTTGTCTAGGAAGAAAGGTTTTTACTTTTTGAATGTTAAATCAGTATTCACTCATTTATGTAATAAACATTAGCTACTTGCAGTGTGCTAGACACTGGACATATGAAATCTAGAAGTCATCTCCTCCGCTCATTTTTTTTCTTTCTCATGTCTATATGTAAATTAGCAGCAATCATGTCAGCTGTGTCAACAAAATGCATCCTGAACCATCTACTTCAGTAAGCTCCTACTCTTGCTGTATTCTCACAATCAATTCTCTACCAAGCAAAAATTATTTTTTTAAAAACATCAGACAGATCATGTCACTGTTTTGCTTAAAAGCCTCTGATGAGAGTTTCAGTTCCACAAAATGGAGTTCTAGAGATGCATGGTAGTGATGGTTGCACAACAGTCTGAATGTGTTTTATTTAATACTGAAATATACTTTTAAAAATGGTTACAATGGTAAATTTTTATTTAATACTGAAATATACTTTTAAAAATGATTACAATGGTAAATTTTAAGTTATTTGTATTTTACTATAAATTGAAAAATGAATAGTCATACTACCAAAAAAAAAAAAAAAAAAAAACCTCTGATGGTTTCCTCTTGTACCTTGAATAAAATAAAGCCCAGGTACCTTACCTGAGGTTGGAAGACCACCAGTGCCCATCTGTGCCATCCAGCATCACTGTCCTTATGGTCTACTTTCTGTTCCTCTGCTATTGTCCTTCAGGACCACTAGGCTGCCTGCCACATCCTCCCCAGTATCCTAGCTTTTTCTCGCTATTCTACTATCACAGCCCTCTGCCCCAGGTACTGTCACTTCACTCTTTTGCGCTTTATTTTCTTCATCACTTTTGCCACTATTTGTCTTATTTACGTTTGCGTTTATCTTCATTTGCTTGTGTGTCTTCCCACAAGACTGTAAACTCCATGACAGCAGGGATCTCACTGTATCCCTAGTCACAAGAAGACTGCTTGGCGCATAGCAAGTGCCAAATATTTGATGAATAGATGAATAGAGACATAGTACCCTCCCACAAGGACCTGACAGTTTCTGATGCTGTCTGAGTCTCAGGAGCCCTGAGTTGTGCTTTTGAGCAAGACCTTAACCTGTCAGCCAGGCCTCACATAGAGAATGGACAATGATTTCTCAAAATGAAATGATCAGGGGAGGAGAAAAAGGAGCAGATGATGTGGGAAGAAAGAGCCAAAATTGCAGTAAATATTTCCTCTTATTCAAGGGTAGAATAAACTTTTTCTCTCTTCTGTCTTTCTACCCATCTAAAATAAAAACAGGAGAAAACAAAAATACAGCTATTTATCAGTAGCCACTCATGATCCTTGCCTAAGCCAAATGTAAAATGAAAGTGGTGCAAGATATTGTATGTCACATTCCCAGAAATGCCTGACTCCTGTGAATCATCTGCCCTTAGAGAGCCCATTATGAGCACTCAATTGTATGAGTCAATATGTCTGCCTTGCCAGAATGAGACCAAAATTTTACCAGCCTTTCCATCATTCCAGAATTATCTTCTCTAGTATGCCTTTCCCCTGTGCCAATCAAAACTCACTCTTTGCATCCTGCTTTCACAAACAGGTAGATTTATAGACAACTGGGCTCATGTTCATGTATTCATTAATATTTTTAATGATAAATATAAAAGATAGAGGGATTTATACTATAGACAGATTTTCTGTACTTGACATGCAAAAATTTTCCATGTAATCAGAAAAATCAGATCATTTTCTGACAATATATGCTGATTTTAGAAATATAGAAAACTTGCACCAGAAAATAACAAATAAAAAAACTTATAACAACAAAGGAAACAGATATCACTTACAATTTTACCAACCAGAAATAACAATTGCTAACATTTTGGTAAACTGCTTTGCTGCTTCTTGTAGCCTTTTAAAAAAGTTGGTTGAAGTTTTTCTTGAGGAAAAGAATTGGGAAATATTTAGATGAGGAACAAGAACTATCCTCTAGTATGCTTTTTTTTGTAAGCTCTAAACACAAAATATAAACCTTTCCAACATGAATGTTTTTATTTATTTCTTAAAAAAAACCTCATTATAGAAATTTCTAAACATTTATGAAAGTAGAATGATGTAATAAACTGATATACTCGTCACTCAGAATCATGGCTAATCTTATTTCATCTGCAAATATTTCAGTATACCTCTAAAAATAAGGACTTTAAAAAATTACAAACTATACCACTATCATACCTAAGAAGTTAAAAATAATCCCTTAATGTCATTAAATAGCCAATCAACCTGAAAATTTTTAAAAACCACCACTTTGATGACTAAAGTAGTGAGAGACTCTTGGGTAATAAGATGATATGCAGTCTAAGTAGCAAATTATATAATCACAAGAAAAGCTTTAAAACAATAGAAATAATTTATTTAGCTGTGCCTACTGCATGTAGTTAGCTATTAATACATTAGTAAACAATCTGCCATTTTATGTTTTAATAACTTTGCTATTTCTTTATTCTCATGGTTTAAATTCAAAATCCAGTGTTCACCTATGCTTAATGATTTTTATTTTTGAGACGGAGTCTTGCTCTGTCTCCAGTCTGGAGCGCAGTGACACAATTTCAGCTCACTGTAACCTCCGCCTCCCGGGTTCAAGCGATTCTTCCACCTCAGCCTCCTGAGTACCTGGGACTACAGGCAAGTGCCGCCACACCCAGCTAATTTTTGTATTTTTGTTAGAGACCGGGTTTCACCATGTTGGCCAGGATGATCTCGATCTCTTGACCTTGTGATCTGCCTGCCTTGGCCTCCCAAAGTGCGGGGATTACAGGTGTGAGCCACCGTGCCCGGCCACTTAATGATTTAAAAAAAAAATCTCTTATGCATTTTTGGGCTTAGCACAGGGAAAAATTATGAACCAGATACATAAAAGTCAGCAGTTTGACATGTTTCCATAACATTCCATACTATGATACAATTAATATATTTTTCTAAAGCTATACTTTACCTGAAGTAGAGTAAAAATGAGATATTAGGCATATGCTTTGTTAAATTAATAAAGGAGAGCAAATCCATTTATTCTAAGAATTTCAGTAGTAGAAATAATTTTTGTGCTCTTAATGATATATGTTAATTTTTAATGAAAAGTGCTAAATCCTCAAAGTCTCTGCATAATTTATTCCTATTATAATGTTTGCCAAATGAGGGTGTAACAGAGAGAATGCAGAGAACAGCAAAAAAGTTTACTTGGCTGAAAGATTAGTTCACAAGGAATCAGAGTGCCAGGTGAGGGTGAGGGGTGATGAAGCCCATAAGGCAGAATTCCAGCTTGGTTGCAGACTCCACTAACAAATTGCTCGAGGGTTCTGAAAAGACAAAGGACCTGGTGCCAGGTACTTTGAGCTGGGGATTCAGATGGCTGTCTCAACACACTGTTAGTATAGAGGGAACTAGGGGTGTAAAATGGGGGAACTTGAGGACTTGGTCTAGCACAGATCCTAGATGGGGTGTGCCTCTGTGGATGGAAAGGAGTGAGAAGGGCAGAGAGAGTGAAAGAAAGGTGAAGAAGCGGGGAGTCTGGGTGTGCAGGAAGGATAGGAGGCCAAGGTTGGGGTTGGGGCCTGTAACTCAGGTGGGTTGTGGTTCCAAAATTGGTCACCTGGGGAAACTAGGTCAAGGACATGTTTTGGTTGTGATCATGGAAATTCCTTTATTTCTATTCCCTATTAATCATTGCAGGTTAAGTTAATTACATGCCCATTTGTAGAATTTGAGACTTTTCACTCTTCTGGGCAATTCTTTAATGATGGGGCATTTAAAGGCTTAGAAACTATTGGGCTATTTCTAACATCAAGTGTACGAAATGTCATTATAGTAGATAAAGCCAACCAGAGTAACTAGGATTTCTCTCCTACTCCCAACTAACCAGGAAGAAAACCCATAGTATTTTAGTATCTTGTATAAAATTGTCTAGAAAGAAAATATCTTTGTATTTACCTAGAAAGATATTTGTAAATATTTGACATGACAGCTTTCATAGGGTAGTCATCTACAATTTGTTTGTTGATGTTCAGCTGTTGTTTGGAAAGCCGTAGTTGGAGGAACCTACATTGAGGTAATATTGAATTAAACAATATATATCTTATCCAGATGGATACTGGAAGGAAAAATTAGTCTTTCTAAATTGTTTCTGGCATCTTCTCCTTCATATCAAAATTACATAACCTAAAAATTAAGTAGTGATATTTTTAGTAGTACTGTATTGCAAATGTATTTTACACATATTATACGTTAAATCTATTTGTCTGCCAGCTTAGGTGTGTAATTACACTTTCCCTGGGAAAATGTTTTCTTCCAAATTATAAATTTTGTTCTCAATTGGAGGTTTTTTTTTTTGCAGACATGGAGTAAATGAAGATCCTCCGTTATCCTAAATCTGTGTTCATGTTTAATTTGTTAAAGAGAATTGAGACCTTAGTAACAATTGTTTTAGTCTAACTGTACTGAAGAAAGTGGTATGGATACAGGTATAGTCTGCTAACCCAGAGGCCATTTATCATGAAATTTCAGTACCCAAATGTTTCCGGAAATGAGTAAGCAGAGAAATTATCCCCAAGCAGAGAAAACAATGTCTTTTGAGTACATCTGTGCTCCACCCAGAGGGAAACCCTCTGGTTTTTAATCTCCATCCATTTAGCACTATTTAAACATTCTAACATCTTTGGTTTTCTCATTTTGCATCCCATAGCATATTAGGGCCCACAAATTAGAACGAGTGAGATTTTGTAGAAATAGGAATGCTAGTAACAAACAGTAAGAAGGGCAGTGGCTAACAAACTGATAGGGAGACGACAGGAAATTTATTTAAAAACAGACACTGGCATTAGAAATGCCTTGCAATTTGGAACTTTTAGTGCAGGGCAAAGATCCATAGCCATAAACAGGGGTAGTCCCAGAGGACACTGCTATGATATTGTTGTTCTTAATAGTATTCGTGAATCATCCCGAAAAGTTGAGTTATAAGATGATTGAAATCTTAAAAAAAAATGTTTTACAGTTAAAAGAATCAGAATCACAGATATAGGTGTATCTGGGCAGGTGTATCTTTGATTACACCTAGAGATAAGCATTTCAGTTATCTAAAATACTTTTTTTTTTTTTCCTTTTTTTGAGATGGGGTCTCACTCTGTCGCCCAGGCTGTAGGGCAGTGGCACGACCTCTGCTCACTACAACCTCTACCTCCTGGGTTCAAGCAATTCCCTCCCTCAGCCTCCCAAGTAGCTGGGATTACAGGCACCCACTACCACACCTGGCTAATTTTTGCATTTTTAGTAGAGACTGGGTTTCACCATCTTGGCAAAACTGGTCTTGAACTCCTGACCTCGTGATCCACCTGCCTTGGCCTCCTAATGTGCTGGGATTACAGATGTGAGCCACCATGCCCAGCCTAAAATACTTTTATGAAACACTACATTACTATATAAGGCTGGATAAACTGTACTCATAAAGAGAAAACAGGATTAATTAATTTGATCTTACTGTATGTTTTCTTAACCACCCCTCTCCTTGAGTACCATTTATTTTTCTTCCCTTTCTGGGCTGACCTGTACATATTATAGATACGTACTATTTGGTGTATGTGTACTGTAATACTTCCCCTATGTTCAGATTTGTGATAGGAAAGACCATTATGCTTTTTGCTCTCTATAGGATTCATCAGTCCACATGCCCTGCCCGTCCACTGCTGGTCATTCCCTCCCCTGATGGGAGCTCCATGCTCTATTCCTGTCCCCACTTGGCTGAACCTGTGACTGCCAATTCTTGCTTGTCTCAAGGCAGAGTATTTAAGGCTATTGATTCCCACCCTTCCTCTCATTCTTGTAATTTTTGGTTACTGACTAAAAGAGAAACCCTTTACTGAGTATTATAGCCTTTCTGTTGGCTCCTTTTACTATTAATCATACTTTCAGCTCTCTCCTTTATTCTTTGAGACTGGTGTTCCATTGTGTTCCAGCTCCCTTATATCCCTAGTCTCATCATTTTCCAAACATAACTGAATCACAGCTCTTTCCCTTAACCTCGGGCACATAGGAGAAGGTTCATCCATCCATTCATTCAACAAATATTTCAGTGTCTGTTACATGCCAAGCACTGTTTCAGATGCCAGAGAGATAGCAGTGCACAAAACAGAAGAAGATCCCCGCCTTCAAGTAGCTTATATTATAGAACATTCTTGGGGGCAGAGAGGGGCAGAGATGGTCAGACCATAAACAAGTAAATTTAGAATATTGGTGAAATAGGTATAAATGTATATATAATAGTGAAAGTACGATGGAGAAAAATAAAGCAAAGTAAGGGAAATGCATGTTGGTGGGGTGATGAAGATGACATTTTAGCAGGGATCTGGGGAACGTGAAGGTGTGAGCCATGGCATATATCTGGAGGAAAAGAACTACATGTTGTGGGGACAGTGGTTTCAAATGCCTTGAGGCAGGGAATTCTTGGTGTGTTCAAGGTGAGATCAATGTGGCTGAAGCTAAGCTAAGTAAGAGAAGTGAAACCAGGCATGGTGACTGACACCTGTAATCCCAGCACTTAGGGAGGCTGAGGCAGATGGGTCACCTGAGGTCAGGAGTTTGAGACCAGCCTGGCCAACGTGGTGAAACTCCATCTCCACTAGAAATACAAAAATTAGCCAGGCGTGGTGGTGCATGCCTGTGATCCCAGCTACTTGGGAGGCTGAGGCAGGAGAATCATTTGAACCCAGGATACGGAGGTTGCAGTGAACTGAGATCACTCCACTGCACTCCAGCCTGGACAACAGAGTGAGACTCTGTCTCACAAAAAAAAAAAAAAAAAGAGAGAAGAATGAAAGGTCAGAGTCAGAGAGTAGTCAGGGGCCAGATCATGTAAGGCTGTAGAACCTATTATAAGAACTTTGACTTATACTGTGAGTGAGATGGGAAGATATTGGTGCATTTTAAACAGAGAAGGGGCATGCCTTGGGTTTTTGTTTTGTTGTTTTTAATGTGAGGAAGACCTTAAAGAGGGACAATGTTGAAGTCAAGGAGACCAGCTAAGAAACTATTGCAATAATCCAGATAAGACAGAACACTGGATTGGGCCACCATCAAAGTAAAGTAGTTGGATTCTAGAATATATTTATAAGCTAGGGTTGTCAGCATTTCAGCATTTGCCCATTAATTTGATGTAAAGAGAAATGGAGACTTTCTTCCATATTCAAAGATCTGAGCAGACTGGCCAGGATTCCCCTATCTATCCATTGCCACATTTGAATCTATTACTTTTTTGCTTCCATAGGAAAATGAAACAAAACTCTCCTTTTTTGAACATCTCACTCTTGGGCTTTGTTCCTTCTGCCTTTCTTAATCCTCTTTGACTGTTCTTGGCTTCAATCCCACATGCCTTGGGGACTTTGACGTTTCTCCATCCTCACTCCTGCTGTTGCTCTGGGAGACTTTCAAGTCCCTTCAGATGCCAACTTGTGAGCAGCCTTAAAGTTCCTTGTCTGACTCAACTGTGAACTGTGATAACCTTTACAGCACTGTAACCACCTGCTTTCATGACCAGTCTCTGGGCCTTATCACCTAGAACTATGCCAAGAAGATATAATTAACTCTACCATCTCATTTTCAAGTGACAGTCTCTGGCTGCTCCGCTCTCTTACACCTCTCAGCTTGCACTGAGGGGCTGCTTATGGTACAGGCTTGGGGTTGTCAGTGTGATAGCACTCTGGTGACCTGTGTGGTTCAGCTCTTTAACATATTGAGCTTCTGAATAATATTTCACCTTTTCAACGCTTCCTATTGCCTGTGCGATGACTTTGACACTCTTCCTCACTTGCACTCCTTTCTCAGTGCATTTACCCATCCTACCACCCCAAGGTACCCAATTCCTACTGTTCACCAAGAAATAGCTCAGTGTCACATCTTTCACGGAGCCTTCTTATCACTCACATCTTCATTTATTTATTCACTGATATTTATTAGACACTTGCATTGTCCCAGGCAGCAAACCACATTCCCGAAAGGAGGAAGGTAAGAACACACCTGAGGGCATTAGAGAAGTGCTTTTCAGACTATCCATGGTGATGGACCAACTGGGTTTTTAATTTGTTTCTTTTTTTCCCTGTTGTGGATCAGTAAATGGTCCTATTGCACATGATGAATATGCAGGTTGCACCACCTGTGACTCACCTCACAAATTCAACAACACTTGAACTGGTCTATGCCTTGTTCAACAAGCATCACATATTTGAATGTCACAACAATGTCAAATTGCTATAAACATTTCTAAATGCTTACACTTGATTTCTAGACTTAGCTGGTACCAATCTAGTAACAAGCCATTTGTATGTCAGCACCAGTCACAGGCCACTGCACTAGAGTGTTTGCTATAGGTGCCATGGTAGAAGAGGGGACAGCTTATATCAGGGGCTCAGAAGAGACTGGACAGTTTGTCTGGATGGTTTAGCTGTAAGAGGAACAGAAAGCCTGTTAGAGGAAGGCAGAATTGTAAAAAGTGAGCTAGGCTTCCCAGCCAGCCGAACAAGGACTTTTAGTCACGAGGAGAAAGTGGAGCGTAGATAGAGGGGGAAGGAGGAGCACTTGGGCCTGCTGAGTTGGAGGATAGAGGGGCATAGTAGAAAAGAGTTGCTGTAAGGCAAGAGATGAAGCCAGAGAGTCACATGGGGTTGAGATCGTTCATTCAGCGAATACTTTTAGGGAAACAACCATGTGCCAGATCCTGCCTAAGCATTGGGGTTAGAAGTCCATCAAGGACAGTTTTTCCTGTACTAGAGTTTAGAAGGGTGCTAAGGGTCACCAAAGAGTTAGACTTCTTAGTAACTGTAGGCGGTCTTTGAAGGATTTTGAAGTAGAGCATGGTGTGATTGCTTTAATCCTTAGGAAGATGACTCTGGTGGCCTTGTGTACAATGGATGGCTGTTCATTCAGGAAAGTTATTTGAAAGGTGATTTTAGTAATTTTGGCCACACAAAGAAGGAAGTGAACTAGGCAGTAATTATAATTGTTACTCAAATTTACTGAGAACTTGGTACAGGGCTTAAAGCTACAGCATACTAAAAACAGATAATTCACTAAGCAGAGAAAACAGCAGTACAAGACAGACTTATCAGTAGACAAATTTATTAGTTTACTTCCTTCTATGTGTGGCCAAGAGATGATAAAAGTCAGGAAATAGCAGTCAGGGGTTGAAGGGAGGAAATGGGGTTGAAGAAAAGAGAAAGGGACTTTTAGGAGAAATATTATTAAGGTGGTATACACCACAGGTCTTAAGGGGTCAGTGGAGTTTAAGAATGGTTCACAGTTTCAGACTTGTAATAAGGTTCATGGTCCAACTCATTGAAGGAATCCATAATAGAAGGGGAGGGTGTTGAAGTGAGAAGTCAGGAGTCTAAAGATGTCATACCAGTTAGGTGCCTCTCTGTGCTCCTGTAATGCTTTGTGCTAACTTCTTGCATAGAATTGTCCAGTAGAACTGAAGTACTTATGAGCTCCTTGAGAATGTGTACCCATTTTTCCATCCTAGACACTGAGCACAGGGCCTGGCATGTGGAACAGGCTTAACAAATGGTTCTTAAACTAAGCCGAAAGATAATGTATTAGTTTTCTATTGCTGCCGTAACAAGCCATCACAACTGTTTAAGTTCATTGAAATAACACAAATGTATTATCTCACAGTTCTGTAGGTCAGAATTCCAGGTTGGTACAGCTGGTTTTTCTGCTCTGTGTTTCACAAGGCCCAATTAAGGTGTTGGTCAATTGGACTCTTATTAGGAGGCTCCATTTGGAGCTCCAGTGGGAGCTTGAAATCCATTTCCAAGCTCATTTTGGTTGTTGGCAGGATTTAGTTATTTTATGGCTGTAGGACTGAGGTCCCTGTTTCCTGGCTGGCTGTCAGAGGCCACTCTTAGCTCCTAGGAACCTCTCCCCAGTTCTTGAATGTGGGCCACTCCATCCCAGAGCCAGCTAAGTTGCATTGAATATTCATGCTTCAAATCCTCCTCCTTTCAGCCAGAGACAGTCTCTACTTTTAAGGATGCATTTGATTACATTGAGCCTACCATGATAATCCAGGGTAATTTCTCTATTTTAAGGTCTGTAACTTTAATTACATCTGTAGAAACTCTTTTGCCACATAACATAGTCACACAATCTGGGGATTAGGTCATGGACATATTAGGGGTGGAGGGGAGAGCATCATTTTGTCTACCACAATAGTAATTATCCATCAAGTCATGTAGGCATTATGATCCTGGTTCTTAAACACTTATGCATTCTAGCACCTCTCACTTGTACAGGGAAGCAAAAGGAGACTGGATTTGTGCAGTGTCAGAAGGGAATGGGAACAGAGATAGATCATGACCCTTCAACTTCCACTCTTTCTTCTAAACATCAGTACATTGTCCCTCTCATCCATCTGTCTATCCATCTATCCCATCTATTCAACTAGTCATTCATTAATTCATAAACATTTGAGTGACTGCTTTTTTTTTTTAAAGAGTCTATGCTAGGATGGAAAATGAGGAAGAAAGTGAGATACAAAGATAACACCTGATTTCTGTCAGTTCATTTTTGGTAGATTGAGGTCTATATCAAGTTTTCTTAAATCCATGCTGTCTGCTGATAAGTTTGTCTCGTGTTCATGTTTTCTTCTCTGCATAGTGAATTATCTGTTTTTAGTATGCTATAGCTTCAAGCACTATACCAAGTTCTCAGTAAATGTGAGTAATTATTATAATTACTGTTTGGTTCACTTCCTTCGATGTGTGGCCATAAAATTTAGGAACCATTACTACATGTATCTTATCGTTGCTTTAATTTTTAACTTAATATAAGTAACCAGTGTTACAGTTGGTTATTATTCTTTCCAGAGATCTTCTGTGCACATACAAGGAAGTATTTGTCTTGTGGCTGGCATTAATTACATATTTTACTGATTATTCCATAGCAGCATAGGTAAAGCTATTTCATTCCTTTATTTTAATAGGTTTTTTTTTTGAAACAGAGTCTCACCCTGTGCCCAGGCTGTAGCAGCACAGTGGTGCGATCTTGGCTCACTGCAACCTCTGCCTCCCGGGTTCAAGCGATTCTACTGCCTCAGCCTCTGGAGTAGCTGGGATTACAGGTGCCTGTCACCAAACCCAGCTAATTGTTGTATTTTTAGTGGAGACAGTTTCACCATGTTGGGCAGGCTGGTCTCAAACTCCTGACCTCAAGCGATTCACTTATCTCAGCCTCCCAAAGTGCTGGGATTACAGAGGTGAGCTACCATGCCTTGCCCTTTTATAACTTTATTCTTTTTTCATAGCATAGTATTCCATTGTTCAAATATACTAGTTTTTTTAAACAAGTCTCATATTGGTGGACATTTGGATTGTTTCTAGGTCTTTTGCTATTAAAAGATTGCTACAATTAAAAAATCTCCTGTGTGTATCTTTCATGCAAGTATAAGTGTGTGTGTGTGTGTGTGTATATATATATATATATAGTGTGCATATATATGGTATGTATATATATGGTATATATGTGGTGTATATATATATATGTGTATATAGACAAACACACACACACACACACCATATATATATACAAAGCAAGCAAAGGTAGATAACTTCTGCAAGGTTTTTCTGATTTCACTCTCAGTGATGCTAAAGGAAAATTAAATACTCATCTGCTTATTTCATTATCAGAATTTAAGTGGTAGATTTAGTGTATATTTAGGTTATTTAGAGAGCGATATATATTCTGTACACAAACACACACACACACACACACACACCATTTTTTTTTTGTACTAATTGCCAAATCGCTCCCATAGGGGTTGTACCAGTTCACATTCCCATCAGCAATGTATGAGAGTGCCTGTTTCTCCACACCTTAGCCAACAGTGTGTTATCATATCAGACTTTATGGTCTTGGCCAATCTGATAAGTAAAATATTTCACTGTAATTTAAATTTGCACTTGTCACATTGTTAACATTGGGCATCTTTTTGAATATATTTTAGAGTTATTTGTATTTCCTTTTCTGTAAACCCTCTGTTTTTTATATCTTTTTTCATTTCTCTACTGAGAAATGTTGAGTTTTTTTAAATTTATCTGAAATTTGTTTTAATATAAGATGAAATATGGATTTCAGTTTTTTTCCAATTGGCCACCTATTGATCTTCACATAATTTGTTGAATAATCTGTATTTTTCCCAAATTTAAAATGCATGTGTATCCACTATGAACTAATTACTGTGTCTACCATGTTGGCCAGGATGGTCTCTATCTCCCGACCTCATGGTCCACCCACCTCAGCTTCCCAAAGTGCTGGGGTTACAGGCGTGAGCCACTGAGCCCAGCCTTAATTTCTTAAATATTTAAAGTATCTACTGGAAGAGAAGCTGCCATGGCATTTTCATTGTACATTTTTCCAGGGCCACATGTTGAAATAACCAGTGCTGACTTCGTTTCAAAATCCTCTCATGCTGTAATTTGGCCTATGTGTCTAGAACTGACTTTGTGGCATTATGGATTGTACTGGGGTATAGGTAAATAACATTTATTCTTTGCCCTCCGGTAATTCATCTTGCCTTATTGATCCCAATCTATTCAGGTAAAATCTTTAGACTATGTAGTGGCCTAAGGTTAACCAATTAATCCTCCCAATACTATCTGTTTCTTTCTTTCTTTTTTTTGAGACAGAGTCTTGCTCTGTTGTTCAGGCTGAAATGCAGTGACATGATCTCAGCTCACTGCAACCTCTGCCTCCTGGGTTCAAGCGATTCTCCTGCCTCAGCCTCCTGAGTAGCTGGGACTACAGGGGCCCGCCACTGTGCCCCGCTAATTTTTGTATTTTTAGTAGAGACTGAGAGTCACCATGTTGGCCAGGCTGGTCTCGAACCCCTGACCTCAAGTGATCAGCCTACCTTGGCCTCCCAAAGTGCTGGGATTTCTGGCATGAGCCACCACAACTGGCTCCTCCCAAAACTTTTCTAAGTGACATATATTATCACCATTTTGTAGGTTATAGAGACTCAAAGATTAAAATTGCTCTGATCTATGGTCACAGAGCAAGTTGGCAGAGCTCAGACTCAGGTTGTGGTCTTTTGATTACTAGTGTTATCCTACACCATTCCAGGATGTACCTCAGATCTGCCTGACATGTGTTTTCCCTCCATTGACCTCAGATAAAACCACCATAACTTGCGATCTTCAACATAACTCCACTATTCCGTCTTGGCTTTAGCAAACCTAAAGACTTTCACCATTTTTATTTTATTTTAAAAATAAATTTTATTGTGGGCTGGGCACAGTGGCTCTCACCTTTAATCCCAGCACTTTGGGAGGCCAAGGGGGGTGGATCATTTGAAACCAGGAGTTTGAGACCTGTCTGGCCAACATGGTGTAACCCTGTCTCCACTAAAAAAGAAAATACAAAAATTAGGCAGGCATGGTGGTGCATACCTGTAATCCCAGCTATTTGGGAAACTGAGGGAGAAAAATTGCTTGAACCTGGGAGCTAGAGATTGCAGCGAGCTGAGATCATGCCATTGCATTCTAGCCTGGGTAACAGAATAAGACTCTGTCTCAAATATATATATATATATATATATATATATATATATATATATATATATAGTATTGTATATATTTGAGAATTACAATGTGATGTTCATTTTTAGTTCCTACTTTTTAATGAAAGGGCTAAGCAAAGGTAGATAACTTCTGCAAGGTTTTTCTGATTTCACTCTGAGTGATGATAAAGAAAATTAAATACTCATCTGCTTATTTCATTATCAGAATTTAAGTGGTAGATTTAGTATATATTTATGTTATTTAGATTTAGGTAATTCTAAAATTCTTTCCCAGCTGTATGATTCTTGCTAGCATTTTTCATAGTTTTATGTTCCCATATAGGAGGGAGTGAACAAAAACATTTAAAGAATGACAAATATTTTCATGTGGGTTATTTGGAGGGAAAACATGCTACAAATTCCTTCATCCAATTAAAATTACACTTGTTAAGGAAAGTCATGTGGACTGATTATTGTATAATAGTAGTTTTTATGTCAGTTCATTATGTATTAGCTTGGTAGCATATGTTTAAATGCCACCTTTTAAAATTCTGTATATGCTTTCAATTTAAGGCTATCAGCTCATATGCTTTGTTAGGGTCCTCTTTTAGGTTCCTGGCAATTAGCTGCAATGTAGTTCATGTGATATTTTTCACGGGATAGGGATTTTAGGAGCAGTAAACAGGGATGGGGTGGAGGTGAGTCCCCAGCCCTGTGTTTTCTGCTTACCATTCACAATTATCACTATAGCAAGGTAAGGTCTTCTAGATGATTTTGCTCACTTCTCTTGAAAGCTGTACCTGTCTGGAGTCCCTGCGAACAGCACCCAATCTGGCCCATTTGGATACTTGAAGGCATAAGTCATTTCATATGTTTGGTGGGAGAAGTATGTTGTTAGGGTCTGGTTAGCTAATGCAGGGCTGGCCACACCCAGGAAACTGGTTCATAAACTCGAATTCCAAGGCATACATGTAAAATTGATCATATACATAGACACAGCCAAGATTGAGCACATGTGTATGTGGGTAATTCTGCTCAGGAGATCCAGTTGTAGATGAGAAGGTTGTTTGGTAAAATTCAAGCAAAAAGAATTTGATTATCCTGTTCACTCTAGAGATGATTCTGTCTTTTCAAACCTTCATTCACAACACCCTTCTAGACAGTGCTGAAAAACCATAGCAGGTACTCTGCCAACTCTGTTTTGGAGACTTTGAGGAAACTACCTTACAGTTTGCATTCAATTTTATATCACCTTCACTAATTTTAACAGAACTGTCACAACCTGCTAAAGCTATTTACCACATAAATGTTAAATTATTTCTTGTTTCTGTGAAGGGTATTATCTAATCATGATCAGCAGACTGGCTCTCTTTTATTCCCAGTCCATGGGATTGAAAGACATCTTAATGCAAAGACCTTCAAATCTCTATTAACCTGCAATCTGCAAAGGTTGGATGATTTAACACTTCTAGATTTTGTCCTAGAATTTGGAGATTCTCCCTACTTGAGGACCTGAACTTTCTATTCCTGAGTCTACCTTTATTCTTTTCTGAGACTTTTCTAAATGGTAGTGTAGGGAGATTAGCAATAAAATAAACCACAAGCCATATATTTTAAAGGTCAGTGTGATCATTATTAAATAATCAGAGACTACTAGGATAGATTGTATTAACCTTCTCTTATTAGGTAGTCCTGGGTTATATTTGGGGTGTGGCAGGATAATACATTGATTTTCACTAGCTTAGCTCCTACTTATCTTTTGAATGGTGTGCTCAGAAGTGACTTCCTCCAGGAAGACTTTCTTGACTTCTGCCCACCATTCCCACTTTGCTGCCACTATTGTAGAGCAAATACTATGCAGTATAACTGTGTACTTGCCTGTGAACTCCAAGAAGGCAAACATTCTCTAGTCCATTTTAAAATTTTTATTTATTTTTATTTTTTATTTTTACTATTTATTTTTGACACTGAGTCTCGCTCTGTCACCCAGGCTGGAGCGCAGTGGCATGATCTCGGCTCACTCTAACCTCCACCTCCCGGGTTCAAGAGATTCTCATGCCTCAGCCTCCCAAGTAGCTAGGATTACAGGCACCCACCACCACGCATGGCTAATTTTTTTGTATTTTTTAGTAGAGACGGGGTTTCACCATGTTTGCCAGGCTGGTCTTGAACTCCTGACCTCAAGTGATCCACCCATCTAAGCCTCCCAAAGTGCTGGGATTATAGGTGTGAGCCACTGTGCCCAGCCTAGCCCATTTTTTAAAAAACAGCTTTATTGGGATATAATTCACATACTATACAATCCAGTCATTTAAGGGGCACAATTTAGTGAGTTTTAGTATGTTCACAGAGTTGTACAGCTATAACAATCAACTTTAGAACATTTTTTCACCCCTAGAAAGAAACTCAATACCCATTGACACTCACTTCTCACTGCCCCCTCACTCCCAATCTCCAGACCTAGGCAACTACCAATCCACTTTCCATCTCTATGGATTTTCCTGTTCTGGACATTGTGTATAAATAAAAGTGTGTGTAATCTTTTGTGACTTTCTTACTTAGCATAATGTTTTCAAGATTCATTTGTGCTGTAGTGCGAATCAGTACTTCGTTGCTTTTTATTACTGAATAATATGTCATTGTATATATACCACATATATTTGTTGGTTCATCATTTAATGGACATTTGGATTATTTTCACTCTCTGACTATCATGAATAATGCTACTATGAAGTTTTTCTTCATAGTTTTTGAAGTTTTTCTGTGGGCATATGTTTTCAGTTCTGCTGGATATATACCTAGGAATAGAATTGCTAGGTCATGTGATAACTCTGTGTTCAACTTTTTGAAGAACTGCCAGATTGTTTTTATAGTGGCGGTTCCACTTTACAATCCCACCATCGATATGTGAATGTTCCAGTTTTTCCATGTCTTTACCAAAATTTGTTGTTGTCTGACTTTTTAGTTATAGCCATCCTAGTGGGTACAAAGTGGGTCATGTCCATTTTTGAATCCCCAGCATAGGGCTTACTGTGGTGTTTATAAATGTTGATTGACTGACCGAATTCATTTCACCATCTTGGTCTTCTTACTGCCCTCCACACTGGGAAGCTGTGTGCTATCATGACAAGTATAGACTGGAGCCGTGAACTTTGAACACTTCCTCTACGGCTTAATAACCATGTGATCTGGAGCAAGTTTCTTAACTTCTCTGAGCTTCAGTTTCCTTATCTGTAAAATAAAGATAATGGTATTTCTCTGATAGAGCTGCTAGCAAGATTGAATGTGATAATGTCAATGGAACACCTAGCACAGTACATGATCCAGAACCTTCAGTTAGTGGGCATTATTGTTATTCTCTTGGATAACTTGGGTTGCAACTCGCTCTACTCCCTTGCCTCAAGAAGTAGAGACAATAGTTGGTTTCAGGGGATGTGCCTAGTTGTACTGCTTGTGGTATGCTGGGTCAGCTCCCTTTGTTTCAAGAAAACTCTGCAATCGCCTCACAGGATCTGTTAACACCTATTCGACTTTTGAGCAATACTCCAAGATGACTACTGAGGCTGGATGAGAAGGCTGATTGTCACCTGTGATTCTGCTTCTTCCTTGTGCATTTTTGACCCATTTCACAGATTTAGATGCTTCTAATAAATCATTATGAAAATTATATTCATTTCAGAACAACTGATTTTTAAAACTTTAATCAAGACAGCTTTCTTGTTGTAAAAGACTTCGATAATGAGGATCCCAGGTTGGCACAAGCTGATTTGGGCAACTGAGAAAAGTCTTTCCAACCTTTGTCAGAGAAGTAGTTTAGCTGAGTTCGTTCTTGTTGCCACTTTGCTTTTGAACCTCTTGGTTAATATATAAAAGCAGAGGAACTGCTTTCATCTGAGGCACACAGTGGCAAAGTTCCCATGGCAGGAAGTGTTTGTTCTTACAAATCTCATACATGGTGGTCACAGGGGAGACCTCCGTATTTTGTTTTGCTTGTCTGGGCTTTATCATCATTTCATGATTGTTTCAGTGTTTTTGCCTGAGAGCTAACTGAGAGAAAAGACTGTGATGCACTTGCTCTTAGGGACCTTCTTAGCCCCAGTCTAACTGTCCAGTTTTGGCTCCTGCTTCTCCTCTTTGCAAATCCTTTTGTACTATAACCAGGCTAGTAGTCTTTTAACAAGTATTCCCTGACCTAATAATCCTTGTTTCTATTAACAGAAAAAAATTTGATAGAAACAAAAACAAAGAGTTGATGACTTCTGAGATTCGGAGGGAGGGATGGGGGCAGGTGAGAAACAACTTACTGAAGAGAAATAGAGATTTTTACATGGGAGAGCAGTAGGGAGTGTTGAATGAGAAGAGTGGAGTCAGATAATGGATCTGAGAACTTGGGACTTGATGTGATTTAGAATAGGGAAAGGTGAAAAGGTGATGAAAAGTGGTATTTTAGGACTATTTTTTCTCTTAATAAGATTAACTCTAAGCACTTAAGGGATATACGAGTAGAGGCAAGAATTATCCAGGCCCAATTATAGTAATACACGTGTCAACTGAAGTTCTGGTTGTTAGCAGTGAGAATTGTGCGGAACATTTTCATTTGAGAAAAGTCAGGGGAATTTGTAACAGCTCACAGGCTGGAGGTAAAAGAGCACAGTCAAAGATGATTCCAATGGTTTGAATCAAAAGAAAAGCCATTAATACCTGTGAAGGCGATGGATAAAGAAACCTGTTGGTTGAAGATAGAAGCTGGGCAAGATGAGTTCCTTTTGGGATTAGTTAGGCTTCCTGTGGTGGGGGAATATCCAAATTACAATGTTTATTGGCAGTTGGAAATAATGGTCTCTGGCATGGTTGAAAGGTTGGATTCAGAGCTTAGACTTGGGAGTCATTACCATTGTTTTAGGAGCAAGTAGATGGAAAGAAAAGAGCCCCAAGGTTTGAGGGGAGAAATCCTCCAGTGCAGGGTTATGAAAAAAAGAACCAGCTAAACAAACAAGCAAGAGCTGAATGATGGAAAGGCTTGAGGCCAGTGAGATGAATGCTATATCTGGAAGCCAAGGTCAGGGCTGTGGGAAGGAAGGAGAGGTCAACAATGAGGGACTGCCAGCAGATCAGGGTAAAAACTTAAGAGAAGCCTTTGGGTTTAGCAAGAAGGAGGTCCCTAACATTTGTGTATAATTCCAGTGAGAGAGGAATCTTTAACCAAGCAAGATGGTTATCTGAGAAGAGTCACACCTTCCATCAAGCATCCCTTTAGAGATGCTGTGGTTCAGAATCCCTGCTGTGCTGAATCACAGTCTGTCAGATCTCAAGAACAATCCATTTCCCTTATTTAATTATCATATGACTATTCTTTTTTTTTCCCAATTAAATTTTACAGCTTGTCTACTCCAGCCTAGAGAGGGCTTGTCACTATTGTTATGAAACAACATAGGTCACAACCAGTAAAACTTTTTCTATTCCAACACATTTTCTGGTGAAAATTAAATATACACCAAACAATAAATTTGGTTCTCTGTTGTCAAACTTAACAGCAAGAAACTCTTCGTTACATTGTGCTGTTTCATTTCCTCTCAAGATAAGATTTATTCTTTATATTGCTCTTTTGCTTGCTAATTCATTCATTCATTTTTTTGGAGAGATAGGATCTTGTTCTGTTGCCTAGGCTGCAGTACAGTAGCACAATCATTGCTCACTGTAACCTTGAACTACTGGGCTTCAGTGGTCTCTTGCCTCAGTCTCCTGAGTAGCTGGGACAACAGGTGTGTGCTATCATGCTCAGCTAATTTTTAAAAAAACTTTTGTAGAGATGAGGTCTCCTTGTGTTGTCCTGGCTGATTTCAAACTTCTGACCTCAAGCAATCCTCCTGCCTCGGCCTCCCAAATTGCTAGGATTAAAGGCATGAGCCACTGCAACTGGAATTATATTTCTCATTTTTGTTTTTTTCTAGAATTTATCTTAGATTAAGATTGAGACTAGGTGTCTTACTCTTTATGTTGCTATAAGAAAATACTAAAGAATGGGTAATTTATAAGAAAAAAATTATTTCTTACAATTCTGGAGCCTGGAAGTCCAAGGCCAAGGGGCCACATCTGGTGAGGGCCTTCTTCTTCTTCCTGGTGGGACTCTGCAAAGTCCTGAGGTGATACAGGGCATCACATGCTGATGGGGCTCATGAGAGCTGGCTAGACTGGCTTTTATAACAGACCCACTCTCCTGGTAAATAACTCACTCCCTCCATAACCCATTAATCCATACATCCATGAAGACAAAGATGGATGGCCTTTGTGTGAGTTATACAGGCCCCAGTTTTTCAGTTTCTAATATTTTATTCCTGGTATGTCATTATTTATTTATTTTTATTTTTACCTTTTCCATTTCCCTTTTCAGGAATATGTCATTATTTATTAGTTGAACAAAATATAGTGGAAAGAGGAAGATGCCTGCTACTTATCAGGAAATAAGTCAGATGGATTAGTTGAGAAGGACACTGAAGCCAATAAAGAGAAATACTTAGAATGCCCAGTATGATAATGACTAAACTATCTTCTATACTATATAGAGTAGTATGTATATAGTGTGTGCATATACACACATAAACTGTATACTGTTTTTTTATTTTAGGTATGAATGATTATAGTTCAAATGAATAAAATGCGAATAATTTGCAAAGTTTTTTTTAAAAAAGGTACAACGGACCTTAATGAAAACTTATTCCTCAAGTTTTTGAGAATCAAATCTCAGTTAAGAAAATCTTTTGAGAGGATCAAATATAGCCTTTCAGTAAAGGGCAGAAACACAAATAGAATACAGTTAGACAACAGAAAGTTGAGCAGTTGACCTTGTCATGTGAGTTATTTACGGATAAACATACCTTATTATGCTTCTAAGTTAAAATTGAAACTGAGAAAACTGGGCCTTCTTACTGCCCAGTACAGCTATGATAATTTCTTTATTGATTGATGAATACTATGGATATTTATACCTTGACTTACCTCCCCTGGGCTGGTACTGTACACAATACAAATTTGCTTAAGAAACCCTTCCGCCCTACCCTACAAGAACTTACAAAATTCTAGGCAAGGTAAAACATATATACAAATGAAATGCAGTATAATGACTATGAAGTATAGAAGTATGTGCAGGAGTTAGAACCAAAATATTAATAACAAGTGTGGTATGGATGTCCAACAAATCAGATCAGATGCCAGCCCTGAAAAACTGACCTGGCTGTTCTAATGCACAAGAGTGGAATATCAGTACTGGCTACATATGATGTGCTGTAGGATTGCATATTTGTATAGTTTAGTAATGGATTCCACTGAATAATCATGTACAGGTAATGGACTAATCTATCATCAGTTTTGAATAAAATAATGTTTCTAACATGAATTCTTTGTAGAAGCTTTTTAAGCAGAAGTTTAGTTAAGCAGTGGGTTTAGAAAAATCCACATGAAAAGCCTTTAATAAATGAATGAATTCACCATCTCCCTTTCCCTTAAGTATGTGATTCCAGTGTCCGTGTCCTCACCCATGAATGGGAAATGAAGGTGTGTGTTAAGTATTAAAGTATAGCAGGAGGAGGATCCTAGGGGTACTGCCCTAAACTGGGCCAACCTGCTCCTTTAGTTCTTCTGCCCGCAAATGTTTTCCTTTATACTATAAGAAATTGTCTATTTTATTCTCTTAACTACCTAAAACACTCAAAGATTCATTTGTGTTAACAAGCATTGTCTTAAAAAACAAAATCAGAAAATCATAATGCGGGGTTTCCCTAAATGTGGTTTGAAGGACCACCTAAATGAGATTGCCTGTGAGGAAGGCCCTGGAAATATCTTTCAGCAAGTGCCTCAGGAAAGCCTAATGTACATTCAAGTTTCAGTATTAATGATGAAATTACTTTCTTTCCAATATGTAGCCAACATGTGTTGCAATTTAATAAATTGACTTTTTGTTTGTTTGTTTGAGGGGAGTTAGGCAGTTGTGTACTTGGGACATTTTTGGTGGGTTTAAGGCCTTGATGCATTAAATACCTGTTATGCTTTTGTTTCAGTGAAATACTTACTTCGAATTTCCAGCTGACTGAAATGCAAATACGGTTTAGAACCCTAGCTGGTTTAAGTTGAGTGCTGGTGCTGAAATAAGGACTTTATCTTGCCTGCCTGCTTTGTATTTGTGGCTAGTGGAACTTCCCTTGAAGCTATGGTTCTTCTATTTTCTTCCTTTTTTCTGATTTCCTGTGAAATCAAAGCTTTCTCTTAGGGATATACATAAACACTCATGCAATTTCAGCTTCTCTTCTCCCACCAACTTTTCCTGATCTTACAAACGTATTCAAGATATTTTCATCCTTGTCCTTTACTCTCTTCTTTCTTCCTCCTATAAATAAATATCTTGAGTAACGGGGTCATAGAAAGGGAGTGATCCCAGAAGTCAGTTGAACTGAGTGTTGGGTTCAACTCTTTTGGAAAATCCTTCAGAACTTCAGTCGTCACAGCTAGACAAACTCTAGAGGTCCCTCCAGTTCAAACCTTTCTCTGGGATGAATTTATATTTGTCAAGACTAGCTACTTTCAATGCCTCCTCACTCCTTAGGGCCTGCGTTTAATTTCTGCCACCCAGCTGTGTCTTATACTATAGAAGTTTATAAATTATTAGCTAATTTTAAAATTCAGTAGGTTTTTTCTTCATCCATATTCACTCAACACTGGATAACTAGTTTTCTTCCTTAGATTCTTTGATACTACCAATGCCAGTTGTCAGCCTTAACATTCTTTTTCCTTCTTTCATGTTTAAACATTTTAAAATAGAGTTGTCAGACATACACAGAAGTAGAGATTAACACTTATATACCATAATCAACCATCCTCAGAAATTGGTAATATTTCACCAGTCTCTTAATATTATTTTTTAAAGAAAATATCATTTTGTTCTCATAAAGTAGTAAGTACATACTCATTCTAGAGGATTTAAGCAACAGAGGAAAGAAGAAAAGTATATGATTTTCCTTAAGTAAATCACCCCAATTCCAACACCCAGAAATAATGATCACTATTGTTATTAGGTCAGCACCTTTCTAGGCATGTATACAGATGAAATGCTGGACACCTGGATAGCTAGCCAGATGTATTTTAATAAATTTGATCATATATGGTACTTGTAAATAAAAAGTATTGAATTTACCTCTACTAGAACTTAATAGAAAAAAAAGAAACTGAAATGAACCTGAAGAAATTGCTGATTTTCAAATAAATATTTTCCCACACAGCCAGGTTACTTAAATGAGATCTGAAAATCTTGTATGAAAAGAGAATGTGAAAACCACAAAAAAGCTGGAGTCATTCTTTTATTAAAAAGTAAAAACTGTGAATCCCTGGCTCTACTAAACATACAAAAATTAGCTGGGCATGGTAGTGCACGCCTGTAGTCCCAGCTACTCGGGAGGCTAAGGCAGGAGAATTGCTTGAACCCGGGAGGCGGAGGTTGCGATGAACCAAGATCGCGCCATTGCTCTCCAGCCTGGGTAACAAGAGTGAAACTCCGTCTCAAAAAAAAAAAAAAAAAGTGAAAACTATTTTCTCTTAATTTTGCTGTAACACTAAAACTGCTCCAAAAAAATAAATTTTATTTAAAAAATATTTTTGACAGTCTTAATGGCCATATTAATGGACTCACTACTATAAAATTTGAGGATATTAGCATTTCACATTTCTTCTGCCTTCCTTTGCCCTCATCTTCTGATTTTTGTCAGTTACATTATTTTAATTTGTGGAAACAGTGTAACATAGTGGCTTGTGGAACCTGGGCCTAGGAACCAGGCTGCCAGGCTAGCTATGTGAATTTAGGCAGATTACTTAACTACTATGTCTTAGTTTTCTTCATCTGTAAAGTAAGGATAGAGTTGTTGGGTAATGTAAATAAGTTAGTTGATCTAAATAATCTAATATATAATAAATGTTTAGTGAACATTATTTATAATTCTATCTTATGGAATTCATAGTATTTACATGCTATTCTATAGACTTAATATTCTTTCTATATTTAGAATTCAAGATATTTTGATCCTTGAAATAAGTCTGTTCACCACCAGTCAGTATTTTTGAAAAGGGTTTTCCATCCCAAAATTTCTTTTGATTAATCTCTATATTGACTAGACTTTATAATGCTGTCTTTTTTTTCAAGAAGGCTAATGGATAAACATCCTTTCTTCTATTTTTGGGAAGGTTATTTCTGTGGCCTTTGTATTTGAAAAAGATCTTAGGTATAATTTTCCTGAGTTATGCTTTGTTTCTTGTAAAACTTTGTGTTAATCCATTTGGCATTGAATGCTGCTTTAGAGAAGTCTGATTTAGCCTACATTTCTCATTTGTTTTCTTTTTTTTTTTTAGCTTACATTTAAAAAAATTTATATTCAGTAAATTCACTTCCTTTGGTTCACAGTTTTCTGCATTTTAATTCATGCATAGAATCATGTAAGTAACACCACAGTTAAGATACAAATCTTCCCATCACCCTCCAAAATTCTCTTGTGCTGCACTTTGTAACGAACCCCCCTCCATCCTCCAACCCCAGGAAACCTCTGACATGTTATCTATCTTTATAGTTTAGCTTTCTTTAGAATTTCATGAATGAATTTTATAGTATGTATTTTTTGGAGTCTGGCTTATTTTACTTAACAGAAATACATTTGAGATTCATCCACGTTGTATCAATAGTCTTTTCATCACTGAGTAGTAGCTCATTGAATGGATATGCCATTGTTTGTTTATCCATTTATTAGTCAAAGAACATTTCAGTTGTTTATTATTTTGGGTGATTATTAATAAAGTCACTATAAGGACGGGCGCGGTGGCTCACGCCTGTAATCTCAGCACTTTGGGAGGCCGAGGCGGGTGGATCACGAGGTCAAGAGATCGAGACCATCCTGGTCAACATGGTGAAACCCCGTCTCTACTAAAGATACAAAAAATTAGCTGGGCACGGTGGCGCGTGCCTGTAATCCCAGCTACTCAGGAGGCTGAGGCAGGAGAATTGCCTGAACCCAGGAGGCGGAGATTGCGGTGAGCCGAGATCACGCCATTGCACTCCAGCCTGGGTAACAAGAGCGAAACTCCGTCTCAAAAATAAATAAATAAATAAATAAATAAATAAAGTCACTATAAACATTTATGTACAGATTTTGGTATGAATATAAGTATTTCTTTCTCTTGGGTTAATATTAAGGGTAAAATTGCTAGGTCATATGCTAAGTATTTGGGATTTTAATAGGAATTGTGTTGATTAATTTAGGAGCATTGACATCTTAACGATATTAAGTCTTCCAAACAATGAACATGGTATCACTTACCATTTATTTAGGTTTTCTTTGATTTCTTTAATTTGATTTTTCTGCATAGATGCATAAGAATTTTTTCTTATTCTTTCAGTTCATCAATTTAACCAAGATTTGTCTTGCTATTGATTGTTATGCATCAGATTTTCTTACAATCTTGTTTTCTCAGTCTGTCTATAAAGTCAGTAGGAAATTATTTTTTGTTATGTATTTGAATATTGTTACTTTTTCTTCTGTTGAATTCTGTACTTTAGAAAGACCAATTACCCTTATATGGAATCATCTTTGCCCTCCTTATTATTATTTTATTGCTTTAACCTTTGTCATTTTCATTTGAACACTTCAGCTTTTCTTCTATATCTGGAAATCATTATTTGGCTCTGAATACTCTGTTTCTGACTGTTTGATTTATTTTTTAGTGTGCTAATGATGCTTTGGTCCTCAATTTGTTGCATTGGTTCTACATTCTCCCATTCCATTTTATTCTTTTATTATTTTATGAATACATGTTTTTAACTCAGAATACTTCTGGAGAATTTCCTTTTTTTTTTTTCAGTTACCTTTTGTTGTTCTTGGTTCTTTTTTGTCTTCTGTGTCTTTTTTGCTTTGCTTTCTTTCCCCTCACAGTCTATTTGTAAAGTTTTCCAGTGATTTTTTTTTTTCATCAAATGAATATTAGGGCACCTCTAGTCAAACTTCATACTTGCTCTGATACAGCTTGGGTGCTTTGCTTTCTCTTTCCCACAGTATTTTTGAGCCAGTTTTTTTTTTTTTTCACTGAGCTATAGTTTGAGGGCTGATAATTTCAATTTATAGACCTTTTTTCCTGTAGCCTGAGGACATGGAGAGTGAAGGAAAGAAGAATTCAGCTAAAGCAGGTTATACCTGAGTTGTATTTTCACGTTTAAAGTAATGTTCAATATTCATACCAAGATTCATTCCACCTCATAGGTTGCATCTCATTCCCATTAAGGCATTTTTATCGGTTTACCGGTGTATGGTAAACCAATAAAAATGCCTTAATGGGAATGTTATCATCAGAATCTATCCTATTGGTTTATTCACCACCTTCAGAAAAAAAATTAGGATTGTTAGTCCTTTTGCTTCTCCTAGATGTGGGGATACTTGTGAGGATTCTTAGGCTCTTTTGCATCCCCAGTGCAGCTGGGGGAAGAGGCCGTGTGGGGTTAGGAACCCTGCCATATTGTAGATGCCACTCTGCTCCCAACCCTTTCCTGGGCCACAGCATTTTGCAATTTAGAACACTTGTATGTAGCCCTTCCTTATTTGGTTGCTTCTGTGAAATTTTGTGGGCAGTTTTTCTTTTGACCATTTATTTTTCTTTTTTCTGTATTTGCAGCCGCTACCAATACCAGAGTAGAAGCTTCCTTCTGCAGCTTTCTGACTTGCTTCTTTGTGTTTGTCCCTGGATTCTCTTTCTATTTCCTGAACATGAGCGTTCCCTGAGGGGCTGCCTTCCTGTGAACATAAAGATGGCGGTTCACAAGCCAAGGAGAGAGACGGCAAACAGATCCTTCAGCCTTCAGAAGGAACCAACCTTACCAACACCTTGATTTTAGACTTCTGGCATTGGCATCTGGAACTGTGAGACAACAAATTTCTGTTACTTTTGTTAAACATATTTTTTTCCCCGATATTTGAAGCTCCTACCAGGCAGCTTCCTCCTCCACCTTTCTGGCTGTTGCTTCTTTAAGTTTGTCTCAGCTGCGCTTCCTGATTCCTAAACGTGGGTGTCCCCTGAGTGCTGCCCTTTGCCGTGTCTCCACCTATACAGGTTCTCACAGAGATTTAGTCTGCTCCCATATTAATGATTGTCTCTCTTTATAGGTAACCCTGGCCTTAATCCTGGGCTCTGATTCTGGATTTTGCTTCAAGTTGAGTGAACATCTTCACTTGGTGTATTAGTTTGCTAGGACTGCTGTAATAAAGTGCCATAAACTGGGTAGTTTAAGCAACAGATATTTATTACCTCATAGTTCTGAAGATGAGAAATCTGAAATCCAGGTGCTGGTAGGGTTGTTTCTCTCTGAGGGCTATGAGGAAAGGATCTGTTGCAGGTGTCTCCCCTTGGCTTATAGGTGGGTGTTCTTCCTGTGTGCATGTCTGTGTCCAAACTTCCCCTTTTTATATGGACCCCAGTCATTGTGGATTAGGGACCACCCTAATGACCTCATTATAACTTGATTACTTCTGGAAAGACTCTTTCTCCAAATAAGGTCACATCCTGAAGAACTGGAGGTTAGAACTTCAACATATAAATGTTGGGAAGACACAATTCAATCTATCACACTTGGTTATTTACTCATCCTACACATATTTTCTGCTACATGCCAGGCATTGGTCTAGGCCCTGGGAATACAGACGTGATGAGGCTCAGTCTCTTTCCTCTTAATGAGTAGAAAAGATAAGAATTAATAAACAGACATTTGTGAAACTATATACAGGAAGTGCTCTCATAGATGAGAGATTCTTTTGAGGACACCTTAGTGGCACACCTAGCCCTGACTGGCTGAATCAAGAATGATATCTCAGAGGAAGTGATACTCATGCTGGATCTTTCCCAGTAGGATGCAATACTGGCTTATGCTGGATCCTTCCCAGTAGGATGCAATACTGTGTAATTGCTCTCCCTGCTTTTAAACCACACCCTTAGTTACCCAGCCCTGGACTCCACCACCCAGTCAATCTTTGCAAAGCACCACTTTGATTAAGACATTTCTCAGTTGAGAAACCTGTAATGACTCCTCATGGTCAACAGAACTAACTCTAAAAAAATTGTTTAGCCTGGCTGGCCTTTGGTTCCTCCACAATCAGGTGCCACAGCCATATCTACTTTTCCTGTCTTGATCTTCCTATGGTTTCCATCCTTAGCCCTGTACATTACCAAGTTGTTGTAACAAACATATTGGAAACATATCTGCAACTTTTTATAATTTTGTGAAGCCAGGATTTTTTTTTTGTTTCCTATTGTATCATCACCTAAAGAAGTGTTTGGCATATAACAGATACTTCAGAATATTGGTTGAATAAGCAAATGAATTTTCTCTACTTGCAATGCAGGCCTCTCCTTTCTCTCAGCTGTGCACATTTTTGCCCTATTGAAATTTTATTCTCAAGGCTCAGCTCCTGTATCCTGTCCTCCATTATGCCTTTCTTCTAGGTCACATGTGGATAAACAGATATGACTCTTCATTCCTAAAGACTCTTGCAGTCTCTGTGAACTGTTTGAATGCCCCTGCATTCTGCTTTGCATGGTAGAAATCTGAGTAGGTGCCTTTACCTACCAGGTTTGGTTGTTTGAATTTAGGAGCCATATTTTAAAAATAATATGTCCTGCTTAGCACTTTCTTGCACAATAATAGATGTTCAAAAATTACATTGTGTTTGAAGAGAGTATGAATGAGAGGAGTATTTTGTATTTGTTTCAAAAAAGTGGGGAGGAAGACCTAAGAAATGGAACATTTGGTCTGTCCCTCTTGCCTTCCCTTATTTTTCTGTGTTTACAACATTTTTAATTTCATTCAGCATATATTTGTTAAGCATCTGTGCTATTCAAGACTTGGACTCTTCAAGTCCTAGGACTTAGATTACAAACAGGAATTAAACTGCCTTTGGGGTACTTATCACTTCTTCTATTAGAAAAATTCCTCCAGTGTGTCCCAGTAGTCACTATCATCTGTACAGTTTTTAGGATGCTTTGCTTTACTCACATTTATTCATCCCAGAGTCTAGACTCTTTGCACATGTTGAGGCTGCCTGAGAGCAGGGCCCTTGTCTTTATCCTCCTATTCCCCACTGCCTCGCACTGAGCTTATACTTGATGGCTACTTCAGTGAGTCCTTTATTTTCCCTAAAGATTCTCTGACTCTTTTCTAAGTTTGCCCTGTTTCTCCAGTTATAGAATGCTGAGTCAGGACCAGAGACTTTGGAAGGATACTGATTGCTTTGCTTAGATTGAGAGACCCTCTGTAATTGATAAGAGTAAAAATAAACGTAATAAGTAGCACAATGTTTAGCCCTCGTGCTAAAGTTTTTACATGAATTTTATTTCCTAGTGAAGCCTGTTGCTATATCATTGGCTTCTATGACACCTTCATTTCTTACAAGTTGTCATATTAACATGTTGAGGTTGTTAAGTGAACATCTAGTTTGTTTGCCTCTACTCAAACTCAAGAATCTTGATTATACTGAAGAGCTTGTGCCAAACAGAAATGCAGTCTGAATTAGTCTGGTGGGTCATGCACATATGTTATCTTTTCTAAAGGCATCTAATTCTTAATAAATCCCTTTATGAAGGGAAAATGAGGAAGTGAAAATTGAGATGAAATAATGGAGTAGTAGAGAGTGGAAAGAATGGTAAAGATATTTGTTTGGAGGTTCTATTTGACATGGAAATGACTACTCTTAAACCTGATTGAAAGACAGGCATGAGATAATTCATATAGAAAAAATGGTAATATGTTCTATTATGTCATTGTTATTGGAGGATGGGAAACATCTATTTTATTTAAATATGTTGTATATCCATCAGAACAACATGAGTTCATGGAAATGATATAACAACAATTATGAGTAGTAGCCCAACCCTATGCTCTCTGCGTTTGTAGGTTTATAGTGTGTTATCTGTATCAAAGAGACAATGGCATGAGATAATTCTAAATAACAGATACATAAGTCGCTATCAAGTCTTATATGGTGTTGCAAAGTATGTTTAACTTATCAGGCATACTTAACATATTCGCTTATTAATCATGCTTTGTTTAAATCAAAATCAAGATTAGTTTATCCTGAGCACCTATGAGCATGAAAGGTAGAGATCACCTGGAGAGGCTCAGGCTGTCCGCTTCAGTTTATATTTGAAATGGCTCTGCACAGTAATCTCTGTGTTACGGCTACAACCAACATTGTCTCTCAACCTTCCTTCTTCCATGAGTGCTAACCACTCTTCTTCCTTATTTTGGGATACTCCTTTCTCCCTGAAGTCATGTGCTTCCCCATGTGACTTGTGGGATGGAATGGGAGAGTAAATACAATGTCTCAGGGTTTTTTTTTTTCCTTTTTTTTTTTTTGGGAGGGAGTCTTACTCTGTCACCAGCCTGGAGTACAGTGGTGCGATCTCAGCTCACTGCAGCCTCCGCCTCCCAGGTTCAAGCGATTCTGCCTCAGCCTCCTGAGTAGCTAGAACTACATACAGGCGCACGTCACCGTGCCCAGCTAATTTTTGTATTTTTAGTAGAGATGGGGTTTCACCATGTTGGTCGGGATGGTCTTGATCTCTTGACCTTGTGATCCGCCTGCCTTGGCCTCCTAAAGTGCTGGGATTACAGGCGTGAGTCACTGCGCCCAGCCAAGTCCCAGTTTTTTTTTTTTTTCAATGCTTGGTTTAAATGTTGGCATGTGATGCAGTTCTTGGAAGGGGTATTTAAGGGCCTCTGGAGGAGCATTGAGAAGGATTTTGAAGCATCTAAAAAGAGACACACAAAAAATTTCTCTTTTACTGCTCTAAATAAAGGTATATGAGAATGTGCTGTTTGGAATGGTTGCTGCTATCTTTTTCCATAAAAATGACAAAAGAGAATTTGCCAACTCAGGAGAACTGCCCTACCTTTGGACTTCTTGTACTATGAGAAAACATATCCCCTTATTTGTTAAGCCATTTTGAGTTTTCTGTTACTTGCAGATGAAAGCACCTTCCCTGATTCTGTAACATTTCCATTGAAAAAATAGAAAGCTAGGTGTTTAGTGTCTTAGTCATTTCTCCATTGGTTTTGTTTGCCAAAATTACAAGGCTTATAGTCTAATTTTTTGTGATTTACTGAGACCTAAGATACAGTAATGATTTTCTCTTTCACAGATACTTAAGAACTTCAAGCAGTCATCACTGATATAAGAGGTTAGTTTACATCCTGGATATATGTGCTGATTCAAAGATCTGTCCCCATATTTCACATCTCTCGTGAGTTCTTTTGAAATCCCAGATAAATATTTTCCAGCATTGATTGCACCTCCTATTCCTGCCCTTCTTGACCCAGATGCCTTATCTTTCCCTAGTGACCTTCTCTTACTGAATCCTTTGTCACGTATTTTATGCCTGTTGCTCATGGTGTCATGGGTGTTGTCATGTCTGAGAATGATTTATGAAGCATTAAGAAAAGATTCTCAAACCTTGCCCATCAGAATTTTTCCAAACATCAACTGAATCCAAATCTCTCTCTGGGTAATTCTGATTTTCAACCAGGTCTAAGAACCACTGATGTAAGGATATAAAAGAAAAATCATACTGACTGAATCCCATACCTAAAGTAAATGGTTTCAGATCTCACTTGACAAACTCACAAGTCTGTATTAGAGTCCTCCAGAGGGACAGAACCAATAGGATAGATGTATATATAAAAGGTAGTCTGTTAGGGAGAATTGGCTCACACAATTACAAAGCAACATCTCACAAGAGGCCATCTGCAAGCTGAAGAAAGAGAGAGAAGCTAGTAGTGTGGCTTAGTCCAAGTTCAAAAGCCTTAAAACCCGGGAAGCCAACAGTGCAGCCCTCAGTCTGAGGCCAAAAACCTGAGAGCCCCTGAGAGCCCACTAGTGTAAGTTCCCAAAGTCCAAAGACCAAAGAGCCTGGAATCTGACTTTCAAGGACAGGAGGAGATGGAGCAAGCGTCCTGTAAGAGAAGAAAGAGTGAACAGACTCAGCAAGCTGCTTATCCTTCCTTCTGCCTGCTTTGTTCAGTTTCATTTTTTTCTTCTTTTTTTTTGAGACAAGATCTTGCTCTGTCACCCAGGCTAGAGTGCAGTGACGCGATCATGACTTACTGCAACCTTGACCTCCCGGGCTTAAGGTGTCCTCCTGCGTTAGCCTCCTGCTTAGCTGGAACCACAGGTGTGTGCCACCATGCCTGGCTAATTTTTTGATTTTTATTGTAGAGATAGGGTCTCACTTTGTTGCCCATGCTGGTCTTGAACTTCTGGGCTCACGTGATCCCCTCACCTCGGCCTCCCAAAACGCTGGGATTATGGGTGTGAGCCATCACACCCAGCACTCTTTAGGGTTTTCTAGTTGTAAAATCCTGTTGGCTGCAAGCAGACACATTAACATCTTCCTTTCTGATTTGGATGCCTTTTTATTTCTTTTTTGCATAATTGCTCTGGCTAGATCCTCCAGTACAGACCCTATACCAAAATCTGAGATTCCTCTAGTCCAGGCCAGTCACAGTGTCTCATGCGTACAATCGGAGCTCTTCGGGAGGTCAAGGTGGGAGGATCACCTAAGCCCAGGAGTTTGAGACCAGCCTGGGCAGCACAGTAAGACACCTGTCTCTACAAAAAATAAAAAATTAGCTAGGCATTGTGGCATATGCCTGTAGTCCCAGCTACTTGAGAGGCTATGGTGGGAGAATTGCCTTAGCCCAAGAGAGTGAGGTTGCAGTGAGTCGTGACATGCCACTGCACTCTAGCCTGGGTGACAAAACAAGATCATGTCTCAAAAAAAATAAAAATAAAAAAGTTTTAAAAGTTAGAATGCTTAATGGTGTAGTACAGTTGACCTTCATAACTGGGGGTTCCACCTCCACCACCAGTGGATTGAAAATATGTACAATTGGCCCTCTGATTCCATGGATACAGAACCCATGAATATGGAGGGAAGACTTTACTATGTTGAATAGAAGTGGGAAGGGCACAACAAAGAGGTCATTCAAATACACAGTGAGATGATTGCCACCTGCACACCAAGAGAAGAGACCTCAGAATGGGATCTTATCTTGCTGGCACCTTGATCGTGAACTTCCAGCCTCTAGAGCTGTAAGAAATAAATTTCTATTTTTTAAAACAAAAACAAAAAAAGTGGTGACAGTGGGGATCCTTATCTTGATCTTAGAGGAAAAGCTTTCAACTCTTTACTGCTGAGTATTATGTTAGCTTTTTATATATGGTCTTTGTTGTTTTGAGGTTTCTTCTAAACCAAATTCATTGAGTTTTTATTATAAAAGGATGTTGAATTTTGTCAAATGCTTTTACTGCATCTATTGGAATGATGATGCGGTTTTTGTCTTTCATTCTATGGAATATGGTGTATCACATTTATTGATTTGCATTTGTTGAACCATCCTTATATCCCAGGGATAAATCCCACTTGATCATGGTGAATGATCCTTTTTACGTGCTGTTGAATTTGATTTGCTGGTATTTCCTTGAGGATTTTTGCCTCTATGTTCATCAAGGGTATTGGCCTGAAGTTTTCTTTCCTTATAGTGTCCTTGTCTGGCTTTAGTATCTGGGTAATGCTGACCTTATGAAATGAGTTCAGAAGTATTCCCTCCTCTTCAATTTTTTGGAAGAGTTTGAGAAGAACTACTATTAGTTATTCTTTAAATGTTTGGTGGAATTCAACAGTGAAGTTATCAGGTCCTGGACTTTCATTTTATGGGAGGTTTTTGATTACTGACTTGACCTCCTTACCCACTGTTGGTCTGTTCGGATTTTCTCCAGCTTCATAATTCAATCTTGGAAGGTTCTGTGTTTCTAGGAGTGTATCCATTTATTCTGGGATATGTTGGTGCATCATTTTTTCATAGTATTTCTTATGCTCTTTTGGATTTCTGTGGTATCATTGCAATGTCACTTCTTTCATTTCCAATTTTATTTATTAGTCTTCCTTTTTTTTTCTTTGTGCAGCTAAAGGTTTGTCAATTTTGTTGAGCTTTTCAGAAAACCAACTCTTAGTTTTATCTATCTTTTTGTTTTTCTAGCCTTTATTTCATTTATTTCTACTCTACTCTATGTATTTTCTTGCTTGTGTTGACTTTTTCTTTTTCTAGTTTCTTGAGATGTAGTGTTAATTATTTATTTGAATTTTGTTTTTCTTTTCTATTATAGGCATTTAAACTTCCATTTTAGAATTGCTTTTGTGGCATTCCCTAAGTTTTGGTAAGTTGTGTTTTCATTTGTCTCAATATTTTCAAATTTCCCTTTTGATTTCTTTTTTGACCATGAGTTGTTCAGGTGCATGTTGCTTACTTTCCATGTATTTGTGAATTTTCCAGTTTTCCTCCTGTTATTGATTTGTAGTTTCACATCATTGTGATAAGAAATAATGCTTGATATTGATATGATTTCAGATTTAGTGACACTTGTTTTGTGGCTTAATAAATCATCTATCATGGAGAATGTTTTGTGTACACTTCAGAAGAATGTGTATTCTGCTGTTGTTGGATAGAATGTTCTACACATGTCTGTTAGGCTCATTTAATCTAACATGTACTTCAAGTTCAATAGTTCCTTATTTATTTTATGTCATGATTTATGTGATGTTGAAAGTAGGATTTTAAAGTGCTCTACCATTATTGTATCATGTTCTGTCTCTCCTTTGAAATCTGTTAATCTGCATTATTTTTGGTGCTACTATGTTGAGTACATATGTATTTACAATATATTCTCTTGCTGAATTGACCCCTTTGTCACTATATAATGATCTTATCTCTTGTGACAGTTTTTGACTTAAAGTCTATTTGGTCTGACATAAGAAAATAATAATTTTTTACAGCTTTATTTTTATTTCAAACTTTTATTCTTTGGGGTGGTAGAAAACTATTTTAGTCAACTTTAATCTCTGAGTACCTCCCCTCCACCCTCAGCAAGTTACAAGAAGCTTATGTAGTATCAAGGTAATTGGGAGGAGGAGCCTTTTAATCCTCCATATTCTCTGTCTATGTTGCCATCCTCTGAGATATCCAGGGTCCCATCAGGTCTTTGGCCACTTGTGCTTGCAGATCTGAAGAGATATATGTTGTTTCTATTTTTATGACTCCTTCATTTTGTTAGATATAGTGAACCCCACGTTCCTCTTCAAAAAATCAGTATGTCAGTATGTTTAGCTCTCTTATTCTTTAATTCTCTATTTTAAAGTTTAACTTCCTTGTAGTTCCAGTAAACAACCTTCTCCACCGGTTCTAATCAGTGGTTCACATCTGTTCCCCTGGCCCCCTACCCTGTCCTGACTCATCTTGGTCAACTGCTCTAGTCACCTTCTTTGACCCAGATCAGCCCTGGCTACCTGCTCTGACCTGCCTGTAACCGTCCTTCCCGCCAAACCACCCACCCTGCCACTCCAGCTTGGACCCCTGCTCTCTTTAAAATAGCCAATTGGGATTAGTCTAGCTTGTGTGGTCTAACCCTAGCCAATAGGGTAACAACAGAGCAGTAGGGGCAACTCCTGTCAGGCATAAGTACCCCTTCCCCTCCTTGTCCAGGTGTGCTCTTGCCATTGTTCCATCTGTGAGCTGCACCCTTCTATAGAAGTAAATTTGCTGAGAGGATTTATCTTTGAGTGCTATTTCTTTTGCGGCTTTGAAATTTTACTTATAACAATTTTCTATGGTTTTTCTGTAAAACTTCTGTAAACCCAGAAAATCTGAAAGATTTCCTGAAAATGAAATGAAATAATTTCTCAGTTAATTTAGAAACTTTATTTGCCAAGGTTGAGGACATGCACCTGTTACACAGTCTCAGGAAGTCCTGACAACATGTGCCCAAGGTAGTCAGGACCCAGCTTGGTTTTAAACTTTTAAGAGAGACATGAGACATCAATCAATATACGTAAGAAGTACATTGGTTCCATCTGGAAAGGCGGGGGACAACTCAAAGCAAAGGCAGGAAGACTCAAGAGGGCTTCCAGGTCGCAGATAGGTGAGAGACAAAGGGTTGCGTTCTTTTGAGTTTCTGATTAACCTTTACAAAAGAGGAAATTAGGTATACATTTATCTCAGTGAGCAGAGGATAACTTTGAATAGAATGGGAGGCAGGTTCTCCCTAAGCAGTTCCCAGCTGCTTTTTCCCTTTTAGTGACTTTGGGGGCCCAAGATATTTTCCTTTCACACTTCCATGCCTGTTGAGGGTGCTTGGAAGTCCTTATACTGCTCTTGCACTGGACTGGAACAAAAGAAACTTTCAATGGCTGCCCAAAGTCCCATTGACCACCTGTCCCACCTCTGCCCAGGCAACAGGGCCTGACCTCTCTTGCCCCCCATTATCCTACCTGGCACTTCAGGCCTTACCCTTTAAAATACCAAGGAGAAACGTAGGTTAATATATATATATATGAACCATCCAAACAAAACACAAAATCCTGTGTAGTCAGTGGCATGGACATGTATTTTTGCTTCTGTAATGTGTGTGTGTATATTATGTATATATTGCCACATACACACATGGTGTATATATTATAATTAACAAATTTGAAAATTTGTCATTTGAAATAATTTTTCACTGAGGCTGTTCCACATTCTAGATTTGCTTCCTTTTAATTGGAGTTGTAATTGGTGATAATTCCAGCAGATAAACGATTCTGCTGGAATATATACATCTAAATGACTCGTTTCTTCAAAAATATTTACCTCAGACTACTATCTACTATCTGTCTATTCCACTAATACTGCTATAGCTCCAAACATTTCCCGTGGGTTTTTTTTTTTGGAATTGTTCTTATTTTATAAACCATAAGCTGAAAATGTCAGTAGTAAATTACTTTATCATTAAACCCAGCTCTACTCCCTACCCTTTCCCACCCCACTGATAAAAATATAGCCCTGTTTGATCCATTTGCCTCTAAACCAACTCAACTTTTGATTAGTTATGAACTTGTTGTACAGAAGCAGTAGGCAAAGATTTTTCCTCCTTTAAAACCATTTAAATGAAATTCTGAGAAACTCTGAAGTTGATTGTTAAAGAAAAGCTCGAAAATTGTTTTAATGACTGTATCACTGAAACAAAAGTGTAATTGCCAAAGTGATTACTCTGAAGCAAACTGTTATTGGAATGAATGTTGGTAGCTTCCTTTAGAACAATAGTTCTCAACTTGGGAGGATTTTGCCCCCCAGGGGACATTTGGGAATTTCTGGAGATGTTTTTGATCGTCTCAACTTGTTCCTGGCACTCGTGGATGGAAGCCAATGTTGGTTCTAAACATCCTATAATACTCAGGACAATTCTTCACAACTAAGAATTGTCTGCCCCCAAATATCAATACTGTTGAGGTTAAGAAATCCTGCTTTAAACAAATTATCACTTTATAGCCATCCCTCATGTTTTAATATACTTGAGAGCTTCTGATCACTTTCCTTCAGCCTCATGGCCTCTTTGAGATGTTGTTTCTGCTAAAGTGTAAAGGGTGGGGACACGAGTGGGAAACCAGTTCCAGTGAGAAAACAGGTGAGGAGGGGACTACCAGGAAATGTGTGGATTAATATCTAGGTGGAAGTTTCCCTAGCAACCTTTGAATTCTTTCTAAGAAGTTTAGTTCTTATCTCAGGGATTTTTCCTGCCTAAGATGGTAGGAACAGAGACTTGGGGCCTCAATTTTCTAGGATCATAACCCAGAGAGAGACTGCATACATTCCCCTCAGGGAGGCTTTCACCACTTTGTGGGCTGCGATCCCACTGCCCCTTCTGACTCAAGTCTGAACTTCCCTGTCCCTATCTAATCAGTCATGGTTAGCTGCCTTTGCCTTTTTATTCTCCACACTGCTCTTGCTCTCTGCCCTTGCAACAGCTTCTGCATTTGAAGGCATGTTCTGATCTGTTCTTTATTAGGCAGTTATTATTTCTCCAGAATAGCTTGATTTGCCCTGTCCCCTTCTCCTCCCTTACTCTGTACAAGGGTAAAGTTTCAAACACCCCATCCCCCATATGAGGCCAGACATAGCTTTCCATAGGAAGGTTAGCTGTTTGGTTTTTACCCTGCAGAACCAATTCCACCACAGAGCTCCATCCCTATGTTGGTACCTTCCTGCAGTTCATTTCAGTGTGTGGTCCCTTGAGCAGCATCTCTGGCTAGTCAGTTCTTTTCTTTCTGGTTTGTCCCTGATATCTGATTTCCAAAGCAGAAGATCAGTGGGGAGGCCAGAACCTCCCAAACATCAAAAGAGAAAGAGAAAACCATATGGCTCTGTTCGTGGATTAAAGGCACGCCCTAGAAAGCCATGTGCTGGTTCTTCCACTCCTTTCCCTCAGGGACAATGTCTCCACTATATGTTGCAGAATTAGAATAAATCTCTACATTTGAATCTACCTGGAAATGGTTGGCCATGATTTCTGGGCTCTTGTCTGATACTTCCCACTACAAGCACCTCTGAGATCCCATTCCCCATCTGAGTGAATTCCAGCAAAATGTTCTCCCAGAGTTCTGCCTTCTGATCACTGTTGAAATAGACTTGAGCAAAAAGGACAAAGTGACCAGGTGCCTAAGCACACTCTGTATATTCTGGTGTTAGGTCTACATCATGCTAACATAGGCAGCTTGTGGCTTTGAGTAGTCTCCAGGTAGGTTGCCCTATGGGAAGGGATTTCTCCTCTATGAAGAAGGCACATTTCTCATATTTGAAATTAACATTTTTAATTTGAGTCTAAAGAAGCGAATTAAGTCACTTTTTTACCAAATGACCGAGCTGTCATGTGATACTATCAAAATCAAGAAGCAGTATTCATGGGGCAGTTGCAGGTGTGGGGCAATGAAACACCAGCACCACGACTCATGAGTGAGCTCCGGTTTACTCCACTCCTGCCACACATTTTTCAGGCCGTAGGAGGCAGGCTGAGCTCTGACTGTAAGCCTCGGCTATTCGTCTGAAGTACCTCTCTTGTTTCTTCCACCCTTAATGGAGGTGTGGTGATTTTTCTACTGCCTTATAATCTAAGGTAGCCCCAAATTCTGGGCCACTGCTCTCTCATGATTACCTTCCTCTCAACCTCTCAATGTCTTTGTTGCTGAGCTCTGACCTCTAACAACTGTTAAAAATATAGTCAGGTAATGTTATAGTACAAACACTACTTTTATTAGTCTACTTTCTTCTTTTTCACCATCATGGGCCCCAGGACTTGGATATTGTATGCAGTTAACACCTCTTTATTATAGTCTTGCAAGTAGATCATTTCAGATAAGTCCTCTGAGAGTCCTCCCAAAAAAGGACAAGGATCTCTCGCTTCTGTCCTCTGCTGCTCACTTTGTAGGAGGTCCATATTCCTTAGCAGCAGGATAAGTTATTACCCCTGGTTTAGAGTTTTAAGTCTCTGCTTCATTTCTTGGGTATCAGGAGTCTGCCAGATTAAAGCTCTTGAACTTTAATGTTTCCAGGGCTCTGTGGATGCTACCCTAAAACCCAAATCTAGTTCCTCTGCTTGATTTTACTGTAAGCAGCAACATGTCATCCTGGTATCTGGTGCCTGCTGGCTTAGGGCAGTGTTGAGCTAGCACTTTGAAGATGCTGGAGTTCAGTCTCGTGAGTCCGTTTTTCTCCACATGGCTTCTAGGTCTGGGCAAAAAAATTGCAGCAGTATTGTCCTATTCACGAATTGAAATTGCAAACTAATGATCTTGTTACACAAATATGAGACCAGTTTCTGAACCTCTGTGGCGTAACACCAACCTCTTTAACTACTCTATTGAGAGTACAGTGGGTGCTTGTCCAAGAACAATCTGAACACCAAAGCCCCCTGTGACCCATCATGGAGGACCTCCCACTCCTCAAACCCTTGATAGTATCTCTTCAGTCTTCTCGTAATAGTTTAAGCAATTAACCAACTCTGCTCCATGAAAAGTTTGTGTGGGCCATGTTTGGGCTATGGAGCACCACCACTAAACTTAGGCCAGCCATGGTCAGACCTGAGATGAGGCTATCATTTGAAGCAGGAATGCATCAAGGAGATAGGTTTGTAGATCATTTTTTAGGGTCTTCTTTCTCTGTGGTGAGCTTCATTTATACAAGAGCCTTAATTTTTAAGGCATTGCCAGTGCTGAATTTCTTTGCCATCAAATATTCTAAATTGTCTTTTCAGAACCTGGTTCTGATGTTAACTAGAGGTTATCTCTACCCCCTATACACCTACACCACATGGATTAAACTGCTCCCCCAACTTTTTTTTAGAGACAGGGTCTTGCTGTGTTGCCCAGGCTAGACTTGAACTCCCAGGCTCAAGCAATCCTCCCACCTCAGCCTCACATGTAGCTGGGACTACAGGCACATGCCACCATGCCAGCCTTGCTTCCTATCTTTATGTGCCCATTGTCTAGCAATCAAATGCCCATGATGAGTCATGGTCAAAGAAGGCAAAGATATGTCTGGCTCTAGTCTAGGGACATCACTATACTCACAGTATAATTACAGTTGTTAACAGTTTTCTAGACCAGTCAGTCCCTACAATGTCACATTGGCATCCAGTCCATCACTCTCAGCTCATAAGGAGATACTCAGTAGTTTGTGTTCAGTTCCAATAAGGTAAGGGGATCATGTTTTTCTGTCGTGCCCCATCCCTGTGTAATTGTGGATGTTCCTTCTCTTCTGGTGGGCCTATAAATGTTAAGGACTGTGGACAGCAGGTTATCTACAAGCAATGGATTAATGACAGAGAAGTCCACACTCCAAAAAGCTTTGGTTAATGGATCTTTTTCATACCTCTGTAGTCCTTCATCTCCTGCTGGCTTTGATGACATCTACTCCTGCCTCATCCAGTTTGGGTTCTTCCTCTGACTGCCTTTCCCTCTTCCTTCATCTCAGTCTTGTGTAGTTTAGGATTGGAGAAACCAGCTTTCTTGGCTGCCTGTGAATATTTCTGACCTGCATCAGAGTGTGGTTTCTTTGAGTCTTTGTGCTTTGGTGAGGGAGGGGAGGGGAAAATGGCCTGTGTGAAGCTAGTGAAAGAAGAGGAGGAAAAAAATCACACAGAAACAGAATAATACTTTGAAATGTAACCCTGCCACATGCTTTGTAAAACTAGAATATTTCACTCTGATTCTAAATAACTTAAACGGCATTATTTCAGTATATCAGTGGTTAAGGTGAGGGGGAAATGTAGTTTTTTTGTGGTCTAAAACACTCATATTAAGACAATTGGAAGACACAAAGGGAAGAATCATATAATCTGTTATATGCTAGCTCTTAAAAGTAGTAGAGTTTTTCCTAGATTTGTTCTGTAAACTGCCATTTAACTGTACCAGGTAATGAGATGGCTAGATGCTTTCCAATTAAATTGGCACAACTTAAAAAAAATGTATTTTAGATTCAGGGGGTAAATGTGCAGGTTTCTTACAGGGTATATGTGTGATACTAAGATTTGGGCTTCTGTTAATCTTGTCAGCCATGGAGTGAACACAGCACCCATAGTAAGTTTTACAGACTGCATCCGCTCTCTCTTTCCCTCTTTCTCATCCCGCATTTTGAAGTCCCCAGTGTCTAATCCTTGTGTCTGTATGTACCCATAAAGTGGCACAACTTCTCTCTAAATGATAAATTGCTGCTTTTGGCTGAGTGTGGTTACTCATACCTATAATCCCAGTACTCTGGAAGCCTGAGGCAGCTGAACTGCTTGAGCCCAAGGAGTTTGAGACCAGCCTGAGCAACATGGTGAAATCCATCTCTACAAAAAAATAAAACAATTAGCCAGGCGTGATGGCACGCTCCGGTAGTCCCAGCTACTTGGGAGGCTGAGGCAGGAGGATTGCTTGAGCCTGGGCGGTTGAGACTGTAGTGAGCTGAGATCTCCCAAGTGCACTTCAGCCTGGGTGACAGAGCCAGACCCTGTCTCAAAAAACAAAAACAAAAACAAAAACAAAAACAAAACAAAACAAAACATACACCCACACACAAAACAAAACTAAAACAAATGGATGATTTTGGTTGAATGCTCATTTTTAAAGATCAGATTCTGTGCTACAAACTTTACAAATATATATTACTTTATATGGTCCTCAAAACAACTCTGTGATTTAGTTTGTTTTATCTTGGCGGATACTGAATGGCATTCCCATTTTACAGATTAGGAAATTGTGCTGTAATTTTGTTGGAGCCACACAGCTATTAAGTGGTAGGATTGAAAAGCCAAGGTCATTGTGAGCCCAGAGCCCCTGCTCCCAACCCCACATTACACTTTTGCCACAGAAGTGAGACATGATCTTTTAGGAAAATAAGAGTCCAGGCTGACTGGCAAGACCCTGGCATCACCACAGCCAATCTTGAGTCTGGACTCCACCTAGAAGATGGTATATCAAAACAGAGGCCATGCCGACATGCTCTCCTGAACTTGGAGAAATCCTCTGGAGGGGATGGACTCTTAAAGAATTTAGACCAAATCTCTTTTTTGTGTGCATGTGTATTTGTGTATGAATTTTTAAATAGGAATGTTCCAGTAAAGGTACAGCTGATTTTATTCTTTATTTTAGGTAGGTAAAATGTCCATATGAGCCAAAAAACAACAGTATAAAATCTTTCTTCTATTCCTTCAGCCCAGTTAGTACCCCATTCCCTTTTTCATGTCTACCTCTTATGAATTCCTTTTATACAACTATGAGTAAATGTAAAATTGTATTCCTATGCCTTTTCTTCTTTTATATACAAGGTTATCATTTTTAAATTCTGTACTTCCTTTGCTTTTTTCCCCTTCCTTCCTTCCTTCACTTCCTTCCTTTCCTTCCTGTCCTTTTTTGTTGGAGTCTTGCTCTTGTTGCCCAGGCTGGAGTGCAATGGCATGATCTCTGCTCACTGTAACCTCTGCCTCCCAGGTTCAAGCAGTTCTGCCTCAGCCTCCCAAGTAGCTGGAATTACAGGCACCTGCCACCATGCCCAGCTAATTTTTGTATTTTTAGTAGTGACAGCATTTCACCATGTTGGCCAGGCTTGAACTCCTTACCTCAAATGATCTGCCCACCTCAGCCTCCCAAAGTGCTGGGATTACAGATGTGAGCCACTGTTCTTTGCTTTTTTTAAATAGAGATTTATCTTAGAAATATTTCCATATTAGCACATGGAAAGGTTCTTCATTCTTATTTACAATGGCATAATATTTCATGGTGTTAAATCTGTTATCATTTATTAGCCAGCTCTCTATTAGTAGACATTTGGGTTATTTCCAGGCTTTTGCTCTCACTGCTGCAATGAATAAACCTGAATATATGCCACTCTGATGTATGTCTACAGGATAAATTTCTAGAAGTAGAAATGCTGTGTTAAAAGTATGCATTTATAATTTTGACCAATAATGCCAAATTGTCCTCAATAAAAGTTACACTAATTTTTACTTCTACCAGTAATGTATGAAGAGAGAGAGTTTCCCACACTCCTGCCAACATAGTTAATGCATGTTTGGATTTTGGCCCATTTGATAAAAAATGTTTGGATTTTGGCCTCTTCAATAGATAAAAAATATTGCAGATTATTTAAATATGGTTAGTTAAGCAACTTTTCATACATTTAAGTTCCACGTGTATTTCCTTTTCTGTGGACTTTGTCCATTTCCTCTTGACTTACAGGTCTTTTATCAATTTCTAGAAACTCTTCATCTATTAAGGAGAGTAGCCTTTGTGTATGATGTGAATTGAACATATTTTTTTCTGTTTGCCATTTATGATTAAGTTTGTTAACCTTCTCTTTTTTTTTTCTTTTGTCCCAAAACCTGAAAAGTATTGTTAGCCTTCTCTTATGTCTTCTGAATTTTAGGACTTAGTGAGAAAGGCCTTTCCCACTACAAGGTTATAAAAGTCTTCTACTGTGTCATCTAGTGATTTCATGGTTCTGTTTTTCTTACTTAAATCTTTGATTGATTTGTAGTTTATCTTGGTTTATAATATAACACTTGGATTGAACCTTTTTTTTCCTCAGATGGCTATCCAGGTATACCACACCATTTAGTGAATAATGTCTGGTAATTCGGTGTCTACTGATTTGAGATGCCACCTTTATCATATACCATATGCTATATATATATATATATATATACACACACACACACACACACACATACACACACACATATATCATTTCATTTATACTTACATAAATAAAATGGCTTTACTTTAGAATCCTAGAGGAAAGTCTGAATTTTCTTGTGGCAACCCTAGAGGATTTTTTTTTTTTTTTGAGACCAAGCCTCACTCTGTCACCCAGGCTGGACCCGACTGTAGTGCAGTGGTGCAGTCTGCTCACTGCAACCTCTGCCTCCTGGGTTCAAGCCGTTTTCCTGCCTCAGCCTCCTGAGTAGCTGGAGTTACAGGTGCCCATCACCACACCTGGCTAATTTTTGTATTTTTAGTAGAGATGGGTTTCACCGTGTTGGCCAGGCTGGTCTCCAACTGCTGACCTCGGGTGATCTGCCTGCCTTGGTCTCCCAGAGTGCTGGGATTACAGGCATGATCCACTGCACCTGGCTGATTTTTTTTAGCTGTGGTAAAATATACCTATTATTTTTACTGTTATGTATATTTTAATTTAAATGGTTACCATTTTAATCATTTTTAAGTGTGACATTCCATGGCATTAAGTACATTTACATTGTTGTGCAACCATCACCAACATCATCTCTAGAACGTTTTCATCTTCCCACCATGTGGCTTTGAATCCAAAATATCAGTAATTTTATGACATACCATTCATTTGTAAGGTAAGCCCTGATTTTAGAGGTATTAAAATATGGTAAAATACACATCTTAGGTAGATTTTAGTTACTGAAATATTTATTTACTGAAATATAGTTCTGAATTTTCAAGTGTAGTGTGTTTCTGAACATTCTGTTCTATTACATTCATTTATCTTTCCATGTCCCAGTGCCACACTGTCTTAATTATTGCAGATTTATAACAACTTTTAATACATAATAAGGCTGGTTTCTCCCCACTGGTCTTCTTTTTCAGAAGATTTTTTTTTCTCCAGTTATTCTTGCCTATCTGTTTAGATAAACTAAGCAGCTTTTCCTTGGCTCTTTCAGACCTTTCCTTCCCTCTTTCTGTCTCTGTTCTACTTAAATTATAAAAATTTGCATATAGATGACTTTATGAAGCCTAAAGATGAGCTCTAAGTCTAGGTTCAGTTTACCTTCTCTGAAAGTTTCTCTATCTCTTCACTTTCTTCTCCTGGGTTTCTGCTTTAGCTTTGCCACTTCAAGTACAGTCCATTTCTGATCGATGTTGTCACCACAAAAGGGAGCTGCTCCTATGAAAGTTCTTAGAGTCCTTTACTGTTTTTGAATCTTACACATAAAATGTTCATCTTTTTCAGTGAAATTAGCGATGTCTCTAGAAGAATGGAAAATCTGAAATGTATGCAACTGCATCAGGGTTTAAAGTAATTTACTAATGCATTTGCCCTCAGTAGAAACTTGTTTTGCCAGCTATTCATATTAAATTTTTAGCATTTTAAATGTTGTATTACTAGAAGCTTGACTTTATTTGCATTTATAGATCATAACTCATTTCTGTTTTATTTTACTGAAGAACCCATTAAAAGAGCCAGTAAGTCCTGTGGAAAATGGCCTTCAGCGATCTTACATCGAGGACTGTGCGTCTTTATGATAATTGGATCAAAGATGCTGGTGAGTAACCACATTTCCTAATTGAGGTTCATCCTTCCTTTTTATGCCAGATTATAGTATTTAATAGGATTTCATTGGAACCAAATGAGAGACTTTGCAACTTAACAGTCCCTGATTACTAGCTAACCAAGAGGAAGTATGCGGGTTTCATTACAGATATGTACAAAGATGGAGCTACACAGATGTTCATTACAATGTTTACAGTAATGAAAATAGCCTAAATATCCAGTGAAGGGAAGTGATCAATAAATGATGGCCCGTTCCAATTTAGTAGCCATTAAAAGTGATTTTGGAGGGACTGTGCTCTTCGGCTTGATTCTTCCCTGGTGCTCCTGAGGGAAATTACAGTAACTGCCAACAATGGCCCTGTCCATGGTGATTCTTGAATGAAAGAGTCGCAGCCCCCAGGAACCTATCAGAGAGAACAGGGAACAGAAAAACCAGGGAACAACTGACTAGGACACCCCTGAGTGATTCTGATATGCCTGCCTTGTGCCCTTGACCATTTATTTTAGAAGTCAATGTTTTAGAAGAACATTGAATGCCATAGCAAGAAGTTTAAAATATGTTAAATGAAAACAGGTTATAAAATACCCCATACATTTCTTTCATGGGGGTTAGCAGTTATCTCTAGGTAGTAGGATCATTGGTAATTTTCACTTACCTATATTTGTCTGCTATTTTTAAATCACAACAAATGTGTGTTGCTTTTATAACCATTTTTTAAAGTTTTAAAAGCAGAACAAATGTAAAATTTCAAAAACAGACAAAGAATCAGAGCATCTTAGAGCTGAGGTGGATCTTAGATATCATCGAAGCTAATGCCTCATTTTACAGTTGAAGAAATGTGACCTCAAAGTCATGGTTAGTTGATGGCATAAAAGACTAGAATCTATGTGTTCTGATTATTAGTTGTAGTATTCCGGCATTTAGCATTTGAGTTATTTTTGAGATACTGAGCTGTACATACTCACCACCATCACTACTTTATGTTGGTTCTTACCTATGAACCAGAAATTGCAAGTCTACTGAATTCAGGGAGGAAATGCATCACCTCTTGGCACCTACAACAGTTGAAATTATATTCAAATTTACAATGATTTCAGCAAAGATCCACTGTTTCATGGTTTGCAGCTTTCTTGGTTGCAAAGACCAAAACTGCTAAAGACCAAATTTATTTCACTAAAAATGTTTCCAACAGTTTTTCCTTTGAGGAATGCAAAGGCTCTTTGTAAGTATCTCATAGAGAAGCTTCACTGTGGTAAGGAAAACATAGTGACTATATCTATCTTTTCCTCTTCGTTTTTTCTTCTTTTTTCAGTTTACATAATAATACAGGGAACATTCAAGTTTCTTAAGGGGTCATCCTTCTCTGAAGGTTTACAGTAGTTCTCATAAAAATCAGTATTAATTTAAATACTAATTTTCATTGCTTTTCAAAGAGAGGTGTGCCTTGCTACCTGAACTCTCACTATTTGAACTTAGGAACCAAGTAGATTTGGGTGCAGTTTTTGAAATAGAGTTATTTGGAACAGCAGATCTCTTGCTGTCCAATTCTTGATGTCACTATCCCAAATACAAGAATCCAGGAGACTCCTAGAATCCAAGAGAATCAATGACCTAACTGAAGAGCCGAATAGATGTAGACAATGATAAATATCTATGTAGTCCTAGAAGTTAAAAATGCTTCACTATGAAATTCTTTAGAATTCCAGTTCCACTTTTATCCATGGATCAACTCCTTAGTTTTTATTAGGAATACCTACATTGAAATTGTTGAGTAAAATTAGATCAGATGTGGAGTGAAGAGAGACGTGGAAACAGCATTGCAAATGGTGCAGGGAAGTTGAGGGAAGAGAGGCAGGAAGAAGGCAAAGAATACCTGTATTTGAAGTTACGCTTATTTGAAGATTTGGGAGGGGAGAGAGGGTATAGGGATGTGGAGTGAGAAGACCTAGATTTAAGGTCTGACACTTATGTAGCCCAGCTAGGTGACCTTACACACATTATTTATCGGCTGTGAGTCTTTGTTTCTTTATTAGCAAAACATAAGTGAGAATAGCATCTACCAGCTACCAGATACCATACATGAAAGTGCTCTGCTATTTCGGAAGTATCCCAACATAGATAGTGGTGCTTGTTGTTACGGAGAATAGATTTCATCTGAAAATACTCTTCATATAGCATATCACTTAAAAAAAATTTTTTACTTTTTTTTCCCAGCCATGGTCTAAAAGGGTTAAAATGTTTTGTTTTGAGATATACAGCTTTATGAAAACCCTGTGAGGTGTAACAGGAAAGTTTTTTCCTTCTACTTAGTGTAGTATTGATCTCTGAGAGCCATTAGGAATCATTTATGGCCATCTTAGTCCAGTTTTACTTTGCTCACCCTGGAAATGTCTGAACTTATGACCAAGGGCCAAGAATTTCAAGTGTATTCTTGGCTTTAGCCCTAATCCTGAGTAACCTAAGGAAACTTACTGATATTCATTGGTTCTGATTCCTAGAGAAGTGGTGGTTATCCATAGTTATTTCATATGGAAAAATTCCACAGCTACAGAATAAAAAATGGTTTAATTAATACTTAGCAATAAGAGGATTTATTAGGATTCTTAGATGTGAAATGTGAGATTTTGAAATAATGCTATGGGAGCATTTTGGATTATGGAGAAATGAAAAAGTTGTAAATGTTTAAAAATACAACTTTCCTTGTATTTGATTAGAAATGATGACTTTTCAAACTTAGTCATGATCGTTTTTTGCAAGAAGATGGAGTATGAGTAAGATTGCTGCCATTCTGAACCTTAGTACTTCAAAAAGCACTTAAGTTACATGTTTGCTTTTCCTTCCAGCTTCTTCATTTTATTGGTACTTGGAATCTTAAAGGTGTACTGTTTGAGCTAGTATGTGCTACTTAAGAAGAGAATACTCTTTTACAAGTAGTTGATGGAAAAGCTCATTAACATTCTATGTATGTGGCATTCTACTTTCCCTGTGCTCTCTCTCTGGGACACTCTTAGAAAAGAATTATTAAGCTAGTGATAAATCAGAACTTTGGTAATTATTGGGGTAAAGACTGTCAGACAGCTTGGCTTCCATCCTCTGCTTCTATCGTGGCTCTACTCATGACACTTAAACCAAATCTCATGCCAAAAAGAATGTACATGAAACCCCACCCCATTAGTCTTTTGTTTCTGGGGAAGACAGAGTATCTCATGCCCAAACCGAACTTTTTCAACTTATGTAATGATACAGAGAACATTCGAGTTTCTTTAGCGATCATCCTTTTCTGAAGGCTTATAGTGGTTCTCATAAATTCAGTGTTAATTTCAGTACTAATACTTCAGATAGAGGTGTGCCTTTCTACCTGAACTCTGATTATTTGAACTTAGGAATCAAGTAGATTTGGGTGCAGTTTTTAAAACAGTTTTGAAGCTATTTGGAAGAACAGATCCCCTGATATCCAACAGTTGCTATTCACTATCCCAAATGGGATCATAGATGGAGTCAGAATTAACTTTAACTGTCACCCAGCAGGTGCATTGGTACTCTCTGTAACATGCCCACTACTTTATATGGAAGTGGACTCTCTATTCAGAAAGGTATAACTGTTGCTGTGAGAGAAGGCCAGAAAAGTGAACAATGACCAGAGTCATGAGTGTCATCCTAATGAGTTTGCATTTTATTTGCTCAGTAAGGAAGAGCTAATTTAAGCAATTTTATTTGCTCAGTAAGGGAGAGCTAATTTAAGCAGAGGAAGAATTTAAGGATAGCTTGATTTTTAGAAAATGAATTTGACAATTGCATGGAAATCAATGTAGCAGATTCGATCAAGAGGCAGTGAAATCATATAAAAGACTATTGAAGAGTACCTAGTGAGGGGTGTTGTTGCCCTAAATACAGGGGAGGAAGCTTGGTCTCACACCAGACCCCTAGCTCCTAACTGTGACAGTTAATCAGGGTCACCTTAGCAGCTTTAACAAATTGTTGCCTGTTGACAAATTACAAATTACAATTATATATATTTATGGGGTACAAAGTGATGTTGTGATATATGTATCCAATTTAAAATGATTAATCTAGTTAGCATATCCATCACTTCAAATACTTATCTTTTTATGGTGAGAACATTTGAAATTAATTTTTTACAATTTTGAAATATACATTATTATTAGCTCTAGCTATCATGCTGTGCAATAAATCTCAAAAAGAGATTTCTCCTGTTGAACTTAAACTTTGTACCCTTTGATCAACATCTCCCTATTCCCCTAGTCCCTTGGCCTCTGGTAACCACCATTCTATTCTGCTTATATAAATGTGATTATTTTAGATTATTTTAGACTCCTGTGTAAGTGGTAACATGTCTTGTCTTTCTGTGCCTGGTTTATTTTGCTTAGCATAATGTCTTCTAAGTTCATCCATATTGTCACAAATGATAGGATTTTCTTTTTTAAGTCTGAATAATAGCCAATTGGTTATTTCTATCTGTATATCTACAGGTCTGTAACTGAGACAGGCATAACTTTAGATTGACAGATATCACATTTTCTTTATCCATTCACACATTGTTGGACACTTAGGTTGATTCTACTTCTTGGCTATTGTGAATAATGCTGCAGTGAACATGAGAGTGCAGATATCCCTTCAATATGCTGATTTCATTTCCTTTGGATATATATCTACTAGTGGGATGCTGGATTATATGGTAATTCTATTTTTAGTTTTTTATAGAACCTTCATGTGGTTTTCCTTATAGCTGTAGTAATTTACAGTCCCACCAACATTGTACAAGGGTTCTCTTTTCTCCACATCCTTGTCAGCACTTGTTATCTTTTGTCTTTTTGATAACAGACATTCTTACAGGTGTAAGATACTATCTCTTTGTTTTTTTTAATTGCATTTTCCTGATGATTAGTGATGTTGAGCATTATTTTCATCTATCTGTTGTCGATTTGTAAGTCTTCTTTTGAGAAATGTTAGGTCTTTTTTCCATTTAAAAAAATGGATGCATAGAAACCATGTCCTGGGATTCTGATTCAATTGGACCAAGGCTGTTTTCTGCAATTTGACTTTTAAATACTGTAGAGGCAATTTGGCTCTGCTAACAGAATTGAGATCTTCTATAATAACAGTATCAAGCTTATTGAGCACTTAGGCTCTTTGCATATGATAACTCAATCCTCTATGAAATACACGCCTTAAGCCCAATTTGCAGATGAGGAAAGTAAATACAGAGAAGGTGAGTCAATTGTCCAAGGTGACATAGTGAGCCAGTGGGAGAACCAGGATCAGAATGCAGACTGTCTTGACTCCAGAGTTTTGCTGAAATATAATTTCTAAAGCTTGGTGTTTTATTATTTACTTTGAAAATAACATCCAATTAAATTAACCAGTTTTCCCATAATTATTTTTTATCTGTAGAACTTGAAAGTCATGTACAGGACTTAAGGTGTGTGCTGAAAATATTAAATTACAGGAAACGTTATTTATTTTAAAATTATTTCCTTCTGCTTCCTGAGCCAGCCCAGCATGCTTTTCCTGGCTTATTTTCTTTCTGCTGCTACCAGAGGAAGAACAGAGAAGTGATGTCATTTGATTTTTCCCCCTCCTAAGTCAATGAAAGAATAAAATAAAACATATCTCTAATTTGGCAATTCTTTTACTGACAGTTAAGCTAGTTTCTAACCATATGTATGATGACTGTTAATAATAGAATCATTTGAAATTGTTTATAAAGCAAAAATAAAAACAGAAGTCAATTAAACTCTTGCCATGCAAAGCTGGTAATGTAACAACCTTCCAGAGATCTTTTGGTATTGTTTTCTTTTCTTTTTTTCTTTTTTTTTTGAGACCGAGTTTCGCTCTTGTTACCCAGGCTGGAGTGCAATGGCGCGATCTCGGCTCACCACAGCCTCTGCCTCCTGGGTTCAGGCAATTCTCCTGCCTCAGCCTCCTGAGTAGCTGGGATTACAGGCACGCGCCACCGTGCCCAACTAATTTTTTGTATTTTTAGTAGAGACGGGGTTTCACCATGTTGACCAGGATGGTCTCGATCTCTTGACCTCGTGATCCACCCGCCTTGGCCTCCCAAAGTGCTGGGATTACAGGCTTGAGCCACTGCACCCGGCCCCTTTTCTTTTCTTTTCTTTTCTTTTCTTTTTGAGACAGAGTCTTACTCTGTTCTACAGGCTGGAGTGCAATGGCATGATCTCTGGCTCACTGCAACCTCCACCTCTTGGGTTCAAGCTATTCTCATGCCTCAGTCTCCCAAGTACCTGAGATTACAGGCATGCACCACCACTCGACTAATTTTTGTATTTTTAGTAGAGATGGGGGTTTCACCATGTTGGCCAGGCTGGTCTCGAACTCCTGACCTCAAGTGACCCAACTGCCTTGGCCTTCCAAACTGCTAGGAATACAAGTGTGAGCCATGTGCCTAGCTAGTATTGTTTTCATTAGTTTTTTATTTTATTAGCAATAAAAACTAGACATAATAATATGAATCTCATCTTGAATTGTAGTTCCCATAGTCCTTACTTGTCATGGGAGAGACCCAGTGGTAGGTAATTGAATCACAGGGGCAGTTCCCCCATGCCATTCTTGTGATTATGAGTGAGTTCTCTTGAGATCTGATGGTTTTTTCAGCATCTGGCATTTCCCCTGCTGGCACTCATTCTCTCTCCTGCTGCCCTGTGAAGAGGTGCCTTCCACCATGATTGTAAGTTTCCTGAGGCCCCCTCAAGCAAATTTAAACCTCCCCAGCCAAATTAAGCCTCTTTCCTTTATAAATTACCCAGTCTTGGATATTTCTTCATAGCAGTGTGAGAATGGACTAATACAGTAAATTGGTATCGCAGAGAATGGGGCACTACTATAAGGATACACAGAAATATGGAATTGACTTTGAAATGGGCTAAAGGCAGAGGTTGGAACAGTTTGGAGGGGTCAGAAGAAGACAGGAAAATGTGGGAAAGTTTGAAACTTCCTAAAGACTTGTTGAATAGATTTGGCCAAAATGCTGATAGTGATATGGGCAATGAATTTCAGGCTGAGCTGGTTGGTCTCAGATGGAGATGAGGAACTTTTTGGGAATAAAGGTGATTCTTACTATGCTTTAAGGAAGAGAATGGCAGCATTTTGCCCCTGCCCTAGAGATCTGTGAAATTTTGAACTTGAGAGAGATGATATAGGGTATCTGGCAGAAGAATTTCTAAGTGGCAAAGTGTTAAAGAGGAAGAAGCATAAACGTTTGGAAAATTTGCAGCTTGATGATGCAATAGAAATGAAAATCCAGTTTTCTGGGGAGAAATTCAAGCCTGCTGCAGAAATTTGCATAAGTAACAGGAGCTGAATGTTAATCACCAAGACAATGGGGAAAATGTATCCAGGGTATGTCAGAGACCTTGGTGGCAGTCCTTCCCATCACACTCCTGGAGGCCTATGAGGAAAAAATAGTTTTTTGGGCTGAGCCCAGGGCCCTCCCTGCTGTGTGCAGCCTAGGGACTTGATGTCCTACATCCCAGCTGCTCCAGGAACGGCTAACAGTGGCCAAACTACATGGCTTCAGAGTGGGCAAGCCTCAAGCTGTGGCAGCTTCCACATGGTGTTGAGCCTGTGGGTGCACGGAAGTCAAGAATTGAGATTTGGGAACCTCCACCTAGATTTCAAAGGATGTATGGAAACTCCTGGATGTCAAGGCAGAAGTTTGCTGCAAGGGGTGGAACCCTCATAGTGAACCTCTGCTAGGGCAATGTGGAAGGGAAATAGACCCCAAACACAGAGTCCCCACTGGGGCAACTGCCTAGTGGAGTTGTGAGAAGAGGGCCACCATCTTCCAGACCCCAGAATGGTAGATCCACTGGCAGCTTGCACTGTACACCTGGAGAAACCACAGACAGTTCTGGCCAGTGAAAACAGCAGGGGCAGAGCTGCCCAAGGCTGTGGGAGCCTACATCTTGCATCAGTATGACCTAGATGTGAAATGTGGAGTGAAAGGAGATCATTTTGGAACATTTCGATTTAATGACTGGCCTATGGGATTTCGGACTTGCATGGGGCCAGTAGCTCCTTTGTTTTGGCCAATTTCTGCCATTTGGAACAGGTGTATTTATGCAGTGTCTGTATGCCATTGTATATAAGAAATAACTAATTTGCTTTTGATTTTACAGGCTCATAGGCATAAGGGACTTGCCTTGTCTCAGATGAGACTTTGGACTTGGACTTTTGAGTTAATGCTGGAATGTGTTAAGACTTTGGGGGACTGTTGGGAAGGCAATGATTGTGTTTTGAAATGTGAGGACATGAGATTTAGGAGGGGCCACAGGCAGAATGATATGGTTTGACTGTGTCCCCACCCAAATTTCATCTTGAATTGTGGTTCCCATAATCCCCACATGTCTTTTAAGGAACTGGTTGGAGGTAATTGAATCATGGGGACAATTTCCCCATGCTTTTCTTGTGATTGTTTCTCACAAGATCTGATGGTTTTTTAAAGTGTCTGACATTTCCCTTGCTGGCACTCATTTTCTCTCCAACCACTTCATGAAGAGGTGCCTTCTGCTGTGATTGTAAGTTTCCTGACATCTCCCCAGCCATGCAGAACTGTGTTGAGTCAATTAAATCTCTTTCCTTTATAAATTACACAGTCTCGGGTATTTCTTCATAGCAGTGCAAGAATGTCTAATACAAAGATCTTCATGTATTTAAGGTTTGCACTACCCACTTATAGAAGAAATCCATCAAAGTTTGATCAGTTTTAATTTTTTCCCTTGGTCCATGGTTCTTTGGCAACTTTTATTTATGGAGACTTCCTTTGTGACATACAGACCCATAGCAAATGTTCCTTGTGAATTAACTTTTTGATGTGCTGCTGGATTCAGCTGGCTAGTATTTTGTTGAGGATTTTTGCATATATGTTCATGAGGCATATAGGCCCATAGTTTTCTTTTGTTGTTATTGTTGTGTCTTTGCCAGATTTTGGTGTCAGGATGATACTAGTTTCATAGAATGAGATAGGAAGGAATCTCTCTTCCTCAATTTTTTGGAATAGTTTCAGTAGGATTGGTACTAGCTGCTGCTTTGTATGTCTGACTACCTAATCTTCAGTCATTTAATTTGTAAATTTATTTTAGTGAATGGCTATATTTACAAACTGTGTTCCACAGAACATTAGTTTCATAAGATGTTAAATAACATTCTACAAAAAAGTTAATGTTTTGTGGCCAAATAAGTTTGGAGAATGTGTCATACTACCATTCCCATCTTGGCAATTCATGGTGAACATGAAGCATTAAGAAATCCTACAGTAATGCAACCTGTTTGTTTAACCCAGCATTCTAGTACTCCCCCACTCTTTGTAGAAAGTCTTTAAATAGCTTGCTTCCATGCATAGTTTGGAACATGCTTGTATAGGATATAAGAGAAGAAACAAACTCATTTTTCTCCCAAGCAGTCAGTTTTCCTATCGACATTTGTTGAAGATCTCTTCCTTCTTTGCTTGTTTATAGGGCTTCCTTAATCATATATTAAATTCTTAAATGTCCTGGGATCCAGTCTGGTGCTGACTCTTGACTCTTTAGCTTTATTTATTTATTTATTTATTTATTTATTTATTTAGAGACAGAGGCATCTGTCAGTATTTTTGAGGGAGGCTTATTTGAATGCAGAATAATCAGCAATGCACAGTGATGGTCAAATGTAAGCACTCTAACGCTAAAATTAGGGCCAAGTGAGTTATCAGTAGTAGAGTCCTACTGAGGAAATTTTGAGTGGAAGTTCACACTTGCAGGGTATTCAGAATTTGTCAGTACTCGACACATCATTAGCAGCTTAAATGAACAAGAGCTGCTACCCTTCTTTTCCAATTGATAAAGTGACAGTAGTTAGCATCCTGAGGTTAGTCATGGCACAATTTTGAGTCAGATCCTTCTGGAAACTTATCCATACTTACTTTCCTTCATAATGCTCTGGCTTCATGAGGACATTTAGTAAAATTACACTTGAACTACTAGCAATTATAGACTTAATCACATTTTGTCCTGAGTTGTAATTTTGTTATTTATCCATCTCTGCTAGCCTGCAGCTGGCAGTAAGCAGATAAGTTTTTGTTTACAATTGTGAGACCAGTGCATTTTTTTGCTCAGAATATCACAGTGGTTAGCCTACATGTCGGACTCCAAAAGTCCATACTTGGGCTACTTAAAGGATGCTCAGCTCCTTTTCTATTCTGTGATTCTGTGATACCATATATGTGGAAGTGTACCAGAATTCCTGGGGAAGGAAAAAAGAAGCAGCAAACACAAACTTTTTTTAATAAATAAAAGAATATGTGGATGGATAAACTCTAAGATATTAATAGTAGCTATAGACACATGGTGGGATGTTGCTGGGTGTTCTCTCTTTCAGATAGCCTTGGCACCCTGTGCTGGGCCCTGGAGAACGACCCATGAAGACTATCCTTGGGCTTGCTCCCCTGCCCTCTGCTTTCTGCTTAGGTCCAGCCAGTGGAGAGGGGGAGGAGAGTGGAGTTGGGGTATCTATTCCTCTGGCCCCATACATACAGAATTGTCTTGGTCTGGCTGAATCCCTTAAATGGCAGTCAAAGCTTGTCTTAGTGCACTCAGGATGCTCTAAGGAATTATCATGGACTGGCTAGTTTATAAGCAATGGAAATTTATTTCTCAGAGTTCTGAGGGTGGAAGTCTGAGATCAGGTTGCCAGCACTGTCAGGTTCTGATGAGGACCCTCTTCCAGGTTGCAGACCGCCATCTTCTCATTGTATCCTTACATGGGGAAAAAGAACAGGAGAGCTCCCTGGGATGGCTTTTATAAGGGCACTAATCCCATCATGTAGGAAATCAGTACATAACACAGCTCCTCTCCAGGAGGGCTTCTCCAAGTCACTCTCTCCTTTTGGGTTCTGGTCACTATTACTTCCCCTAGCCTGTTGAGGCCTAGGGTTGTTGAGAGTCCCACTGTTTCTAGCTGCAGGATACTTCCTTATTCTTGTTGATTTCTTTTTCATCTTTCTAAAGATACTAGTGATCATTGCCCAGATAGCTCACAGTCAATGGTACGATCTGGGTGCTCAATTAAAGAAATGTTGGTTGCTGTTAGTTATCCTTTGGCTAAGCAGGTGTGTGCTCACATATTGTTTTTGTCTTAGATCCAAGAGTTGAAGATTGGCTCCTCATGTCCTCGCCTTTGCCGCAAACCATCCTCCTAGGACTGTATGTCTATTTTGTCACTTCTCTGGGACCAAAGCTCATGGAAAATCGCAAGCCCTTTGAACTCAAGAAAGTGATGATAACGTACAATTTATTCATAGTACTGTTTTCTGTGTATATGTGTTATGAGGCAAGTGTCTTCAGTATTCCTAATGAGAGAATTTTACCTGAGTCTTTCTATGTGTCACTGTGTTTTCTGTTAAAAGGGTAACCTTTGCAATTTAAGGAATTTAGAAACTGATCTCACTAGAGCAGGTATTTGCCAAAATAGTATTAGGTATAGACCAAATAATAAACTCATTTGAGGATCTCAGTATAATCTATCTCACAGACAATGAGAAAAATTAACATCTAGTCCATGGATTTGTACATAGTTGCCTTAATGGATGATTGAAGGGAATCCATAAATTTTAGTTTTGAGAAAACTCATAACTAAAGTAGTGAAGCTGTTAAGTGGAGGGCTGATATTTGAACCCAGGTCTGTCTGACATCAGAGTTCATCTTGACTCAGTAATGAGTTGTCATCATCATGGTAGAAACCTGCGGTTTCTGGATACTCTGATGAACTATAGGATGGTAGACTGTTTTGGTTGGTTTAGCTGGGCTTTGTGGGGACAGAGAGTATAGACTTAGTAAAGCAGTAGGTGAGGGAGCCTGTTACTTAATTTTTTTTCCCATTAACTTTTTAATTCATTACTGTTCCTTAATTGTCGATAAGAGAGATGAGGCTCTTCCAGGACCCTAAAACAGATTCACGAATTCTCTCTTCCCCTGTACTATTAACATGCCTCAGCCACCCGCAGTGTTCTTTTCTGAGATTCTTTGCTTCTTTTCCAACTCTGGCTGGCTTCATCATCCTTTTTTATTAACTTTCTCTATAGCATAGCTTGTGCTTAGTCATAACTAGGGCTCACAAGGGCCCAATATGGCCCCACTGACCTCTCCTGATACCATAGTCTCTCCACATGCATTTTTCTGACCTGACTCTTGCTACAGATCCACCAGATTTGATCACTTTAAATCTACTCTGGCTGACCAGGTGTGGTGGCTTACACCTATAATCTCAGCACTTTGGTAGGCTGAAGTAAGAGGATCGTTTAAGGCCAGGAGTTTGAGAACAGCCTCAACAACATAGGGAAACCTCATCTCTTAAAAAAAAAATAGCCTGGTGTGGCAGTACACACCCGTGGTCCCAGCTACTTGGGAGACTGAGGTGAGAGGATTACTTGAGCCTGGGAGGTCGAAGCTGCAGTGAGCCATGATCATGTCTACTGATGGAACGAGACCCTGTCTTAAAAAAATAAAATAAAAAATCTACTCCGGCCTTATTTTTCACAGACCTCCCTATAGTTGAGACTCACTCTGCTGCTTTCCATTTCTCCTATTTTATTTTCAAAATTAACTCACAGGCTACTCTTACTGTCCCTTCAGTAGTATGAGCAACTGAGAGGGAAAGAGTGATAGAGATGGGAGCAAAGAAGACACAAGGTCCTAGCATGATCTTATGGGACAGCGTGTTGTAGTAAGGGATAAGAACATATCTGAAAGTCAGGAGATTAGGGACTAGTTAGTTCTAGTTCTGCCACTGACTGGCTGCCTGTTTTTTAGCAAGTTACTTCATCTTTCTGGGCCTCAGTTCTCTCATTTTATAAAGACAGGATTGAAACAAATAGTCTCTCAGATCCCTTCTTGTTCTCAAATTCTTAGGGTCTGTGTCTGATTTGTCATTGATTGTAATGTCCCCAAATATATTTCTTGGGCTTCGAAAGAATCAGCAGTCAGCTTTGATTCCTACTTGATCAAATACAGTGTAAAAGAAGGTTTTAAAATATCTGAATTTGAGACTTTCTGACTCTCATTTACTGCTAATACTTGAGTTACTTATGGGTCAGTTTCAGCAATTACCTGCCAAATATGAATTATTAATTTTTGAATTCAGGAAATTCTTTTTCTTTTCTTTCTTTTCTTTCTCTTTCTCTTTCTTTCTTTTTCTTTCTTTCTTTTTTTCCTTCTTTCCTTTCCTTTCCCTCCCTCCCTTCCTTCTTTCTTAGAATTCTCTTTTTCTTTCCCTTTCTTTCTTTGAATTCTTCCGTCTTTCCTTTCCTTTCCCTCTCTCCCTCCCTTCTTTCTTTCTTAGAATTCTCCTTCCTTCCTTCCGTCCTGTCTTTCTTTCTCCCTTCTATCTCTCTTTCTCTTTTTCTTTCTCTCTCTCTTCCCCTCCCACCCTCCCCCATTCTCTCTTTCTCTCTCTCTCTTTCTTTTATTTCATTCTCTCTCTCTCTCTCTCCCTCCCCAAAAGGGTCTCGCTCTCTCAGCCAAGCTGTAGTGCAGTGGCACAATCTTAGCTCACAGCCTTGCCTTCCCAGGCTCAAACGATCCTCCCACTTTAGCCTCCCAAGTAGCTGGGACTACAGGCATGTGCCACCATGTCTGGTTAGTTTTTTAATTTTTTGTAGAGATTGCATTTTGCCATGTTGCCCAGACTGGTTTCAAACTCCTAGGCGCTAGTGATCCGCTTCCCTCAGCCTCCCAAAGTGCTGGGATTACAGGTGTGACCCACTGGGCCTGGCCTAATTTTTCTTATTACTAGTCTGGAGTATAGACGTATATATAAAAAGTTCCACAGGCTGTTAGAATGCTCTTAAATGTTTTACTCTTGTTACACAAAGGCTTTTGACAGCCACACAGCATGCCATACATCTGTTGATGGCACATCTGAACACATGGTTTATTGTATGGAATATGATTTCATTTGGTTTACAAAACAAACACCTCCACTAGTGTTTGTTTTGTAATTTGAAGAAGGTGAAAGGGAGGCAGGCACATCAGACTCAAGGAACTCAGATGCCTTATTGTGTAGTAATTGTTTGAAAGTGCTAGGTACTTGGCACCAGTCAGACACTAGCAGAGACCACTTAAGACCCAACAGAAAGCCAAGTCGCACAACTTTCATTCAACACAGTGCTTGTTTGGGGTATTATTCATTACATTTCCAGTAAATAGCTCCTGACCATAGAGCATTACATTAGTCAAAGTGAGTCTGAGCACAAGAGAATATGAGGACACTCACTGACAGCAGGATATTATAAAACAGAATTAGCCATTTCTATGTCATGTGCCCTTATTACTTTGGGAAAATCTATTGATTTGTTTTTGAAAGATATTTTTCTCGTTCACAAAATACATGTTGTGCTTTTTGGAGTGTTAATTTTCAAGATTTTATAACTTACTAAGTTAACAGTGTGATTAAATTATAAGTCAAGCTAGGGGCTAGTCTCAGAAAAGAATGATGCACTTTGTAATACCATCGTATCTAATAATTGTTCTTCTCTTTTGTTTCTTTTCTTTGCACCATCAGAATATTATTCTGATAATGCCGCATAAGCTTTTGTTTCTAGAATGTAATTTATTATAAAGTTGTAATTTTACCTTTAATAGTAATTAAAACTAGAAATTTAAAATGTGGTTCAATGGCAGAAAAGGATATAACCATTATACTGAGAGAGATCTTCCAGGGAGGATTTGGCATGTATGAGTATAAGAAGTCAGAGAAAAGAAGTACTGATCATATTGTCAGTACCCTAAATTAAGCATACCATTTCATGTATGTGTTAATTTAAAATTAGAGCCTTGGCTTTTCCTTTTCAGATACTGTTTTAAAAGAAGCCCTTCCCACCATCAGACTGAAAGAATGTCAGCATAATCTTTGAATTACAGTTCAGATTTATCAACAATAGGTTCTTTCTTCTCACCACCAGCCTTGCATCACTTTGTGGGTGTGTTGGCATTAAGGCCTGCCAGATTGCACTTTTATTGTTAACAAGAGTATTTTCCTCTTACTTGTCTTGTGGATCCACGGTAAAACTATCAATAATATCTGAGCCGTGGACTACCAGTCCACATCACACTCACCAGCCAATGATGGGAAAAGCCCAGTTGTTGCAGCTCTCTCATGAGTACATTAAGGCATTCTGGTTTCCATGCTTACTTATTGACTAAGTAGAAAGACTGGAAATTGCTAGAAAAGACTGATTCAGATCCAGGTATTCCTCTAAGAGTACACAAACACATTCACTCCCACACATACAGCTGAACCTAAGATAAATCACCTACCAGTATTTGCTGCATAAGCAAAACGCCCCTCCAAGTGTTTTATTCTTTACTATATTAGAATAATCATCCCAAGAGATGAGCATTTTAGTGAGAACACAGTTTATATAAATAATATGAGTTTGTGGTTTTGAAAATTCTTGATATCAAGAATGTTCATAGTTTGTATTTGTTCCAGCTGCCTTTTCCTCTGCACTGACTACTGACTCAGCTGAAAATGTAATGAACAGATATTATCAAAACTACCTTTGTTCGGGCTATTGGGAAAATGCTTTCCTTTCTTAATATGCATGTGCTCTCTTGCAGTTTGTGATGTCTGGCTGGGGTACAGGTTATTCATTTCAATGTGAAATTGTTGACTATTCACGGTCACCCACAGCTTTGAGGGTAAGTTTCTCTTTGGAAAATCTTGAAATTCAAAATCAATGTTAAAATTTTGTCAACTGTTCGTAACATTGAATGTAAACTTAGAATAAGCAAATGACTCAATTATCAGATTGTGTGTTTTGGGGGGAAAAAGCTAAGAATAAAAGAAAGTCCCATGTATAATTTTCTATAAAATGAAAATTGGTGCTTTTCTTTTTGAATTTCTTGGATTTAAGAATAATTTCACATCTGGTTTCTCAAAAATTAAAAATAAAATTACCATAGATCCATTAATTCCACTTCTGGGTTTATACCTAAAAGAATCAAAAACAGAGACTTGAAGAGATATTTGTACAGCCATGTTTACAGCAGCATTCTTCATAATAGCCAAAAGGTAGAAGCAACCCAAGTGTCCATGGATAGATGGATGGATAAACAAGGCCAGGCATGGTGGCTCATGCTTGTAATCCTATCACTTTGGGAGGTCGAGGTGAGTGGATTGAGCTCTGGAGTTCAAGACCAGCCCGGGCAACACGGTGAAACCCCATCTCTACAAAAATATAAAAATTAGCCGGGCATGGTGGCATATGTCTGTAGTTCCAGCTACTCAGGAAGCTGAGGCAAAAGACTCACTTGAACCCAGGAGGTGGAGGTTACAGTGAGCCAAGATCACACCATTGCACTCCAGGCTGGGTGACAGAGTGAGACTCTGTCTCAAAAAAAAAAAAAAAGATAAATGGATAAACAAAATGTGGCATAATCATAGAATGGAATATGATTCAGCCTTTAAAAGGAAGGGAATTCTAACTCATGCTACAACAGGGATGAACCCTGAGAACACTATGCTAAGTGAAATAATTTGGTCACAAAAGGACAAATACTGCATGATTTGGCTTATATGAGGTACCTAGGGTAGTCAAATTCATAGACACAGAAAGTAGAATTGTAGCTAGGGTTAGGGACGAGGAGGAATGGGATGTAGTTAAATAGGTATAGTTTCAGTTTTGCAAGATGAAAAAGTTCTATGGATGGATGGTGGCAAATGGTTGAACAACAATGTGAAGGCACTTAATGCCACTTAACTGTACACTAAAAAATGGTTAACATGACAGATTTTATGTTATGCATATTTTACCAAAATTTAAAAAAATAAGCTTTTCTTCCATATAAAAAATAAATAAAATTAATTTATACTTATTTGTGCTTCTGCAGATGGCACGTACCTGCTGGCTTTATTACTTCTCCAAATTTATTGAGCTATTAGATACAGTGAGTATATGGCCACCACATTTGGTAAATGTTTGATCTTTCAAAAAAATATTTGATCTTTCAGTGAAAGCAATAAACTGCTGTAGTTTCACTTGTCTGATAATTTTTTATTTCTCCTTTTCAGGTAGACCTACTGTTATCTTTTTTAACCTTTTATTATCAGTAACTTTAGAGAATAGACAGGATAACTTTATTTTTTCAGTGTTTTGTAAACTCTAAAAGGTTTCTGTTATATAGCTATCACTTGATTAAGATAAGCATGTAACTATGTTATATACTACAAAACTGTATCTTTACATAGATGGATGACAGTTGTTTTATGAATTAAGTTCAGGAAGTAAAAAGCAAAAAACATCTTACCTTTGTTCTTTGTTTTGTTTTTTTCATCCCAAAGCACAGTCATCTATATTCCTTTAGGAGAATAAGTGCTTAAAAATTCATAAACTTACACTAGAATGTTGAATTACTCCTGGGGTATCAATAATTCAGCTGCTTTTCTGAAGTCTGTGCTTGCTGGGCACTATCTCTTCCTACTTCAGATCCCGGTGAGGATCAACTCTAAACTTGGATGACTGGTCCTAGGAGAAGCAAGTGTCAAGGATTAGGGTCTGTGATTTGGAGGAGAAAGCCATGAGCCTTTGTTTCCAGTGTAGCTTAGGAAAGCTGAATATTTGTTGTAACTTTGCAGCAAGTGTATCTTGGTTATTTGGAGCTAGTTTTGGCTCTGAGACTGGAAAGTGTGTTTTCTTTGGAATGCATACCATGATATTCCTTATAGGAAATCTCAATATGCTTCACCTTTTCAAATGACTAATCACATAACATTAGAATTGGAAAGGGCTTGTGTGAACATAAAATGCAGTGGTTCTCAAACTTTAACATGTGTTTAGAATCATTTGGAAGACTTGTTAGAACACAGATGCCTAGATCCCCGCCCCCAGTTTCTGATTCACTACGGTCTTAGATGGAGCTCAAAATTTGCATTTCTAACAAGTTCTCAGATGATGCTAATGCTATTGGTTCAGGGACTACATTTTGAGAACCTGTATTCTAGTGGTTCTCAGCTCGAATTGTGCAATAGAATTAATTGCATTAGGGAAAACAATGACGACAAAAAAAAGGCCCTACCTCCAGGGATTTGGTGCCAAATGGTCTGGAACAGAGACCAAGCATAGCTATTTTTAAAAAGCTTCTTGGATATTGTAATATGCAGCCATGGTTGAGAAGCATTAGTCCAGAACCTTCACTCTGAGAAATTGAAGCCAAGAAGTTAAATGACTTACCCAGAGGATTGCTGCTACTGACAGGGACCAGGACCCAGATTGATAGTGTATGGCTTTTTCTGTTGTACAACTCAGCCATCTTCCCTGTGCTTACGCAAATGCATTTTGGCTTCATTGTTTCTGCTTTGCATGTTCTCAGTTCCAGCTTCCATAAGGAAACTGTGCTGCTTTTATATCCTTCCCTAAACTACATTTCTCAAATACTCCTCTTAATCCTTTTCTTTGTGCTATTCTGTTTAGTCTTGTATTTAAAAGCCTTAACACTGGTATTCTGAATTTCACTTTGGAATGTTTTTTAAACATTTCCCCCTCCCCCAGATTCTACCATTTTGTTTATAGGGTTTTTACAAACCACAGGATATGTTCACTCTGAGTGTTACCTTCCTTCCCCTTCTCAATTTTTTTGTATGCAGTTTTGCTTTCTTTTCCATCATATTTCTCAAATTAACTTTTCAACTTTTTCTCCCTTCATTTTTCTTTAATATTAATTTGCTAACTTTTGATTTGTTGCAAGTCCTCTTCATTTGCCTAATTCTTTATCCACGTCAGTAAGATATATTAGATAGCAATGTGGAATATTTCAATCCTGAGTTGTCTACTTTCCCATATACTTCAAAATCCACTGGGATTTTTTTTTTTTTTTAACCAATACAATTTCTTTCAGTAACCTTTGGCCATATTCCTTACTTTATATCTTTGATTTTTAAATCTACATAAAGTTTCATTTCACCTTTTTATTGGTTCTGCCATGTGTAAGCATGGTACCTAAGTTTCTTCATAATAATTAGCTTTTGAGCTGCCCCTTGGGGAATTAGCTGCTTCTATAAGCATTCTATAAGGCAGCGCTTTTAGATAAAATTATAAAATACTTTGCACTCTGCCAATATTTTTGTAATACTTAATACACTATCACATGATTTTATATGAACTTGATATTCTTTAAATTATTTCAGATCTTTTTTGTTCTGCGCAAGAAAAATAGCCAAGTGACCTTCCTTCATGTATTTCATCATACCATCATGCCATGGACTTGGTGGTTTGGAGTCAAATTTGCTGCAGGTAGGCAAGAGAAAGTTGGGATCATGTGTTATAAACAGTAACATTTCTGTATGCTATAAACAAAAATATTTTTCTGAAATGTGATTTATAAGAAGCTCAAATCAAAGAGTCACTTTGTTTATACTTTTTTCATGAATTATTACTTGAAAACTAAACATAAGACTCTTAAAATAATTGGGTTTCCCCCACTCTTTAAATATGCGTAACTTCTGGCCACAGCCTTCTACACATATTCTTTAGTTGTTTTGTTTGTATTTTACTTTTTTCCCAAAAAGGTTTATTACATATCTTTAAATAAATAAATAAAATGGTAAAAGCTTTGGCTTTATAGGAGTATAGAGAACAATTTCCTGTATGTTCCCAGGAAGTTAGAATGCTTATCCCAAATTCCATGTCTTATTTGCCTTCAAATTTCTAATAGCTGACACACACTCTAACCCCTAATAGCTCTTTAAAGATGTATCAAATTGTGGTTACCCCAAACTCTTAAAGCATCCTACCATGTTAAAGGATGTGTTGATATTGTTTCTAAGGTCCAAAATAGTTTAAATTGAAAACTTGGAAATAGGTTGTTTGTTTCTTTTTCCTTTTAGGCTTCTGAACATCTAAAATTGGAGAAACCAGAAGTAATTTTATCCTATTATGCAGTTTTAAATAAGTGATATCCCCAAGGGGATATATTCTTGGTTGGGGAATTTATTTATTCCAGTTTCTTAAATTTTAGAAGTCTTCAAATAGGCCCATAGCTCATAACATTTCTGTGAATAGTTTGCCTCTACTGGCCTTTCTGACTGCTAGACTAAAAGAAAGGAGGAACCACAATTGAGGAACTCTTGTTTGAGTTCTAGACTCTCTAAGCATGGAGGAATAAAATCTACATATATCAGAGCATGAGAGGACATGGATAAGCCAGTGTCTGGAAGGGGATGCCAGAACCCAGAGGAGCCACAGAGGCTGCAAATCATGAGTAAACAGCTGTCCCTACCATGGCTTATGGGCATCGGATTTTCCAGGATGTAAAGTACCTCCTTGCTCAAAATTGGCATTTATTATTGAGAAACGTTTTTAAGTAAATGTAGCTGCTTTTTCTTATAAGGTCTGTACGAAAAACATTTAACTTATATTAAAACAAGATAGTCCCAGCGGTGTACATTTCTCAAATCAATGGTAACTATATTATTTAATCTCCATTATTTTACTTATCCTTACTTTCTGTGTTTCTGTTTCTTCTTCTACGCATATTGCCCATTTCCATTCTTTCTGTAGTGATATACATTGAGACTTAGTGGTGTTTGTGAAAAAATGGAAAATACCTAAACACTCACTAATAGAGTGGTTATTATTACTTGTGTATGTGTAACTGTGAAACAAAAATGATATTGAGAAGTATCAAATGTCCTAAAATGAGGATCTTATACACAGGGACTTAACAAAGCTCATCTTCTTTGTTAAGCAACTTGACTCCTAAATTATCAGAAATGGATGATTATTCTATTTTTAAAGTATGCTAGAAAAGGTGCTTTCATATCCTTATAATTTATTTATTCTGGTTTCTTGCATGAGGCCAGAATACACACTGAAAAATAAATGTGAATAGAAAAAAATTGGAAGGCAGTATCCCAAAATATAAGCAGTGGTGATTTAGAGATAGTGAAAGAAAAAGTGTTTTTTTTTCCTCCTTCTTTATTTCCCTCCCTTTTTCTGTATTTTCTAATTTTTGTATATTGAATATCTGATAGTTCAGTAATGGGAGAAATAAATTTTATTTAATGAATTGAAAATTTTTCTAACTTCCATGTTTGAGTCTATTGATAGTATAGTTTCCATTTCAAAAGCAAGCAGTGCTTTTAATAATGAGAATTTAAATATGACATACCTCATTTTTTTTTTTTTTTGAGGCAGAGTTTTGCTCTTGTTGTTCAGGCTGGAGTGCAATGGTGCGATCTTGGCTCTGCCTCCCAGGTCCAAGTGATATACCTCAATTTTTAAGTGGTACTACTATGTTTATGGACATCAGTCACTTTACAATGGGTTTCTTGTCCACACCTTAATCCTTCTTCTTTACAAAATGAAAATAGTAGATGATAGTTTTTGTCTCCCTCATATGTTCCATGCATTGGTACTTCTATTCAGTCTTACATGTGGAATTCTAGTAAACACTTGTTCAGCAGACCTGATATCTGTGTCAGAGACAAGCACAACAACAAAACCTATTTCCAGAAATGTAGTTTGGGCACTAACTTCCATTCCTAGAATGAAACTGTCCATTCTAAACTGTTCTTTGCAAAAACATGAGCATAGCTGATCTCTAGCTAGTATTTAATTTCCTGTTTTTCTGTTGTACTCCTCAATGGGGTAATAGCAATCCAGCTTTTCTTTTGAATAGGACGAAAATATTTCTGTGGTAGATTTTTATATTAATTGTGCATATATCTCCTTCCAGAGATATGGAGAACAGTGATAATTACCCAGGTGATTCCTTTGTTTTTTCCAAAGGAGTAAAATGTGGTGGTACTAATTGTAATTCATTCTTAGATGTTTGTTTACAGACCCATTATCATAAAGAAGAGCACAGGCTTAGAAAATATTTGGTTAGAAAGCCTTCCAAAGAACATACAAAAAGCATTACTAATTAAAATATAGTTGTTTTGTAAATAAACTTATTAAAATAGCTTGTCAGAAAATAATTATAACTAGAGAAAGTAAACATGTTACTTTTATTTGACAGCTTATTTTGATCGGTAAGCCTTAGGAAACACTCTTGGCTACACTAGTGCTTTGTTAAATCCCTGTGTATAAGTTTCTCATTTTAGGTTATTTAATGGTGAAAGTGTCCAAATAGAAAATAGGCACTCCTCTATTAAATAATAGGAGAGGCATCTTAGTTAGAAAAGCTCTGACTTAGTTCCATATCAAAGGTGAAATATATTTTCTATGTGTATATTATTATGAAACACAAATGAATTTGAGAGGTATTTGGCTTATCCTTCTTTTAAGCAGCTTGACTCCTAAACTATCAGAAGTAGACAACTATTCTGTTTATTTTTTGAGACATTTCGCTCTTGTCACCCAGGCTGGAGTGCAGGGGCGCGATCTTGGTTCACTGCAACCTCTGCCTCCTGGGTTCAAGTGATTCTCCTGCCTCAGCCTCCTGAGTAACTGGGACTACAGGCACCCACCACCACGCCCAGCTTATTTTTTGTATTTTTAGTAGATACAGGGTTTTGCCATGTTGGGCAGGCTGGTCTTGAACTCCTGACCTCAGGTGGTCTGCCTGCCTCGGCCTCCCAAAATGCTGAGATTACAATCACGCCTGGCCGAACTATTCTATTTTTAAATTAACTTAGAAAAGGTGTTCTTACACCACAGTAATTTGTTTATTCAAATTTCCTTTGGGAACGAAGGCTAATCCAAGTGTAAATAATACAAGCTGGAAAGTTGTTAATAAGCTTCATTAATTCCATTCCTTCTGACTTGAAATTTATGGTAATTGAGGGATTAGCTAAAATTTGGTTTACTCTAGTCAAGTGGAGAAAGTTTATGTAGAACAGTATAGCATAAATGAGGCTTTGGAAGAATAGTTAACAACTTTAAAGTAATTATTTAAAACAAGTTATTTTAACAGAGTACTTCAGCAGTGCTAGTATCTAGACATATCTAGAATTGCTACAATTATGAATAATTATTTAAAAATTGGGGAAGATCCAAGATGGCCAGTTAGGAGCAGCTCAGGATTGCAGCTCCCAGTGAAAGCACAGAGGGTGAGTGGACGCCGCATTTCCAGATGGATTTTTATTGCCCACAGACCAGGAGATTTCCCAGGCAGAGGAGCCCCACGGGTCGCCAGCGCGGCTGTTTTGACCGGCGCGGCGGTTCCCAGTGCAGAGTAAACGGAACTGTGTCCCCACTTAGCCAGCAAGGGGAGCTGAAACAGGGAGCCAGGCCAGGAGATTCCTGGGCAAAAAAGCGCCACGAATCTCAGAGCCACAGTTTCAGCCGGCGCAGTGGGTCGCCACACGGGAAATCACACAAATCCTGGCGCCTTTTCAACAGGCGACCAGGACACCTGGGAGAGAGCCGACCGTTCAACTAAAAAATAAAAGGCTCTGAGGCAGGGAGCCAGGTGATCAGGCCCAGCTGGTCCCACCCCCACAAAAACAAAAACAAAAAAACAGCAATTGGAAACGCTCTGGGTTGAGCGTTTCACAGCAAGCACAGCTGGACCCAGGACGGTCCAGCTCGGTGGGGGAGGGACGTCTGCCATTACCGAGGCACTCCACCACTACGGAGGCAGTCCGCCATTGCTGAGGCAGCCTGCCATTGCCAAGGCAACCCGCCATAGCTGAGGCAGCCTGCCATTGCCGAGGCAACACGCCGTTACAGAGAGAGTCCGTCATTACAGAGGCGGGCCACCATTGCCGAGGCAGGTCTAACTACACCTATATAAACAGGACTGCAGGGAAGTTCACACAGCAGCTGGGCAGAGCCCACAGCAGCTCAGCGAAGCCTCTGCAGGCAGAGAGTGACTAGGCTGCCTCCTTGTCAGGCAGGGCAGCCCTGAAGGAAAAAAAAAAGGCAGCAGCACAGCAGAAACTCATAAATAAAGCCCTAACTCCCTGGGACAGAACACCTGGGAAAAAAAAGGGGTTTATGAGTTCTGCTGCTACAGACTTAAACTTACCTGCCCAGCAACTCTGAATGAACAACGGAGCTCACAGCTCAGCACTTGAGCTACTATAAAGGACAGACTGTTTCCTCAAGCAGCTCCCTGACCCCCGAATATCCAAAGAGTCACCTCATAAAGGAGAGCTCAGACTGACATTTGGCAGGTATCCTTCTGGGACAAAGCAGAAGAAACTGGTAGCAACCTTTACTGTTCGGCAGCTGCTGCAAGTGATCCCCAGGCAAGCAGGACCTGGAGTGGACCTCAGCAGTCCTACAGCAGAGGGGCCAGACAGTTAAAAGGAAAATTAAGAAACAGAAATAACTTCAACATCAACAAACAGGACGTCCACTCAGAGACCCAATCAGAAAGTCAGCAACTACGAAGTCGACAGGTGGATAAATCCACAAAGATGGGAAGAAACCAGCGCAAAAAGGATGAAAACACCCAAAACCAGAACACCTCTCCTCCTACAAGGGATCACAACTCCTCACCAGCAAGGGAACAAGACTGGATGGAGAATGAGTGTGATGAAATGACAGAATCAGGCTTCAGAAGTTGGGTAATAGGAAACTTCCGTGAGCTAAAAGAACATGTTCTAACCCAATGCAAAGAAACTAAGAACCTTGAAAAAAGATTTGACGAAATGCTAACGAGAATGGACAACTTAGAGAGGAATATAAGTGAATTGATGGAGCTGAAAAACACAACACGAGAACTTCGTGAAGCATGCACAAGTTTCAACAGCCGAATTGACCAAGCAGAAGAAAGGATATCAGAGGTAGAAGATCAACTCAATGAAATAAAACGAGAAGGCAAGATTAGAGAAAACAGGGTAAAAAGGAATGAACAAAGTCAACAAGAAATATGGGCCTATGTGAAAAGACCTAATCTACGTTTGATAGGTGTACCTGAATGTGATGAAGAGAATGCATCCAAGCTGGAAAATACTCTTCAGGATATTATCCAGGAAAACTTCCCCAACCTAGCAAGGCAGGCCAATATTCAAGTCCAGGAAATACGGAGAACACCACACCACAAAGATATTCCTCAAGAAGAGCAACCCCAAGGCACATAATCATCAGATTCACCAGGGTTGAAATGAAGGAGAAAATGCTAAGGGCAGCCAGAGAGAAAGGTTGGGTTACCCACAAAGGGAAGCCCATCAGACTCACAGCATCTCTCAGCAGAAACCCTACAAGCCAGAAGAGAGTGGGGGCCAATATTCAACATCCTTAAAGAAAAGAACTTTCAATCCAGAATTTCATATCCAGCCAAACTAAGCTTCATAAGTGAAGGAAAAATAAAATCCTTTGTGAAAAAACAAGCACTCAGAGATTTCATCACCACCAGACCTCCTTTACAAGAGCTCCTGAAAGAGGCCTACACAAAGAAAAGAACAACCAGTACCAGCCACTCCAAAAACATACCAAATGGCAAAGAGCATCAACACAATGAAGAATTTGCATCAACTAATGGGCAAAACAGCCGGCTAACATCAAAATGGCAGTATCAAATTCACACATAACAATTTAACCCTAAACATAAATGGACTAAATGCCCCAATCAAAATACACACACTGGCAAATTGGATAAAAAGCCAAAACCCATCGGTGTGCTGTATCCAGGAAACCCATCTCACATGAAAGGATACACAAAGGCTCAAAATAAAGTGATGGAGAAAGATTTACCAAGCAAATGGAGAGCAAAAAAAAAAAAACAGGAGCTGCAATTCTCATTTCTGATAAAATAGACTTTAAAGCAACAAAGATCAAAACAGACAAAGAAGGACATTACATAATGGTAAAAGGATCAATGCAACAAGAAGAGCTAACAATCTTAAATATATATGCACATAATACAGGAGACCCAGATACATAAGGCAAGTTCTTAATGACTTACAAAGAGACTTAGACTCCCACACAATAATAGTGGGAGACTTTAACACCCCATTGTCAATATTAGATCAATGAGACAGAAAATTAACAAGGATATCCAGGACTTGAACTCAGACCTGGACCATACAAACCTAATAGACATTTACAGAACTCTCCACCCCAAATCCACAGAATATACATTCTTTTCAGTACCACATCACACCTACTCTAAAATTGACCACATAATTGGAAGTAAATCACTCCTCAGCAAATGCAAAAGAACGGAAACCATAACAAACAGTCTCTCAGACCACCGTGCGATCAAGTTAGAACTCAGAATTCAGAAACCAACCCAGAACTGCACAGCTTCATGGAAACTGAACAACTTTCTCTTGAATGTTGACTGGATAAACAATGAAATGAAGGCAGAAATAAAGATGTTCTTCGAAACCACGAGAACGAAGACACCACATACCAGAATCTCTGGGACACATTTAAAGCAGTCTCTAGAGGAAAATATATAGCATTAAGTGCCCACATTAGAAGCAAGGAGAGATCTAAAATTGACACCCTATCGTCAAAATTGAAAGAGCTAGAGGAGCAAGATCAAAAATACTCAGAACCTAGCAGAAGACAAGAAATAACTAAGATCAGAGCAGAACTGAAGGAGACAGAGACACGAAAAACCCTTCAAAAAATCAATAAATCCAGGAGCTGGTGTTTTGAAAAGATCAGCAAAATAGACAGACCACAAGCCACATTAATAAAAAAGGAAAGAGAGAATAACCAAATAGATGCAATAAAAAATGATAAAGGGGATATCACCACAGATTCCACAGAATTTCAAACCATCATCAGAGATTATTACAAACAACTCTATACACATAAACTAGAAAACCTGGAAGAAATGGATAAATTCCTGGACAGTAGTCTCCTCCCATGCCTAAACCGGGAAGAAGTTGAAACCCTGAATAGACCAATAACAAGGTCTGAAGTCGAGGCAGCAGTCAAGAGCCTACCACCCAAAAAAAGCCCAGGTCCAGATGGGTTCACAGCCGAATTCTACCAGACATACAAAGAGGAGCTGGTACCATTCATACTGAAACTATTCCAAATAATCCAAAAAGAGGAAATCCTTCCCAGATCTTTTTATGAGACCAACATCATCCTGATACCAAAACCCGGCAGAGACTCAACAAGTAAAGAAAACTACAGACTAATATCCATGATGAACATAGATGCAAAAATCTTCAATAAAATACTGGCAAGCCGATTGCAACAGCACATCAAAAAGCTTATCCACCATGATCAAGTAGGATTCATCCTGGGGATGCAAGGCTGGTTCAACATACGTAAGTCTATAAATGTAATTCACCACATAAACAGAATCAAAGACAAAAAACACATGATTATCTCAATTGATGCAGAGAAGGCCTTCCACAAAATTCAACAGCCCTTTATGCTAAAAACCCTCAATAAACTAGGTATTGACGGAACATATCTCAAAATAACCAACAGCCAATATCATACTGAATGGGCAAAATCTGGAAGCATTCCCTTTGAAATCTGGCTCTAGACAAGGATGCCCTCTCTCACCACTCCTATTCATTATAGTACTGGACGTTCTAGCCAGAGCAATCAGGCAAGAAAAAGAAATAAAGGGCATTCAAATAGGAAAGGAGGAAGTCAAATTGTCTCTCTTTGCAGATGACATGATTGTATATCTAGAAGACCCCATCATCTCAGCCCAAAATCTCCTGAAACTGATAAGCAACTTCTGCAAAGTCTCAGGATACAAAATCAATGTGCAAAAATCACAAGCATTCCTATACACCAATAACAGACTTAAAGAGAGCCAAATCAAGAAGGAACTGCCATTCACAATTGCTACAAAGAGAATAAAATACCTAGGAATACAACTAACAAGGAATGTAAAGGACCTCTTCAAGGAGAACTACACACCACTGCTCCACGAAATAAGAGAGGACACAAACAGATGGAGAAACATTCCATGTTCATGGTTAGCAAGAATCAATATGAAAATGGCTATACTGCCCAAAGTAATATACAGATTCAATGCTATCCCCATCAAGCTACCAATGACCTTCTTCACAGAACTGGAAAAAACCACCTTAAACTTCATATGGAACCAAAAGAGAACCCGCATAGCCAAGTCAATTCTAAGCAAAAAGAACAAAGCGGGAGGCATCACACTACCGGACATCAAACTATACTACAAGGCTACAGTAATCAAAACAGCATGGTACTGGTACCAAAACAGAGATATAGACCAATGGAACAGAACAGAGGCCGTGGAGGCAACACAACGTATCTACAACCATCCGATCTTTGACAAACTTGACAAAAACAAGCAATGGGGAAAGGATTCCCTGTTTAATAAGTGGTGTTGGGAAAACTGGCTAGCCATATGCAGAAAGCAGAAACTTGACCCCTTCCTGACACCTTACACTAAAATTAACTCCAGATGGATTAAAGACTTAAACATGAGACCTAACACCATAAAAACCCTAGAAGAAAATCTAGGCAAAAACCATTCAGGACATAGGCGTAGGCAAGGACTTCATGACCAAAACACCAGAAGCATTGGCAACAAAAGCCAAAATAGACAAATGGGACCTAATCAAACTCCACAGCTTCTGCACGGCAAAATAAACAGTCATTAGAGTGAATTGGCAACCAACAGAATGGGGAAAAACTTTTGCAGCTTACTCCTCTGACAAAGGGCTGATATCCAGAAGTTACAATGAACTAAAACGGATTTACAAGAAAAAAACAAACAAGCCCATTCAAAAGTGGGCGAAGGATATGAACAGATACTTTACAAAAGAAGACATACATGAGGCCAACAAACATATGAAAAAATGCTCATCATCACTGGTCATTAGAGAAATGCAAATCAAAACTACATTGAGATACCATTTCATGCCAGTTAGAATGGCGATCATTAAAAAATCAGGAGACAGCAGATGCTCAAGAGGATGTGGAGAAGTAGGAACACTTTTACACTGTTGGTGGGAGTGTAAATTAGTTCAACCATTGTGGAAGCAGTGTGACGATTCCTCAAGGACCTAGAAATAGAAATTCCATTTGACCCAGCAATCCCATTACTGGGTATATATCCAAAGGATTATAAATCGTTCTACTATAAGGACACATGCACACGAATGTTCATAGCAGCACAGTTTACAATAGCAAAGACCTGGAACCAACCCAAATGCCCATTGATGATAGACTGGACAGGGAAAATGTGGCACATATACACCATGGAATATTATGGAGCCATCAAAAACGATGAGTTCGCGTGCTTTGTAGGGACATGGATGCACCTGGAAACTATCATTCTCAGCAAACTGACACAAGAACAAAATCAAACACCGCATGTTCTCACTCATAGGCGGGTGTTGATCAATGAGAACACATGGACACAGGTAGGGGAGCACTATACACTGGGGTCTGTTGGGGGGAAATAGGGGAGGGACAGCGGGGGGTGGGGAGTTGGGGAGAGATAGCATGGGGAGAAATGCCACATATAGGTGAAGGGGAGGAAGGCAGCAAATCACACTTCCACGTATGCACCTATGCAACAGTCTTGCATGTTCTTCACATGTACCCCAAAACCTAAAATGCAATAAAAAAAAATTAAGGAAAAAAATAATAATTTCTCCTGTGTAACAATTTTATTAGATTTTTTCCTTTTAAGATTATAAGTGATGAATTTGTATTATCCTTTAAACTTTCTGAAATGCATGGTGTTTATGAATTCAGTTCTTCTTCTACCATAATCTAATTTGATGAGATTTAAGAGAATAGAATGTTTTAGAGAAAATTGTAAATTCCAGGTCAACATTACTAAGCTGACTCAGGCTATACATAAAGAATACATATTTTTCCAGATTGTTCTTCTTAGGAAAGGGACCCTAGGGGACAGTGTTCCCCCTGCCACACTATCAGCTGAACACCCTGTTACCCCTTCTGCTATATTACTGGTCTAGCTAAAGACAATTGAAATGATCTTTTCTTACATTCCCACATGTTCTTGGCTTCTATTCTTAATTGAAGGTGATCGGTAGGAAATGTGGCAAAATTAGAAGAGGAAAACCAAGATAGGAAGGCATAATTAATTGGAAGCAGTAAGTTAGGATGGTTTAACAATTAATAGATATTTACTTTGGGAAAACAATAATTCATTAAAGTAAATATAGCAGTTTGTTAATGAAAGCCAGTGGTTTTACTGCCAAAATTATTTAATGAAGATTATTGAGAGTAGGAAAAGTAAATTTGATTCCACACAATCACATGTACAAAAATATTCTTAGCAGCTTTATTCAGAATAGCCCAAATTGGAAGCAACCCACATGTCTGTCAATAGGAGAATGGGTAACTAATGATGCATTTATATGGTATAATACTATGAAGTAGTAAAAAGAGAAACTATCAATATATGTACCAGGTACAAAAGAGTACATCCTATGTAATTCCATTTATGTGAAGTTTAATAGCAGACAAAATTAGTAGTTGGTGATAAGAAGTTAGAGTAAAGGTTACCTTGGGAGGGGTATATTCGTGGAAGAACACATGGGAATCTTACGTGGTATTGGAAATGTTCTATATCTTGATCTTGGTGGTTACATGGGTGTATACATACATGAAAAATCATCAAGTTAAGATTAATGTACTTTGTGTACTTTCTATATGTTAACCCTCACTAAAATATAAATGTTATTACTATTATTTAGCAATATATTATATTTAAAAGGTAACTAAGTTTAAGTAAACTCAAATCATAAGACCACCTTATGCTAAGATATGACAAAATAAAGACATGCCAATTTACTTTCTCAGAAGTGTATCTTATATTTTACTAAATATACTATTCAGCTCCCTCTAATTTGATAGTTAACAGGATTTATATTTTATATATTTTTTCCCTAAATTTAAGAAATAATTATACAGAAAACTAAGTTTAGACAAAAATGTGGTTCATTTTAAGGAACAATGGCCCCATGTTACAATAATTTTATTTTCCAGGTGGTTTGGGAACATTCCATGCCTTTCTGAATACAGCTGTACATGTAGTCATGTATTCCTACTATGGACTCTGTGCGCTGGGACCAGCCTACCAGAAGTATTTGTGGTGGAAAAAATATTTGACATCATTACAGCTTGTGAGTAATTAATTTTCTTTAAAACCATATATGAAACAACTAGAGTCACTTGTTTTTACTGTGAATAGGATACTAGTTAAATAAACAACAAAGTTGGCCAGCCACAGTGGCTCATGCCTGTAATCCCAGCACTTTGGGAGGCCGAGACGGGCAGATCACTTGAGGTCAGGAGTTCAAGACCAGCTTGGCCAACATGATGAAACCTCATCTCTACTAAAAATACAAAAATTAGCTGGGCGTGGTGGCGGGCACCTGTAATCCCAGCTACTTGGGAGGCTGAGGCAGGAGAATTGCTTGAGCCTGGGAGATAGAGGTTGCAGTGAGCTGAGATCACGCCTTGGACTCTAGCCTGGGCAACAGAATGAGACTCCATCTCAAAAAAGAAAAAGAACAAAGTTAACAAAACAATAGGAGTTGAGTGTCTGGCCCTTATATAATATACCATCATTGTTCTTAATATGTTAGCTGAACGTTGTTAGAAACTTTGTTGAAAAGAAAGCATATTTGGTAACCAGGAGGCTGAGACAGTTAAACCAGCATGTGTATTTTTATGCCATCTTTATACTATTTTATGCATTTGTACAAAAATAAATATGTTTGTGATCAAAATAATTCCAAAATTGTAAGACAGTCAATAGATATAACACTAAATTAGAAATTTCATTAGATCTAAATGACCTTGAAGGAATGCAACTTTGAGGGAATGATGAGCCTTCCTGTGTGCTTACCCTTCAAGTCCTAACATTTATAAGTCCATCTTTCCTCCAATCAATAAAAAGCATTGTGAGAATTAAAAATGTAGAGGGTTAGACCAACATATATATATTACATAAATCTGAATACTGCCCCTTATATAAGCAGTGTTTGAAAGAGCAGAGGCACTCAGTTTAGACCTAATAATACATTCTAAGCATTAATTCTCAAAATATATGGTACTTAATTTTTTTGGAGAATAATTATGGGTTTGAGATGATGATTTGCTGTAAATTTTATTGGCATCTATTAAAAGGAGAATTCTGCCATCCTTGTATTTCCATATTTGCAGTCTATAATAAATTGATGTCATAGTCTGCCAGTAACACCAATGGGAAAATATGAATTTGGCTTAGATAGTGTGTTGAAGATTAATTTTTTATTAAAATCCTGTTACAGATTTCAATTACAGAATTTGCTAAATGAAATTTGGTACATTCATATAATGTGTTCTCCCAGGTGAGAGATTGATATTTTAATGTGTAAGGATCCAAAGTTAAGATCAGAGTATTTCCTTGCAAACTTATTTGTTATATCTGAAATTGGCAGCAAGCTCAATGACCAACCATAAGGAAATCATAAAATAGACTATTTTAATTCATACTTTGAAATACTATGAAGTCATGAAAATTACTCATTGTTGCTTCTTTAAAAAAATATTATTTTCTCAAAGTAGTATATGCTCATTGCCAATAAGTGAGAACACCTAATTAAGCAAAAAGAAAAAAAATACATGTAATTCTACCACCCAGGGATAATCACTGCTAATGTTTTTATTTTGTTCTCATCCAGTTTTTCTCTCAGGCATATGTATATACCTTTTACATGATTTGTATAGTATTGCATATATAATTTTGTTTTTAGGCTTTTGTTCTGTTAACATACTCTTAAATGTTGTACAGACTTTTTAATAATGTGGAAAAATACTGATGTAGAAAAAATAGGATGGACATTTGTTCATTATATTCTCAAAGGAATTAATTATACACAAGTACAAGTACACACATGCATAGAATGTTGAGGACATTGCTTAGTCTTCCTAAAGTTTTATTTTCTCTTTTGCAAAATGAGAGGAATAAATGGCTATGCTATGGGAATGTCAGAAACATACATTAAGATAATGCAAGGAAAGTTGATGATGATAAGGATAACATGATAATAAACTATATGAAAATCTTAACCATTATTATAACTAGATAGACTGTGGGTAATTGTTATCTATAGAGTTTTACTTTTCTAAAATTTCCATAAAACCCATGTTGCCTTTTAATCAGGGAAAACATGATAACCAGAAAATCTGAATATTAGCCTGGAAAAGGTCCCTTTTGGGACTGTGTAAGATGTTCTGCCCCACAGAGCCCTTGAGCCCTACTAGAAGGGCCACCAGTTCTCTCTTATACCTTATAGATTCTCTGCCTCAGTTGGCAGTTCAGACACATTTCCACCTATGACAGTGGAGGACAAGTGGCAGGTATAAAGATTCAGAGATGCTTTGGCTACTACAAAATTCAAGGGGCTCTAGGTAAAATGTTTTCATTTTCCAAAAATTAAAATATCTGGTCCAATATCAGGACAGAATATTTGAAATTGAAATCATCCTGAAAAAGTAGGCCACAAGGTAATGGTCCCATGGTCATTTCATCATAGTCAAGGACTCAAGTCAGAGACTTATAGAGAAAACTTGCTCTGTTGATTCTGTGAGTAGTGAAAAGGTTGCTGCACTGCACAGCACAAGGAAACATTTAAATATGGACCCTGCGGTTGTGCCATTTTGCAGTTCTGAATAGTGGATCCATACTTCCAACTGGCTTTTGATACTATAGCACCCATATCACTCCCAGGAAGGCTAGATTTAAAGATGGACTTCTCTGTCCAACAGTGCACTCCCTGCACCTTGGGTGTACATAAACATAGGTAGGTAAAGAATTGTAACTCTTCATATCTGGATAATTTTTTTTCATGCTTTCATTTTTTAGGTCCAGTTTGTTATTGTCACCATCCACATAGGCCAGTTCTTTTTCATGGAGGATTGCAAGTATCAGTTTCCAGTCTTTCTGTACGTCATTATGAGTTACGGTTGCATCTTTCTGCTGCTCTTTCTCCATTTTTGGTACCGTGCTTACACCAAAGGTCAGAGGTTGCCCAAAACTGTGAAAAATGGAACTTGTAAAAACAAAGATCACTGAAGCACAACATAAGTCTATGATCGAAAGTGATACATTGTCTTCCTTGACAATCGAGATATTTACCTATGCAGTGCATTTTGTATATTTTTCAAAACTAAGAGCTTGTATTTTTATGATAAGTTATTGGGATGTCTGATATTTGAGAGCCTGAAGCTCCCAGATAACAGTCTTCTGATAGTTAGAGCCTACAGCAGCCAGGAGTTTGTTTCTTTTTTTTTAAAGGGGCTTTTAAACCGAATCCAAAGGTTTTGTTTAACACATTTTGTTACAGTGAAAGGAAGATATGAAGCAATACAGTACTCTTCAAGGAAGTCCAGTAAAGATGAAAAATACCATTAGATATTTTGAGCAAGGACGGAGATCCATGTGATACAATAGATTCCCTCTGCTGGGTCTGGAAACCTCCAACCGTAGGCCCTGACTTTGTCATTTATTGACTATATTCAGAAGATACTATATTTGCTCTAGAGTTAATTCCCATTTTAGCGAGCTAACACAGGTGAAAATTGAGTGAGTTTTTGATAACTTGTCATTTTAAATCACTAATGATAATTTTCAAAGGATCTTTTGAGTAGCCATCACCAGTTCTGCTGATAAGACTTCCTCACAACCCTTTTGCTGTACAAACAGTTTCGCAGTAACAATCCTTTGGGTTAGTACCCTGATGCATTTGACACCAAGTTTCATTCAGTTGATTATTTTGAAAATAAGATGATTTGTTTTAATGGGTTAATGAACACTATGTTATTACTGTTTTACAATTAACTATATCTTTGGAAAGAGGTGAATTTGTCAATGAAAAACGTACTGTGTAGTTCAGTGGGAAAAATCTGTTGTCTGGTATAGTATCACACCACTTTCTTACATTGTCATGGTTTAAATTATTATCTTGGTTAAATATATAGGTTAGATACTTAAATGTTCAGATCATTAGCACACTGCAGGTACAACCTTAAATCATAAATAATATTACCCATTGTACACAGTTTCCAGATTGGGTTAGAGTGACTGTGAAGCAACTAGAGGCAAATTGTGGCACAGAGAATATCTAGGGGAAAATTGATTATGTAAGCAAGGGCTGTTCTACTTTGGGAGAGAGACAGACTACATAATAGCTATAGATTATGTAAAGTTATAGATATACTGCACAATAAAATATTTTCCAGAATTGTGAATTAATCAACAACCTGGATTTCTGTTTCCAGACCTATAAACCATATAACGAAGGACTGAAACTCATTTGGCATAGACTTTGTTTCTTTAAAATCACTACTTTCTAAAATTCTGTTATTTTTACATTTTCTTATCAGAAAACCAAAACTATTAGTCAGCAGAGTTTTGTCCAAGAAATAGCAATATTTGGACATTTGTGAATTTTTCCCAGTTTTTTTCTTCTTTTATTTATATTCAGTTTTGAAGGACTGTTTATGTTCATAGGACTTTAAACAATTTAAGGCCCCAGTTAATTTTGAACACACAGATATACTTATTGTACAACAATGCCTAAGTTTTACTCAATATCTTGGCCTTTTATCTTTACACTTACCAGATTCATAAGGTTATTTGCCTTTGAGTAATCTTTTGCGATTTCACTTGATTACAGTATGAGAAGGTAAAGGTTGATAAATGGGAGTAATTTTATATATTTTTTTTAAAAAAATAAAGGACAAAAGAGCACAGCTAAAGGAAACTGCTGCTCTAATTTATTTCACTGCAAGGTCTCAGGACTCCTTAACTGTTTTCCAGGTTTGGCTCTTCATATCTAACCTGCGGTAAAATGAGAAGGTATGTCAGGTGCTGTTATAAATCACACCATTTCCAAAGACCCCAAGTGATAATAGAGACCAAAATGAGGCAAAAATAAAATAGATGAAACAGGAGAGTTTAATTCTTGCATACTTTCCGACCTTCATCATACAACCTCGTATAACCTCCCTGCAATCTTTGAAATGTTTAACTTGCCTATGAGCTAACATATAATAAAACACATACTCAATTATATGAATAGAAGTGGAGAGCTAGAATGCTACAAAATAAATCATAACTGCCAAAAGTATCCTGCATAGAAACATCAACATGATTGTGGATCAAAATGATTTTCACTGGATATAGAATTTATATAGGCCATATTTATTAAAAGAGTTCTGTGTGATCACATAGAGTTCCTTTGGGATTTCATCCCACTTTTCAGGACTTAATTTGTTTCGGTTTGCTTACCTAACAAACAACAACAACAAAAAAAAATAGTTCCAAATCTAGTTTATTACATAAAACTCTATGAATCCTTGAGGACCTATATGTATATTGTAAATAAATGCAAATATAGATTTTTAAATATCTATAGGACTTTGCCATTTTACTGCCTTAATTATAAAATTATGACATTATGTTCTATTACGCTTTATTTCTGTTAACTTTTTAAAGACTGGAACACTCCGTGGACATTGTTAAAGTTTGTTTTTCCCTGTGTATTATAATAAATTTGTGTTATTGCATATATATGTATGTGTATTTTCCATTTTGGAATCTAGCTGCATGTGTTTGCATGGGTCGGTGGCTTTTAATTTGAATACTCACCAATCAAAGTTATTTTATGTATTTCTTGTACATGTGCAGTGTTCATCTTTGGGATACAAAGACACCTAGGACATAATTGGTATCTCCTGGAGCTTACCAACCGGCAGATGAAATTATATGTCAGGGCAGTAGATGATAGGTGCCAAATGAGTGACAGTTCTGCCACTTAGCAGACTGGGAAGACTACCAAGGAATTTGAATTTGAGTTATATGTTTAGGTTGTACAGAATTTTAAAAATTAGTGGTATATTTTTAGGCAAGGTTTTTTAAGTGGAAAAAATTAACAAAAAAGAATAGTTTTTCCATCCCTACTGGCTCTAATAAATGGGGCAAGCTAATGATCACTGTTTGCTAAAATGAGAAGATTTGCTAAAACTGAAAAAAACAGTGATCATTAGCTAACCCCATTTCTTAGAGCCAGTAGGGATGGAAACAGAAGAAAGGTTGATGGGGACGGCTTGTGCTGATACGACCCGAACTCACTGATCAATCTTAATGTCATTCAAAGTGGGACAAGCAGATGTTTTGTCTCTTAATACACTGTAATATTATGAGGTATTCATGGCAAAAAAAATTTTGAACTTGAATCTAATCAATCCTCTATTCTAAACTACTAGTTACAGGAAATACAGAAGAGTTAAAAGACACCAAGAGGATACAATCAGCCAAGTCCAGAAAGTAGGAAATTCCATAGAACAAATGACCTGATTTCTTCAATAAATAAATGACATTAAAAAAAGGAAACCAGAGAAGGTAACTTCTGTAGATGAAAAGACTTAAGATATACTAACCAAATGTCATTTGAATCCTGATTTGAACAAACCATCATAAAAGGACATTCTTATAACAGTTAGATATAAGTGAACATGAACTAAATTTTAAAAGATGGGAGTTATTAATATTAGATATTACTGTATTGCAGATGGATATATTTTAAAGTCCTTATATGTGAGATATATACACTGAAGTATGTATATGTAAAATGATAGGTTGTCTGATTTCACTTTAATATACTCTAGTAAAAAGAAAAGGAGGTGTTGATAATTGTTAAAGTTGGGTAATGGGTTCACTTCATAGGAGTTTATTATACTCTTCTGTCTGCTTTTGTGTATGTTTGAAATTGTCCAGTTTTTAAAAAGCAATATGTGTACTATAATGTTCTATATAGATGTTATTTAAGTTAGAAATCAAAATAATAGAACTGCCATATTTTCACTGGTAGTCCGTATTTAGGGTTTTCACTGCATCTAAATGTCATGAGAAACTTTAATATGTACTGGATGTGGTCCCTGCCCTTAAAAAGTTTACAGTACAGTTTAAAAAGACAGGCCTACATAAAATGTTAATAAAAACAAAGCCAGCATACCTATTGACAAGTGAAAAGTGTATTACAGATTTGCAATATTATTTTCCTAATGTTAAGTAGTTAGCTTTGATAAAACAATGTAATGTTCATCAGGACCCACTGAAGATGTTTGATGGAGGAGTAACATGATCAGCCTGGGTATGAGAGCTTCTGGAAAAGAATCCCTTACATGGAGCCCAAAGCTCTCTGTCACCAGCACTTTCCAGTATTTCCTTCTTGTAGGAAGCAATTGGGTATAACAGACTGTAGTTACTGTCTGTCATTCCAAAGCATCATGCCATGTAGCTAAGTACTCTGGGGAGGGGCAAGGATATAGAGAAAATCCACATATACCATATACTGCAAGGGAAGAAGGTGTCTTTGTATGCTTCCTTGGGTACCAAATACAATAGAGTCTAGATCTGTTTCCTTCTAAAGGACTTTCCAGGAGTCCCACACAACAGCTTCCACTTACATCTCAATGGTCAAAACCGCCTCATGGCCATCTCTAGCTGCAAGGGAAGCTGTGAACTATAATTTTCTAGATGGGCACATTGTCATCTCCAAGAAAATTAGATTCTACTAGAAAGAAGGTCAGAAATGAAGTTTGGGTAAGCACCTGATGTAACCTCACCCACTGAGAATCCACCACCATGATGGGCCACTATTTTGCACAGGAGTACATATAATTCTTCAAGTGTCTAAATGGAAAAGTGATTGAACATACTTATTTAGGTCCATCACTGTGTCTGGCATCAGCCAATGATTAAATGATTATTTTTGGATGAATAAATATACATATAAGTTAGATATAATGTATTATATATAATAGATTCATTCAAAATGATTGATATATAATTTTTAATATAGACTACATATTGTATATATTCAGCGTACATATTTAGCTTATATTTTTCTATCAGTTAGTATACTGTTTGTGTAGCCTTTGTTATCTTTATGTAAATAGCATTGTTTCTCAAGCTGTTACAGTTTATCTATTATTGACTAATAAATCACCCCTAAATTTGATGACTTAAAGCTACATCAAAGCTACATTTCTCACCACTTTGAAGGATCAGTGATTTGAGAAGAAGAGTCGTTCTTGTTTGGGATTCCTGGTGCAGTTGCAGTCAGACTGTGGCTTAATGAGGAACCAGAAGGTTGAGGCAGTAGGGGATACCTGGAGATCTCCATGTAGTCTCAAGTCCTCTCCATGTGGTCTTTCCCCTTGGGCTACTTTGAGCTTCCTCACGGCATGGCAGTCTCAGGGGAGTCAGACTGAAGGCTTCAGGAGTAAGCATTCCAGTGAACAAAGTGGAAGCTGTATTGCCTTTTATACCTAGCCATAGAAGTCAAGGAATATCACTTACCATGTGCAAAAGCCCACCCATTTTCAAGGGGAGAGGACACAGACCATGTCCCTCAGTGGGAGGAATGTAAAAGCTACTTCGTAAGAACATGTAGAATGGGAGAAATATTGTACTTGAAAAATACAGTCTGCCACACAGAGTATTACCTAAAGTAGATAAGAATACTTATTTTTCTCTTTAGAAGAATTAAAGCCTATCTAATTCATACGGTTCTGGTTTGTAGTGACTAATTGTATAGATGAAAGTAAGTGCCGTTTTGTTTTATTTTTTCACCAAGACAGTGGCCCTTTGCACAGAGAAATAGACTCAGATTTGAGAGTGGAATTGAAGGTGGGTCCCTAGATTAAATGAGACCAAGTGTTACGGTTCTCTTCACTTCAGGCAGCATGAGGTACATGCTGATTGGGGAGGGGGTGAGGACAGAAATTTCTCTAGATGTTTCTAGCAGATACAATGACAATGTAACAGGCCATACAACATATCTTTTATAACAGGCTGCCCCAGAGAGAGGGCCAAAGGGCTCTTACTTTCCTGGGGCTGGCTGGGCATGTTCCTACCTTTTATTGACAGCCAGTATCAGGTCAGGCTGTACATGTACTTATAACCCGACAAAGTTACAAACTGTAACACTCTTCCTATCTAATATGAACATTTTTGCCTATGTTCAAACCACAGCATTATTAAAACATTGCTGCACCTTGTTTGTATTCTAGGACCTACAGGATTCAATTAGTTTGGGATACACTCTGGTTACTAAAGGGAGAAAGCTTGGTATGAGGTAGTATCTCTAAGTGCCCAGGCCACACAAAAGGACACTCTGTATATAGTCCTTACAACTTAGGCATCTGAGTATTTGAATGTGACGATGTAAACTCAGAGCTACTATCTTCTTTTTTTTTTAAACACACAGTCTTGATCTGTTGCCCCGGGTGAAGCATATTAGCACCTTCATAGCTCACAGTAGCCTTACACAGCTGGGCTCAAGTAATCTTCCTTCCTCAGCTTCCTGAGTAGCAACTTGCCTGGATAATTCTTTTAAATCTTTTGTAGAGATGAGGTCTTGTTATGTAGCCCAGACTAGTCTTGAACTCTTAGCGTCAGACAGTTCTCCCACTGCAGCCTCCCAAAGCACTGGGATTATGGACAGGAGCCACCTTGCCTGGCCTTCTATCTTAAAACTTGCACAAATTCTGGTCAGTGTGTCTTTTGCCTATTTTGGGTTATCTTGTACATGAATTTATACCTTTCTTTTTATTCTTGTGGCAACCCTCCTTGTTCAGACCTGAATTTTGCCTAGATTATAATATTATACTAGATTATAATATTATTTACCTAGATTATAATATTATATTATCTCAGTATAAAAGCCTTTTATCCTGCTAGATGCTGTCATGGGGAGGAAGCATGGCACACTGGTTGGGAGCACAGGCTCTGGAGCCAGCCTGCCTGGTCAAACCCTGACTCTTTTTCTTACTAGCTGTGTAACCTGGACAGCTTCTCTGTCTCTTAGTGTGCCAACTGAAAATGGAAGCAATACTTCTTTGTCTGGTTTTTGTGGGATATTAGATGAGTTAAAACGGAAAACTTTTAGAGCAGTGCTTTCTTTCCAGTTATTCAGGCTAAAAACCTCAGAGTCATCCTCAGGTCCTTTCTCACTCAACGTCAAATCCAACAAGAAATCCTGCTGGCTTCCCCTCAAAGTATAACCAGAATCTGACCAATCCTAGGCTGCTATAATCTCATACCTGGATTCCTGGAATAGCTTCTTATCTGACTCTCTGCTTCTGCCTTTGCTTCTATAACTTCTTGTCCAAATAGCAGCCAAAGTCATCTCTTAATATAAATCAGATCATGTAACTCTTTTGTTCTGAACCCTCCAATGCTTTCTGGCTTCATTGAGCATAAAAACTCTGTCATTGCTTTTCTGTCCTCACTGCCTGCCAATCCCCACTTTGCTCCCTTTGCTCCAACCACACTGGCCTCATTGCTCTTCACTAGACCATGGTAAGCACATTTCCATCTTAGGGTTCTTTATTTTTCTCTGCCTAAGGAGCTGTTCCCCAAATAACTGCTTGGCTAAACCCTTAAATTCCCTCCTTTGTTCAGATCTTACTCTTTCAGTACTGCATCCTGCATGCTGATCTTTCTTTCTTCCATACAGCACATATTACCTTCTAACACGCTATACATGCACTTAGTTCATATTGTTGATTGACTGTCTTCCTCATGAGAAAGTAACCTCTTCAAGGGTAGATGATTTTGTCTGTTTTGCTCACTGCAAGTGCCTAGAACAATGGCTGGCATATTATAGGAGTTCAGTAACAGTATTGAGTGAATGAATGAATGAATGAATGAATGAAGCACTGAATAAGTGTGTGCTATTGTTATAGGTTCTCTTCCTCTGCTTATTCTTTTAGTGGTTTAGTCAATCAGTCAACAATTTGTTAAACTCCTACTATATGCCAGCCACTGTGCTAAAATATATATTTTTAAAAATTCAAATAATACGTATCCTCACAGAGATTTTCACTCGGATAGAGGGCAACAAACATGCAAACAAGTCAAGTCAAATATTCTGCTGTTAAGCAGGTAGTTTTTGTTTGTTTGTTTGTCTGTTTTGAGATGGAGTATCGCTCTGTCGCCCAGGCTGGAGTGCAGAGGTGCAGTCTCAGCTCACTGCATCCTCCGCCTCCCTGGTACAAGCAATTCTCCTGCCTTAACCTCCTGAGTAGCTGGGATTATAGGCACCCACCACCACACCTGGCTAATTTTTATATTTTTAGTAGAGACAGTAGAAACTGGACCCCTTCCTTACACCACAATCGATGGATTAAATACTTAAATGTATAACCCCAAACTATAAAAACCCTAAAGGACAACCTAGGTAATACCATTCTGAACATGGGAACAAGCAAAGATTGCATGACAAAGACACCAAACACAATTGCAATCACACCAAAAATTGACAAATGGTATATAATTAAACTAAAGAGCTTCTGCACGGGAAAAGAAACTGTCAAGAGTGTAAAGAGTTTACACAATGAGAAAATTTTTGCAAACTATGCATCTAACAAAGGTCTGATACCCAGCATCTATAAGGAGCTTAAACAAATTTATAAGGAAAAAAACGTTAAAAAGTGGGCAAAGGACATGAACGCTTTTCAGAAGAAGACATACATCTGGGCAGCAAGCACATGAGAAAAAGCTTAACATCACTGATCATTAGAGAAATGCAAATCAAAATCACAATAACTTATCATGTCACACCAGTTAGAATAACTATTATTAAAAAGTCAAAAAAATAAAACAGATGCTGGCAAGGTTGCTGAGAAAAATAATGCTTATACACTGTTGGTGGGAGTGTAAATTAGTTCAACCACTGTAGAAAGCAATGTGGTGATTCCTCAAAGAGCTATAAAAACAGAAATACCATTTGACCCAGCAATTTCACTACAGGGTATATACCCAAAAGAATATAAATCATTCTATCATAAAGACATGTATGTTCACTCCAGCACTATTCACAATAGTAAAGACATGGAATCAACCTAAATGCCCACCAGTGGTAGACGGGATAAGGAAAATGTAGTACAGATACATCGTGGAATACATGCAGTCATCACAAAGAACAAGATCATGTCCTTTGCAGGAACCTGGATGGAGCTGGAGGCTATTATCCTTAGCAAACTAACACAGAAACAGAAAACCAAATACCACATGTTCTCATTTACAAGTGGAAGCTAAATGTTGAGAGCACATGGAAACATAAAGGGGAACAACAGATACCAGGGCCTGAGGGTAAACGGTGGGAGGAGGGAGAGGATCAGGAAGAATAACAAAAGGGTACTAGGCTTAATACCTGAGTGATGAAACAATCTGTGCACCACACCCCCATGCACAAGTTTACCTATATAACAAACGTGCACATATACCCCTGAATTTAAAATATAAATAAATAAATAAAAAGTGGTAGTTTTTAGCTTGTACAATGTACGGACAGAAAGGAGAAATAGTTCTATCTAGGGGGTGGGTAGGACTTAAGTAGAGACTTGAAAGGGGAGGTAGTATCAGCTGCCTCATGAAAAACAAGGGGATGTTTGCCAGACAGAAAATGAGGGAGAAGAGTATGCCCAACAGTAATTCCACGTGAGAAAAGGAAAGAAACACCCTGGCCTGAGCTTGAGGGAAATGTGAAAGGCGAGCCTAGTGTTTCGGCTTCAAGAGTGCAGGACCAGGAGCAGGATTGATTGGGATGGGGTTGGCGGGGTGAATGGTGAGTTGTTCGGGGGAATGTTGAGCTGAGAGACATCCCTCCATCAAGTCTTCTTTCTCAGGCAGTAGTGATGACTGCTTTTTCAAACAGCTGGGTTGAGAAGGATAGTAGATAGAATGGAGTGTGGGATTGAGAGGAGAAATTCTTTTCCTTTAAAGTAGCAGAAACACTCTGGGGAAGGTTTGAGGAGGAAACTGAAAACATTGTATAAATGCAGTGGAGAAGAGACATGCCTAGTGACAGACAAATTTCAAATACTTCCCAGCCTCAGGTAGGGCCCCACCGCTGAGACTGGAGACTATACATTTGTAGTGGTCCCAGTTTGCACGATTGTGATAGCAGTAGCATGGACCTGGAGGAAACCTTACAGGGATCAAGGTGGAAATCTGTAAGGAAGATGCAGCAGGCCAAGGAAGGGAAGGTCCTGAGAATGCCAGCAAAAGCAATGAAATGCTGCATCAAGGAACCCAGAGTAAGGCACTCCCAGGAGATTGGTGCTTATTAAGCTTTTTATATGTTTCATGTAGTCTAATTCTCATAATGAGGGAGACACAAATGAGGAAATTGACACTTATAGCATTTAGGTGAATTGCCTAAAATCAGGCAGTTATTAAGTGCTAGAGCTGGGTGTCAAAGCACATCTGTGTGATTCTAAAGCTCTCGCCCTTCACCATTGTACTATACTGCCAAATAGGGGTTGATGGAATAAGGATGTGAATTGAGATTTGTAAGTTCAACTAGGAAGGATAAAAACACAAAGTAACAGTTACTTAAGCAAAATAGAAGTTCTTTCTCATGTAAAGTTATAGAGACATGCCATTAACATTGGTGTGGTTGTGCTATGGTATCAGAAACCCAGGATTTTTCTATCTTCTAGTTCTACTGTGTACAGCTTCCATTCCCACAGTCATCTCATCATCCAAATAGATGTTGGAACTCCAGCCATTACATTCACATTTCACACAGCCCAAAAGAGGAAGGGATAAGTAGGATCTTATCTCTCCATTTAAGGACACATACACCAAAAAACGACACACTGACCAGAATTAGCCATTTGGGTCACAGCAGAAGGAAATCTAGAAAGTGCAGTCTTTATCCTAGGTGACTCCACATCAAGCTTAAATTAGGGATTTTTATGCCATACATACATTCCTACTATGTACCCACAAAATTTTTTTAAATAATAAATTTAAAAATATTAAGGATTCTGTGGAAGATGGAGGTGAATGGGGATGCTGGGCTGTGGTCAGAAATCCAAATTGGGGAGGTAGCATTGTGTGGCTCTGAGTATAGAAAATATGGTGGTGATTGGAGTTGACTAGATGGAGAAATTGTTAGGAATGATGTTGAATGAGTTGTCCATATGAGTATTGAAGAGCTTGAAGATTATGCTGAGCCTTGGAGTAAAGAGTAGCCTGATGACAAAGGGCTCTGAATAAGACTGACATTATGACCCACAAGACAGTAGATGACAGCAACGAGAGAAGTAAGTTACCCCAGCCTTAGAACCTGGGATTGTGCATGAATCCGATTATTAAAAATAAACTTTAGATTAATTTTAGATTTACAGAAAAATTATGAAGATAGTAGTGAAAATTCCCATATACCTAACACCTGGCTTTCCCTGTGATAAACCTATTAATATGGTACATTTGTTGCAATTAATGCACCAATAGGGATACATTATTATCAACTAAAGTTCATGCTTTATTCACATTTTCTTAGTTTTAAACTAATGTCCTTTTCTTTCTACAATTCCCATCAAGGATACCACATGACATTTAGTGTTCATGACCGTATAGGCTCCTCTTGGTTTGATACTTTCTCAGACTATCCTTATTTTTGATAACCTTGTGTGGAGACAAAAGTGATTCCATCTTGGATGCTAATCCAAAGATAAATCCTTTGCACAGTTCTCCTACCCATTATAAGAGTAGGCACGGTGGCTCACGCCTGTAATCTCAGCACTTTGGGAGACCGAGGCGGGTGTATCACAAGATCAGTATTTCAAGACCAGCCTGGCCAAGATGCCGAAACCCCATCTCTACTAAAAATACAAAAATTAGCTGGGCTTGGTGGTGGGCGCCTGTAATCCCAGCTACTTAAGAGACTGAGGCAGGGAATTTCTTGAACCCGTGAGGTGAAGGATGGAGTGAGCCAAGATCGCACCACTACACTCCAGCCTAGGAGACAGAGTGAGACTCCATCTCAAAAAAAAAAAAAAAAAAAAGAGTAATCACAGCTGCCAAGAGAGAAGGCTTATGACTGTGATTTTAAAAATACAAATCAGTTTTATACCTGTAGGCAAAGTAGCCTACCATAGCCATTCCTCATTTAAAACACATTTCCTTTATTATTATTTACTTCTTTTACTGGAGAGCAGTGTTGCATTAAACTGAGTATATATATATATATATATTTTTAATCAAGCAAAGGGTTAAGTTAAAGGAGGAGTGTCTAATTCCCTGTCCCTGGCTAGGCAGGGAAAGGGACAGTGGTTCAGCACTCAGCACTCAGCATCTGTTGCTGCTATGATGGTGATGGTGGGAGTGACATAGTATAGTTGTTTTTCATGTCCTTCTTCCCACTTCCGTGTGTCCGCTGCTTTTTTCTGCGCTACTACTGACTACTAAGGTCTGATTATGCACTCTTCTTGGTCTCCTCTCCTCAGGTGGACCTCATAAATCCTCAAACTGAATATAATTACTACTTTTAGAATCTTTTGTTATCTGTGAATCACAATCACAATGACATTTTGTATAGAAGTCTTTGTGGTCTAACCACAAAATAAGTGACAGAAAAAAAGAAGTCTTCGTTGTTATTCCTTAATAGGCAATAACGTTTTCTATTGAAACCTGCACTTTGATTAACTTTATTTTTGCCTAATTCATTATTGGATGCTTGCATGATTTTTATGCAAAATGAAAATGAATTTTCATTCATTTCAGAATGAAAAAATTGAAGGAAACAATGTTTGTTAGTAAATACAGTATCTCTTCTATTTCGTTATTATCATTGTATTTAATCCAATTTGTATTATTGAGTTCTAATTCTTTAAAAACTAACTTTTGGAAGGAAGTGGATTCCCTTTAACATCATATGATAATAGTCTATCTAATAGGGTTTTTTTTTTTTTTTTTTCCGTTGACAGGTGCAATACATGGACATCCACTTTCCTTCCACTCAAAAAGAACAAAAATATTTACATATTATGTTATTAAATAAACAATGTAACTACATTTAAATACTTCTAGTTACTTTGCTCTGAATTTTTAGTAAAAAATCATGTCTCTAACACACAGGGATTATAACACTGAAGAATAAAACTGCTGGTATAAAACAGTAACACCATACTATACAGAATGTTCCTTGATTTGTTACTTTGTATCCATATATCCTTGTAGGGGATACATTTTTTTAAATTTGTAATTTTTGAAGGTACATAGTAGGGTGTACACATTTATGGCGCATATGAGATATTGTGATACAGGCATACAGTGCGTAATAATCACATTAAATGGAGTATCCATCACCTTAAGCATTTATCCTTTGTGTTACAAGCAATCAAATTATATTCTTTTAGCTATTTTTAAATGCACAATTAGAGCACTATTGACTATAGTCACTCTGTTGTGTTATCAAATACTAGATCTTTATTCTTTGTTTTTTTGTACTCATTAATCATTTTCACTTACTCCCCCTCACCTCCCACTACACTTCCCAGCCTTTGGTAACCATCATTCTACTCTCTATCTCCTGAGTCCAGTTGTTTTAATTTTTAGTTCTCATAAATAAGTGAGAGCATGTAAAGTTTGTTTTTCAGTGCCTGGCTTATTTCACTTACCATAATGACCTCTGGTTTTATCCATGTTGTTGCAAATGATATAATTTCATTCTTTATTGTGGCTGAATGGTACTCCATTATGTATATATAACCACATTTTTTTTATCCATTCGTCTGTTAGATGGACTATTACGTTGCTTCTAAATATTAGCTATTGTAAACAGTGCTGCAATAAACATAGAAGTGCAAATACCTCTTCAATATCCTGATTCTTTTATGGTATACATCTAGCAATGAGATTTCTGGATCATGTGGTAGCTCTATTTTTAGTTTTTAAAGGAAACTCCAAACTATTCTTCATAGTGGTTCTACTAATTTACATCCTGGCCAACAATGTATGAGGGGTCCCTTTTCTCCACATCCTCACCAGCATTTGTTATTGCCTGCCTTTTAGATGTCTCATTGTCATTTTGATTTGCATTTTTCTGATGATCAGTGATGTTGAACACCTTTTCATGCTGTTTGCCATTTGTATGTCTTCTTTTGAGAAATGTCCATTCAGGTATTTTGCCTGTTTTTTTTTTTGTTTGTTTTTGTTTTTGTTTTTGTTTTGAGACAAGTCTCACTCTGTCACCCAGGCTGGAGTGCAATGGTACAATCTCGGCTCATTGCAACCCCTGCCTCCTGGGTTCAAGTGATTCTCCTGCCTCAGCCTGTCAAGTAGCTGAGATTACAGGTGCCCACCACCACACCCAGATATTTTCTGTATTTTTAGTAGAGACAGGGTTTCACCATGTTGGCCAGGCTGGTCTTGAATTGCTCACGTCAGGCAGTCTGCTCACCTCGGCCTCCCAAACTGCTGGGATTACAGGTGTGAGCCACTCCTCCTGGCTGCCTATTTTTTAAATGGGGTTATTAGTTTTTTTCCTATAGAGCTGTCTGAGCTCCTCATTCTGGTTATTAATCCTTTGTCAGATGGATAGTTTGCAAATATTTTCTCCCATTCTGTCTCTTCATTTTATTGATTGTTTCCTTTGCTATACAGAATCATTTTAACTTGATGTGATTGTATTTGTCCATTTTTGCTTTGGATGCCTGTGCTTGTATGATATTACTCAAGAAATCTTTGCCCAGTTGAATGTTCTGTGGAGTTTCGCCAATGTTTTCTTTTAGTAGTTTCATAGTTTGAGGTCTTAGATTTAAGTTATTTGATCCAATTTGATTTAATTTTTTAATACAGTGAGAGATAGGATATTAGTTTCATTCTCCTGCATATGGATTTCCAGTTTTCCCAGAAACATTTATTAAAGAGACGATTCTTTCCCACACTGTATATTTATGTTCTTGGCACCTTTGTCAAAAATGAGTTCACTGTATTCTAACAAAGAATGTAAAGGACCTCTTCAAGGAGAACTACAAACCACTGCTCAACGAAATAAGAGAGGACACAAACAGATGGAGAAACATTCTATGCTCATGGTTAGGAAGAATCAATATCATGAAAATGGCCATACTGCCCAAAGTAATTTATAGATTCAATGCTATCCCCATCAAGCTACCAATGACCTTCTTCACAGAACTGGAAAAAAACACCTTAAACTTCATATGGAACCAAAAGAGAGCCCGCATAGCCAAATCAATTCTAAGCAAAAAGAACAAAGCTGGAGGCATCACACTACCGGACTTCAAACTGTACTACAAGGTTACAGTAATCAAAACAGCATGGTACTGGTACCCAAACAGAGATATAGACCAATGGAACAACAGACCAGAGGCCTCAGAGGCAACACCACACATCTACAACCATCTGATCTGTGACAAACCTGACAAAAACAAGCAATGGGGAAAAGATTCGCTGTTTAATAAAAGGTTTTGGGAAAACTGGCTAGCCATGTGCAGAAAGCAGAAACTGGACCCCTTCCTGTCACCTTACACTAAAATTAACTCCAGATGGAGTAAAGACTTAAACGTAAGACCTAAAACCATAAAAACCCTAGAAGAAAACCTAGGCAAAACCATTCAGGATATAGGCGTAGTCAAGGACTTCATGACTAAAACACCAAAAGCAGTGGCAACAAAAGCCAAAATAGACAAATGGGACCTAATTAAACTCCAGAGCTTCTGCACAGCAAAAGAAACCATCATTAGAATGAACTGGCAACCAACAGAATGCGAAAAAATTTTTTCAATCTACCCATCTGACAAAGGGCTAACATCCAGAATCTACAAAGAACTAAAACAGATTTACAAGCAAAAAACAAGCCCATTCAAAGTTAGAGGGAATTTTGTGTTTCCTTTTGTGTTTAAAATTTGTTTTTAGTAGAGACGGGGTTTCACCATGTTGACCAGGATGGTCTCGATCTCTTGACCTCGTGATCCACCCGCCTCGGCCTCCCAAAGTCATGGGATTACAGGCGTGAGCTATTTTATTTTCTTTAGTACTCACACTGACAAGATGACTTGCCACCTCATTTTCCCAACAAATGTCAAGATTCCAATATTCAGTTAATGGTTTTTAAAAACAGTGACTATTTAACTGTATCCTTGTAGTTTCCCCAAATTCCTTATAGTTTGTCCTCATTTAGTTAGGCCTATAATATTTCTCAATTAGGATAAAAATTTCTATTCCTTTTTAATTACTGATGTATATAATATGCATCTAGTCTTTTGCTAACTATAAACAATGCTGCAGTGAACATCTTTCTCTACCTGTGTACCTACGTGGTACAAATTCTTAGAAGTAGGGATCCTGGATCAAAATGTGCATTTTAGATTTTGATAGACATGCCAAATTTCCTTCATTGGTTACAACAAAATATGAATGGCATTGTACTACCTGGACACTAGAGACATGTTCCCCCTACCCTTATAGTGCCCCACTGGGTCTTGCATCATCAGAAAGCTCCTCATGCTGCATCTTGACACAGTAGTCTCATTCTCCTGCTTCTCCTTCCCAGTCCTTTACTTCCTGAAAGAATAAAGACCGGCTTTGTCCACACTCAGTAGTTTCCCAAGACAGGAACCCATCTGACAAGGCTTTGGATGTTAAATAGTTCAGACTTGGAGTCAGAAAGACTTAGGTGAACCCACTGGGCACTGGGGAAATCTCTCGAGGCTTCAAAGACAATCAAGACCTATTCCGATTCTAGAATACAGACATTTTAGGATTCTGGAATTCAGATACCCTAATTCTAGAATTTAGATGTTTTATGATTCTAGAATTCAGACATACCAGGATTCCAGAATTCAGGCATCTTATGATACTGTAATTCAGCCATGTTTAAGATTCTAGAATTCAAGCACCTAGATTCTAGAATTCAGACATTCTATGATTCTAGAATTCAGACATTTGACGATTCTATGTTTCAGACGTACATGGATTCCAATATTCTCACTTCTTACCATTCCAGAATTCAGACATTCTAGAATTCTAGAATTCAGACGTCTACTCCCTCTCAAAAGTACTCTTTTATTTTGAATATACTCACTGTCAAACTACTCTTTTATGAAAAATATACTCACTCTCAAAGTACTCTTTTATTTTGAATATATTCAGTGTCAAAGTACTTTTTTATAAAAAATATACTTAGTCTAAAAGTACTCTTTTATAATAAATATACTCACAAAGTAGTCTTTTATTTATAATATACTCACTCTGAAATTACTCTTTCATAAAAAATATACTCACTCTAAAATTGCTCTTTTATTTAGAATATACTCACTCTTAAAGTACTCTTTTATAAAAATATACTCACTCTCAAAGTACTCTTTTAGTGAAGCTTGAATTTAATATGAAATTTCACTGATACGGTACAGCTTCTTATTCTCATGGCCAAAAAGTATTTTTTTTATTACCTTCAATATTGAAAGGGAACTAAGTTTAAAAAAGAAAGCATTTTGGGGGTCCAGTGCTAAGATACTGACCACATCATTGATGTATCAGAAAACCTAAATTTTTTTTTTTTTTTGAGGCGGAGTTTCGCTCTTGTTACCCAGGCTGGAGTGCAATGGCGCGATCTCGGCTCACCATAACCTCCGCCTCCTGGGTTCAGGCAATTCTCCTGCCTCAATCTCCTGAGTAGCTGGGATTATAGGCACGTGCCACTGTGCCCAGCTAATTTTTTTGTACAATCAGGATCGTACAAAGTTTTGTACAATCACTTCATGGTGCAAGTGCTTTCTCATGAATATGGGGATGTATAAACATCTTTTGAAACAAGTGTATTTTTGTGCATTTCTAGTGAATTTCTTTTAGGAAATTCTTGGGCATTATATTCCGTCTTTCCTGATGAAGCTGCGTTAGTGATCAAAAGAACAAACCACCAATCCTTCCCCTTGTCTTTTTTCTTTTTCCCTTTCAAAGGCTGGGAGCCACCATTTAGTTTACCAAGTCATTTGATGTTGCCCAGCCACTGTTGCCTTAAGGCAAATTTTAAAATAGTAGCTGGGATTATAGGCACGTGCCACCATGCCCAGCTAATTTTTTTGTAATTAATTAATTGCCCAAAAGTGGGCAAAGGATATGAACAGACATTTTACAAAAGAAGACAAATATGAGGCCAACAAACATATGAAAAAATGCTCATCATCACTGTTCCTTAGAGAAATGCAAATCAAAACTACATTGAGATACCATCTCATGCTAGTTAGAATGGCAATCATTAAAAAATATGGAGACAACAGATGCTGGAGAGGATGTGGAGGAATAGGAACACTTTTACATTGTTGGTGGGAGTGTAAATTAGTTCAACCATTGTGGAAGACAGTGTGGCGATTCCTCAAGGACCTAGAAATAGAAATTCCATTTGACCCATCAATGGGTATATGTCCAAAGGATTATAAATCATTCTGTTATAAGGACACATGTATGCAAATGTTCATTGTGGCACTGTTTACAAAGACTTGGAACCAACCCAAATGCCCATCAATGATAAGACTGGACAGGGAAAATGTGGCACATATACACCATGGAATACTGTGCAGTCATAAAAAGCAATGAGTTTGTGCCCTTTGTAGAGACATGGATAAACCTGGAAACCATCATTCTCAGCAAACTGACACAAAAACAGAAAATCAAACACCTCATGTTCTCACTCATAGGCGGGTGTTGAACAATGAGAACACATGGACACAGGGAGGGGTGCATCACATACTGGGGTCTGTGGGGAGCAACTAGTGGAGGGACAGGGGGGGTGGGGAGTTGGGGAGGGATAACATGGGGAGAGATGCCAGATAGAGGTGATGGGGAGGAAGGCAGCAAACCACATTGCCATGTATGTACCTATGCAACAATCTGGCATGTTCTTCACATGCACCCCAAAACCTAGAATGCAATAAAATCTATTTTTTTTTGAAAAAATGAGTTCACTCTAGATGTATGGCTTTATTTCTGGGTTCTCTGTTCTGTTCACCACTCTGTGTCTGTTTTAATGCTAGTACCATGTTGTTTTGGTTACTATGTCTTTGTAGTATAATTTGAAGTCAGGTAATGTGACTCCTCTGGTTTTGTTCTTTTTGCTTAGGATAGCTTTGGCTATTCTGGGTCTTTTGTGGTTCCATACAAATTTTAGAATTGTCTTTTCTGTTTATGTAAATAATTTGTTTTGGATATTATGGACATTTAAACTGCATTCATTCTTCCAATCCATGAGCATGGCATATCTTTTCATTTTCTTGTGTCCTCTTCAATTTCTTGCATCAATGTTTTATAGTTTTGAGGTAAAAGATCTTTTGCTTCTTTTGTTAATTCCTAGGTATTTTATTTTATTTGTGGTGATTATAAATGGGATAGTTCTTTATTTCTTTTTCAGATTGTTTGCTGTTGGCATATAGAAATGCTACTGACTTTTGTATGTTGATTTTGTATCCTGCAACTTTACTGAATTTGCTTATCAGTTCAAACAGTTTTTTGGTGCTATCTTGAGGTTTTTCCAACTATTAGATTATAACATCTGCAAACAAGTATAATTTGACTTCTTCCTAATTTGGTTGCCTTGTGTTTCTTTCTGTTTTCTGATTGCTTTAGCTAGGACTTCTAGTACTATGTTGAATTAACAGTGGTAAAAGTAGGCGTCCTTCTGTTCCAGATCATAGAAGAAGAGCTTTCAGTTTTTCCCCATTCAGTATGATACTAGCTATAGGTCTGTTGTATATGAGCTTTACTATGATAAGGTATATTCCTTCTATAACTATTTTTCTTTTGGTGAAAGTTTTTATTGTGAAGGGATGTTGAATTTTATCAAATGCTTTTTCAGCATCAATCGAAATCATCATATGGTTTTGTCTTTATTCTGTTGATATGACCTATCACATTAATTGATTTGCATATGTCAAGCTATCCTTGCATCTCTGGATCATCCCACTTGTTCATGATGAATGATCTTTTTAATATGTTGTTGATTTTGGTTTGCTAGAATTTTGTTGAGGATGTTTGTATCAATGTTAATCAGTGACATTGGCCTATAGTTTTCCTTTTTTTATGTGTCTTTGATTTTGCTAAAAGGGTAATACTGGCCTTATAGAATGAGTTTGGAAGTATTCCCTCTTCCTCTATTATTCAGAATAGTTTGAGGAGAATTGGTATTGGTCTTCTTTAAATGTTTGGTAGAATTCAGTAGTGAAGCCATTGGGTCCCAGACTTTTCTCTGCTGGGAGACATTTTTTAATGGCTTTGATCTTATTTCTTGCTATTATTCTGTTGAGGCTTTGGACTTCTTCATGGCTCAGGCTTGGTAAATTGTGTATGTCTACAAACTTACCCATTTCTTCCAGATTTTCCAATTTTTTTGGCATAGAGTTCCTCATAGTAGCCACTAATAATTCTTTGAATTTCTTCAGTGTCCATTGTAATGTCTCTTTTTAAATCTCTGATTTTATTGGTTTGGGTCATCTCTTTTTTTTTTTTTCTTACTTAGGCTAAAGGTTTGTCAATTTTGTTTATCTTTTCAAAAAACCAACTTTTTGTTTCATTGATCTTTTGTATTGTTTTCTTCATTTCAATTTCATCTATCTCTGCTTTGATATTTATGATTTTTTCTAATTTTAGATTTGGTTTGCTCTTGCTTTTCTAGTTCTTTAAGATCATCATGAGGTTGTTTATTTGAAGTTTTTCTTCTTTTTTGATGTAGGCATTCATAGCTATAAACTTCCCTGTTAGTACTACTTTCACAATATCACATAGGTTTTGATATGCCATGTTTCCATTATCATTTATTTCAAGAAATTTTTAAATTTATTTCTTAATTTCTTCATTTATCCATTTATCATTTAGGAATATATTCTTTAATAACCATGTATTTATATAGTTTCCAAATTTCCTCTTGTTATTTATTTCTAGTTTTATTTCATTGTAGTCAGAGAAGATGCTTGATGTTATTTGTTTTCCTAAATATTTTAAGATTTATTTTAGGATATAACATATGGTCTATTCTTGAGAATGATCCATGTGCTAAGGAAAATAATGTGTATTTTGCAGTCGTTGGATGAAATGTTCTGTAAATATCTGTTAGGTCCCTTTGCTCTTTAGGGCAGATTAAGTCCAACATTTATTCATTGATCTTCTGTTTGGAAGATCTGTCCAATCCTGAAAGTGGAAGTGTATTATATTGGTGTCTAAAGTGAAAGTGTATTATATTGGAGTCTATCTCTTTCTTTGGCTCTCATAATACTTGATTCATACATCTGGGTGCTCCAGTGTTGAGTGCACATATATTTACAATTGGGGTGTCCTTTTGCTGAATTGACCCCTTTATCATTCTATAATGACCTCCTTTGTATGTTCTTATAGATTTTGTCTTGAAATCTATTTTGTCTAATTATAGCGACTACTGCTCTTTTTTGGTTTTCCTTTGCATGGATTGTTATTTTCTCATCCCTTTATTTTCAATCTATATGTGTCATTACAGGCAAAATGTATTTCTTGTGGGCAGCAGATCATTGGATCTAATTTTTCTTATTCATTTAGTGACTCTAGGTCTTTTAATTGGAAAGTTTACTCCATTCACATTCAGTGTTATTACTGATAATTAAGGAGTTTCTTCTGTCATCTTGTTATTTGCTTTCTAATTGTTTTGTAGTCTTCTTTTCCTTCTTTTCTTCCTTCCTGACTTCCTATTAGTGCAAGTTATTTTCTGAGGTATCTTAATTTCTTTCATTTTATTTTTTATTATTAAATATATTGCATATTTTTATATTTGAGATTACCATGAAGCTTGCAAATACTATCTTATAACCCATTATTTTAAACTGATGATAGCACTGATTTCATAAGCAAACAAAGTAACAAGCAAAAAGAAAACTAATAAAAACTCTACTCCTAACTTCATCTACTCACTTTTTAACTTTTTGTTGTTTCCATTTATATCTTATTACACTGTCTCTGTCTTGAAAAGTTATTGTAGTTATTATTTTTGATTGGCTCATCTTTTCATCTTTCTACTTAAGATATGAGTAGTTTACATTTCACAATTACAGTGTTATAATATTCTGTGTTTTTTTCTGTAGTTACTATTACCAGTGAGTTTTGTGCCTTCAGGTGACTTATTGTTGCTCATTAACATCCTCTTCTTGAAGACTGATGAACTCCCTTTAGCATTTATTGTAGGACAGGTCTGGTATTGGTGAAATCCCATAGCTTTTGTTTTTCTGGGAAAGTCTTTGTATCTCCTTCATGCCTGAAGAATGTTTTTGCTGGATATAAAGCACTTTAAATATGTCATGTCACTGTCTCGTAGCCTGTAAGGTTTCTACTGAGGCATCGGCTGCCAGATATTTTGGAGCTCTATTGTATATTGTTTCTTTTCTTTTGTTGCTTTTAGAGTCCTTTCTTTATTCTTCACCTTTGGGAGTTTGATTATTCAATGACTTGAGGTACTCTTCTTTGGGTTCCATCTTTTTGTACTTGAATATTAGTATCTTTCTCCAGGTTTGGGAAGTTTTCTGTTATTATTCCTTTGACTAAATTTTCTACTCCTCTCTCTCTCTCTACCTCCTCTTTAATGCCAATGACTCTTAAATTTGTCCTATTGATGCTATTTTACATATCTTATAGGTGTGCTTTATTCATTTCTATCCTCTTTTCTTCTGTCTCCTGTGAATGTGTGTTTTCAAACAGCTTGTCATCAAGCTCAGTAATTATTTTTTCTGTTTGATCAGTTATATTAAGAGATTCTGATGCATTCTTCAGTGTGTCTATTATGTTTTTCAACTCCAGTATTTTTGCTTGATTCTTTTAAATTATTTCAATCTCTTTGTTAAATTTATCTGATAAGATTATGAATTCCTCTTCTGTGTTATCTTCAATTTCTTTGAGTTGCCTAAAAGAGCTATTTTGAATTATCTGTCTAAAGATCACATGTCTCTATCTCTCCAGGATTGGGCTCCAGTGTATTATTCAGTTTATTTGGTGAGGTGATGTTTTCCTGGATGGTTTTTTGATGTTTGTAGATGTTTGTCAGTGTCTGGGCATTGAAGAGTTCAGTATTTATTGTAGTCTTCACAGACTGGGCTTGTTTGTTCTCATTTTTTGGGGGGGAAGGCTTTCCAGGTATTTGAAAGGACTTGGGTGTTGTAATCTAAGTTTTTGGTCACTGCATCTGTGGTTCTTGCAGCCTCATAGAGATACTACCTTGGTGGTCTTGGATAAGATCTGGAAGAATTTTCTGAATTATGAAGCAGACACTCTTGTTTTCTTCCCTTACTTTCTCCCAAATGAATGGAGTTTCTCTTTCTGTGCTCAGCTGCCTGCAGCTGGGAAAGAGGTGACACATGCACTCCTGTGGCCACTATGGCTGGGACTGCACTAGGCCATATCTGAAAGCAACACAGCCCTAGGTCTTGCACAAGACCCACTGTAACTACTACCTGGCTACTACCTATGTTTGCTCAAGACTCTAGGGCTCTATAGTCAGAAAGGGTGAAGCCAGCCAGGCTTGTGTCCTTCCCTTCAGGGCAGCTAGTTCCCCTGGGTCCCAAGCAGGTCCTGAGATGCTATCTAAAAGCCAGGCCCTGGAGTCAGAAATCTTAGAACTTAACCTACTGCTCTATTCTACTGTGGCTAAGGTGGCACCAAAACCACAAGACAAAGTCCTTCCCACTCTTCCCTCCCCTTTCCATAAGCAGAGGCATCTCTCCCTGTGTCCCCCACCACCACAGACCCACAGGGAGTACTGCCAGGTTATCAACGATGTTCACTTAAAGCCCAAGGACTCTTCAGTTAGCTTGTGGTGAATGCTGCCAGGTCTGGGACTCATCCTTCAGGGCAATGGCCTCCCCTGTGACCCAGGGTAGGTCCAGAAATGCTGTACAAGAGCCAAGACCCGACATCAGGGACCCCACAGGCCTGCTTGATGCTCTACTTGAGGGATGCCAAGCTAGTACCTAAACTGCAAGACAAAGTCCCCTTTGCAGGAGTTTCTCCTTATGGCCATCACAGCTGGCAATATGCTGGGTCACATGTAAAGCTCACACATGTAAGTCTCATCCAAGGCCCGTTGCATGTACTACCAGGTTACTGATGCTGACTACTCAGGGCCCACCCTTCAGTCAGCAGGTTATGAATCCTGCCAGGACTGGGTTTTTTCCTTCAAGGCAGCAGGCTCTTTTCTGGCCCAGGATTTGTCTAGATATGTCATCTGGGATCTAAGGCCTGGAATAGGGTCCTTAAAACTCTGCCTGGTGCCCTACTGGACTACGGCTGAGCTGGAAGTTGCAAGACAAAATCATCTTTACTTTCCCCTCTCCTTAAGCACAAGGAAGTGTTTTTTGTTTTTGTTTTTGTTTTTGTTTTTTTTTAATTTTTTTTTAGAGTTGTAAGCTATGGTGCCTGGGTTTGTGAGAGGGATGGTACAAGCACTTCCTTAACTGCCCTGGCTGGTGTCTTACTGGGTTGCATGCTCCCCAAGTCCACTGGCCCTGAGCCCACCCAGCACAGCACTCAGAGTTGCCTGTGAGTTGCAGTCCTTGTGGCCTAGACTGCCTTTCAAGTTTATTTAGTTCCCTAGAGCACTGTAACCTGCAGTGGTGAGGCTTGCTGAAACTCATGTTCTGACTGCTGGCATGGGTGATTCCCCTCTAGCTAGGGCTGGTCTGAATGCTCCTGCTGTGGGCATTGGCTGAGTTCTGCTTGATGTTGACAGCACTGAGTTCCTATGCAAAGTTTCACAATCGCTGTGTTCTCCCTCCCTAAAGTACACAGATTCTCTGTCTGTACCACATATCTGCTGCTGGGGAATGGTGGAGGGGTGGTGTTGGTGATTCAAGACTGTCTTTTCTACCTTCTTCAGGGCCAGGTACTGTGATCACACACCTGATTTTTGGTTCTTATGAAGGTGCTTTTTTGTGTAGATAGTTGTAAAATTTGGTGTTCATGTTGGGAGGACGATGGCTTCTGTTCCACTGTCTTGCTCTGCCTCTTCAGGATATGTTTTTATGGCTGAAAAGGGCCAAGTAGCAAACATAGACACTCTTTTGTGATCAAGACAATATGAGCTAAGATGGAAAAAGAACTTAGATGCCTAGATAAATAACTTATACTGTGATACATGAAGTAAAAAAAATGGGGCAGTATTATCATGGTTTTAAAATAGGCAAATGGGTGGGATTCTTCACTATTATGAGAGCTACATTTCAATATTTTCCCTGTAGTTGATGATTGAATAATATATTGAATCTTCACAGTCTCTCTTTTTCTTATTTTTACAATTAACAAAATGTTTTTAAAATAAGAAATGTGTGGTTTGTGTGTTTAAAGAGGGTCAAGATGAGGTCTTGCTATACTGTCAAGGATGGTCTTGAACTCTTGGCCTCAAGGGTTCTCCTGCCTCACCCTCCCAGAGCATTGGGATTACAGGCATCAGCCACTGTGCCTAGCCTAGACTAGAATTTTGTGTGTGTGTGTGTGTGTGTGTGTGTGTGTGTGTGTGTGTGTTAAGGCCAAATAGTACCATATATAAATACTACTTTTTTTTTTTTTGAGACAAGGTCTTGCTCTGCCACCAAGGCTGGAGTGCAATGGCACAATCTTGGCTCACTGCAACCTTTGCCTCCCAGGTTCAAGTGATTCTCCTGCCTCAGCCTCCCGAGTAACTGGGATACAGGCACATGCCACCACACCTGGCTAATTTTTGTATTTTTAGTAGAAATGGGGTTTTGCCATGTTGGCCAGGCTGGTCTTGAACTCCTGACCTCAGGTGATCCACCCGCTTCAGCCTGTCAGAGTGCTGGGATTACAGGTGTGAGCCACCAGAGGTGGCCATAAATACTACATTTTAAAATCCATTTGACATTAGGGATCATGGCAAATGGGTGGCAGGACTAGATTACAGCTTTGACTCTGGCAGACAGAGCAGCATGTTGAGGCTCGCATTATGAATTTTTGCTCCAGAACAACTGCAGGAATAAATCAGGAAACTCAAGAGGACCCACAGACCCTATGAAGGAAGTGGATTGTTCCTGTAAGACCCAGGAGAGACCCCAAATACTGTTCTGGTATCCACAACTGAGAGACCCACAGACAATTCACATCACAGGACTCTGCACACAACCCCAGTACCAGCCCAGAGCCTGGTAGACTTGCTGGGTGGCTAGCTCCAGAAGAGAGATAAAAATGACTACAGCCACATCCATAGGAAAAGGGGGAGGGTACTACATCAAGGGAATAGTGGGACAAAAGAATTCGAACAACAGCCTTCAGCCCTAGATTTTTCCTCTGACAGAAACTATCCAAATAAGAAGGAACCAGAAAACCAACTCTGGTAATATGACAAAACGAGATTGTTTAACATCCCCCAAAAGCATACTAGCTCATCAGCAATGGATCCAAACCAAGAAGAAATCCCTGATTTACCTGAAAAAAAAAAAAAAAAAAAATCAGGAGGTTAGTTATTAACCTAATTAGGGAGGCACCCGAGAAAGGTGAAGCCCAATGTAAGGAAATTAAAAAAAAAATGATACAAGAAGTGAAGGGAGAAATATTCGATGAAATAAATAGCATTTAAAAATCAAAATTTCAGGAAATGAAAAATGCTCTGGAGTGTCTCGGCAACAGAATCAAAGAAGTAGTAGAAAAAATATTCAGAACTCGAAGACAAGATCTTCAAATTAACTCAATCCAACAAAGACAAGGAAAAAAGAATAAGAAAATATGAACAAATCCTCCAAGAAGTCTGGGATTATGTTAAATGACCAAACCTAAGAATAATCAACATTCCCGAGGAAGAAGATAAATCTAAAAGTTTGGAAAACATATTTGTTTTAACACACCGGTGTGTTTTAAATACACCGTGCCCTGTGTGCTCAGAAGGCTCCCACCAACATGGTGCACCCCATTGTGATCTGTGATGGCTGCAATGGGCCCATGATAGGAACCCGCTACAAGTGCAATGTCTGCCCAGACTACACCTATGTAACGTCTTCTAGGGAAAGGGCTTACACGGGAGCACACCAAGCTCGCCTTCCCCAGACCCTTCAGGCACCTGTCTGAGGGCTTCTTGCATAGCTGCTGGCTTTGGAAGCTTAAACACGGGCACTTTGGGTGGCCAGGCTGAGAGATGGGCTCACCAGAAAACTGGAGCCTACGTCCTCCTCGTGGAAGGGATGCCCACCCTGGCCCCACTGCAGAATCAGCTTCTGGTCCATCGGAGGATCAGAATGTGAATTTCCTGAAGAACGTAGGGGAGAGCTGCCCTCAGCCCTCTGGGCATGGAAGGAAAATAAGCCGCCTGACCCCTGTCTCTCCAGAGAGTTCCAGCACAGAGGAGAAGGGCAGCTTGCAGCCAAGCAACTGCTGCTCTGACCTGAGCAAGGTAAGTGGGAACATGGAGGGCGCCACACAGTCTCTGGTGAGGTGCTTGAGAAAGATTACCTTGGAGCCCGAGGGGCGCCCTGAGGAACAGATGGAGTCTGATAACTGTTCAGGAGGAGACGATGACTGGACCCACTGTCTTCAAAAGAAGTGGACCCGTCCACAGGTGAACTCCAGTCCCTACAAATGCCAGAATCCGAAGGGCCAAGCTCTCTGGGCCCCTCCCAGGAGGGACCCACAGGGCTGAAAGAAGCTGGCTTGTCCCCACATCTCCCACCAGAGTCTGACCTGTGGCTGATTGAGTCCGTCTCCCAGAGGCTGTCCATGGGCTTCTCTGACGAAGGTGGCTGGGGCTCATCAGGGTCCTGCAGACCAAGAATTATGACAACGGGGTGGCTCTGAACACCATCCAGTATTCAAAGCATCCGCCGCCGTTGTGACTGCTTTTGCCCACCTCTTCTGTGTCCCCCTCTTCTGTCTCATAGTTGTGTTAAGCTAGTGTAGAATTGCAGGCCTCTATATGGACCAGTTTCTCTGCCTTCTTCTTTCAGGATCAGGGGTTGGGGTGCAAGAAGCCATTTAGGGCAGCAAAACAAGTGACATGAGGGGAGAATCCCCGTGTGTGTGTGTGTGCTGATGTCTGAGAAACAAGACTGGCCTCCTGGGTGCCCTGGCTCCATGCAGCAGGGCTCGGCCTGTGAGACTGAGGTTGATTGCAGCACTCCTGACCCCTCCCTGCAGGGGCTACATTAGCAGCCCAGCACATAGCTTGCCTAATGGCCTTTTTTACTTCTCTCTTCTCTTCTCTTCTCTTTTCTCTTCCTTCTCTCTCTTCTCTCTTTCTTTTTTCTTTTCTTTTCTTATGACTCATAGGTCCCTGACATTTAGTTGATTTCCTGCTAGAGACCTGGTACACTCTGATTTTAGATAAAGTAATCCTAGGTGTTGTCAGGGGGTAAGCAGAGGAGGGGCTGTGTTGGCACAGGCAGTGGGAGGCTGGAGCGATGGGTGTTGTAGGCTTCCTGCTGAGTCTGAGAAGGCTCATGAATGGTGTCGCAATGTTGGTTTCACTGAGAGCTGCCTCTTGGTCTCTTCACTACTGTAGTTTTCTCATTTCGAAACCATCAGCTGCTTTTAAAGTAAGATCTCTTTGTAGCCATCCTGTTATAGTTGCAAACAATCTAATTAAATGATATCAGCACTTAAAACAAAGAAGGAAAGAATTCACCAACCAACCATCTGCTGCCTTCAACAGACCTAACACACAAGGACTCACATAAACTAAGGTAATGGGCTGGAAAAAGATATTTCATGCAAATGGACACCAAAAGCGAGCAGGTGTAGCTGTTCTCATATCAGACAAAACAAACTTTAAAGCAGCAGTAGTTAAAAAAAACAAAGAGGGACATTATATAATGATAAAAGGCTTTGTCCAACAGGAAAATATCACAGTCCTAAACATACATGCACCTAACACTGGAGCTCTCAAATTTATAAAACAATTACTAACAGATCTAAGAAATGAGATAAACAGCAACATTATAATGGTGGGGGACTTCGATACTCCACTGACAGCACTAGATAGCTCATTAAGACAAAGTCAACAAAGAAACAATGGATTTAAACTATACCCTGGAACAAACGGACTTAACAGATATATACAGAACATTCCATCCAACAACGACAGAACATACATTCTATTCAACAGCACATGGAACTTTCTTTGAGATAGACCATATGATAGCCCACAAAACAAGCCTCAATAAATTTAAGAAAAGTGAAATTATATCAGTCACTCTCTCAGACCACAGTGGAAAAAAACTGGAAATCGACTCCAAAAGGAACCTTCAAAACCATGCAAATACATGGAAATTAAATAACCTGCTCCTGAATGATCATTGAGTAAAAAGTGAAATCAAGCTGGAAATTAAAAAATTCTTTGATCATTGGGCAAAAAATTAAATCAAGATGGAAATTTAAAAGTTCTTGAACCTGAATGACAATAGTGACACAGCCTATCAAAACCACTGGGATACAGCAATGGCAGTGCTAAGAGGAAAGTTCATAGCCCTAAATACCTACATCAAAAAGCCTGAAAGAGCACAAACAGACAATCTAAGGTCACACCTCAAGGAACTAGAGAAACAAGAACAAACCAAACCCAAACCCAGCGGAAGAAAAGAAATAAGATCAGAGCAGAACTAAATGAAATTGAAACAAATAAACAAAAACAATACAAAAGATAAATCAAACAAAAAGCTGTTTCTTTGAAAAGATAAATAAAACTGATAGACCATTAGCAAGATTAATCAATAAAAGAAGAGAGAAAATCCAAATAAGCTCAATAAGCTCAGGACAGAGCATATGTGGCTCATCTCTACTCTTTGATATGTTGAGCCTCAGTTGGGAAGACTTGAAAGGCTGGGAGTGTTTTAAAAGACTGAGACCTGGATTCCTCTGATGGCTGCTTGATTTACATCTGGTACTTGGGCTGAGATGACCTGAAGGCTGGGCTCTGCTGAAATAGTCATTGGGGCACCAGTTGCTGGCCTTTCCACAGCTTGGCTTCTCACAGCATGATGGCTTGGTTCCAAGGGTGAGGAACTTCTGAACAGAGAGTGGTCCAAGAAAATTAGGGGAAACTGCCTGGCTTTGTAGGACTTAACTGGAAATCACATGTCATCACTTCTGTCATACATTTTTGACTGAGTCACAGGCTCATCTAGATTCACAGGAGGAGACATAGAGCCCACCTCTTAATGGGAGGTATATCAAAATGTTCTGAGGCCATGTTTTCAAACCACTGCAGTTTTAGATTTCATGTATCACTACTGCACCTTCAGAACTCCCCAGGTGATGTGCTGCATTATTAGCTTGATAAGTGACGTGTGTGCAGGGAACTTCAGTCTGAACAGAGTCCTTTAATATCCTTGTTTTTCCCCCAAATAGCCCAAGTATTCTTTCTCTGAAACAAAAATGTGTAGTTCAGCCATCTCACACATGTTGGTAGAGCTTTTTAAGGACTTGATTCTTTTCCATGTCTTCCCTGGAGCATTCCCAATATATTGTTTTTGTCATCAGCAAAGGAAATATTTCCTCTGGCTGTCTGGCCTCAATTTTCTTGTATTAAACAGATCAACCAATTGGAGTTATAGTACCTGCAGAACTGAACAAAAGTGCCCTTGACACCTCCCTGCTGCAGTAGGGGCATGAGACCTCTTCACTCTCATGAGTACCTTAGAAGCAATCAGAGAGCTAGAGAGGCTTCCAGCCCTGGCTCCCTATCACCTAATACCGGCTCTTTCATATATTTCTTAGCTTCTCCTATTTCATCCCTGGCATTCTTCCTTTGCTTGTTGTTTGCTCAATTTTCTATTAAAGTTTTTGTATTTTTTTAAATAATATCTCTTTTTATATTTACATAGCAAGTTTTGCTTTTATTATTTTAAAATATAACATTTAAAAACGTTTAAAAACACTTGTTTTTACTTTTTTATTTTATTTATTTTTTTGAGACAGAGTCTCACTTTGTCATCCAGACTGGAGTGCAGTGGCGTGATCTCAGCTCACTGCAATGTTCACCTCCCAAGTTCAAGCAATTCTCCTGCCTCAGCCTCCTGAGTAGCTGGGATTACAGGCGTGTGCCACTACCACTAGGCTAATTTTTGTATTTTTAGGTACAGATGGGGTTTCACCATGTTGGCCAGGTTGGTCTTGAACACCTGACCTCAGGTGATCCACCTGCTTCAACCTCCTAAAGTGCTGGGATTACAGGCGTGAGCCACCATGCCTGGCCTATTTTTACTATATCTTGAATTTCCACATGAACAAAATGAACATCTTTTCATAGTTAAAATTATATAGACACACATCCATTAGGATGGCTACTATTTTTTTTTTTTTTTTTGAGACAGAGTCTTACTCTGTTGCCTAGGCTGGAATGCAGTGGCATGATGTCAGCTCACTACAGTCTCTGCCTCTGGGTTCAAGTGATTCTCCTGCCTCAGCCTCCCAAGTAACTGGGACTACAGGCACGCACCACCATTCCCAGCTAATTTTTCTATTTTTAGTAGAGATAGGGTTTCGCCATGTTGTCCAGGCTAGTCTTGAACTCCTGACCTCAGGTGATCCCCTGCCTCGGCCTCCCAAAGTGCTGGGATTACAGGCGTGAACCACCACACCTGACCAGCATGCCTACTATTAAACAAACAAACGAAAAACCCCAGAAAATAACAAGTGTTGGAGAGGATGTGGAGAAACTGAAACCCTTGTGCACTGTTGGTGGGATTATAAAATGGTTCAGCTGCTATGAAAAACATATGGTTGTCCCTCAAAAAATTAAAAATAGAATTACCATTTGATCTGGCAGTTCCACTTTGGGTATATACCCAAAAGAACTGAGCAGGGTCTTGAAGAGATATTTGTACACAATAATGGTTCATAGCACTATTATTCACAATAACCAAAAGGTGGAAGCAATAAATTCAAAGATAAATGGATAAACAAAATATGGTATAGGCATACAATATCATACTATTCAGCCTCAATAAGGAACACAATTCTGGACCAGGCACAGTGGCTCATTCCTGTAATCCCATCACTTCGGGAGGCTGAAGTGGGAGGATTACCTAAGGTCAGGAGATTGAGACCAGCCTGGCCAACATGGTGAAACCCCGTCTCTACCAAAAATACAAAAAAAAAAAAAATTAGCCAGTCATTGTAGTGGGCACCTGTAATCCCAGCTATTTAGGAGGCTGAGGCAGGAGAATTGCTTGAACCCGGAAGGCAGAGGTTGTAGTGAGCCAAGATCACGCCATTGCACTCCAGCCTGGGTAACAAGAGCAAGACTGTCTAAAAAAAATAATAAAATAAAAAAATTTAAAAAAAAGTCTGACACATGCTATAATATGGATTAACCTTGAAGACATTATGCTAAATGAAATAAGCCAGTTACAAAAAGACAAATGCTATGCGATTCCACTTACATGAGGTACCTAGTATATTCAAATTCACAGAGACAGGAAGTAGAATGGTGGTTGTCAGGGGCTGGGGAAGGCGGAGTGGGGAGTTGTTCCATGGGTACAGAGTTCCAGAGTTCCAACATTGCAAATTGAAAAGAGTTCCAGAAATTGGTTGCACAATAATGTGAATGCACTTCATACTATCGAACTGTTCACTTTAAAAATAGTTAATCTCATAACTTTTATATGTTATCTCTTCCCCTTTGCATTTACTATGACTATCAGATTTGATGTCAGAGTTACGCTCGCATTGTAAAAGATGTTGGAAAACATTTGCGTTTTTAAAAATATTGTAGAACATTTTCACATAGCATAAGAATTTTACTTAATTTTGAAGAATCATTTCATTTACTCTCTGGCTCCCCTCCCAGCTATCACTCCTGAAATTCATGACCTTCCTCAATATCCTTTTGGTGGTGACCCTTAACCATTACCACTGTTCTCAATTTCAAACTATTTCCAGTGCTGGGATGAGCAGCTTTTTAATGGTGCCACAACTTATGGTGGAAAAGGAGCAGATCCTTTAGGGTAAGAGGGGAATGAAAGTAAGCCCTCTGCTAGGCACTTCCTTCCTTTACCCTCTTATCTACCCTCTCCTTCTCCCCTCCAAAGATCCAAGTAAATTGCCAGCTCCTGTTCCATTTCTGTTCCTTTCCTCAGAGACCCCCCACACTACTTTTCAAGACTTTTGGGGTCTATTTGTTTACTGGCTGTGTGTTCCTACAGTCTCATCATCAATTCAATTCCAGTCTCACTTTTGTATTTCCCTACTAGTCATAAAAGAAAAATGGGGAACAGAGAGAGTAGGGGTGGACAGAAAGTTTAGGAAGAAGCCCATTAACTAGATTTCCCATTGTCTGTAGAAATGCTTAGAGGGACCCCACTCCCCAAAAAAAGTGTATGTGGTTGTTCAGTGGCAGGAAGTGACAGTGATATTTCATGGCTACCACTCTAGAACACATCACTTGTCAGCTCTCTCTGCACTATTGCGAAAAGCCTTCCAACTGGAATGCTAAAATCCTGTCTTGCTCCAGCTAATATTTTTTGTATTAGACCATATTTGTTTTAAAATACAGATCTAGTTATGCCTCTATCTTGCTTAAGCCATTTCATAGCTTTCTATTACGCTGAGAATAAAGACTAAAACCCTTGGCTGGGTGCAGTAGAGCACCCTGTAATCCCAGCACTTTGGCAGGCCTAGGTGAGTGGATCACCTGAGGTCAGGAGTTCGAGACCAGCCTGACTAACACAGTGAAACCTTGTCTCTACTAAAAAAAAAAAAAAAATTAGCCAGGCGTGGTGGCCTGTGCCTGTAGTCCCAGCTACTTAGGAGGCTGAGGCAGGAGAATCGCTTGAACCCGGGAGGCAGAGGTTGCAGTGAGCCGAGATCGAACCATTGCACTCCAGCCTGGGCAAAAAGAGCGAAACTCCACCTCAAAAAAAAGAAAGAAAAAGATGAAAACCCTCAACTTACCCTCAAAGCTTTATGGAGTCAGCATCTGCCCAGCCTTTTAGCTATAGCTGCTGTATAAAGATCTAAATATTCTTTTGGTTTCTCCAATGTTCAAGTTTTAGTGGCTGACACCTGTAATCTCAGCAATACCCTGGCAGTCTCTAAGAAAAAAAAAAAATCCAAGTTTATTTGCCTGTGTCTGCAACCTGCTCGCTTGACTGCCTTCCTCCAGGCTCTATCTCCCCAGTAACAAATACATAAACCCTCACCCTTGGCCTTGGTAACTTCTACCCATTTTTCAGACATTAGATCTCAGTTTATATTTTTAGGGAAGCCTCTTCCTCACTACCCAGGATATATCAGATTCCTCGTTACATGCCTAGAACTCAGTTGATTTTTGGAGCACTTACCCTATTTTTAGTTAAATCAAAAATTTGATCAAAATTTGATTAAAAAAAAATCAAATTATGGTCACCTGATTCACATTTGTCCTTCCCATTAAAATTGTAAGCTCCATGAAGACCAGAATTTTCTGTGTCTCATTTACAATTCTATCTCCTTTGCTTAACATAACGCTGCGTAGTGTAAAAATTTAAAAAATATTTGTTGGATCAGTACAGAAATATAAGAGAAAAGTTGTGAATCAATTCATGCCTTATTTTAAAAGGTGTGAATCAATAATGCTTTATTTTTTCTCTGCCTGAGTTTGCAATTAACTTAGAGATAGATGCAGGACCCAGGCAGATACCGATAAGAACTTCATTGTCACTAATGAAGAGAAAGAAACACCATTTCCTGTTAAAAAGAATGAAGAGTTTCTTAGAGAAATGTTTAATTCCAAGTCTGGAGCAGGTAATATACAAGATGAGCTTGAAACATCTTGTAGCAAAAATAAAAGCACTATTCAAAGATGAATGGGGATATATCAAAATGACACAAGAGCTTGCTTGAAAAAGAAAAATGACAATAATGGATTATAATTCATTAAATAAACAGAATTCCTAAGTCTATAATTATACTCAAAACAGGCAGTGAGAGAGAAAAACTCTTTTTTTTTTTTTTCTAACTTTTAGGTTCAGGGGTACATGCACAGGTTTGTTATATAGGTAGATTGTGTGTCTCAAGGTTTGATGTACAGATTATTTCATCATCCAGGTAGTAAGTCTAGTACCTGATAGATCATTTTTCAATCCCCACCCTCCACCCACCCTCTACCCTCAAGTAGGCCCCAGTGTTTATTGTTCCCTTCATTGGGTCCACATGTACTCAATGTTTAGCTACCACTTGTAAGTGAGAACATGTGGTATTGGTTTTCTGTTTCTGTGCTAGTTCACTTAGGATAATGGCCTCAACCTCCATCTATGTTGCTGCAAGGGACGTGATCTCATTCTATTTTATGGCTGCATAGTATTCCATGGTGTATATGTATCATATTTTCTTTATCTAGTCTACCATTGATGGGCATTTATGTTCCATGTCTTTGCTATTGGGAACAGTGCTGTGATGAACATATGCATGAATGTATGTGTTTTTATGGCAGAGTGATTTATATTCCTTTGAGTATATACCCACTAATGGGATTGCTGGGTTGAATTGTAGTTCTGTTTTAAGTTCTCTGAGAAATCACCAAACTTCTTTCCACAGTGGCTGCACTAATTTACACTCCCACCAGTTGTGTTGTGTATAAGCATTCCCTTTACTCTGCAACCTCTTCACTATCTCTTACGTTTTTGACTTTTTAGTAATAGCCATTCTGACTGGTGAGATGGTGTCTCTGTGATTTTGATGTGCATTTCTCTAATGAATGGTGATGTGGAGCATTTTTTCATATGCTTGTTAGTTATGCATATGTCTTCTTTAGAAAAGTGTTCATGTCCCTTGCCCACTTTTTAATGGGGTTGTTTTTTGCTTGTTGATTTGTTTAAGTTATTTATGGATTCTGGATATTTGACCTTTGTTGGTTGTGTAGTTTGCAAATATTTTCTCCCATTCTGTAGGTTGTCTGTTTACTCTGTGGGTAGTCTTCCTTCCTTCCTTCCTTCCTTCCTCCCTCCCTCCCTTCCTCCCTCCCTGCCTCCCTCTTTCTCTCTCTCCTTCTTTCCTCCTTTTCCTTTCCTTTCCAGTGCTCTTTAGTTTAATTATATCCCACTTGTCAATTTTTCTTTTTGTTGCAATTGCTTTTGGCATCTTCGTCATAAAATCTTTGCCAGGGCCTATGTCCAGAATGGTATTTTCTAGGTTTTCTTCTAGGGTTTTTATAGTTTTAGGTTTTACATTTAAATTGTTAATCCATCTTGAGTTGATTTTTGTATATAGTGAAAGGAAGGGGTCCAGTTTCAATCTTCTGCATATGGCTGGACAGTTATCCCAGCACCATTTATTGAAGAAGTCCTTTCCCTGTGGCTTGTATTTGTTGACTTTGTCGACAAAACCATCAAAGATCACATGGTTATAGGTGTGTGGCTTTGTTTCTGGGCTCTCTATTCTGTTCCATCCGTCTGCACATCTGTTTTTGTACCAGTATCATGCTATTTTGGTTACTGTAGCCTGTTAGTAAAGTTTGAGGTTGGGAAGTGCTTTGTTCTTTTTGTTTAGGATTGCATTGGTGATTCAAGCCCTTTTTTGGTTTCATGTGGATTGTGGAATAGTTTTTCTAATTTTATGAAAATGTCATTGATAGTTTGATAAGAATAGCATTGAATCTATAAATTGCTTTGGGCAGTATGATCATTTTAACAATGTTGATTCTTCCTATCCATGAGCATGGAATGTTTTTCCATTTGTGCATCTCTGATTTTTTTCAATGATATTTCATAATTCTCATTGTAGAGATTATTCACCTCCCTGGTGAGCTATATTCTTAGATATTTTATTTTTTTTGGCTATTGTAAAATACATTGTGTTCTTAATGTGGCTCTCAGTTTGGAAGTTGTTGGTGTATAGAAATGCTACTAATTTTTTACATTGATTTTGTATCTTGAAACTTAGAAGAAGTTTATCAGATATAGGAGGTTTTGGGCAAAGACTATGGAGTTTCTATTATATTCTATGGTCTGCAAACAGATAGTTTAACATTCTATATTCCTGTTTGGATCCCTTTCATATCTTTCTCTTGCCTGATTGCTCTGGCTAGGAGTTCCAGTACTATGTTAAATAGATGCAGTGAGAGTGGGTATCCTTGTCTTGTTGTGCTTCTCAAGGAGAATGCTCCCAGCTTGTGCCCATCCAGTATAATGTTGACTGTGGGTTTGCCATAGATGGCTTTTATTATTTTGAGGTATATTCCTTCAATGTCTAGTTTGTTCATATTTTTAAGATGAAGGGGTGTTGAATTTTATTGAAAGCCTTTTCTACATCTACTGAGATGATCATGTGGTTTTGTTTTCAGTTCTGTCTATGTGATTCACATTTATTAATTTGACTATGTTAAACCAACCTTGTATCCCAGGGTTAAAGACTACTTGATCATAGTAGATTAGCTTTTTGATGTGCTGCTGGATTCAGTTTGCTAGTATTTTGTTGAAGATTTTTGTATCTATGTTTATCAAGGATATTGGCCTGAATTTTTTCTTTCTTTCTTTTTCTTTTTTTTTTTTTTTTGCTGTGTCTCTGCCAGGTTTTGGTATTAGAATGATGCTGGCCTTATAGAATGAGTCAGGGAGGAGCCCCTCCTCCTCAATTTTTTGGAATAGTTTCAGTAACAATGGTACTAGCTCTTCTCTGTACATCTGGTAGAATTTGGTTGTGAGTCTATATGGTCCAGGGATTTTTCTGATTGTAGACTTTTTATTTCTGATTCAATTTCAGAACTTATTATTGGTCTGTTCAGGGTTTCAGTTTCTTCCTGATTCAGTCTTGGGAGGCTGTATGTTTTCAGCAATCTATTTATTTCTTATAGGTTTTCTAGTTTGTGTGCATAGAGTTATTTCTAATAATCTCTGGAGGTTTTTGTTATTTCTGTGAGGTCAGTGGTAATATTCCCTTTGTCATTTCTAATCATGAGAAAAACTTTTCTTAACAGAAGAATACCAGTTAAAAATGTAGGAGGAATGGTAGAATTAGAAAATCACTATTTGAAACCACCAATGTGCTAACTTATACATGTGAGGATTGTCTTTAAAAAAAAAATTGAGTGAAAGTTTGTTGGGGAATAGGGTATTTGTATGGTCTCACAATATCACCCCACATATTACTTATTAAGTATAAAGGAAAAAGCTATCTTTACAATGGGGACATCTGGTGGGCACTATCCTATCCAAGTGATTAAATTTAGCATCAGATAATGGGACAAACTGACACCACATTGTTCCGGATGTGTGCAATTGGAAGTGCATAAAATCATCAATATACTGTCTTGCTCAATGTTCAACATGAATTGAATCATAAGGAGCAATCATTGTAGGGCATTCTGTGATACAAGTGGTCTGGACTTTTCAAATGTGTCAATGTATAGTAAAAAGGAGAGAGATTATTCTACATTATGGAGAGTAAGGAAACAAACCAAATGCAGTATGTCGTCTTTAAAATAGGTATAAAGAAATTTTTGAGGTAAATTGGAGAAATTTAAATATGAACCGTATATTAGATAATATTATTTTATCAATGTTAAACTGTAAAAGTGGTATTGTGGTTAAGTAGAAGATTCCCTTGTTCTTAGGAGATACCTGTAGAGATATATAGTTCACCCTTGAACAATATGGGGGTTAGGAGTGCTAATCCCCTGTGCAGTCAAAAATCCACATATAACATTTGACTCTCCAGAAACTCAATAATAGCTTTCTGAGTAAAAAAAATAAATAAAATATATTGAGTAAATATATTTGAGAAAAAAAAAAAAATAAAACCACTGATAGCTTTTATATTTTGTATTTTATATGTATTATATATTGTGTTCTTATGATGAATTAAGCTAGAGAAATGTTATCAAGAAAATCATAAGGAAGAGGAAATATATTTACTATTTATTAAGTAGAAATGGATCATGATAAAGGTCTTCATTATCATTGTTTTCACATTGAATAGGCTGAAGAGGAGGAGGAAGAGGATAAGTTGGTTTTGCTGTCTCTGATGGCAGAGGTGAAAGAGTTGGAGAAGGTGGAAGGGGAGGCAGGAAAGGCAGGCACAATTGGTATAACTTTTATTGAAAAATTTCACGAAAATGGACCTACATAGTTCAAACCCATGTCATTCAAGTGTCAGTTGTGTATGTTCAGAAAAAAAAAAAACACCACAGAGGGAGCATGGGAGCATGAGTAAGATAGAGAGAGTTGGCAGCTGGAACAAAATGTTAACAATTTATGAATCCAGGTGGAGAGTACATAGGTGTCATTGGATTATTTGAGCTTTTCTGTGCCTTTGAATTTTTTTTCAGATTAAAAAGTTGGGTAGGTAAGTGGTTAGATGGCTTTACATCTATGACTAAACAAACTTGCTGATATTTCCTCATGCCTAAGTTAGACATAATTATCTTGTCATAGTCACTCCTGGGCAAGAATAGACTTCTCCCACTTACTGCTCCCTCTGCCCCTTGCCTAAAGTCTTTTCTTATAAAATTGATGGCTCAGAATGTCAGTACAGAATTAGTAGACTTTACACGTAGGCAGATCCTGCAGATAACCCAGAAGTGTCTGAAACATGCTTCCCAATTTTACCTTGTAAACTCCCTGTTCAGACAAGTTACAAGGCCAGAAATGCTCCTCAAGGGCAATGGTTCTTAAGCTAGATTACACATTTGAATCGCTTGGGAATCCTATGCCCCCAACCCCAGAACCATTAAATTACAATCCATGGAGGTCTAACACAGGCATCAGTGGTTTTGAAATTCTCCAGATGATTGTAATGTGAAGACAAGTTTGCAAACCACTGCTCTAAGGAAGTCTCTCCATGTGGTAATATGACTAACAGCAGAATAGGTATTCATTCTCAACGTTAGTTAAGAAAGAAAAGAAACCCACCTGGGGCTCCCAAGTTGAGATAGAATGCAGATTTAGAAAGAAAAATGCTCCTATAGACTCTTACAATAGAGAGCCTGTGTTAGTCCATTCTCACACTGCTCTAAAGACCTACCTGAAACTGAAACTGGGTAATTTACAAACAAAAGAGGTTTAATTGACTCATGGTTCTGTGGGCTATCCAGGCTTCTGCTTCTGGGGAGGCCTCAGGAAACTTACAATCATGGCAGAAGGCAAAGGGAAAGCAGGCACATTGTCACATAGCAAGCAGGAGAGAGAGCAAAGGGGGACATGCTACACACTTTCAAACAACCAGATCTTATGCGAACTCACTCACTATCACAAGAACAACAAGGGGAAAATCTACCCCCATGATCCAGTCACCACCCACCAGGTCCCTCCCCCAACATTGAGGATTAAAATTCAACATGAGATTTTGGTGGGGACACGGAGCCAAACCATGTCAGAGCCATTACCCTACAATCATCCAGCCCTACCCTGCTATAGTTTCTATACCCACAATCATCCAGCCCTACCCTGCTATAGTTTCTATACCCACAATCATCCAGCCCTACCCTGCTATAGTTTCTATACCCCTACAATCATCCAGCCCTACCCTGCTATAGTTTCTATACCCCTACAATCATCCAGCCCTACCCTGCTATAGTTTCTATACCCCTACAATCATCCAGCCCTACCCTGCTATGGTTTCTATACCCTTACAATCATCCAGCCCTACCCTGCTATAGTTTCTATCCTTAGCTACAGGGATGATGCCAGTGGTACAAAGTGGAATTCCTCCTCCAATCTCCTAGCAGGTGGGCTTTATGAAGGAGATACAGAGCTTGCCAGTTAGACCAAGAATGGGAGAATTTGTTAACATATTTAAGTGTAGTGGTGACATTCAATGGTAATACTAGTAGAACAGTAAATTTGGGGTATTGTAAGCTCAATAGGCTTTTGTTGGGAGTGTTGGCAATCTGTCTATAATGTATAATATTTCCAGTTTATATAGCATATATGTGTTTTAAGTTCAAGGAAGTTATTTACAAATAAATGTTGGGAGTATAATACTTTGATATCTGGACTCTTTTAGTTTCCATTAGTCTATTTGTCTATCTTTATACCAGTGCCACACAGTCTCTTGATTACTGTGGTTTGAAATCAGATAGTGTTAGTCCTCCAAATTTGTTCTTCATTTTCAAGTGGCTATTCTAGGTCCTTTGCATTTCCTTACAAATTTTGATATTAGCTTGCTGTTTTGAGATTGCATGAAATCTGTAAGTCAGTTTTTGGAGACAAGACATCTTTGTTATATGAGTTTTCTGATCCATGGACATTATGTATCTCCCTATTAATTTGTGTCTTTAATGTTTCAAGTGTTTTACAGTTTCAGTGTGTGAGTCTTACGCATCTTTAATAAGGTTTATCTCTAGATATTTAACCCTATGGATTTTTGGTGCTATTATAAATAGCATTTTTAAAAATTCAAATTTTCAATTGTTCATTGATAGCATATAGAAGTGCAACTGATTTCTGTTTATTGATTTTATATTCTAAAATCTTGCAAAGCTTTCTTATTAATTCTAGTAACTATTTTGTAGACTTCATAAGATTTTCTACATAGACTATAACGTTTTCTGCAAATAAAGACAATTTGACTTATTCTTTTCAACCTGAAGAAGTGTTCTTTCTTTTCTTGTCTCACTGCACTAGCTAGAACCTCTAATACAACATTGAATAAAAATAATGAGGGCAAATAATTGGAGCAAGATGGCCAAATAGGAACAGCTCTTGTTTGCAGCTCCCGGTGAGACCAAAACAGAAGGTGGGGGATTTCTGCATTTCCAACTGAGGTGCCTGGCTCGTCTCATTAAGACTAGTTAGACAGTGGGTACAACCCACAGAGGGCGAGCAGAAGCAGGGTGGGGCATCATCTCACCCTGGAAGTGCAAGGGGTTAGGGAACTCTCTCCCCTAGCCAAGGTAAGCTGTGAGGGACTATACCATGAGGGACAGAGCTATCTGGCCAGATACTATGCTTTTCACATGGTCTTTGCAACCCACTGACCAGGAGATTCCCTCAGGTGCCTACACCACAAGGGTCCAGGGTTTCAAGTACAAAACTAGGCAGCCATTTGGTCAGACACTAAGTTAAATGTAGTAGTTTTTTTCATACCCCAGTGGTTCCTGGAATGGCAGTGAGACAGACCCATTTACTCCTCTGGAAAGGGGGCTGAAACCAGGGAGCAAAGTGGTCTTGCTCAGCAGATCCCACCCTGACAGAGCCCAGCAAGCTAAAATTCACTGGCTTGAAATTCTCCCTGCCAGTACAGCAGTCTGAAGTCAATCTGGGACACTTCAGCTTGGTAGGGGGATAGGCATCTGACTTTAATGAGGCTTGAATAGGTGGTTTTCCCCTAACAAAGCCACTAGGAAGTTCAAACTGGGTGGAGGCCACCAAAGCACCACAAAGCCGCTGTAGCCAGACTGCCTCTCTAGATTCCTTCTCTCTGGGCAGGCCATCTCTGAAAGAAAGGCAGCAGTCCCAGTAAGGGGCTGATAGATAAAAACTCTCATCTCCCTGGGACAGAGCACCTTGGGAAAGTGGCATCTGTGGGGACAGCTACAGCAGACTTAAACATTCATGCCTGCCGGCTCTGAAGAGAGCAGCGGATCTCCCAGCACAGCACTTGAGCTCTGCTAAGGGACAGACTGCCTCCTCAAGTGGGCCCCTAACTCCCATGCCTCCTGATGGGGAGACACCTCCCAGCAGGGGTTGACAAACACCTCATAGAGGAGAGCTCTGGCTGGCATCTGGCAGGTGCCCTCTGGGATGAAGCTTCCAGAGGAAGGAGCAGGCAGCAATCTTTACTGTTGTGCAGCCTCTGCTAGTGATACCCAGGCAAACAGGGGCTGGAGTAGACCCCCAGCAAACTCATGCAGACCTGTAGCAGAGGGGCCTGACTGTTAGAAGGAAAACTAACAAATGGAAAGGAATAGCATCAACATCAACAAAAAGGATGTCCACACAGAAACACCATCCGAAGGTCACCAACATCAAAGACTAAATGTAGATAAATACACAAAGATGAGGAAGAAACAACACAAAGAGGCTGAAAATTATAAAAACCAGAATGCCTCTTCTCCTCCAAAAAATCACAACTCCTCACCAGCAAGGGAACAAAACTGGATGAAGAATGAGTTTGACAATTGACAGAAGTAGGCTTCAGAAGGTGGGTAATAACAAACTCCTCCAAGCTAAAGAAGTGTGTTCTAACCCAATGCAAGGAAGCTAAGAACCTTGATAAAAGGTTAGAGGAATTGCTAACTAGAATCACCAGTTTAGAGAAGAACATAAATGACCTGATGGAGTTGAAAAACACAGCCCGAGAATTTCATGAAACATTACATAAGTATCACTAGCTGAATCAATCAAGTGGAAGAAAGGATATCAGAGACTGAAGATCAACTTAATGGAATAAAGTGTGAAGACAAGACTAGAGAAAAAAGAATGAAAAGGAATGAACAAAACCTCCATGAAATATGGAACTATGTGAAAAGAGCAAACCTATGTTTGATTAGTGTACCTGAACATGACAGGGAGAATGGAACCAAATTGGAAAACATATTTTAGGATATTATCCTGGAGAACTTCCCCAGCCTATCAGACAGGCCAACATTCAAATTCAGGAAATACAGAGAATACCACAAATATACTCCTCGAGAAGAGCAACTCCAAAACGCATAATTGTCAGATTCACCAAGGTTAAAATGAAGGAAAAAAATGTGAAGGGCAGCCAGAGAGAAAGGTTGGGTTACCCAAAAAGGGAAGCCCATTAGACTAACAGCAGATCTCTCTGCAGAAACTCTACAAGCTAGAAGAGAGTGGGAGTCAATCTACAACATTCTTAAAGAAAATAATTTTCAATCCAGAATTTAATATCCAGCCAAACTAAGCTTCATAAGTGAAAAAGAAATAAAATCCTTTATAGACAAGCAAATGCTGAGGAATTTTGTCACCACCAGGCCTGCCTTACAAGAGCATTGAAGGAAGCACTAAAAATGGAAAGGAAAAACAGGTACCAGACACTTCAAGAACAAAGCAAAATGTAAAGACCAACGACACAATGAAGCAATTGCATCAACTAATGGGGAAAATAACCAGCTAGCATCATAATGACAGGATCAGATTCACACATAGAAATATGAACCTCCAATGCACATGGGCTAAATGCCCCAATTAAAAGACACAGACTGGCAAATTGGACAAAGACCGAAGACCCATCAGTGTGCTGTATTCAGGAGACCCATCTCACATGCAGAGGCACACATAGGCTTAAAATAAAGGGATGGAGAAAGATTTACCAGGCAAATAGAAAGCAAAAAAAAAAAAAAAAAAAAAAAAAAAGCAGGGGTTGCAATCCTAGTCTCTAGTAAAACAGATTTAAACCAACAAAAGGTATTCAAATAGGAAGAGAGGAAGTCAAATTGTCTCTGTCTTCAGATGACATGATTGTATATTTTGAAAACCCCATCATCTCACCCCAAAATCTCCTTCCTTAAGCTGATAAGCAACTTCAGCAAAGTCTCAGGATACAAAATCAATGTGCAAAAATCACAAGCATTCCTATACACCAATAATAGACAAACAGAGAGCCAAATCATGAGTGAACTCCTATTCACAATTGCTACAAAGAGAATAAAATACCTAGGAATACAACTTACCAGAGATGTGAAGAGACTCTTCAAGGAGAACTACAAACTACTGCTCAATGAAATAAGAGAGGACACAAATAAATGGAAAAACATTCCATGCTCATGGATAGGAAGAATCAATATCATGAAAATGGCCATACTCCCAAAAGTAATTTATAGATTCAACGCTATCACCATCAAGCTACCATTGACTTTCTTCACAGAATTAGAAAAAACTACTTTAAATTTCATATGGATCCAAGAAACAGCCTGTATAGCCAAGACAATCCTAAGCAAAAAGAACAAATCTGGAGGCATCACGCTACCTGACTTTGAACTATACTACAAGGCTACAGTAACCAAAACAGCATGGTACTGCTACCAAAACAGATATATAGACCAATGGAACAGAACAGAGGCCTCAGAAATAACATCACACATCTACAACCATTCAATATTTGACAAACCTGACAAAAACAAGCAATGGGGATAGGATTTCCTATTTAATAAATGGTGTTGGGAAAAATGGCTAGCCATACGCAGGAAGCTGAAACTGGATCTCTTCCTTACACTTTATACAAAAATGAACTCAAGATGGATTAAAGTCTTAAACATAAGACTAAAACCATAAAAATCCTAGAAGAAAACCTAGGCAATACCAGTTAGGACATAGGCATGGGTAAAGACTTCATGACTAAGACACCAAAAGCAAGGGCAACAAAAGCCAGAATTGACAGATGGGATCTAATTAAACTAAAGAACTTCTATACAGCAAAAGAAACTCATCAGAGTGAACAGGAAATCTACAGAATGAGAGAAAACTTTTGTAATCTATCCATCTGACAAACGGCTAGTATCCAGAATCTACAAGGAACTTAAAAAAATTTGGAAGAAAAAAACAAACTACCCTATCAGAAAGTGGGCAAATGATATGAACAGACACTTCTCAAAAGAAGACGTTTATGCAGCCAACAAACATATTTTAAAAAGCTCATCATCACTAGTCATCAGAGAAACGCAAATCAAAACCACAATGAGATACCATCTCATGCCAGTTAGAATGGTGATCATTAAAATGTCAGGAAACAACAGATGCTAGAGAGGATGTGAAGAAATAGGAACACTTTTACACTGTTGGCAGGAGTGTAAATTAGTTCAACCATTGTGGAAGACAGTGTGTTGATTCCTCAAGGATCTAGAACCAGAAGACCATTTGACCCTGCAATCCCATTTCTGGGTATATACCCCCAAAATTATAAATCATTCTACTATAAAGACACATGCACAGTATGTTTACTGCAGCACTACTCACAATAGCAAAGACTTGGAACCAACCAAAATCCCCATCAATGATAGACTGGATAAAGAAAATGTGGCACATACACACTATGGAATACTATGCAGTCATAAAAAAGAATGAGTTAATGTCTTTTGCAGGGACATGGGTGAAGCTGGAAGCCATCATTCTCAGCAGACTAACACAGGAACAGAAAACCAAACACCATATGTTCTCACTCATAAATGGGAATTGAACAATGAAAACATATGTGCACAGGAAGGGGATCACCACACACCAGGGCCTCTGATTGTATCTCCTCTGTTTCCATCTCCTTGGGTTCTGTACTCCTTGGGGCTCGGGGAGGGATAGCATTAGGAGAAATACCTAATGTAGATGACGTGTTGGTAGGTGCAGTAAACCACCATGGCACTTGTATACCTATGTAACAAACCTGCATGTTCTGCACATGTATCCCAGAACTTAAAGTATAATAAAATTAAATGGAAAAAAAGACAATACGGAAAGTTACATGGATACACTAAAAAAAATATAATAATGAAGGCTGACATCCTTGCCTTGTTGCTGGTGTTAGGGAGAAAGCATTCAGTCTTTCAGTGTTAATTGTAATGTTAGCTGTAGGATTTTCATAGATTCTTTTTATCAGGTTGAGGAAGTTCCTGTCTATTCCTTAGTTTGTTGAGAGGTTTTTTTGGTACTAAGCATCCATGGTTGGTTTTTAAAATCATGAATGGATGTTGAATTTTGTCAAATGCTTTATTGATTTTTGTGTTTTTTTTCTTAATAAAACTTTTTAAAACAGAAATTTCAAACATAATAAAAGTAGACAGAATAGTAACAATAGTTTCTTATACACCCATCATCTTCCAGCTCAAGCAATGATCAATTACAAGCAATCTTGTCTGTCTCTACCCGTGCCCATTCCTCCATATGATTTTTAGGCACATCTTAGGCACATGTATCCTTTAATCATGCATATCTCAAAATATAAATCTAAAACAATTATAAAAATAATTGCTTAAAAAAAATTAAAAAGCTAAAAAGCATGTGGCCTCCAGACTTGCAACATCACAATCTACTGGAAAGTTTTTGGAAATGGAAATTCTTAGGTGCCAGCAATGTCCTACCGAATCAGAATCTCTTGGGGGTAGGGCTTAATCATCCGTGTTTTAATAAGTCCTCCTGGTGATTCTGATGCCTGCTCCAGGTCCCAAACTACTACCCTAAAAGATTAAGGAGTTTAAAATATATATATATCCACAGCACAATGATCATGCTTAAAATTTAAACTATAATTTCTGATTATCCTCAAATAGCGATTCAGTATTCCAACTTCCAATTATCTCATAATTGCATTTAAATTTTTTTGTTTTCATTATTTTTACAGTTGATTGAATAATGATCTAAATATTGTCAACATACTTTAATTAATTAATTTGTCTTAAATAGCTTATGGGTTCTCCCTCCAACAGGCACATTCCCTCTTCCTGCAATTGCAAACATCTGGTCATGTATAGAATTTCCCACATTTATAGAATTTTGCTCATTGCACCCCCACCCCCTTTTCTTCTATCCTCTGCATTCCTGTAAATTGGTAATTGGATCATAATGATGAAGTATGGGCAGCTTTAGGTTCAAATTTTGGGGTAAGAACTCTCAGTAGATGGAGTTGTGGTCCTTAACTCTTTAAAGGTTGCTGGTCAAAACTTGGCTCTGGCTATTTGCACTGCAGCTTACAGTTACTCCAGGCTCTGCATCAACATCCTCTCTGATTGTACCTCCTCTATTTCCATCTCCTTAGGTTCTTTACTTTTCCTGGCTTGAAGACTTGACTTGAATCTCCTTGTGACCTTTATCTAATATTGCTTTAAGATGCTGCTTCTGATAACTTGAGCTTCAAGCACAGAAGAACAGCAAGAGCTATTGTCTCCTAGGATTCTGCTGAGGTTCTCAAGATACTTAATAGCAAGGCCTGCAGAACCCCACCTTCAGCTCTCAGCTAACTTGCAGGAGGAGATCAGATAATAATGGCATTTCTGGCTGGAGAGAGTGGTTCATGCCTGTAATCCAAGTACTGAGGTGAGAGGATTGTCTGAGATGAAGAGATAAAGACCAGCCTGGACAACATAGCAAGACCCCATCTCTACAAAAAAGAAAACAAATTAGCCAGGCATGGTAGTCCTAACTACTCAGGAGGCTGGGGCAGGAGGATCACTTGAGCTTAGGAGTTTGAGGTTACAGTGAGCTATGATTACATCACTGCACTCCAGTGATGTTGCTGGGTGATGGTGAGACTCTGTCTTTAAAAAAAAAACAAACAAACCTGGGCATGGTGGCTCATGTCTGTAATCCCAGCACTTTGGGAGACCAAGGCGGGCAGATCTCTTGAGCCCAGTAGTCCAAGACCAGCCTGGGCAACATGGCAAAACCCCATCTCTACAAAAAAATACAAAAATTAGCTGGGCATGGTGGCATGTGCCTGTGGTCCTAGCTACTTGGGAGGCTGAGATGGGAGAATTGCTTGAGCCTGGGAAGCAAAGGTTTCAGTGAGACAAGAGCTCACACTACTGCACTCCAGTTTGGGCAACAGAGTGAGGCCCTGTCTTAAAAAAAAAAGACATTCTGTGGTAACTCTTCTGATCTCTCTCTCCTAAAAGCAGCTAGTTTCAAGAGCTCTGAAGTCAGGCCTTGGCAACTCTTTTAAAAATACTCTCCAGGGTTCTGGTTTGTTGATAGATTTGGGGACAACTTCATAGTGAATTCTGCAGAGCCACTCTCTCTACTAATCCCTCATTGGAACTGGAATAAAACCACTGCCCCGTGAATTAATTCCAGGAGCAAACCAGAGGCTTTTCAGAGAAAGCTAGAGAAGAAAATGCAGTCAAACAGGTTTCTATGTCTAGAAAGTCACTCTAGTTTTAATTGAAAGGGGAAAATTCACAAATGGTAGATCCAGTCAAGACTGAAACTGGATACTATAAGAGTTTCTATTAAATAAACTCCTTCTATCATTTTCCCAGTTTTCAAAATTGGTTTTTGGGATATAATGTAGATGGACTAAATGCCTGGCAACCTGTGACTCAGTGTCTGCTGTATAGTCTTTCTTGCTTCTCTTTCTTCTTACACAGTAAAATATCTGTGTCAGTTACCGTTAGCAAGTAGAGATTGGCAGTGGCATGAGAGGGTTTTCTCAGGTGCTGGTCATGCTTGTTTCTTGAACTTGAACAGCTGGATTCAGAATCCAGTGTTTTCACCATTACACTGTGGAATTGCTGCAGGAGGGCCAGTCTTCATACATTGTTTCTTGATCTGGGTGCTGGTTACAGGATGTGTTTAGGTTGTGAAATTCACCAAACAATATAAAGAAGATTTGTGCACTTTTCTTCATATGTGTGTATTAATTAGTCCATTTTTTGCATTGCTATAAAGAAGTACCTGGGATAATAAGTCATAAAGTAGAGGTTCAATTGGTTCACAGTTCCACAAGCTGTACAGGAAGCATGATGCTGGCCATCTGCTCAGCTTCTGGGGAGGCCTCAGGAAAGGTACATTCATGGCAGAAGGTGAAGGGGAAGCAGGCTTGTCTTTGGTGGGAGCAGGAAGACGAGAGAAAGCAGGGAGGTGCTATAAACTTTAAAATAACCAGATCTTGTGAGAAGTCGATCAGGAGAATAGCACTAGGAGGATGATGCTAAGCCATTAAAAACCACCCCCTTGATCCAGTCACCTCCAACCAGGTCCCACCTCCAACACTGGGGATTACAGTTTCACATAATATTTTGGAAGGGACTTAGATCGCTACTATATCAATGTATTGTAATCTAGTAAAAAGTTAAAACATCAGTTGCAACAAATGCACCACTGTAGTGGAGGATGTTGATAATGAGAGAAGCTATGCACATGTGAGTAAAAGGGTATATGAGAAACCTTTGTATCTTCCTCTTTATTTTGCTGTAAGCCTAAAACTACTCCAAGAGTCTTTTAATAAAATGTAGATTTTTTTCTACCACAGATGATTTATCAGATTCAAAACATTTAATATAATTAAATAAGCCTATATTTGATCTATCATTAAAACCTTTGAAAATGAAAGAAAGAAAAAAGAAAAAGGAAAAAGAAAAAATCTGTATTGCAAATAAAAGCAAAATATAAAAAATGTAATCATCGTCAGTAAGGACAAAAGTTTAAAATGATTTTGTTTTTTACATTTTTATATCCTAGCAAGTTGCAGTTGCTTGGCTCTGCAAGAAAATAAGAGCAGCAGTGTTGCAGGCGAACACAATCACCATTGTTGCCTCTGTTAGCCCTTCAAGATAGCCCAACACATACAGACACCCTGCCCCAACCCCAGCTCACAGACCTTCCTTGTTCCCCAACTGCTTTTGCTTACAGTCTCAATTTCATCCTGTTTCTGGCTTAGTGACGCCGACCACTGTCCATTTTTTAAAATTTATTCTTTATTTTTTAGAGATAGGATCTCACTCTGTTGCTCAGGCTGAAGTTCAGCCTCAAACTTCTGCACTTAATCTTCCCACCTCAGCCTCCTCAATAACTAGGACTACAGGTATGTGCCACCAAGCCTGGCTAATTAAATTTTTTTTTTTGGTAGTGACAAGGGTCTCACTATTTTGCCGTGACGGTCTCACACTCTTGGCCTCAAGCAGTTCTCCAGAGTCGCTGGGATTGCACACTTGGCTATTCTCTACTTCTGATTCTGGGTTCTTGCATGTGCGTGTGGCCCATGGGCCTAGGCTTCCAGGATGCTCTGCTGTTGATTCCAGGTGTAGGAAATTTCCTGTTAAATATCTTGCCCTGCAGGAAGCAACCTCTGCCTTGAGCACTTTACTTCTTTTAAGTGTCTGGCTGTAGGACCTGGTAGCGTTTACCAAAAGTTCTGTATATTCCCCACCCTTCCACCCTGACTTCTTTTTTAAATTTTAAATTGAGGGTTTTTTTTCCCAACTAAATTAAGTACACTTGCTATTTCAGGGACCATTTGTGATGAATCTTTAAAAAATACCAATAATTTTATCTTACTTCTTTGATTTCTTTTACGACTGAGCTTAGGTGCCATGGGCCAGAAAACTGATCTACTAATACTGGATATCAAAAAATATATTGTTTGACTATTTGTCCGCTACTCCAAAGTTCAGTAATATGTAATGATTTGTAATTCTGCTGAGGCAGAAAATTGAATCTTGTGCCTTTAAAAGTGAAATAGAGGAGAAGGTCTTTGATGAATGTCCAGAGCTTTAGCCTCCAGGAATGGAACCAAGAGTGGGACAAGCCCCTATCATAAGATCTATCATGGGCCCAGGGAAGGCTGAGAGGCTGTGGTAAGTAAAGTGCCAGATATAGGCAGACAAGTCTAGACACAAGTATGAAGTAGTAGGATGAGGGTCAGAGAAACAGGTCAGTCAAGGCATTAAACCAAATGGGACATTGGAAAGGTCCTCTGTTCCTCTCTCTAGTCTTCCTCCCTCCAACTTCTCCGACTGTACCCAACCTCTTAATCTAGTATTTTCAAGTATGGGTTATTTCTCTTTGAATGTTTCATTCTCATTCAAATACTGCATGTCCAACTCCCAGCGTCTTTTGGCCTTTGGCATGCCTAAGGTATAAGTCCAGTGACTTGTGTGAATTCTCCAATACCAGTATAACAAAATATTTTTCCTGCAACCTACATTGGCATGAAAAGTAGAGATTAACTCTACTTTTCTCTCTTAGAAAAGTAGAAAGCCATATTGAGCTGAGGATCCCAGGTGGTTGTACGGGCTTAATTACAAGCTAGATGATATTCTCTTACACTCCAGTCCCCAAGGTGAGGATTTCAAGTTTTTGAATTGTCAAGATTAGAAATTTGTGCATGTCCTGGATCTTTGGAGCTACTAGCAAATAGTGAAACAATAAATTAACTATGGAATCTAGGTACTTCTAGGTACCTCTGTGGGTGGAATCCATAAAGTTGAGTTTTAAACACTTTACCATGCATAAGAACCTTGACAATTCTTATGCACAGGAAAGTCTGAGACCCCTTCTCCATGTTCCTTCTTGTTTACGCAGCAACTCTTCTTTCTTTATGGTTAATGACACATTTTTTTTTCCCCCGGAAGATATTTGGAGCCATCATCGATGTTTTCTTCTCCCTCACCCCTTGTAGCTAATCATTCATTAAATATTGACCTTTTTTTCCCACTCCTACTCTTGCCATGTAGTAGCTAGAACAAGTATTTGAAAATTTTGTGTGTAAAATGTATATCAGGTTTCTGTTGTTACCTAAGAAATTACTACAGATGTACTGGATTTTAAACAACACCTATTTATTAGTTCACAGTTCAGTAGGTCAGAAATCTGGCACAGTGTGGCTGCTCTCTGCTTAGTGTATCAGGTATTGGGAGGCTAAAATCAAGGCATCAGCCAACTGAGTTCTCCTGTAGAGGCTTTAGGGGAAAATCTGCTTCGAAGCTCGTTCAGGTTGGTGGAATTTAGTCCTGGCTTCCCTTGTACAACTAGTTGGAGAAAATTCTCTCCTTTTAAGGAGCTAATATGATTAAGCAGGCCCACCTAGGCCAGGCGCAGTGGCTCACGCCTGTAATCCCAGCACTTTGGGAGGCCAAGGCTGATGGATCACAAGGTCAAGAGTTTGAGACCATCCTGGCCAACATGGTAAAACCTTGTCTCTACTAAAAATACAAAAATTAGCTGGGTGTGGTGGTGCGCACCTGTAGTCCTGGCTACTTGGGAGGCTGAGGCAGGAGAATTGCTTGAACCCAGGAGGCAGAGGTTGCAGTGAGCTGAGATCGGGCCACTGCCCTCTAGCCTGGTGACAGAGCGAGAATTCATCTCAAAAAAAAAGTAGGCCCACCTAGATATTTGTCCTACCTCCTCAAGATCAGCAACCTTAATTACATGTGTAAAATTCCATTATAGCAGTACCTAGATTAGTGTTTGGTTGAATAATGGGAAGAAGGTTTATGTATATCAGGGGCTGTGAGTCTCAGGGACTATAATGGTTAATTTTATGTGCAAGTTGACTGGGCCACAGGGTGCCCAGATATTTGATCAAACATTATTCTGAGTGTTTCTTGAGGGTGTTTTTGTTAGTTTAACATGTAAGTCAATAGACTAAAGTAGACTGATCTCTCTAATATAGCTAGACCTCATCCAATCAGTGGAAGACTTGAATAAAACAAAAGACTGTTTCTCTCTTGAATAAGAAGGAATTTCTTCTGCCTGACTGCCTTCAGGCTGGAACATTCTTTTTTTCTTGACTTTAAACTCAAACTGAAACATCAGTTCTTCCTGGGCTTAAGCCTACTAGACTTTAAACTGGAGCTATGCCACTGGCCCTGGTTCTCAGATCTTTGAACTTGGACTGCAAATATACCAACCACCATCTCTCCCAGGTTTTCAGCTTGCCAACTACAGATCTTAGGATTAATCAGGCTCCATAATCATGTGAACCAGTTCCTTTTAATAAATCTGTGTCTGTCTTTGTCTCTTTCTCTCTGTACATTTATGTATATGTCTTCTATTAGTTCTCTTTTGGGCCTTCTTAGAATTCTGCCTACCATACAAGGGAAACAAAGTTCTAAGAGCTTTGTATATATTTCCTCAGTTATGTCTTTCAACATGCTATGAAGCAGGTACTATTATTATTTCTATTTTACTGACGAGGAAACTGATAATCAGATAAATTGAGTCTTGCTCAAGATTATATGGGTATTTTCTCATAACACTCTATTACTCATGGAATTCCATATCCATATTCCTCCAGCTGTCTCCAAATGGCTTTCCTATCTTCAGAATCTTTCTGCTTTAATTCATCCTATATCTCATGGCCAGATCAATGTTAGTTAAAATTTTTTTCATTATGTCTCTTTCCAAGGTGTAAAGAATTATGCTTCAACATATATACTATATGGCATAGCTGTCATGTTTCAGAAATTGAGCTTATACTCAAATATGAAAATCCACTTAGCTATATTCCTTGGCACAGGTTTTATTATGCTAACTTTGTACTGTAATGTAAGTGTGAGGCAGCAGGAGGTGAACGGGTAATTATAACACAAGTCATGGAGTGTGTATAGATTGTATTTTCCCAAACTCAAAAGGGAAAAGCAAGCTCAGAGGACTTTAATGATAAAAAGTAAGAGTTTTGAAAGCAAATCTAATAGACTAAAATAAAAATATAAAAGCTAGCTATTATTTTGTTGCATATATTCATATAATAAATGGCAAACAGAATGAATGAATCAAATTGATCTTTAAGAAATGAATAATTTCTAAGGCTTAGTTTCATTTGCTCACTCATTTACTCACTCAGTAAATAGTTGTTGAATGTCACTATGTGCCAAGCACTATACCAAGCAAATAGGTTTACTTTCACCTGCTGAGGTATTGTAGCAGCTTCCTCAACTGGCTTTCCTGCCTCCTCTTTCATCCTCGATGCCTACCCCAGTCCAGTATCCACACAATGGCCAGAGTGATTTGGCCAAAATGATTGGCCAAAGATTAGCAAAATGATTGTGATCTGTTTTGATCACTCTGCTGATCAAAATTTTCTAATACATTTTCATTAATTCAGAATAAGATCCAAATCCCATGGCCCATAATCTGGCCTGAAAGCCCCACTCCACTCTGTATTCAACTCCATCTCCTCCACTGCCCCTTTTACTCCCTCACTCTAGTCAGCACCAGCCTCCTTCCCATGTCTCCTGGATATAGAAAGCATGTGCACACCTCAAGTTTCTCATGGGCTGCTCATTCTTTTGGCTTAGAAGCTCTTCCCCAGACAACTACCCTATTCAGATGTCACTTCATCAACGATGCCTTCCTTGAATGACCACCTGAACCAAAACAGCAACTTCCCCTTACCACCCTCTCTGCTTTAGTCTTTTACTTTTCTTCCCAGTACTCAACCGCCACCTGATATGTGATACATATTTGAATGTATTTTAGATGGCTTATCATCCCTTCCTCTACTTAGGAGTTAGCTCCTAGAAGCTACATTTTATCTATTGCATGATTCCAGTGACTGGAATTGTAGCTGGCACACAGTAGTGTATTCATACATACTTGCCGAATAAGTGAATGAACAAATGTAAGACCTTGATGTATTTGAGGCATTTGTTTATTTATTTAGAGATAGGGTCTCACTCTGGCTGGAGTGTAGTGGGGCTATCTTGGCCTACTGCAACTTCTACCTCCTGGGTTCAAGTGATTCTCCCACCTCAGCCTCCTGAGTAGCTGGGACTACAGGAGCATGCCACTATGGCCAGCTAATTTTTGTATTTCTAGTAGAGACAGGGTTTTGCCATGTTGCCCAGGCTGGTCTCGAAGTCCTGGGTTCAAGTGATCCACCTGCCTTGGTCTCCTAAAGTACTGGGATTATAGGTGTGAGGCATTGCTGGATGACAACATTTTATTGACCCTTTTATAGAGAAAGCATGTGCATGTTTGTGTTGTATGGGTACAGAAGTCTGGCACAATGTTGCCCAGCATTGGGGAGACACCCCTGGCCCCTGCAATGACCCTTTGTGACTTCTGATATGTAAATCTTTGGAAGTATACCTTTCTAGTAACAGCCATCTTATTTATGGCTAATAACAGGGTCTTGGGAAATGCTCAAGAAGCTGGCATGATTTTTTTTTTAAATAGTTCTTTTTATTACTGCTGTATGCTGGGCACTGTAAATATATGCTGGGTACTATATTTAGCACTTTACATACATCCTTACAACTCTGCAAGATAATCATTAATATTCCCAGTTTACCAGTGAGAAGATGGAAATTAAATAATTAAGTCACTCTGGTGGTAAGTAGTACCAGTCATTACTGAAATCCATATCTATGGAATTTCATGGTCTGTGATACTTACAGAACTAGAAAGCTGCATAATGCTGGCCAGGATGTTTTGTATCAGATTCCAGTTTCACCACCATGATAGGTGGTGGCAGGTCTCAGACAGACAAGGCTCTAAAATTCCCTTTCTCCTGTTTCTTGTGTCAAGGACACAAGTATCCTTTTGTATTCATTGCCAAGGACAAGAAGATTTCTTCCATGGAGCTTAGAGGTAAAAAAAAAAAAGTTCTTATAAGGATTCACTTACTGGAAGTAAGAAAAACAGTTTTAATTGCTTTTTCCAATTACAAAAGCTATATATATAATTTCAGGACTTTTCTTGGGCTTTCTAAATAAAAACCTACAGCAGAAAATGGGTGTTAGTAGTGGTGTGGTTTTGAGGATGACAAAAGGTGGGAATCCAATCCCTGACATAGCTCTTTCTTATTATGACATAGGGGAGCCAGAGATCACCTCCAACCTCCCTTTTACCTCTTAATGAGCTCTCCAGTTGTATCTAGAAACTACACTGACTCCAGAAAGATTACCAAGAGAAATGTATACACATTTTATTAGTTTTACATGCACATGGGGATCTTCACAAGAGAGTGAAGTCTAAAGAAATGGTCAAAGTAAGATGCTTTTAACTTATTTATTTTTAGACAAAGAAAGATAAATTTGAGAAGAAAAGCCATGACAAAGAAAATCTGGCTCCAGTAAATAGCTAATCAGGCATGAGCAGGGCAGGAGAGGGCTCCCCCTCATATACACACACACATCAGGAATGTCAGGCAACCCTCAAGTGATGGTCAGGCAGTTGTTAACTGTCTCTCTAAAATAATAGTTGGTCACAGCCCGCACCAGGGAAAGGCAGTTTCCTAATAGAGAACTCTTGGTAATCAGCGGCTTCCTGATAACATCTTAGGAGCTGGGCAAGTGGGCTCAAGCATGCGCATGTGGACAGCCTACCCCAAGGGAAGAATCAGGAGAGAAGTAATGCAAGGCCCAAAAAGGAGGACCCCAGAAGTATGCGAACGTATAAAACCCCAGGTCAAAATGTCAAACCACGCACTAGATCTCATCAAGTCACCAGCTTGGCCCTCTTTCAAGTGTACTTCCTTACATTCCTGCTCTAAAGCTTTTTAATACTTTCACTCCTGCTCTAAAACTTTTTTTGGTCTCTCCTGCCTTCTGCCCCTCCGTCAAATTCTTTCTTCTGAGGAGGCAAGAATTGAGGTTGTTGCAGATCTGTAGGGATTTGCTGCCCGTAACTTACTTTTGAGCCGGTGTCTGAGATATGGGCAACTGCTAACATATTTTGGTGCCCTATGACTCGAGTAACTTCCACGACTCACAAAGGCAGTAACATTTTCTAGGGAGTCACTAGAAGATATATATTAAAAATCTCCTATATCTCCTAGTGGAAGATAAGGTTACTTTGTTAAGAATGTTTATTCAGGTCCACCGAAGCCTTCAAATCCAAGCCTTTGGTGATAAGGGCTATTTTCTCACTGTGGTAGGGAGAGGATGCCCCTTCCAGAGAAATCTTTATGGCTTGCTGCATAGGAAGAGGCAGGTCAGCTTGCCCTTTCTGAAACTACAATTTCTCCAATGTTTTCGACTCGAAATAATCAATATACCAGTTAGGCATATTTTAGAATGGCACATCTTCACTCCTTCAGCGTCTTGTCCTGGGTACTTAACCGAGATGACCAAATTTGAACAGGCGTACAGGTTCGTAGGTATATGGAGTTACTTTATTCATCCCTCTGAAAGATTGCAAATAGGACTAGCAATTCCCAGAGGGAAATTTCTAAGCAGCCAAAGAAGGACTCACAACCCTATTGCCGAGGACTAAAAATTTTAGTCCAATACAAAACATAGAACTCAAATTGAAGGAGAAAAGACTATCAAGAGAACAAACAGAAGATGAATCGGGGCTTCCTTCCCGCTCTTTATTGCCCGTACACACTGTCTACACTCCTTTTGGCCATGTGCTCTTTATACCGTTTTTAAATGTCCCTCCACTGGTAAAAGCTGTCGCCTCGCTTCATTTCACTACCCGCTTCTCCCAGGGTTAGCAGCACCTCCAGGCTCATAGTGCACTTGGTAGGGAGGACAGGGTTTTATCCACGCGGCCTTAGAGCTGGGTCTCGGTTGCTGGATAACACCCTTTTATTGACCCTTTTGTGGAGGAAGCGTATTGAGCAGATGCAGAAATCTGCGAAGGACGCTGCACAGCGTCGTCCAGCGCGGGGGACACGCTCCCGGCACCTCACTTGCACCCACCCAGGTGCGCTAGCAGGTGGGACCAGGGTGGGCAACAGATTTCGCTCCCGACAATTTGGCACCCAGAGCTCCCTCCGCTGCGGGTCCCCGAGGAGACGCCGGTTTCCCCGCCCATATCGCGTAGTTCCGGTCACGTGCCGCCGCGCCGCCCAATCAGCGCCCGGAGCCCGAGGGCTCGCGATTCAAACTGTTGCTCCGCCGGCTGGCGGGGATCCGCGCTGGCGCGGCTGCGGCCGCTGCTGCCTACGCGCCATGGAGCACCGCATCGTGGGGCCCGGGCCTTACCGGGCTACTAGGCTGGTGAGTGAGTGTACGGGGGCCTGGGCGGGGCCGCCGGTGCCGCGAGCCCCGGGTGTGCGCGCGGACAGAGTGCTTGTCAGTCTTCGCTTCTGCAGGCCAAAGGGGCCCAGGTGTGGGGCATTTCGACTGGAACTGCTGGAGTTACCGTTTAGTGGACGAGGCTCAAAGTAGGGCTGACGAGGCTCAAAGTAGGGCTGACGGGGCCCAGAGCTCAGCCGTCCGGGAGTGAGTGCAGCTTTGTCCCCGAGATGTTGACTGGGTTCTCGGCAGTAGATGGCGCCTCTCTATTTAAAGGCCCCAAGACCAGGCAGCTCCCTGCCTTTTGTCCTCTGGAATCTAACGGACCTGGTCGGTTACCTGAGAGCCACTACGTACCCTGTAACGCTCAGCTTTCGCGGCAGTCTAGGCAGGGCGTGTCTCCTTTCTGAGTAACACCTAATGACACTGACAATGTATTCGAACGAACGGTGGTGCCCAGAACAGAGGAGCATCGCCCTGGCCACATTTCCGGCCCCTGGCGTTTCTGTTTCTGTCAGCACCGATGTAAATGAGGATCTGACCCGGACAGATTGTTTAGAAGAGTCTTTGCTGACCCTTAGGGTCCTGGGTGCTGTTTATTTTTTTATTTTTCTCTCTGGGATTCAAGCTTTGGTATTGAGGTGTATTTGGTTTGCTTTATGACCTGGAGCAAGTAACTTTAGTGATTTCTACCTCAAAGGCTTACCATAACGCAATAAAGGGTAAATTTGGTAATGCCTGTGACAAGTTTTTAGAGGACTTTCTATGGAAGTGTAATGGTAATTTAGGAGGATGGTAACTTGCTCCTTGGTCTGCCAACCTCTGGCCACATTTAACGTAGGAATTACTCTCATCGCTCCATGCATCATAATGAATACACAGGAAAAGGTGGGAACTAAGATCCAAACTCTTACTCAGCTAGACTCATGAAGAGGTGAGGATGCTGGGATACAAATAATGTAAATAGGGTTTCCTTTTCTTTCCAAAGCCAGCCACACACTGTGGCCAGTGGGTCAAGCCAGAGCTGAGAAGGCCAGCGCTGGAAGAGAAATCGTAGTTGGAACTGGTGAGCTCATAGATCAGCCCGTAGATCACTTAGGCTCATGAATCACTGAGAATCTGATGAAGATTAAGGATCCTCTTCACAGAAAACTGCACATGCCACATACTCCTTAAATTTTATATGATTTAAGGTGACTTGGAGCCAGGCACCATGGCTTATTCCTGTAATCCCAGCACTTTGGGAGGCAGAGGTGGGCAGATTACCTGAGGTCGGAAGTTTGAAACCAGCCTGGCCAACACGGTGAAACCCTGTCTCTACAAAATATACAAAAATTAGCTGGCATGGTGGTGCACATCTGTGATCTCAGCTACTCGGGAGGCTGAGGCAGGAGAATCGCTTGAACCCGGGAGGCAGAAGTTGCAGTGAGCCAACATCAGGCCATTGCACTCGAGCCTGGGCAAAAAGAGCGAAACTCTATCTAAAAAAAAAACCCTCCATATTAAAATAATAATAATAAGGAAGCTTGGGAGAGTCTGCAACATTGTTTTATTTGGCATAAAGAAAAGAATTTTATTTGCTCATCCTTTGGGTCAATTCTGGGCTAGACTCATGTCAATGGTTTTTTTTGTGGAGGTCACTCGTGCACAAGTAATGTGACTTGGATGGTCTGGATGATGGAAGATGGCTGCTTGACTTGGTTCTGGCTATTACCTGGGCCAAATATCTTTAACAGGTTATCTGAGGCATATTCGCTTAGTGGTCTCATGGTTCCAGCATAGCTAAAAGGAAGTTTGAGCTTGAGACTTTTTGTTCAAATCTCATTGGTCAAAGCAAGTTAAACAGCTAAGACCAGATTCTAGAAATTCAATCCCACTTCTTGATGGGCAGAGTGGCAAAACCACAGAGGTGCATGTGGAGATGATGGGAGGATTTATTGCACTCATCTTTGCACACAGTTTATACAGACACCAGAATGATCTGGGGTCAGGGCTATTGGTAGGTCTAACTTTAGGGATAAGGGTTGTACCTTATCGGGGACTTTCAAAAATGTTTGCTCTCTTTTAGGAATGGAAAAAAAATTCCCTCACCAATTTCTTTACAGCACTCACACAAGGAAATCATAGCGAGGCTTTGGTTCTTGGTGTGACTGGTCTTCATTCTTTCTGCCTTAGTCTAAAAAAAAAATTACTTTATAATTGGAATTGTATTTTAGTCTCATATCCACAGAATTGTATGAAGTACCTCTTTTCATGGATGCAGAGGACCCATACTGCTGGATTCTTGAGTCATATTAAAATATTATCAAAGGAATTTATTTAATTAAAAAAAGATGCTCTCTGTTCTCTAGAAGTCTTCAGTCCCTAACAAATGCTATTCAGGCTAAATTTAGGGTAAGAAGATAAATAACATGGATAATTAATGAAACAAATACCTCAGTTTTGTCAGAATTTCCCAGGTAATCAATTCAGTTTTCAACTTTATAGTGTTTGAGGAACATAATATTAAACTGAGATTTGGAAAACACAGAAAAGAGTAGCCAATTTTTTTTCCAAAAGTGAGTATTCCTGCTGTCAGTGATTGCAGCCAACATTTAAGATGCTTTTTTGCATTGTAAAATCTATAATCTGTACACTGAATCCCCAGTGTAATTCAGCTATGCCTTAATAAAGCTTTTGCTAGGTAAATCATGTATTTAATATTTGAGGCTAGTTCTCTCTTTACTTATTGGACCTAGCTGGCCTTTCCTCCCTTCATCTGCGGCATACAATTTCCCCTTTTTTTCCATCGTACTCACTCAAGTCTTTCTTCAGAGAAAGGTTTGTAAAAGTCTTTTGGGATACAAAAACTAGGTCTCTTTTCATAGTCACTTTACTTTCTCAAAGCATGTACAGCTCCATTTTCTAAAGGACCAAAGTCTTATTTGAAAATAACATTTTATGGACTAGGTAAAATGTTATGGCAAAAGTCAAGTGACAGCCCCAACTCATGATAAATATGAAGCTAATTAGCCATTTATACATTTTCGTTGAAATCACTTTCATATAAATATGAAGCTAATTAACCATTTATATTTTTTCATTGAAATCACTTTCATTTTTGTAAACCTTGTATAGTTTATTCCAGTAAAGAGAAAGAATTTTTTTTCTAGAAATTGCTAAAATCTTATCTTTGAACTTATTCTGAGTTATATATATGGTCTGATGTAACTGATAAACTTTAAAAGACATATAGCTGTCATTGAATCTGAGAGTTAGAATGGCAAGATCACATAGTGAGGATGTGGCAAGTATAGGTGGATCTAGGATTGGTTGTCACTAAACTCCCAGACCAGTCAGTCCTCTTTATAGCACTGCTATCATAATATTTTTGGTACTAAGAGGAAAGGAAATGGAATATCCTGAAAAAAAGAACAGGAAGCACAGCACTAGGTGTGTGTCTTATAGTTTGCCTCATCATGTTAAACGAAAACAATTGTATGATTTTTTTTTTTTTCCCTGAGAAACTAGGGGACTGAAATTAATAAGTAAAGCAAAACAAAAAATGTTTTAAAATCATAAAATAAATCTGCTTTGTTCCATTTGCTATAAAGATTCTCTTCAAATATAATGTCATGAAAAAAATTCAAGCTCTTCTTGTTCTTTGCTGACATAGGATATTTTGTTTCCAATGTGACTGAGAATGGTATATTGCTAGATTATTTAAAGATAATTCTTTTTCTTTCTGAGCAGAGTAGTCAGATAAGCCCTTAGTTATATTTGGAAATAAGTAGGAACAGAGACCAAGGTGACCTCAGTAGGTTTTGAAAAGTCTAAAGTATCTCATATATTAAGAAAATATAACCCAGAATGACAAATGCCATTCAAAATCAAAATAAGTGGTCAACAGTCTATTTATATCTTCTCTTTTAAAGAGGGGCAGTGAGACTTTGATAAAGATGTCTTATTAGACACTTTCTAGTATAAAATAAAAGTCAGTAGCAATAGAGCCGTTAAAAATCCATTCTGAATCCTAATGGATTTTTTTTTTCCTGTCTGGGAGAATGCAATGAATTGACAGCTCATGCTGAAGAGTAAAAGTATGAGAATTGAAAAAAGTCTTCCCTCACAAAGAGAAATGAACTTCACAGAAAAAAGTTTTCACATTTCTTCACAAAGAAGACAGGGACCTTGTCCTACCAGAGATTTATACTTGGTGTTAATTGACCGTAACGACAACTGTATAGTATTACACAGGAACAGATAGTTGCTCAATGGGATAGGAACAATGAAGAAAGGTGATAGAAAAGCATGGCATAATTGCCTCTTGATATAGTTTGGATGTTTGTCCCCTCAAAATCTCATGTTGAAATGTAATCCACAATGTTGGAGGTGGGACCTAGTGGGAGGTGTTTGGGTCATTGGGGCAGATCACTCGTGAATGTCCTGTTGCTGTCCTCATGATAATGAGTGAGTTTTCACTCTGAGTTCATGTGAAATCTGATTGTTTAAAAGTGTGGCACCTCTTTCCTTGCTTTTTTGCTCCCCTTCTTGCTGTGTCACATGCCTCCTTCTGCCTGCTTCCGCTTAACCTTTTGCCTTGAATAAAAGCTTCCTGAGTCCTCACCAGAACCTGAGCAGATGCTAGCACCATGTTTCTCGTATAGTCTGCAGAACCGTGAGCCAATTAAACCTCTATTCTTTATAAATTACCCGGTCTCAGGTATTTCTTTATAGAAATGCAAGAATGGACTAAGATAAGTACAACTCTCCATCCAGAAAAAAATAGAGATCTCCTCTCTCCCACCATAAAAAATTCAGTTAAAGCTTTAAATATTAAAACAGATACCATCTAAAATATTAAAAGAAAATTTTGATAAATATTTTAATACCTCAGGATGAGGAAGCTTTCTTAAGAGAATAAACCCTGAAGTGATAACGAGAATGGATATTTATTTCCTTATAAAAACATCAACATCTACAACAAAATCATTGTATAGCTAGAGACTTTGTAAATAAATTGATAGGCTAAGAGAAAACATTCTTAACTTTTAAGAAAAGGTTTAATATTTTATATTTAATCATCAGTACATATTAAATATGTATAGTACATGTCAGACACTTTTTTGTGAGGGTATTGAACTGAACAAACTTGATTAACTTTGCTGACTTCTGTGCCCTTAACCATTAACAGATAACCAGTACTTAAAATTGATTTTAAAAAAGAGACAACCCAGTAGAAAAATGGCAGGTTTCAGAAGAAGAAATGAATATGACTAAAGGTAAAGATACAAAAATACAAACAAAATATGAATATATCACTTCTTTTACATAGATTGGCAGAAATGAAAGGAATGATAACATTGAGGGTAGGCTAAATTGTAAGGCTTTAAGCTCCCACGTTGTTGGTGGAAGTGTGAATTGCTATAGCTGATTTAAATAGGCTGATACTTTTTAGAAATCTATCAAAAATAAATAAAAGCTTTGTTAGTTTAGGTTATATAAACAAGTATATACTTGTAACACATTTGTAAAAATTGAACTGGGCACAGCTTGGATGACGATTAGTTAGAGAATGGCAGAAGAAATTAATGAACATTCTTAAGAATGGGCTAGATGTGCAGATATGACACAGAGAGATATCTATGTTAGGTGCAAGAGCAAGTTGTAGGATACAACATGACTGATCTCATTTCTTAAAGTGGTGGCAAATAACACATATACAAAGGAAAAATTCTATGTGTCTGTATGTGATAGGTATGGAGTAAGACATGCAGACTCTTTTGTGTATACTTCTGTATTTAATTTGTTTCACTGAGTGTTATTACTTCTGTAATTAAAAGAACAAACAGAAGAACTGCTAACCAGACTGGGTCAATTAATGGATATATCTAGTGATAGTTGCAAATATTGGGTCACAGAGAGCCATGACTTCATTATGTTTGTGTAATGCATGAAGTGTTATACATTAAGTAATTTTAGTTCATGATTATGATTGTTCAACCAACATAAAATAAAAATATTTTTTATTCCCCTCCCACCAGGCCCCACATACTTGATTATGCCTTTTTGGTGCAAAAATGCCAATGATAAATGAAAGCTAGGTGTCAGAGCATTTATTTAAAAAATCAATAATCAATGATTTAAAATATGTGAAAATTGTTTAAAGGTGTGATAATGTCCGTAGGTACTTAGTATAGTGAAATGACAACTTGAAGAAAAGTTCGTAGCCCAGGAATCCAGATCTTATTTGCAGACTAAGTACCTGAATGACATTTGCCAAGTTGTGTATCCTGCTAAAGTCTTGATTTTGTCCCAAGGATTTTTTCCAGCTCTAGAATAGATTGAACCTTAAAATTTAAGATATGGCCGGGCGCGGTGGCTCACGCCTGTAATCCCAGCACTTTGGGAGGCCGAGGAGGGTGGATCACGAAGTCAAGAGATCGAGACCATCCTGGTCAACATAGTGAAACCCCGTCTCTACTAAAAATACAAAAAATTAGCTGGGCATGGTGGCGCGTGCCTGTAATCCCAGCTACTCGGGAGGCTGAGGCAGGAGAATTGCCTGAACCCAGGAGGCGGAGGTTGCGGTGAGCCGAGATCGTGCCATTGCACTCCAGCCTGGGTAACAAGAGCGAAACTCCGTCTCAAAAAAAAAAAAAAAAAATTAAGATATATCCTGGACATTTTATATATTATCCTTATATTTGAGGAACACTTTTTAAACAAAGGACTTTTATAGTCATGATCTAATTTGATCTTAGAATAATCTTGTGAAGTGGGTGGATAGGTAGAGAAGTTAAATCAGTGTTCTTGGACTCTATGGGCTCCCTTTCTACTATTCATTATTTAGCCTTTGCTCTGCTTTTCCTGTTTACGTACATTCCCTCCTTCATCCATTCACTTCGTTTCTTCACCTCCAACCTCCCTACTATCTTCCATATCATGAAGACATGATTGTGAGTTAGTGGGATTAAATTTTGTGGGTTTGAAAAGCTGGTTTAAAAAAGTAGAAAAAGTGCTGGGCATGGTGGCTCATGCCTGTAATCCCAGCACTTTTGGGAGGCTGAGGTGGGTGAATTACCTGAGATCAGGAGTTCAAGACCAGCCTGACCAACATGGTGAAACCACGTCTCTACTAAAAATATAAAAATTAGCTGCATGTGGCACATGCCTGTAATCCCAGATGCTTGGGAGGCTGAGGCAGGAGAATCGCTTGAAACCGGGAGGCGGAGGTTGCCTTGAGCCAAAATCTTGCCATTGCACTCCTGCCTGGGCGACAGAACAAGACTCCGTGTCAAAAAAAAAAAAAAAAGTAGAAAAAGTGAAAGACCGATTAAGTACTTGCTTGTTGAATACGTAGAGTGGGTTACACACTGTGCTACACATCCGGGGTGCATGCATACCCAAACCCACTTCTGCCCGTCAAGCACCTGCTGTTGTATACTCAGGAATTACTAGTGTGGCTGAGAAGGTTGGCCATCAAAGATAAAAGAGAAATAGGACAATAGTTTCTCAGGTGGTTGGGCAGCAGAGAATATGAAGAGAAATCTGAAATAAAAGGTATGATTATAAGGGAAAATATGACCCAGGTTTGGTCAAAATTAAAAAAAAACAACCTCAGATCAGAAATATAGTTTAAAGAAAAATGTGAAGTTAGAAAATCTGATTTAAATAGGAACAGAGGTGAGAAATAAAAGATTCAGAGTTTGTAAAGTGTCAGACTTGACAGAGAAGAGTAAGAGAAAATGAGACTGGCAGGGAGGACTGGCAGGAAGCCTAGGTTTCTAAAAAGATGTTGAAGTATTTATATAGGAAGAAATTAGAAATATGTTATACAATAAAAGTTGCCCTATATTGCTTTTTCAAAATAGATGACTTTTCCTTTTTTAAAACAGTTTGTTGTATATTCATTTAGCTTTTCACATGCATATACTAAAACAGATAGGATCAGATTATATGTAGTGTTTTGTACATTTTTCTTCTACTTAGTTATAATTGTGATATCTATTTCTATCTAGAACTATTGATAGTATTTTGTTTTATGGCTCTTCCATGCTTCAGTCAGTTTTATTCAAATTAGTTCTAGTTTTTGTCTGATTATAAAACAACAAATTAGTTCTAATTTTTCTCTCATTGTAAAATTTATAAATATATAAGTATATAAAAATACTTATAAATGCTTTCTCTGAAAAAACACTCAGGTTTATTAAATATGCTTCAACATGTTTAAATAAAATTTAAGTTGTAAAAACTTTTATTTTTCTTTGAGACAGGGTCTCATTCTGTCACCCAGGCTGGAGGGCAGTGGTGCAATCATGGCTCACTGCAGCCATGACCTCCCAGGCTCAAGTGATCTTCCTACTTCAGCCTCCTACCTGAGTCTCCCGAGTAGCTGCAGCTACGGGCGCACATCACTACACCTGGCTAATTTTTAAAATTTTGTAGAAATGAGGTTTTTCCATGTTGCCCAGACTGAACTCAAACTCCTGTTCAAGCAATCTGCCCATCTCATCCTCCCAAAGTGCTAGGATTAGAGGTGTGAGCCACTGCACCTGGCCTGTAAATGCTTTTTAATCTCTTGTATTTCTGCTTCTATATGGTGAATCCCTAAAAGTAAAGTGGCTGAATAAAAAGGGATCACATTTTATGTAAGCATTTATTAAACAAGTACTTATTAGAGTCTTTTCTGGAGCTAGCTTTAAAACAACATGGAGATGAGACTGTTATTTCCCTTTAGCATTTTTGTATTTTCAGCAGACTGTAGGTTGAACATAGATTTTTTAATTAAGTTATATATTTGAATATAAAGATTGGTTCTACCTCTTATGAGGTGGGTAGTTTTGAGTAAATTTCTTAATTCCTTCTGAAAGATGGTTATTATGAGGATTACATATATACAAAGACACGATAGGGAGACAAGTTTGTAATATATTATAGTCTAGCGGGAACAAAAAAGTCATTTATTTGCTTCTTGATTTCCTGCTTATTGTTGTAACTTCACAGATAAAAGGATAAAGAAGCTGAGTTGTCATGAAGTTATTTGAAAGTAACATTTAAGAGAGATACCTGGTTTTTGTCTTCAAGGTTGCTATGAGACTTAGCAGTTCACGTACCCCCTATTGGCATCTTGCAGTGGAAGGAAACTGGATTTTTTTCAGTTCTTAACCATGTGCCAGGCCCTGTGCAACCAGTATATGGCAGAACTGGGATATGAACTCAGGTCTGACTGCATACTTCATGTTTTCTCCATTCCACAGTCATTGATTCTGTTATCCTGAAGTAGTCCAGTGTTTCTTAACTTAAATGTTAGAGTTATTATGTGGTGAGCTTTGCCAGCAGTGTATTACAGTGAGTTAGTAGGCACTTGATCTGACAAAGCAAGGTTCCTGAATAAAGTGGAAGCGATGGGATATATATTCCCTGGATTTAACTGATGTGGATCCAATCAGTGTGTGGTGTGCTGTTTCTTAGCAGACCTCTCATTTTAATTTCCATGACTTTTTTACTCCCCAAATCTGAAATTTTCTGAGCTTCTGGGGCCATGTTTTTATTTAGTACAAATTTCTGGAGAAAAGTGTTAACTGCACCAAAGCCACATAGTTATTGGCAGAGGCTGGACTAACGGCTGATGGAGACTCCATTCTGGGGTCTTTCTGGTGTACTCACTCAGCTCTGACAGCCACACCCACCCTGATAATATTAATAAATACCACAGCAATGATGCTATAATGGCTAACATTTATTAAGCACTTCCTTCGTGACAGGCACTGTGATAGGCTTCACCAACATTATCTCATCAAGTCTTTGTAACAACCCTATCATGTGGGTACTGTATTATATCTGGAGAAATGGAGGCTTGACTAGCAATGAGTCAAAGGTTGCCCTGCTGGTCAGTTGTAGAACAGGCCTCCCAACCCAGCAGTGTTTGACTTCAGAGTCTGAGCTTTCTCTGCCTTATCTACTTTTCAATGTGGTATCTGAAGATGTCATGCACACTTAAACTTCTAGGTCCTTTCCAAAGAAACATGAGGTAGTTTTAAACTAATATGTATTATTTGAAGTATCTAGTAGCTATTCTTTCAAAAAGCTTTGTTTTGCCTGTAAGCAAAAACCAGATCTTCACTTTTCAAAGGTTTGTCTTTGTGGCCCTGAGCTGTTTGATATCAGGTACTGTATTATCTTTTTCATCTCTTTTCCTCTCCTGCTATAATACCTTTCACATAATAAGCAATTTAGAAATATTTGCTGAATGAAAGTGAAGTCATATTAAACAGGGGGTTCCAAAAACCCAAGTTTGCATAGTGGCCTTAGTTTTAATCATTATTTACTGTATGTTTTTCATTTATGTAAAAATCCATTAATAGGGAAACTTGATGGCAATCTCCTCAAAAAATATTTCTTGAATGAATAAATGATGAACTACCCTTGAAATGTTGCATTTTCTTTAGAGTTTTTTTTCCATCAGTAGTTTATATTTTTGAGGCCAGGTGTCATGGTTCACTCCTGTAATCCCAGTACTTTGGGAGGCTAAGGTGGGAGGATCACTTCAGCTCAACAGTTCAAGACCAGCCTGACCAACATGGAGAAACTCCATCTCTACTAAAAATACAAAAATTAGCTGGGTGTGGTGGTGAGTGTCTATAATCCCAGCTACTCAGGAGACTGAGGCAGGAGAATTGCTTGAACCTGGGAGGCAGAGATTGCAGTGAGCCGAGATTGTGCCACTGCACTCCAGCCTGGGCAACAAAGCTAGACTCCACCAAAAAAAAAAAGTTTCTATTTTTGTTTTAATTGTGGTAAAATATATGTAATATAAAACTATTTTAACTGTTTTTAAAAAATCCTTTTTCTTTCCCCCAAAATTGGATGTCATATTTTAGCTGTTTTTTAAGAGTATAGTTCTATGGCACTAAGTACTTTTACAATGTTGTACAGACATTACTATCATCCATTCTCCCAAACTTTTCTTTTGAGTTTGAAGCCTGTAAATAAAACATTTTCAAGACTCTACCTGTTATTCAAGCAGTTTAAGTGGAAATATCGCGTTCATTGCTTTATTTGGGATGTAGTAACCTTAAAAAAATCAGTTGATTACTAAATGGCATTCTCTTTCTTTCCCCTAGTGGAATGAGACCGTGGAGCTTTTTCGTGCTAAGATGCCGTTACGGAAACATCGCTGTCGTTTCAAGAGCTATGAGCATTGTTTCACAGCAGCTGAAGCTGTGGATTGGCTGCATGATCTGCTGAGGTGCAATCAAAACTTCGGCCCTGAAGTGACTCGCAAACAAACGATCCAGCTGCTAAAAAAATTCCTCAAGAATCACGTTATTGAAGACATTAAGGGAAAATGGGGTCAGGAAGATTTTGAAGACAATCGTCACTTATACAGGTAATGGCAACATTTAACCTGGAAGGTGAGGGATCATGGGGGATGAGTGAATCTGCTCCAAGTCTGTTGAAGCTTCCTGATGTGTAAGAATTTACCTTGTTCACTGAACAGTGGGTCTAGTTGTGATTTGTTGAGTGGAGAACAGAATGTGTTGCTACCATAAAACCAATTGCAATTTTTCTTGGCCTCTTAGAGCACCCCAGAGCTGTGTTTTGTTGCAGTGCTTTTTCAGTAAGGAAATTTTTTCATGCCTTTTGCTTACCTGGGAAGATGGCGACCATACTTAGTCCTTCTCCTGGAGAATCTGAAATGGGTGAAACAGTAGCTCTGGGTTCAGCTTTTCTAAGCAATGAGGTTTGGTATATTCAGGAGGTTAGTAGCAGAGTGTGTGTGATCTTTAAACAGCTCAGGGCCCATGTGAACAATTATGCTAGAATTCCCTGATGTCTCAGATTAAGCCTGCCAATGTGAGTCTGCTTTTCTGCAAATATTTTTGCCCATGTTTCAGTGCTATTTTATGATGTGGACACTTACCACCAGATAATCCAAGGGAAAATGAAGATTGCTCGTCTTGCACTTCCCTTCTCAATGCATGCTTGGCAGTTTTATTGCTAGAGGTGGAGGGGACCAACCTAAGATTCACATATGGGAGAAGACCAAAGAGGAATGAAGTTACACAGGTCTATAAAGGAATTGTTGGATTATCTACAAAGATTAAGAGAAGGAATGGAAAATATGGACCCTTAATATGTGCTTTCTTTTAGTCTAGCTAAAAAATAAGGAGTGTGATTACAGTATGTTCAGTGAGGGCATTCCACTGGGACACATGGCTTTGCACAGGGAAAACCTGGCTCTTTCATACCGGAACCATTTCTTTGTCTCCCTCTTGGCCTACCTGCTGAGAAAGGCAGAGCAGGGTGAGGGTGTCTTTCCTGAGTGCACAGGGTGAAGAACAGACATGCCGTACATTAGAATCTAACTTCCTCATGGAGTTTCATCGGCAGTCTCTTGCGCCCAGGTAATCAGTACTGTCATCTAGGCAATTAGTCATCTCTCCATTTGGCGGTTAGTTTGACTTTGCTGATCCCACTTTTAATTAGGATATGGTGTAATCTTGACCTATTCTGAGACCTTAGTACTTAATAGCATCAGACAGTGGAAATTTTAGCCTTGATTCTATATGCCACACTTTATTGAGAATTCTTAAATGATTATTTCTCTTGGGAAACTCTAATTGTTTCCCAATTAATTGTTTGTACCCCATCAAGCTAGAACGCTTCTGAAAGATTCTCCGGATGAGTAACTTCCAGTCTGTTCTATTGTGCCCTTAAATTGGGTACCTCCCATCGAGTCTTAGGAGGCTTTATGAGTCCTCAGCAGAGTAAAATAGGAGCCAACCACCCAGCACTAACTGCCAGAACGTGTTTCACTTCAATATTAAGACTTAACCATGTATTATCCCTTTTTAAAAAACAGTGTACACGACAGATTAAATTAATATATTAAATAATGATTTTTTTATCCAGTTTCTCTCCTAGAATGCTTGTAAGTCATAAATGGAACAGTATTTTTTGTTTCACCATTTACTACCTGAAAGTTCATTCTGGCTTTCCATTTTCTTGATTGGAAGTTGTGTAAGTTAACCACTGACTTTTGCCAATTACCTAGATTAATCTGGGATGAAATCTATTTAGACATGTAAATCATTTGTTAAGGTGCCCGTGCCTTGAATTGAGAGTGAGCTAATGAGTGTACAGGCAGCTGTTGCATACATGCAGGCTTCTCTTACATGCCAGTACTCCAGGAAAGAGCATTTGCTGTCCTACCTGCTGTATCTCAACTGCTTTTCTTGGGCGAAGAATACTACTGCCATTTTATGAAAACAGAGGAGGGTAGTTTGAATGAGAGGCAGGTTAGATTTGAAAATAGATGGAGAAGCCTGGGTTCAGGGGCTCACGCCTGTAACGCTAGCACTTTGGGAGGCCAAGGTGAGCTGATCACCTGAGGTCAGGAGTTTGAGAACAGCCTGACCAATGAGAGAAAACCCCTGTCTCTACTAAAAATACAAAATTAACTGGGTGTGGTGGCACATGCCTGTAATCCCAGCTACTCAGGAGACTAAGGCAGGAGAATCCCTAGAACCTGGGAGATGGAGGTTGTGGTGTGCTGAGATCACGCCATTGCACTCTAGCCTGGGCAACAAGAGCAAAACTCTGTCTCAAAAAAAAAAAAATAGATGGAGAGTCAATGAAATGTCAAAATCCAGGAACATCCTTGGGATTATCAAGCTTTGTCGAAAGGAGCTTTAAAAATTTATTTATTTAAATTAAATTTCATTAATTTTAAATTTATTTAAATTTTAGTTTAATTTATTTAACTTTTATTACCGTATAATAATGGTGCATATTTAGGGAGTACTGAGTGATATATTGATCCAAGTATCCAATGTGTAATGATCAAATCAGGGTAATCAGAATATTTATCACCTCAAACATTTTTCATTTCTTTGTGTTGGGAATATTCAAAAATTCCTTGTAGAATGAGTTAGGAAGAATTCTCTTAAATTTTTTGGAATAATTTGAGAAGAATTGAAATTAATTTTTCTTCAAAGGTGTGGTATAAATTATTAGTAGAGCTGTCCAGTCCTGGACTTTTCTTCATTAGGAGATGTTTTATTATGATTCAGTCTTGTTACTTGTTATTGATCTATTCAGATTTTCTATTTATTTCTGGTTCAATCATGGTAAGTTGTATGTGTCCATGAATATATCCATTTCCTTTAGGGTTTCCAATTTGTTACTTGTATTTATTCATGAAATAAGTTTTCTGTGCCTTTTCCCATCTCTTCACTTTCTGAAATGCTCAAGATACAGTTGTTTATTTGCTTAATGGTATCCCGTATGTTTTGTAGGCTCTATTTTCTTTATTCCTTTTTCTTTATTTTTATCAGATGGGGTTATTTCAAAAGACCTGTCTTCAAGTTAAGAAAGTTTTTCTTCTGCTTGATCTAGCCTATTGAAATGTTGGTTGCATGTTTTTTGTTTCATTCATTGAATCTTAATTTCCAGGATTTCTGTTTGATTCTTTTTAATTGTACCTATCTTTTTATTAAATTTCTCATTCAGAGCTGGGTGTGGTGGTGTGTACCTGTAGTCCCAGCTACCCAGAAGGTGAGAGTATTGCTTGCATATGGGAGTTTGAGTCCAGCTAGGGCAACATAGTGAGACCTTGTCTCTTTAAAAATATATATATTATTCAGATCACAAGTTATTTTCCTCATTTCTTTGTATTGTCTGTGTTATTTTGTATCTGACTGAGCTTCCTTGAGATCATTGTTTCAAATTCTTTTTCAGACGTTTCATTGATTTCCTTTTCTTTCAGATCTGTTAATGGAGAATGATTGTGTCCTTTTGGAGGTTTCATGTTTCCTTGCATTTTCATGTTTTTTATGTCTCAATGTCGATATCTGTGTATCTGGTGGAACAGTTGGTTATTCCAGTTTTATGGATTGGCTTTTGTAGGTAAAGACGTTTTTCCTGTAAATCTGTCTAAGTGTTGGCTGGTTAGGGTGCTTTCCCTTTGATTTTGGATATGTGCAGTAATTTAGTTTCTGTATTATTTCTTTGGCTGTAATCAATGCCAGTGGTGTCTGTGAGTTCCTCAGTGGCTTAGGTTGTTAGCAGAGGCTGTGGCAAGGCTTTTCTGGTGATGTGGATGCCAGGCAGGCTGATCCCGCAGCCCGTGGGTGGTATGTGTGTGCCCTTGGGTGGTGTTAGTGGGCAGGGTGTGATGGTCGTCAGGTCCCTGGGTAGTATATGCAGGAGCTGGCATTGATGGTGGGGTGCCTGGGTGGGTTGGTCTGAAGGGAATTGTTTTATAAGTAGTACTGAGAATACGGGAATAGACATTGAAGAGTTCTTGCTGGAAAGGAAGTAACTAATATCCTAGAGCTTCTGTGATATTCCAGCCTCATCACATAATTCATTATCTAACTCAACACCTGGAGATGGAAGTGGTAGTATCCTAGTTGTAAAGATTAGGAAATTAATAAGGCCAAAGTAACTAACTTGTCCAAAGTAATCCAAGTAGTAGTGGGAGAGTCAGGATTCAAAATGAGATCTTCATCTCTGAAGCCTATGCTCTTGTGGTATACCAGGCTGCCTCCATTTTCACAACATGAGGTTGACTTAGTTTATCAAATATATTAGTAAATGAAAGAATAACCACACAGAATAAGCAAGAAACATTTGGCCTAGTCAACAAGTTTATATTCACAGAGTTCTTGTAATGCATTATTATGTAATACATATTAAATGATGAACTGTCCTCTTCAAGAAGTTCTTCTCAAATAAAGGAGGTAAGGGAAACATAATCAACCAAAATACTTATATAAATATAGCAAAAGGGAGGTGGTTTCCTTGGTCTATGAATTAGAGAAAGCTACCTGAAATATAGGGGTTCTTTTTGTATATTTTAAAGAGAGGGAATTTGCATATGTATGTTAGAGAATTTTATTAAAAAGATGATGAATAAAACCCTTATTTTGAAATGTGTCAAAATGATTTCCAGATTTAAAAAATGCATGTCATATTTGTTTTGTGAATGCATTTAAATTTGTTAGATTTTTTTTTAAGACTCAAAATGTTCAGTATAGAAAATAGAAAGGAGGAGTGAATTTTAGTGTATAAGAAAGGAAAGCAAGTTTGTAATATCTGAATGCCTATAATAATAATGAGGTGTTGCAGAGATGTACCCCAGCACTATACTTCTTTACTATTAACCAACAGCAATTACTAGAAAGAGTTCTGGATTTGCTGCTGGTGAAAACAATTTTAGATTTCACTAAGTGGTGCTCATAGTTGAACCAGATGCTGTTGTCTGTATCTTAAAGCTTTATGACCTTAAACTTCTAATGGATAAGAAGAATGAATTACACTGCTTTATATGTTTATAAGAAATTTTGGTTTATGAAGCATTTCTACTCCTGTGATCTCATTTAATCTTTATGATTTCCTCTGATCTTTGCGATAATCCTATGAGGTGGACAGGTTACATATTTAATCCTCAGGGGATCAGACACTTTCCCCTTTAAAATGTCTAAACAAAACTCTAAGAATTTTCTGGTTAATAAATTCCATACTTACTGCTTCTGCCCATCTGTGTATGTGAACAATTATGTAATATTATTTAAACCTAATTTAATAGGTTCTATACAGATAAAAATAGATATTATGGTAATTGTTTGTTTTGGATTATTTAATGAAAAAAGTGTTTGTCCTGTTGTAGCTCTTTAGTAGGAAAGGGTTCTCTGGCATGGAGCCTGTACGTGGCCCCTGACTTGCTCTCATTACTGGTGCTAGCTCTGGTGGGTGGTTGAACTGAGAAGGTTTTCATGGCTTACAGGTAGAAATTCACTGGCTCAGATGGTAGGGGTTGAGATCTAACATGTAGGAACCATTTTCTTTTTATTCCCCTGCCTGTCTCATTTCTTTTTTTCTTTTCTCCTCTTTTTTCTTTTTTGTTTCTACCTCTATGTGTGTTATTCTCATGTTTCAACTTCTCTTTTTCTTCCTCTTTCTCTCTTTCTATTACTTTTCCCTCATACTTTCTTGTTTTTCTGGCCCATTTCCAAAATACTGATTATAATTTGAAACTAAAGTTCGTTATGTAGCTTTTGCCAGATATATTGAATAATGTTACTTTCACAGTTCTTAATGTAAAAAGCAGAGGAATCATACTACCCAGCTGGCTTAGTATATAAAGCCACAGAAGTTAACACTATGGTGTTGATGAAGTGATAGACATATAAATCAGTGGTACAGAATACAGAGTCCAGAAACGGATACATATAAATATGCCAATAGATTTTTTACAAAGATGTAAATTCAATTTAGTGGAAAATGATTAGTCTTTTCAGAAAATTATGTTGGAATAATTGGGCATCCATCCATATATATGCAAGAAAAAAAAGAAACTCACATAACCCTTATACTTCATAAAAAAATTAGTTCAAAGTGGATCACAGATTTGAATGTAAAACTATAGAACTTTTAGGAAAACAGGGGAAAAATCTTTGTTTTGGTATTAGGCAAAGAGTTTTTAGACATGACACTAAAAGCACCAAACATAAAGGAAAAAATATGATAAATTGGATTTCATCAAAATAACAATTTTTACTCTGTGAAAGACATTGGATGAGAGGATGAGAGGACAAGCTACAGATGGGGAAAATATTTGCAAACCACATATGTGACAGTCAGTGGCATCAAGAATATATAAAGAACTCATCAACTCAACAGTAAGTAAACAAGCAGCAATCCAATTAAAAAATGTGCAAGACTTGAAAAGACATATCACCAAAAGTATGCAGTTAGCAGATGAGCATTTAAAAAGATGTTTAATGTAGTATACGTTAGAGAGATGCAAATTAAAGCCCTAAGGAGATCCAACTATATATCCGTTAGTATGTTTAAAATAAAAATACTAATGATATCTAGTGCTAGTGAGGATGCAGAGTCACTGGAAATCTTATACACTGCTAGTGGACACCTAGATTGTTAGTCCCTTTAGAAAAGTTTGTTAGTTTCTTCTAAAGTTAGTAAGTACATTGACTATATGATTCAGCGTTCCTACTCCTGGGTATTTACCCTAGAGAAACAAAGACAATGTTTACACAAAAACTTGTAAGTACATGTTTATAGATTGCCAATAAGTGGAAATAACCTAAACATTCTTCCATGGGTGAATGGATAACTATTATACATCCATACAGTGTAGTATTGTTGGGTGGGAGAAGGGTGTGACTGCAAAGGGAGAGCAGGAAGGAATGCTTTTGAGAGTAATGGATTGTTCTGTGTCTTGATTTTGGTGGTAGATACACAAAAGGATACCTGTGTTAAACTTGATAGAGGATGATACACCAAAAACATTTTTTTTTAACCATATGGTAATAACTTTCTTAAGCTGGAGATTTGCAAAACCTGTATTTGTACCTCCAGTGAAAGAAACTCAAATTTAAGTTGTTTGAGGGAGGTGGCCCTTAAGTCATTTTCTGTGGCCCTGGGAAAAATTCTTTCATCACTACCCAATAGGTCTTTTGGACCAGTTTTAGATACCTCACCTTTAAATTAATGGACTACTTCCTCCCTCTAGTGGACATCTTTTGCTTTTCTAGGAAAGCACAAAATGTGTGAATGTGATTTTATTTTTCTTTTACTCATTTCATCATCATGGGTTGTTGTCCTGTGATTAGTTGGATAAGTTCTTAGCCTTACTGGGCATCAGTTTTCCCATACAGGAAATGACAGGGCAACAAAGTGATACCCTGTCTTTACAAAAAGTTGAAAAGTTAGCTAGGTGAAGTGGTGGTGTATACCATAGTCCTAGCTACTCCAGAGGCTGAGTGGGGCAGATTCCTTGAGCCCCGGAGTTCAAGGGTGCAGTGAGCCATGATGATGCCATTGTACTTCAGCCTGGGTGACAGTCAGAGACCTTGTCTCATTGAAAAAAGAAAAAAGAAAAAGAAAAAAGAAAAAAATGACAGGGAGGACTAGAACTTTAGTACTTTTTAGTACTAAACTTTCATGTTTCCAGATATGGAGTACCTATCACATGTTTTCCAATCTATGGCAGTGAAGGATCTAAAAAAGAAATATAACATGATTCTTTATCTCCCTAACTTTGTAATCTCTTTTGAGAGATTGTGTGTGTTTGTGTCTGTGTGTGTGTGTGTGTGTGTGTGTGTATGAAAAAGATAAGTAACAGAATCAAGACAGTATTTAATTACCTAAAATAACCCATAACAAACAATCAGTTACACTGGCAGTCATTGGGTTGACATATCTATTTTGTTTGACTTGCTTAGTGTGGTTTATTAAGTTTTTTTCTATCTCCTTTTTATTTTTAAATTTTGTGTATTTTGTAAAGATAATACATTTTTGTGGTTCAAAATTTACAAAGTGAGAAAGGGTATATGCAATGAAAAGCCTTCCTCACATATCTCTCCCCCAGCCACCCAGTTCTCTTCCTTATAGGTACCTGACATCATTAGCTTCTAGCACAGTATCTTAATACATTATGAACCTGAAAGTCTTTAGATGGGGCAAACTCACTTCAGTGGCCACATTCCCCACCATTTCTCTATAATATTATACCAGACTATATCACGATTATGTTTTCTACCTGGCCATTGTAGGAATTGTGTCTGTGATCCAGTTGGTGTGGACTGGAGTGTTTGGAACCTCATGGAACAGGAGGAGGAAGGGGAGGAGAAGGGGAAGGAGGGAGAGGAGGAGCAACCCTTCAGCCTGGGTCTGGAGAACAAGGTAGGATCTGGATAATAAGAAGGGATGGGAAGGAAAAGGATATTTCAGGTGTCAAAGATGGCAAGATCAAGGCTGTCAGAAACACACAAGTAAGCTTCCTGGGAGAAGAGGGAAGGAGGATGACCAGGCTGGAGCAGAAATCTTAGGTCAGGAAGTCGTGAGGGATACATTTGGTGGAATTTCTTACAGTTCTGACTATGGAGTAGGCTTTTATTTTAAAAGGAGAAGTTATTAAAGCCAGGCATAGTGGCATGTGCCTGTAGTCTTAGCTACTTAGGAGGCTGAAGCCAGAGGTTTACTTAAGCCCAGGATTTTAAGGCCAGCCTAGGCAACGTAGTGGGACCTGTCTCTTAAAAAAAAATAAAGAAAGAAAAAGAAAAAAACAGAGAAGGCAGCTACTGTAGTGTTTTGAGCAGTGATGGAGTCTTTGTTCTAGAATAGAGTTAATTGAATAATAGGAACAGAATAGATTGTAAGGCAGAGAAGCTGGTGAAGTGTTTAAGGTAACTGGTGAAAGTGATATTGCCTGGATGAGAATGCTAGCTGTGGGGCTGAAAAGGAAGGAAGGGCCTGTGTTTTATAGCCAAATTTCAGGCTAGACCCTGTAACTGCTCTGTATGTAGTAAATAAGCTTTGTTTGAAGTGTGATTTTTTTAAAACAAAATTTTAAACATATTGTTCATTAATCTGAAATTACTATTTTCATTTAGAATCTTTATTAATGTTTAGCATCTGCTTACAGAAGTTTGGAATGTAACTCTAACCCTTTTCAAGCCAATGACAATCCATAATACCTTGTAGCTCTTCAAACACACCTGCAGTGTTTAGTGGGTGTCTAAGTCTTTGTGATGGCTTTGTTCTTAGGTAATGTCTCAAGGGTTTTGGAGTCTCTGGAGCTGGGTGACTGTATCAGAGTTTCTACCCACATCCACCATAAGGTTCAAGAATGAATGTCCAGGTTGTTTTGGGGTAATGATGAAAAAAATATATAGGGGACACCTTTGTTGCTGCCAGGCATTTTTTTTCTATTTCTATTTCTTGCCAAACTCCTTTTCTATTTTGAGGGAATCCCCATTTGTGTGGGCCTTGGTGGGAGGCAGGGCCCTGTGCCCTACAGTGGAAGCTGAGGAGGGTGAGACACTCCTGCTTCCTACCCCTGGCAGTGAGGGCTCAGGCTTGTCTTCTCCTTGGCCATTGGTATGTTTCTCCTTAGGACTTTGAATCTTGGATGAGGCATGAAAAGGAGAAGGGACAGCTTAGAATCTCCTGTGACAGAAGTGGTGGCCTGCAGGAGCAAGGACAGAAGTACACAGAGGCATCCAGAGGTACTGGCAGTGGCTTTAGGACCAGATTGTTCCTGGGGTGTGAACTGACTCATGCTTTTTTTTTTTTTTTCTGTGTGTGCTGGGTGGCCTCCTGTTCCCCCTTGGTTTTGTCTCCCACCTCCACCCTGTTTCTCCAGCTCTCCAATTGATTTTGTGTCCTACTTGATATCTCCGAATTCCTTTATGGTTAAATCAGTCAGAATTGGTTTCTGTTCCATACAGCTGCAGCTAAGAACCCAGATTGATATAACAGGCAATGGCTGTAGAGTGAGCAAGACTGGGGCAGCTTTTTAGGCCAAGGAAATAGCACAATGATTATTTTGTGTATGTGACTGCAACAGATTATTACGTGTATGTGAAAGCAAAGCAACAGATCAGATTGGTCTGTAGCAATCAGAGATATGGGGGATGGATTTGAGTTCAGGAACCTTTGTAGGCACCGAGGCACAGGAGCAGAGTCTACCAAGTATCAGTAGTAGGCCAATTACATGTGAACCCAAGTTTCAAAGTAATATATTAAGCTGTTAAGTCAAACTGATTCTGGGGTTATATTATCACTGCCATCTTTGCAAAAGAGCCAGCACATGTAGGTAGGTGTGTTAAATAGAATGTTGAAATATACTGTCCTGAGTCATAAAAGATAATTCTTGGTGATTGATAGACTTTTGTTTTATAAAGTCCTTTTTTAAGGCTTTTTGGTGACTGACTCATGATAATTTCAAATCCACGGTTTATCCTTCTATCCTGATCCTTCATTTGGGGTCATAGTTCCTGCTGATTTCTTTATTCCTTCCCTTTATATTTATTTGTTTTAAACACTTGATCTTACCAACTGGCATTGATTTTTTTTTTTCCTTACCCAGGTTTCTCTGCTGAGAATTCATGATGCCTAGTTATTGTCCATGAGTGTCCTTAACCTATTTATGCCTGAGGTTGCAATTTTTTGCATTTTTGCAATCAGACCTTGGCGATGACCTTGAGCAGTAGGATATAAATAACTCCCACATGCTTAGTGTTCCAATAATGGAACACTAGGCATAATGAGTTTAAATAGGGAATGGAACAAAGGATTCTAGAAATATTAAAGGAGCATGGCTTACTGAAAGCTCCCACTTTAGACAGAAGAGGACACTCTTTTGGAGAGAACATGGATTAAACAAGAGTAATTCTCAGGTATTATTGACCTAGAAACAAAATAATAAATATCATATAGGTATTAATCAGTTCTAACTTTAACTTGCTGAGAAGAGTGGGAACTTGCCTTGAGATGTCAGTTGTAAGACTGGATTTATAAAAGTTGTTGAAAACTGGGGTATACTATTTCCAATTTGTGGAATTGACGAGCTCTCAACTAGGAATGGGAGAGGCCCAACAAATGTTTCCTGTGAACATGAGGAAGCACAGTCGGCTTAAGCATTTTATGTAGCTAGTGCCCTGTCAGCATTTCCCCAGTCACTTGATTAACACTTCTTTTCCGGCTTCTTAGCTCAGTTTTGTGTTTTTGGGTCTCTTAATTAGATCCTCACATATGCTACTTCTCTCAGTCCCCGCCTTTCCTCCTCCTTTGCTTTCTCAGGCATTATGGAGTTCCTGTTGTATGCCAGGCATGGTGCTAAACACTTTTGATGCATGTCCCTATCTATAGTTTAGTTAGAAAGACAAACAGATAAATTCGAATTTGTTTCAAATGTTCTAATAGGATGTGAATTCATTATAATAGGAGGGCTGAGGAATTTGCTTGAATCAGTCAGAGAATAGTTTGCTATAGAGGTGACACTTGAGTCTTGATGCATAAACAGGTGTTTGTCAGGGAAGGAAGGGAGAGAGGTTGATCAGGGTGATCAAGGTGGAGGGCACACAGTAAATAAGTTAAGTATTACTACACAGGCAGCTGTGGGAGATAAGGGTGTGAAAGAATTTGCGTTTTATCTCTGTGTCCTGAACACCCAGCTAATGCTTAGTATTTATTGACAAAGAAGTTCAAAGGTTAGTTAGTGAGTTCCCTTTCTTACTGTAAAGGAGTTAAACAATAATCACCCTACCTCTGTTCCTCAGTCAAGGTCGCTCAGTCCTCCCCATATCAGATGAACTGCAGTTAAGTATAATGTGAGCTCAGTATGGAAGGACTGTAACAAACACAGGTTTAGAATGAGGCAGGCCTAGGGTCTAATCCCAGCTCTCTGTTACTGCCATTCATATGATCTTATGCAAAATGTTGACACTCTTTGAATCTCTGTGACCTCATCTACAGAGTAAGACTGCTAACATTTCAGTCTTTAGGATATACTAGTCACTAAGAATAGATGTAGGCATGATGTGGTTGGGCTTGTGTCCCCACCCAAATCTCATGTTGAATTGTAATCCCCACATGTCAGGGGTGGGACCTGGCAGGAGGTGACTGGATCATAGGGGAGGATTTCCCCCTTGCTGTTCTGGTGATAGTGAGTTATCACAAGATCTGATGGTTTAAAAATGTGGCACTTTCCCCTTTGTGCTCTCTTTTTCTCTCCTGCCACTTTGTGAAGAAAGTGCTCGCTTCTCCTTTGCCTTATGCCAAGATTGTAAGTTTCCTGAGGCCTCTCCAGCCATGTGGAACTGTGAGTCAATTAAATCTCTTTTCTTTATAAATTACTCAGTCTCAAGTAGTTCTTCATAGTAGTGTGAAACCGGACTAATACAAGATATTTACCAAGTTTACTTCAACTTGTGCTCAAATTGAATGAGCCAATTGTTGGAGATACAGTGGGAACATGACAGACTGACTTCTTACCCTGGTGGAGCCTATACAACAAACAAGTAAGTATTCTTTTATCTCTGTATCCCCTGGGCCCGGGTCAGCAAACTTATTCTGAAAAGGGCCAAATAGTGAATATTTCCAGGTCATTTAACCTCTGTCAGAATTGCCTAACTGCAGTTGTAGGAAGAAAGCAGCTATACGCAGTGTGCCAACGAATGGGAATGGCTGTATTCCACCAGTAAGACTTTACATATAATAAAGCTAGTTGTGGGATTTGGCCCACAGAACCTAGCTGCTAGACTCTAAGTAAGTTTCCTGAGGGCAAAGACTGTTGTTTATTCTTATATCTCTGTTACCTAGTGGTGTCTGATATGTGGCAGGTACTTACATTGTTTGCATTGATTTGAATTCATTACACATAGATAAGTACAAACTAATAGGAGATTCAGTTATTTCAGGTCCTCTGAGAAGAGTAGCAGATGCCAACAGGGAACTAGATGTTCAAGAGATTAAATGCCAGGGGTTGGGATGGGGCACCAGGAAAGGATAGATGGGGAAGGGAACAGGAGGCGATGGAGTGAGCCTGCAGGCTGTAATGAAGGCCTGAACTTAAGGAAAGCAGAGGGGAAAGAACTGGGTAGGAAGAGCCCAAGACCACATGGCGCAGTTCTGAAAAAGTTCCCCAGGCTGATGGGGAGTTCCTAAGCAAAGGTTGCTGTTAGAGGAGTCTTAGGTCTTCTGGAAGGATTATCTTGGCTCATTGTCTTGCTGTGCTCCTTGGTGGGCTGGACGCAGCCTGGAGAAATGTGAAAGGTGTGGTAGAGCAGCTGGGGAGCTGTTAGCTTCTTGGAGGGAGATGTGAGCTGTGCACTTCTGTGGCCAGCATAGTCCATTTCTTATGCTTCACAGATCTACTTGCCTACACATGTTGGTGCTTTCTTCCTGAGTTGAAACCTAGAAGATGGAAATTACTAGGAAGACTATAGCCCCTATTGTTGCAGTTGGTCTCATGGCTGCAGCTGATACTCATTCTCTCCCTCCTTGACTCTTCATCCTCAGTCCCTTACTGTCAGTCATCACCTTGGCAGGACTTGGGTGCTTTACCTGGTAGTGTGACCCAAAATTTCATTCCAGAAGATCTGGACCCTTTGTAATCATTCACTTTTTGAGCTGATGTTTCTGTACAAACCCATACCCAGTTACAAGAGGTTGTACTATTGTAAGTGGTTGGGACAAGGAAGTACCATGCAGATGTCCTGGGTGCCACATGTATTTCTCCCTGACCCTATGGTGTAAATGCAACTTTCTTGCCTGCTGATCAGGATCCATGACCTCTGCCAAGATAGTGATTCCTCTTCTCACCTGCGGCTCCCTGGCCACAAGGAGTCCAGAGTACCCTTACTATGTCCGCTGGCAAGAATATTTCCCTTTGGGAGACAAGACTGCTAATTGCAGAGCCCAGAGTTGTGAGATGGGAAGCACAGGGAGGGATGGTAAGTAGGGTCACTCCTGCTTCCATCCTCAGGTTCCTAGTACATGTATTCTTCCTAGGGGGATACAATGCCATATAGATTCCTCTGACTTAATTCATATACCATTCCATTCTATATGTGTAGCTTGTCTCCAGTGAAATCAGGTAATATGAGTCATCCAACTTTGTTCTTTTCAAAATTGTTTGGGTTATTCTAGTTCTTTTTTATATGCATTTTAGAATCAACGTGTTTATTCCTGTAAAAATTCTTGCTGCGAGTGAAATCTTGTGGAATAAGTAATCACTTTGGGGAAAGTTAGCAGCTTAACAAAATTGAGTCTTCCAAATCATTAACACAGTACTTTTCTCTCTATATTTAGGTGCTTAATCTCTAAGCATTTTTTTTGTAGCTTTGAGTATATGGATTATGAACATATTTTGTTATATTTATACCTAAGTAGTTCATGCTGTTTGGTGCAATAATCACCCCACCTATTTATGGGGTTGTGCTATTGTAAGTGGTTGTAGTTTTTCTTGTAAATCTTGTAGATTTCTTTTATTTATTTATTTATTTATTTATTTTGAGACGAAGTTTCGCTCTTGTTACCCAGGCTGGAGTGCAATGGCACGATCTCGGCTTACTGCAACCTCCGCCTCCTGGGTTCAGGCAATTCTCCTGCCTCAGCCTCCTGAGTAGCTGGGATTACAGGAATGCGCCACCATGCCCAGCTAATTTTTTGTATTTTTAGTAGAGACGGGGTTTCACCATGTTAACCAGGATGGTCTCGATCTCTTGACCTCATGATCCAACCGCCTCGGCCTCTCAAAGTGCTGGGATTACAGGCGTGAGCCACCACGCCCGGCCCTCTTTTTTATTTTTTAAGTCATAGGTATTTTACAGATTTTTTTTTTCTGTTACAAATTGAATTTATTTTCTAAATAACTATTGTTAATCTAAGGTAGAAGTGTCTTTCAGATAAGCTCACATCTCTCCTTAAAAATGCTCACTTGATCCTTCACTTACAGTGGAATCTTTATTCATGTGGAATAAGAAAAGATTTCTGAGTTTGGATTTTAAAGCCTTCCTTAGTTTGGTTTCCAGCTCCATCTCCCATTCTCCTTGCCTCAAACATTTTATGTTCCTGACACACTTTTGGAAAGTATTGTTAAAGTAATCATTAGCAGTTTTTCAGCATTTATATACCACTAATGGGCTAAAAAAAATATCTTGAATGGGTTTACAGAGCATAGCAAAACCCTACAAGTTGCTATGGTTTTGCATAACTCATGGATTTCTGGGAAATAGTAGTCTCAGAAAGACCAGCCCATATAATAATCAATATCTGGCTGTGTTTTTTTTGTATTGTTGTTTGTTCTTTGTTTTGTGGTACAAAGTATGTAAGTTACTAAGGCAAGGAGGCAGGCTGGTCAAAACTGTTGATGTTGCAGATTTCTGTTGATGCTTCCACAATATACTGTTTAACCCTTAAAAAGGCTTTAAATCATTGAGAGATCTGTCATTTATCAGTCAAGTTTATTAAGATTTATAATTGTGTTTCTTTGTGGTTTAATTGCCTTAGAATAATTTTATTGATTTATTAGGTAATAAATCCTATTCTTTTTTCAAGTAAATTCACCAAAGGATAGTTCTGGTATGGATTATTTTAAATTGCTTTTCTCCAGCCAATATTTGTCAGTGGTGGTGGCATTAGGATACCTGGATTGTTTGGTCGGATGATTGGCTGTGGCCAGTAACTTTTCTGGCCTTAATTTCTTCAGTGTACAAATGTGCAGTTTGTTCTAGATGATTTCTAAGGGACTTTATAATTCTGAAATCCATGATCACGTTAGGATTAAATTTACAGTTTTAAAAGCAAAATGGAATATAGCCCACTAGAGGGAGCTCTGCTCTTTTTAAATGTTCTCAATTTTATTGAGAAACACATCTTTCATACAAGAGTATATGCTAATTTTTATTTCAGTAGCAGAAAATATTTGATATTGACTTAAACTTTTGCCAATTTGATGTGTGTGAAATTCTGTTTCATGATGTTATTTTGAATTTCCTTGATTATTGATGAGGTTGAGTATATTTTTATGTTTATTCACCATTCCTGATTCCACATCTGGAAATGTCTGGTTCATATGTTTTGCCTTTTTCCACAGAACTTTTTTCTTATAGATTTATTATAGTTTAAAAAAGCATATTCTGGGCCAGGCGCAGTGGCTCGCACCTGTAATCCCAGCACTTTGAGAGACTGAGACAGGCAGATTACCTGAGGATCAGGAGTTTGAGACAAGCCTGGCCAACATAGTGAAACCCCGTCTCTACTAGAAATACAAAAATTAGCCTGATGTGGTGGCATGCGCCTGTAGTCCTAGCTACTGGGGAGGCTGAGGCAGGATAATTGCTTGAACCTGGGAGGCAGATGTTGCAGTGAGCCAAGATTGTGCCACTGCACTTCAGCCTGGGCGACGGAGTAAGACTCCATCTTAAACATATATATATATATTCTATATATATTCTGGATATTAACCCTTTATCAGTTATATGGGTTACAAAGATCTTTTGCTTTTTCACTTTATTTATGGTGACTTGATGAACAGAAAAGTTCTTAATTTTAATGTAGTTGAATCTATCAGTCTTTTTCTTTATGTTGTATGGTTTTAGTATCTTTCTTAAAAGGAGTCCCTTCATTACTCAAAGTCAGAGAGATATATTTTCTTTGACCTTAGAATAAGAGATTATTGTGCCTTACATTTAACGGTTTTGCCCATGATTTTTTATTCATGGTGTGAGTTAGGAATTGTTTTGATTCTGTATTGCTGAGAAACAATGTACCCCAAACTTTAATGGCTTAAAGTAACCATTTTATTTTGCTCCTGGGTTTTGTGGGAAGCATTTAGAAAGAGCTCACCTGATAGTTTTTTTCTTCCAACAAAGGTGGCATCAGTTGAGCTAGAAAATTTACTTCTAAGGTGGCTTCTTTTTCTGCTCACAAATGTGATGTCTTTGTGCTTCTTGGCCCCTCTTTTTATATGAGGCTTCATCCTATAGGTCATTTCCATGTGGGTTGTACTTCTTGTAGCATGATGGTCTTAGGGTAGTCAGTGCCACCTCTGGGCTGCAGGCCAACCAACACAAAACCAGTGCATTAAACAAAACTGCAACCAAGAACCCTCACAGAGTCCACTTCACTCCCCTGCTACCTTCACCTGAGCACATGCTGGTATCCACGGCTAAGGGAACTGAAGACAGATCACATCACAGAAGTCTTTGCAGACACTTCCCAGTACCAGTCCAGAGCCCACTATGCACAGATTGGCCACACACAGAAGAGAAATAACAGTCACTGCAATTTGGCTCTCAGGAAGCCCATCCTTAGGGGAAAGGGGAGAGCACCACATCAAGGGATTACCCCATGGGACAAAACAATCAATCTGAACAAAGCCCTTGATCCCCAGATCTTCCCTTTGACATAATCTACCCAAATGAAAAGGAAGCAGAAAAAAATTCTGGTAATATAACAAAACAGTGTTCTTTAACACTCTCAGAAGATTACAGTAGCTCACCAGCAATGGATCCAAACCAAGAAGAAATCTCTGAAATGCCAGAAGAAGCATTGAGAAGGTTGATTATTAAGCTTCTCATGTAGGCACCAGAGAAAGGTGAAATCTAACTTAAAGAAAAAAAAATAATACAGGATATGGGTGGAATAATCTCCAGAGAACCAGATAACATAAATAAAAAACAATTACAACTTCTGGAAATAAAGGAAAAACTTAGAGAAATGCAAAATGCACTGGAAAGTCTCAGTGATAGAGTCAAACAAGTAGAAGAAAGAACTTCAGAGCTTGAAGACAAAGCTTTTGAATTATCCCAATCCAACAAAGACAAAGAAAAAAGAATTTAAAAAATGAACAAAGCCTCGAAGAAGTTTGAGATTATGCTAAATGACCAAACCTAAGAATAACTGCTGTTCCTGAGGAAGAAGAGAAATCTAAAAGTTTGGAAAACATATTTGAAAGAATAAATGAGGAAAATTCCCTGGCCTTGCTAGACATCTAGACATCCAAATACAAGAAGCTCAAAGAATACCTGGGAAATTCATCACAAAAAGATCGTCACCTAGACACATAGTCATCAGATTATCTAAAGTCAAGATGAAGGAAGGAATCTTAAGAACTGTGAGGCAAAAGCCCCAGGTAACTTATAAAGGAAAACCTATTGGATTAACAGGAGATTTCTTAGCAGAAATCCTGCAAGCTAGAAGGGATTGGGGTTCTATCTTTAGCCTCGTTAAACAAAACAATTATCTGCCAAGAATTTTGTATCCAGCCAAACTAAGCTTCATAAGTGAAGCAAAGATAGTCTTTTTAAGACAAATGCTGAGAGAATTTGCTGCTACCAAGCTACCGTAAGAACTGCTAAAAGGAACTCTAACTCCTGAAACAAATGCGTGTAACACACCAAAATAGAACCTCTTTAAAGCATGAATCTCACAGGACCTATAACACAATGAAAAAAAAAAAAGTGCTCACTTCGGCAGCACATATACTAAAATTGGAACGATACAGAGAAGATTAGCATGGCCCCTGTGCAAGGATGACATGCAAATTCGTGAAGTGTTCCATATTTTTAGCAATCAGGCAAGAAAAAGAAATAAAGGGTATTCAATTAGGAAAGGAGGAAGTCAAATTGTCTCTCTTTGCAGACGACATGATTGTATATCTAGAAGACCCCATCGTCTCAGCCCAAAATCTCCTGAAACTGATAAGCAACTTCTGCAAAGTCTCAGGATACAAAATCAATGTGCAAAAATCACAAGCATTCCTATACACCAATAACAGACTTAAAGAGAACCAAATCAAGAATGAACTGCCATTCACAATTGCTACAACGAGAATAAAATACCTAGGAATACAACTAACAAGGAACGTAAAGGACCTCTTCAAGGAGAACTACAAACTGCTGCTCAACGAAATAAGAGAGGACACAAACAGATGGAGAAACATTCCATGTTCATGGTTAGGAAGAATCAATATCATGAAAATGGCTATACTGCCCAAAGTAATTTACAGATTCAATGCCATCCCCATCAAGCTACCAATGACCTTCTTCACAGAACTGGAAAAAACCACCTTAAATTTCATATGGAACCAAAAGAGAGCCCGCATAGCCAAGTCAATTCTAAGCAAAAAGAACAAAGCGGGAGGCATCACACTACTGGACATCAAACTATAATACAAGGCTACAGTAATCAAAACAGCATGGTACTGGTACCAAAACAGAGATATAGACCAATGGAACAGAACAGAGGCCTTGGAGGCAATGCAACATATCTACAACCATCCGATCTTTAACAAACCTGACAAAAACAAGCAATGGGGAAAGGATTCCCTGTTTAATAAGTGGTGTTGGGAAAACTGGCTAGCCATATGCAGAAAGCAGAAACTGGACCCCTTCCTGACACCTTACACTAAAATTAACTCCAGATGGATTAAAGACTTAAAACATAAGACCTAACACCATAAAAACCATAGAAGAAAACCTAGGCAAAACCATTCAGGACATAGGCGTAGGCAAGGACTTCATGACCAAAACACCAAAAGCATTGGCAACAAAAGCCAAAATTGACAAATGGGACCTAATCAAACTCCACAGCTTCTGCACGGCAAAAGAAACAGTCATTAGAGTGAATTGGCAACCAACAGAATGGGAAAAAATTTTTGCAGCTTACCCATCTGACAAAGGGCTGATACCCAGAATTTACAACGAACTAAAACAGTTTTACAAGAAAACAAACAAGCCCATTCAAAAATGGGCGAGGGATATGAAGAGATACTTTACAAAAGAAGACATACATGAGGCCAACAAACATATGAAAAAATGCTCATCATCACTGGTCATTAGAGAAATGCAAATCAAAACTACATTGAGATACCATCTCACGCCAGTTAGAATGGCAATCATTAAAAAATCTGGAGACAACAGATGCTGGAGAGGATGTGGAGAAATAGGAACACTTTTACACTGTTGGTGGGAGTGTAAATTAGTTCAACCATTGTGGAAGACAGTGTGGCGATTCCTCAAGGACCTAGAAATAGAAATTCCATTTGACCCAGCAATCCCATTACTGGGTATATATCCAAAGGATTATAAATCGTTCTACTATAAGGACACATGCACTTGAATGTTCATAGCAGCACAATTTACAATAGCAAAGACCTGGAACCAACCCAAATGCCCATCGATGATAGAGTAGACAAGGAAAATGTGGCACATATACACCATAGAATATTATGCAGCCAGCAAAAACGATGAGTTCGCGTGCTTTGTAGGGACATGGATGCACCTGGAAACCATCATTCTCAGCAAACTGACACAAGAACACAAAATCAAACACCGCATGTTCTCACTCATAGGTGAGTGTTGAACAACGAGAACACATGGACACAGGGAGGGGAGCACTATACACTGGGGTCTGTTGGGGGGAAATAGGGGAGGGACAGCGGGGGGTGGGGAGTTGGGGAGAGATAGCATGGGGAGAAATACCACATATAGGTGAAGGGGAGGAAGGCAGCAAATCACACTGCCACATATGCACCTATGCCACAATCTTGCATGTTCTTCACATGTACCCCAAAACCTAAAATGCAAAAAAAAAAAAAAAAAAAAAACCACACACAACAAGGTATTCAGGCAACAATTAGCACAATGAATAGATTATTACCTTACTTCTCAATACTAAAATTGAACATAAACGGCCTGAATGCTCCACTTAAAAGATACAGAAAGTGGCAGAATGGATAAAAATTCACCAACCAAGTATCTGCTATCTTCAAGAGACTCACCTAACACATAAGGACTCACATAAACTAAAGGCAAAGGGGTGGAGAAAGGTATTCCATACAAAAGGATACCAAAAGCAAGCAGGAGTACCTGTTTTTATATCAGACAAAACAGACTTTAAAGCAACAATAGTTAAAAAAGACAAAGAGGGACATTATATAATGATAAAAGGACTGGTCCAACAGAAAAATATCACATTCCTAAATATATATATTATACATATATGTACCTAATACTGGAACTTTCAAATTTATAAAACTATTACTACTAGACCTAAGAAATGAGATAGACAGCAACACAGTGTCAACCAATAGTAGGTGACACGGTTTGGCTTGGTGTTCCCACCTAAATCTCATCTAGAGTTGACATCCCTACAATCCCCATGTGTCAAGGGAGGAACCAGGTGGGAGGTGATTGGATCCTGAGGGCAGTTTTCCTCATGCTGTTTTCGCAATAGTGAGTTCTCACGAGATCTGATGGTTTTATAAGGCAGTTTTCCCTGCTCTTGCTTGCTTTTTCTCTCCTGCCACCTTGTGAAGAAGAACTTGTTTGCTTCCCCTTCTGCCCTGATTGCAAGTTTCCTGAGACCTCTCCAGCAATGCAGAACTATGAGTCAATGAAATCTCTTTTCTTTATAAATTACCTGGTCTCTGGCAGTTTTTATAGCACTGTGAAAACAGACTAATACAGTGGGGGACTTTAGTACTCAACTGGCAGCACTAAACAAATCATCAAGACAGAAAGTCAGCAAAGAAACAATGAACTTAAACTATACTCTAGGACAAATGGACTTAACAGATATTTATAGAACTTTCTACCTAATAAGTGCACAATATACATTCTATTCATCAGCACATGGAACATTCTCCAAGATAGACCATATGATAGGCCACAAAGCAAGTCTCAATTAAGCAAATGGAAATTATATCAAGTACTGTCTTAGACCACAGGGGAATAAAATTGGAAATCAACTCCAAAAGGAACCCTCAAAGCCATGCAAAGACATGGAAATTAAATAATCTGCTTCTGGATGATTGTTGGGTCAGTAACGAAATCAAGATGGAAATTAAATTCTTTGAACTGAGCTATGATAGTGACACAACCTATCAAAACTTCTGGAATACCGCAAAAGCAGTACTAAGAGGAAAGTTCATAGCATTGAATGCCTACATAAAAACATCTGAAAGAGCACAAATAGACAACCTAAGGTGACACCTCAAGAACAAGCCCAAGCCTAGCATATGAAAAGAAATAACAAAGATCAGAGCAGAACTAAATGAAATTGAAACAAAAAAATACGAATGATAAAGGAAACAAAAAGCTGGTCCTTTGAAAAGATAAACAAAATCAATAGACCATTAGTGAGATTAACCAAGAAAAGAGAGAGGATCCACATAAGCTCAATTAGCAACAAAAGGGAAGATATTACAGCTGATGCCACAGAAATACGAAAGATCATTCAAGGCTACTAGAAACACCTTAATGTGCACAACCTAGAAACCTAGAGGAGGAGTATAAATTTCTGTTTTAATTCAAGAGACCAAACCAGGAAGAAATAGAAACTCTGAACAGACCGATAACAAGCAGTGAGATTGAAATGGTAAGAAAAAAATCGCCAGCAACAAGTCCAGGACCAGGTGGATTCACAGCTGAATTCTATCAGACATTCAAAGAAGAATTGGTACCAATCCTATTGACACTATTTCAAAATACATGGAAAGAGGAAATCTTCCTTAAATCATTCTTGTAAATCTGTTTTAGTTCTTCGTAGATTTTGGATATAAGTCCTTTGTCAGGTGGGTAGATTGCAAAAATTTTTTCCCATTCTGTTGGTTGCCAGTTCACTCTAATGATTGTTTCTTTTGCTGTGCAGAAGCTCTAGAGTTTAATTAGGTCCCGTTTGTCTATTTTGGCTTTTGTTACTAATGCTTTTGGTGTTTTAGTCATGAAGTCCTTGCCTATGCCTATGTCCTGGATGGTTTTGTCTAGGTTTTCTTCTAGGGTTTTTATGGTATTAGATCTTATGTTTAAGTCTTTAATCCAACTGGAGTTAATTTTAGTGTAAGGTGTCAAGTAGGGGTCCAGTTTCTGCTTTCTGCACATGGCTAGCGAGTTTTCTCAACACCATTTATTAAACAGGGAATCCTTTCCCCATTGACAAGCAAGTTTGTTAATGTGTGCAGTGCACATCTTGTGGGATAAAAGTAACTAGAAGCAGTGACTTAGAGTCCTGGCTTATATAAGGTCTTCAACAAAGAGCAATAAATTTTAGAGAAGCATCAGGACACATGAAAGCAGATTAAGGCTTCCAAAGTAGGGAAGGTGTGGGAAGGTAAATTTATGGGGAAACTAATAAAGTCTGCTCAGATGCCTCTGGTGCAGTCTCTAAGCTGATAAAGGTTGTAAAGGAGAATTTACATACTGTTTTGAGGCAGTAAAGAGGGAAAGATAGAAAGACCTTTTTGTCTTTGTATTAAGAATTGTCCTGCTTTTAAGAAAGCAGAGGAAAGACAGAGTACTTTTCTGTATTTGCTTCAAATGGTCTTTAGCTCCAAATAATTATGTCAAAGAGGAGTATTTTGAGGTGACACACTCTGTTTCCTTCAATACTCTTGTTTGTGATTCTCAAACTTCCCTTGAACATTATAGACATTTTAAAATTCTTTATTTTTACATTTGCTTTGAGATAACGTATTTAGTTATTTGGATAATTTTTTTTCTATGGATAACATGGACAAGATTTTTAAGCTGTTATTTTGGCTTAAGTAAATAAAAAGTCAGAATAAAAGTCAACAACCTATTGCCTTTTATATCAACATTAAAAACTAGAATTCTTACTTTTACAGTACAATGTAATGCATTGTATCCTTTTCTGACAAACCTACAGAAAAAGATGATCTGTAAAAAATATGTATTCAATTACCTTTCTGTTCTTTATCAGGTATGGTGTAGAGCATTTAAAAAAATTAAAATTTATGCAGACTTTTAGGTATTAATCCAAGGAATGATGCTGTTGATATACAGGAAGGCTAGAAACAGCAGAGAGTATAGAAGTGCAGAATAAGGACTCTGCCACTTTCTAGCTCCTTCCAGGATGGGTTTCTAGACTGAAGCTCCAATCTCAGTGTGAAGTGCTATTCAATGGAAAAAAAGATTAATCTTTATTAGAAATAGTAATAAAAGTGAATATTAGGCCAAATGATTTTGGTGTTAATATATTTCTTCCTTAGCAAGTATTACTGAGGATTTCTCTATAAATAATTTCTACATACAGCTTACCATGTATAAATTTTGGCTGGAGTTAGGAGGCAGTAAGGATTTTAGCTGAGTGAAAGAAATGGCTTAGCCTAGCATATCATTAAGAACATCTTTGATCATGGACATCACATGAAAAGAGAACAGGGTTTGTTTATTTATTTAAAAATTTATCACATATTCAGTTCCTGTTTTTCTCCATACATGTTATTTGATGGGCATAATGAATGAATATTATAAAGAAAGCCATGTTATTGTTGGGTACAATTAACCACGTGTAATAATTTGATTAAGTATGAGCTCATTTATTATCTGAATTTGTAACTGTTGTATAAATTTTCAGGGACACAAAAGTGGAGACCATCATTAAAATATCTGTGTCTCCCACTGACTGCAGTAATAGAGAATTTCTTCTTGGGTTTTAGATTTCCTCCTTCTTCACCCCTGAAGCCATATCCAAAGAAGCCCCTATACCAAAAGGATGTTATTAAATTTCCAGAATGGAATGATCCCCCACCAGGCACTTCACAAGAGAACATCCCAGTGAGGCCAGTTGTGATGGTAAGTGCCATGACTGAAAGACCCGAGGGACTGGCAGCAGGGAGATTCATACGTGTACTCCTAGGCTTTGTCTGTCTTTTTGTGGTCCTTTATGAACAATAGTTTGAAGGTAGTTTAAAACAAAATTATACCTGCGAACAGCTGAGAGACCAGTAACAAAGAAAGACTGGCTCTTGCAGTTTTTCACTCTTGCATGTAAATTGTTATTGTACTGTATTGTTTAGGGCAGCAGTCCCCAACCTTTTTGGCACCAGGGATGGGTTTCGTGGAAGACAGTTTTTCCACGGACCAGGGCTGGTGGGATGGGGTGGGAGTGGTTTCGGGATGATTCAAGTGCATTACATTTATTGTGTATTTTATTACTATTATGGTTACATTGTAACATATAATGAGATTATTATACAACTCACCATAATGTAGAATCAGTGGGAGCCCTGAGCTTGTTTTCCTGCAACTAAATGGTCCCATCTGGGGATGATGAGAGACAGTGACAGATCATCAGGCATTAGATTCTCATAAGGAGCCCACAACTTAGATTCCCTACATGCACAGTTCACAAAAGGGTTCACACTCCTATGAGAATCTAAAGCTGCAGCTGATCTGACAGGAGGTGGAACTCAGGCATTATGTAAACAACAGAGAATAGCTGTAAATACAGATGAAGCTTCACTCACTTGCCAGATGCTCACCTCCTGCTTTGCGGTCTAGTTCCTTATAAGCTATGGACCGATACCATCCGTGGACTGTGGGTTGGGGACCCTTGGTTCAGGGAATAACGACAAGAAAAAAAGTCTACATGTTCAGTAGAGATGCACCCATCCATTTTTTCCCCCTGAATTTTTTATTTTTATATATTTTTTAAATATTGTACTTTAGGTTCTGGGGTACATGTGCAGATCATGTAGGATTGTTGCAGAGGTACACACATGGCAATGTGGTTTGCTACCTCCATCCCCCTGTCACCCACATTTGGCATTTCTCCCTGTGTTATCCCTCCCCAAGCTACCCACACCCCTGCTGTCCCTCCCTTGACCCCCGACAACAGACCCCAGTGTGTGATGCTCCCCTCCCTGTGTCCATGTGTTCTCATTGTTCAACACCTACCTATGAGTAAGAACATGCGGGTTTGATTTTCTGTTCGTGGGTCAGTTTGCTGAGAATGATGGTTTCCAGATTCATCCATGTGCCTACAAAGGACACAAATTCATCATTTTCTATGGCTGCATAGTATTCCATGGTGTGTATGTGCCACATTTTCCTTGTCCAGTCTATTGTCGGTGGGCATTTGGGTTGGTTCCAGGTCTTTGCTATTGTAAACAGTGCTGCTATGAATATATGTGTGCATGTGTCTTTATAATAGAATGATTTATAATCCTTTGGATATATATCTGGTAATGGGATTGCTGGGTCAAATGAAATTTCTATTTCTGGGTCCTTGAGGAATCGCCACACTCTCTTCCACAATGGTTGAACTAATTTACACTCCCACCAACAGTGTAAAAGTGTTCCTATTTCTTCACATCCTCTCCAGCATCTGTTGTCTCCAGATTTTTTAATGATTGCCATTCTAACTGGCATAAGGTGGTATCTCAATGTGGTTTTGATTTGCATTTCTCTAATGACCAGTGATGATGAGCATTTTTTTCATATGTTTCTTGGCCCCATATGTCTTCTTTTGAAAAGTGTCTGTTCATATCCTTCACCCACTATTGGATTTATTTATTTTTTTCTTATAAATCTGTTTTAGTTCTTTGTAGATTCTTGATATTAGCCCTTTGTCAGATGGGTAGATTGCAAAAATATTTTCCCATTCTGTTGGTTGCCAGTTCACTCTAATAATTGTTTCTTTGGCTGTACAGAAGGTATAGAGTTTAATTAAGTCCCATTTGTCAATTTTGGCTTTTGTTGCCAATGCTTTTGGTGTTTTAGTCATGAAGTCCTTGCCTATGCATATGTCCTGAATGGTTTTGCCTAGGTTTTCTTCTAGGATTTTTATGGTGTTAGGGCTTCTGTTTAAGTCTTTAATCCATCTGGAGTTAATGTTATTGTAACGTGTCAGGAAGGGGTCCAGTTTCTGCTTTCTGCACACTGCTAGCCAGTCTTCCCAATACCATTTATTAAACAGGGGATCTTTTCCCCATTGCTTGTTTTCGTTGGGTTTGTCAAAGAACAGGTGGTTGTAGATGTGTGGCGTTGCCTCCAGGGCCTCTGTTCTGTTCCATTGGTCTGTATCTCTGTTTTGGTACCAGTACCATGCTGTTTTGATTACTGTAGCCTTGTAGTATAGTTTGAAATCAGGTAGCATGATGCCTCTGGCTTTGTTCTTTTTGCTTAGCATTGTCTTGGCTATGCGGGCTCTCTTTTGGTTCCATATGAAGTCTAAGGTGGTTTTTTCCAGTTCTGCAAAGAAGGTCATTGGAAGCTTAATGTGGATAGCGTTGAATCTATAAATTACTTTGGGCAGTATGGCCATTTTCACAATATTGATTCTTCCTAACCATGAGCATGGAATGTTTTTCCATCTGTTTGTGTCCTCTCTTATTTCCTTGAGCAGTGGTTTGTAGTTCTCCTTGAAGAGGTCCTTTACATCCTTTGTTAGTTGTATTCTAGATATTTTATTCTCTTTGTAGCAATTGTGAATGGGAGTTTGCTCATGATTTGGCTCTTTGTTAGTCTGTTATTGGTGTATAGAAATGCTTATGATTTCTGCATATTGATTTTGTATCATGAGACTTTGCTGAAGTTGCTTATCAGTTTAAGGAAATTTTGGGCTGAGATGATAGGGTCTTCTAAATATACAATCATGTCATCTGCAAATAGAGACAATTTGACTTCCTCTTTTCCTAATTGAATACCCTTCTTTTTTTTTTTTTTCTAATTTCTCTGGTTAGAACTTCCTATGCTATATTGAATTTGAGTGGTGAGAGAGGGCATCCTTGTCTAGTGCTGGATTTCAAAGGGAATGTTTCCAGGTTTTGCCCATTCAGTATGATATTGGCTGTAGGTTTGTCATAAATAGCTTTTATTGTTTTGAGATATGTTCCTTTGATACCTAGTTTATTGAGAGTTTTTAGCATAAAGGGCTGTTGAATTTTTGTTGAAGGCCTTCTCTGCATCTATTGAGATAATCATGTGGTTTTTGTCTTTGGTTCTGTTTATGTGGTGGATTACGTTTATAGACTTGTGTCTGTTGAACCAGCCTTGCATCCCTGGAATGAAGCCTACTTGTTCGTGATGGCTAAGCTTTTTGATGTGCTGTTGCAATTGATTTGCCAGTATTTTATTGAAGATTTTTGCATCTATGTTCATCATGGATATTGACCTGAAGTTTTCTTTTTTTGTTGAGTCTCTGCCTGGTTTTGGTGTCAGGATGATGTTGGTTTCATAAAATGATTTGGGAAGGATTCCCTCTTTTTGGATTATTTGGAAGAGTTTCAGAAGGAATGGTACCAGCTCCTCTTTGTACATCTAGTAGAATTCAGCTGTGAACCTATCTGGACCTGGACTTTTTTTGGTTGGTAGGCTAATTGCTGCCTCAACTTCAGACTTTGTTTTTCGTGTATTCAAGGTTTCAACTTCTTCCTGGTTTAGGCTTGGGAGGGTGCAAGTGTCCAGGAATTTATCCATTTCTTCCAGGTTTACTGGTTTATGTGCATAGAGTTGTTTGTAGTTATCTCTGATTGTAGTTTGTGTTTCTGTGTTATCAGTGGTGATATCCCCTTTATCATTTTTTATTGCATCTATTTGATGCTTCTCCCTTTTCTTTTTTTTTTAATCTGGCCCCTGGAAGATTTTCAGTCTGTGGTTGGTTGAATCCACAGTTGCAGAACCCACAGATATAAAGGTAAAGGGTCAATTGCGTATGGCAGCTGTTTTTGTATGTTCAGACTGAGCAGATTTCTGTCAAAATTCCCTTGTAATTCCTTTTCTCATATGTTCTATAATTTATTACCCTTCTTCTTTGTCTCTGCCTCCTAAACTTTGTTATTATTGCCAGTTGAGGGTAAGAAGGTTAGGGCATGGAATATTGTAGAATAGCTCCTGACCAAATATATGAACAAAGGTAGATTATTCTAGTTTTGGAAAACAGAAGCTCATTGTAGAATTGACTGCCTCTTTTTTTTCACATTTTTTCCTTAAAAAATATCCCCAGTAGAAGACTACCAAGATTGAGATAATGCTTAAAAAACAAACAAACAAAAAAACAACAAAACAACCTTCTCTTCTTTTTGCCATCTTCAGCTGTCCTTGTGGAGCCTCTTGCAGATGACTAAGATTTGGGGGCTGCTTTTGAACATTACACTTACTTGATATTTTCTGACAAAAAAAGACAATTTTCAAAAGTAATACTTTTTAATTTTATTTTCAACAATCACTCAATCTGTATAGTGTGTGAATTTACATATGTATTCCTTAATTTTGAATTAATAAAATTTAATTTCACTGCTATTTCGCTGATTAGTTGAAATGTCCACAGGAACAATTAGCTAGTTAATGCCATACTTATTGCCATAGCGCTTTTATAATTCATGAATATTCATTTATAATGTGACCTAGTCTTAAGAATCATTCTTTACTTCTCTGAGATCTATGCAAAGAAAGTTAATTTATATTTCTAATTATTATTTTAAATCAAATTACAAGTAACCAAATCAAAGACATTTCTCGTAAAATCACACCACTTTATATTGAAATATTTATTCTCTCTCTTTCTACCCTTTTTACCTTCCCTCCCTCTTGCATCCCCCCTCCGTTAGAATTCTGAGATGTGGTACAAGCGTCACAGTATTGCTATTGGAGAGGTACCAGCTTGTCGTCTTGTTCACCGCAGACAGCTAACGGAGGCCAATGTGGAAGAGATATGGAAGTCTATGACGTTGTCATAGTATGTACATTTGATATTGATAAATTTTAGAGATATTGTTTCCTATTTTGCTACTTCCTCACTCTCTGCATACTTTATTTTCTGAAATTATGTATAAAAATCTCAACTTTGCAGTATTTGCAGTTGTGCTTAGCAAACATAATTTACTGAATTCTGGAGATTATCTCTTTCTATTTATTTAATAGTTAAATAAGGAGTTTAAAAGTTCTTATGCTTTCTAGTAACACTAACATCTTAAGTGTAATAAAACACAAAATAGAAAATGTGGTCTCTTGGGTATTGATGTACTATATGTATAAAGTTAACAGTCATACAGCAAAATTTTGTTTCTCATGAAGATATACTAATAGTAGTTTCTTAGTGGATAAGTTAGTTTTTGTATTGTAGTATTTTTACTTACAAAATTACTTTCTTGTCATTTGGTGTGTTACTAAGTCTGTGAAGCAAAATGTTAGTAGCAAAAGGATATTTTTTTACATTTGTTTTATTTTACTATTTCTACCCTTTTTGTCCCACAAAGATTGGATGAAATTCATGAAAATAAAGCATTCTAAAGATGGATCTTTTGTAGTACCAGTTTTTTGAGTAAATGTAATCTTAATTAACATAATTACTTATCTTTTAGTTTACAGAAAATTCTTGGCCTGGATTCCTTAGAAGAAGTTTTAGACATCAAACTTGTCAATTCGAAGTTCATCATCCATAATGTATATAGTGTTAGCAAGCAGGGAGTTGTTATTCTTGATGACAAGTCAAGTAAGTGCATAAGTATCATTTTGTTTCTTATTGGCATAATATATTGGCTGCATAGGTCCGTCAGCTCGTATTTGACCTTTCCCTAAACCCTGAATAAGTTTGTTCCTTCATTATATATATTCTTTCTAATACCTTTTAACACATTGTTTGGATTAAGGGAATGTCATAGAATGAATATATAGGAATGAAAGCCTCAGCAAAATCCATCTGGAAGCTAGTGCATTGTTAGCCACCTTGGGCATTAAGTGGTTCCGGGAAAAATCCCTGAAAAGTGAGTACATTCAAGATATAACTAAGAGCTTGAGTCAGTTTTCAGGTGGGTCCTAGGGTCTGATTGCACATAGAGTTCTCACTTATGTTTTTGTTTTGTTGTCTCTGTGTTAGATTCTCTGGAATAGTCTTGGTTCTTTTTAATAAGATAGTTTTTTAAATGTTGATGTTGCTTTAATTTTTTATATTTCCTACCCTAGGCCAGTTTACAAATCAGAGAAAAAAAAAAAAAAAAAACCCAGGAAAAAAAAAGAACCATATAACAGCTACTTAACCTGGTTTTTGATTTGTAAAAATGTGGTTAGGGCATCTATAGTGGGTCACAGTCCCCACACTAATTTTAAATCTTCCTGTGGATTTAAGGATTAGACCAGATTTGGATGGGCTCATTGATTTGTTCTTCCTTTAGTGCAAACCCTTGATGCTGGGAATTGGCTTGAACTTGATGACCTTTGGATGTGGGAAGATGGCATAATACTTTTTGGATTTTTAAAAATATGATTAAATTTAGGACTAGAGGCTCTTGGGAAGCAGAGAGAATGTAGCAGAATAGCCTGAGCAGTGGTGAGAGGGGAAGAGGTTTTTCTAGGCCACGTTTCCTGACAGGAGCAGAACCTATCTTCAAACCTGAAACACTTCTCCTTTTATAGTCCCTGTATGAGGAATGGAGAACAATGAAAGACAAATAAGTTTGTGGTGACTTTATGAATTGTTAGGTTAATATCAACATATAAAATTAAGTTCCATAGAATCAGAGGGAGAGTGTAGCCTTTGAAATACATCTAAAATTCTTCCACATTCTCTGAGTGCAGCAAATTAATACTTCTAGTTATCAGTTAGGTGACCAATCATCTTTCATTTTATTAAGTAAGATCTTAAGAAAGAAGAGAACATTTAACAAGACTCTGGTTCATTAGAGCTGACACTATTCAACAAGTATCTTTGCAGTTTTAGAGAAGTAGAGAAGATGAAGTGGAAGCCTGAGTGCTGGCCCACCTCATCAGATGTCTGTGGCAGGGACTGGAGGGAAGAGATTCTGTACCAAATGGTTTAGCTGGGATTTTTTTTGTAGCAATGTTAGGTATCTATTATTTAAAGATTGTCCTAATTCTAATAACCTAACATTAATATGTCATTTGAATTTTCTTGGCCTAAAGCATTCTGTAAATGGAAACATGTAAAATAATACTTATACTGGACCTACAGAATTACCCTTTTTAGGAGGCTGGTGGTAGTTGATGAACTTGTTTCACAAATGTGTTTGATGACTAATATTTTTTCTTTCTGTAATTCTTAAAATAATTGGTTTGTCTTTTGGTTTGTTTGGAGGAAACTATACATTTTTTTCTTTTTTACTATAGCTTTAAAAGGTGCATTGTGTTCTTAGAGAAATTTGTGGGCATGATTTATGTAAGTGCATGTTGTAACACTGCTGCCAAGGAAAGATTTTCATCTTTTAAATGTCCTAATTACATAAATTGATGATTTGTGATTAGCAGATATGGTTCATATTACCTGGGCAAGTAATACATTCTAATGATACCAAGTATATATATTATTTCTTGAGCTATATAGAATTGAATTAAAATCTTCTTTTTATTTTTATTTTTCCTGCAGAAGAACTTCCTCATTGGGTGCTGTCAGCTATGAAGTGTTTGGCAAATTGTAAGTACTAATTATCTGCCAGTTTTGTGAAATTAACAGAAATTAGTTCCCTAAATTAGAAAATATTTCTGCTCAATGGCCTGAACATTGATTTGACACCTGTGAGACTGGCAGTTAATTATTTTGGGACTACTGTGCTTTTAGTGATAAATTTGTGACTTAGTGAAAGGACTGAATTCTAGAACAGTTCTGAAGGAATTTAGTACTTCTACTTTCTAGTAGATTTACTCACACTATAGATAACATCCACACTAGTTCTAATTGCTTCATCACAGGATGAAGGATGGTTTGGAAAGAGAACAACCTGCATGCAGAGAAACGAGAAAGACTGTTGCAGTAATTTGGATGTTAGATGAGAAGGCTTGGATTAGGGTGGACCCTGTGAGGATTTTTATAGGTATGTGAAATCCATTTCATAGGCACGTGATTTCCATATCATTGAATATCATAGGCACTGTGAAGGCCTATGGATATCAATGTTGTTATAATATCTCAGAAACACTGCCGTTCTTCCGGGAATTTTCAGAAGGCTTAATCCAAAGAAGGGATTCTAATGATTAATGGTTTAACCCAAACAAGTAATTTTGATGGAAAGAGTTCTAATTATTTTGGCTGACTGATAACAGTGATATTTGATCTAGAGGGCCTTTTGAGTCTCACAGATACCACAAGGTAATAGTAGTTTATTTTCTTTTCTTTTGCACAGGATTAGCATTACAGATATAGGTGTAAATTCCCTTTAAATTTGTGAATTTGTAGACCGTAAAATATGGGTTTAAATGGAATCAGTTTTGTTTGATTATAGAATGAAACTAAAATAACTATTCAGCTTAATGTGGGGAATCTTAGTGGTAATATATGGAACATGATCCTATGATTTTGAATAGCCTTTTGAAGATGAATGCTATTCATTCATTCTGTACTGTCCTTCTGTATATGAATAGTAACATTAGTTTATGTGAAGCCCAAGGTTCTCTGGATTTAATTGTTAAGATTTTCACTGGTTTTTGGTTAAAATTTTGGAACCTCTGTGATGCAGAATACTATGATCTTAGCTTGGGGAAGTGCTCTTTATTTTTCCTGCTCAGGCATTTGAAGTAAATGAAATTTGAGTTACATCTTTGTCTAGGGTTGGCAATGATGTGATAGTGTAAATGGGAAGTTAAATTTCCCGTTTCTAAACTGGTAAACCAAGGATTTAGAAGTTGATCAGCTAGGAATGAACATTAGGAAGCTAGTATAACCAATCTAGCCTGCAATATGTTGTAAAGTATATAGTAATTTGTTTATGATGTTGAAGTTTCAATGATGACTGCAATGTAGTAAAGAGCATAATTTTCCCTCAAGCAATATGTGCACCTTAAGCCAAAAACCTTCTGCAGAAAGATTAGAATAACTGGAATTTCTTATCAATGGAGAGGAAAAATGTGAGGGATAAATTACTAAAGATCTTCATGTATGTGAGGTGGCATGATACTAGGTAGCAAGTGCTGGGAAGAAGGAACGTGTCTTACGTGTATCAAGCACAATGCTTTATGAGTGGTTGGCATATCTGTAAAGATGTTTATTTATGTGTCAAACAAATAAAGTTGGCCAAAGGGCAAGATTAACCTTTTGAATAACTTATAAAGTTATTATGTTTTCTGAAATTGCTCTTGATCCTCAAAATATACTTTGAGTTCACCAAAGTCAGACCTGTTTCTTGTCCTTCCTATCCTTAATAAGTCCAGATTCCTGTTACAGTCATCTAAAAGGGAACAGAAAGGGTAGGTTGATTGTATGGTATTTTGAAGACCTATTGCCTCCTATTTTGTTCATGTGCTGCTCACCTCTTTCCTTTCAGGACCATTTGTGTTTATTGTCACACCTGTGTGCACGTGGGCCTGTTTACGTTCATTGTTGGTCAGCCTCAATGTTGGTTACATAAATGTAAAACCAGGTTAACTGTGTTTTTCTTTTTTGTGCATGTTCAGGATTCAATAAAAAATAGATTCAAAAAAGTCAAAGGATTTATTTTACAGAATCTGTCAGGAATAACATTTATTTAAAAAAATTAAAAATATTCTTAAAATATTCTTAAAGTTCAAGATGACTGAGAAAGAAAAGATCATAAAAATATGGCTTCCTCTCATAGGGTTCACTGTGCACTGTTTTTAAAAAAAATTTTTTTAAAATTTTACGTATTTTTAAGAAGGATGATGAGATGCTCACAAAAGGGTACAACTGCTTAGAATGAACCACCTACTTATCCTGGCAGGGAGTAATTCTAGGCAATGTGTATTACTTGTTGAGACATATCAACCTAATTATTTTAATTTATTAAGCTTGGGATATGTCAGAGGAGGAGGCAAGCAAAATGGCAGCTACCTTTGCTGTTGGATTTGTATGGTACCACGTGCTTTTCACAGTTTTCATTATTTTAACCAATCAACTTATTTTATAAGAAGAGACCAGAATTTTGAAAGGTAAGAGAGTCTTTAAGGAGGCCAAAAAAGCCATTTGATCATGTTGCAGTAACCTCGAAATGTAGGCCCCAAATGCTTTACTGTCCTTTTTAGCTTGATCCTCTTTCTTTAGTTACAGAGATTCTGTAAGAAAAATTTGTTTCAATTTATCTTGGCTACTGCTTTTGCTCCTCTGGGGATAGAGGTCTATTTGGGTTCAGTTTTTTAGTCTTCTGCTGGACCAGAACTAGCCAATGCAGATGTGGTCCTTTCTTCCACGCTGTAATGGAAATAGAGAAGGCTGGCTACATTGTTCCTCATGGGACCACTTGCTATTTTCCTCGAGGTGCAAGCAGCTCCAGTTCATCTCTCAACTTGGCAGGTGTAAATCTGTGGTCTGTGGATGGATTGCCGGGGCAGTCGTTGCCAACTCTGTAGAGAGCATTTCTTGTTCCTCTTTGGGCCAGACACAAGTGGATGTTTTTTTTTGCTTGTTGCTGGAGTAGGATATGGTTGGGACCAGGCTGTTTCAGGGTTTCAGTGATTGCTTCAACTTTGCAGTATGACTTTGCTTGATAAACAGTCTTTTGATGGTTGGTCAGAGATCAAATAGAGTGTTTATTATCAGAATGAATTTAGACAAAATATAAAATCCCCTTTTAAGAATTTCTTTTTTAAAGTTTAAATATTTGTTAATCTGAAGTACAGGCAGAAATTGATTATTTCACTCAACTCTATGACTGTAAGATTTTATAATATAGCAATGATGAAATAATTAAAAGCTTTAAAAATTGCTTTGTAACTTGTCTGTTACATATGTGAGCTAATTGTAATCTTAGTCAATTATATTAAGACTAGGATAATATTGAATATTTCAAAGAAAATTATCATTGTTTACATTTAATAAAAATGCCTTTCAGAAGAATGTTTTTTTTTTTTTTTTTTTTTTTTTTTTTTTTTTTTTGAGACGTAGTCTCGCTCTTGTTACCCAGGCTGGAGTGCAATGGCACGATCTCGGCTCACCGCAACCTCCACCTCCTGGGTTCAGGCAATTCTCCTGCCTCAGCCTCCTGAGTAGCTGGGATTACAGGCACGCGCCACCGTGCCCAGCTAATTTTTTTGTATTAATAGAGACGGGGTTTCACAATGTTGACCAGGATGGTCTCGATCTCTCGACCTCGTGATCCACCCGCCTCGGCCTCCCAAAGTGCTGGGATTACAGGCTTGAGCCACCGCGCCCGGCCCCAAGAATGTTTTTTATGAAAGGTTTCTTTTAAAATGGAACTTAGCCAGTGATTTTCTTCATTGTTTCATAATAGATTTCAATTTAGACACAAAGCATATTTGTGTAAGCAAAATGTAAATATCTATTTAATTAATATCAATGTGGAATGCCTATTTAATTAATGTCAATTTTCACCATAAAAACTTTTCTGTATATGTCAAATATTTGAATATCTGTACACGCCACACATATTCACAGAGAATAATACTTAGATGTAATTACTCCATTAATGTTTCTTTTTCACTCTTTTTCAAAATAGGGCCCAACAGTTGTGATTTGAAGCAGCCTATGTACTTGGGATTTGAAAAAGATGTCTTTAAAACCATAGCTGATTACTATGGTCACTTGAAAGAGCCTCTGCTAACATTTCATCTTTTTGATGCTTTTGTCAGTGTACTGGGTAAGTTGGAATATAATGAACATCTATCTGCATCACTGATATTGAATCATTTCATTTTTCACTATCTTGAGACTTCCATTAGCCAAAGCTCATACCATTTTAAAAATAAAAGCTGATAGGGTATTTGGTATAGCTAGAGTCTTGCTCTGTTGCTCTGTAAAGAAGTAAAAGAAAGTGGTTAAACTCTATTATGAAACTCAAAGCAAAGAGTTTTTGTTTCTTAAGAAAGAATATAATATGTTGCATGTCCTTTTTATTCAAAGGAGTATAACATTATTGGCCGAGGAGAATGTAAGTTTGACATTTACTTACATTATTCTATTATTCTGGCTATGACTTCATGAATAGTCAAGTATGGAAGGTGTATTTTCATTTAGAAATCGAATTTCTTTTTATAGAAGAAACAGATTTTTGTAGGACTTTATAATTTGAGACATATAAAATAAATATACTAACTTTATCATTCATTAAAACTTGTAGCTATTCCTTATATAGATTTATACTTTAGAATTTACACTGTGAAAGGAACATGGTAGAAAGGAAAAAAAATCAACATTATTTTTACAGATCTTTCTGATATTTCTTCCTGGAAATCAGACTTTCTTGCTCTTATAATTGTTCAATAAGTATTATTGTTTTCTTGTCAGAAGTTTTGCTTTAAGGACCAAATTATTGTGTGGGTGTCATACTCTGTTAGGTAAAGTTGTAGGAATTAGTATACTTTTGTTTTTGAATGTTGTTGGGTTTACCCTTTCACTTCTTTTCCGTTGCTTACTCTTCTTCCTCCTCCTTCTCTATGTCTTTCTTTCATTTTGGAAACTATAGATGCTGCCATTGTATCATAACAAAATATCAGCAATATATGAATAAGTTACTTGATCTCATGAGAAATACTTTGGATTTTAAGCTTTTGTAGATTTTCTGATAATAACAAAATCCAACAATTATCAGTCATGTAAATTAAGAGTCAGTGTTTTCAGACAGAACAATATTGGAACAAATTAAAGGATTAGGCCTATTACTGGGTTTTGAGACTACTGCATCTTTTTGGTATTTTGATTCCAATTAAGGAGAATTGGGGGCTCATGGACTTGTGAGCATCATGCATAATGATGCATATTTGCTGTTGCTTAGTATGCTTATGAACTAATTGGGTAGATTCTTATTATAGCTACTGTATTAGTCTGTTCTTGAATTACTATAAAGAAATACCTGAGACTGGATAATGTGTAAAGAAAAGAAATTTAATTGGCTCATGGTTCTGCAGGCTGTTCAAGAAGAATGACAGTATGTGCTTCTGGGGAGGCCTCAGGGAGCTTTTACTCATCGCAGAAGTCAAAATGGGAGCAGGTGTCTTACATGGCAGAAATAGGACCAAAAGGATTAGGAAGGTGCTACACACTTTAAAATAACTAGCTCTCACAATTGCAGCAATGTCACCAAGGGGGATGGTGCTAAGCCATTAGAAACTGCCCCCATGATCCAGTCACCTCCCACCAGCCCCACCTTGAACACTGGGGATTACCTTTCAACATGAGATTTGGGCGGGAAAGCAGATCCAAACCATACCAGTCACTTACTGCCTTTATGCCAACTGGTAAAATAAGAGTTCTAAAGATTGTATTAAAAATAACTTCTTAGATTTCCTTCTCATTTTCTATTTTTATAACATTCTGTAGTAAAATTATCTGTTTTGGAAACTTCTAAAAAACAAATTCCAATTCGTATCAGTTATATTTATGATGTCACTGCTCTATTCTGTCACAATTGTTCATTTTGATCTCAGCTAAGAATGGAAGCTGACTGTTGAAAGCTAACTAAATTGGGAGAGAGATCCAAGATGGCTGATCACTAGCAGCTCGGGCTCATAGTTACCAGTGAAAGCGCAGAGAACGAGAGGACGCCACACTTTCAGACGAATATTTGTTGCTCACGGTTCAGGAGATTCCCAGCAGAGGAGCCCCACGTGTCGCCAGAGCGACTCTTGTGGCCGGTGCGGCAGTTTAGCTGGCGCCTTAGCGCGCCAGTTTTTGGTGCAGAGTCCAGAGATTCCCGGGCAGAAAAGCACCATCCATCTTAACACCGCTGATTTGGCCGGCGCAGTGGATTGCTCAGACTTCGGCACTGGGAATCAACAAGTTGGACGTCTGCTCAGAGACCTAGTTAGAAAGTCGGTAATTACAAAGACAACAGACAGATAAATATATAATGAAGGGAAGAAATCAGCATAAAAAGGCAGAGAATACTCAAAATCAGAATGCCTCTCCTTCCACAGGGGATCGTAATTCCTCATCAGTAACGGAACAAGGCTTAATAGATTACGAGTGTGTTCCAATAATAGAAGCAGGTTTCAAAACGTGGGTGATAAGAAACTTCTGTGAATTAAAAGAACTTGTTCTAACCCAATGCAAAGAAACTAAGAACCTTGAAAAAAGGTTTGACGAAATGTTAACGAGAATGGACAATTTAGAGAGGAATATAAGTGAATTGATGGAGCTGAAAAACACAACACAAGAACTTCGCGAAGCATGCACAAGTTTAAACAGTCGAATTGATCAAGTAGAAGAAAGGATATCAGAAGTCGAGAACCAGCTCAGTGAAATGAAATGAGAAGACAAGATTGGAGAAAAAAGGATGAAAAGGAATGAGCAAAGTCTCCAGGAAATATGGGACTATGTGAAAAGACCTAATTTACGTTTGATAGGTGTACCTGAATGTGATGAAGAGAATGAATCCAAGTTGGAAAATACTCTTCAGGATATCATTCAGGAAAACTTTCCCAACCTGGCAAGGCAGGGTAATATTCAACTCCAGGTAATACACAGAACACCACAAAGATATTCTTCAAGAAGACCAACCCCAAGGCACATAATTGCCAGATTTATTAGGGTTGAAATGAAGGAGAAAATACTAACAGCAGCCAGAGAGAAAGGTCAGGTTACCCATAAAGGGAAACCTATCAGACTTACAGCAGATCTCTCAGCAGAAACCCTACAAGCCAGAAAAGAGTGGGGACCAATATTTAACATCCTTAAAGAAAAGAACTTTCAACCCAGAATTTCATATCCAGCCGAACTAAGCTTTATAATCGAAGGAAAAATTAAATCCTTTGCGAACAAACAAGTACTTAGAGAGTTCACCACCACCAAGCCTGCTTTACAAGAGCTGAAAGAAGCACTATACATATAAAGGAACAACCAATATCAGCCTTTCCAAAAATATATCAAAAAGAAAAGAACATTAACACAACGAAAAATTTACACTAACTAATGGGCAAAACAGCCAGCTAGCATCAAATGCCAGTATTAAAGTTATATATATTTTAATCGGATAAAAAGCCAAAACCTATTGGTATGCTGCATCCAGACCCATCTCACATGCAACGATACACAAAGACTCAAAACACAGAGAAGGAGGAAGATTTATCAACCAATCAGAGACTAAAAATAAACAAGTAAATAAAAAGCAGGAGATGCAATTCTTGCCTCTGATAAAGTAGACTTTAAAGCAACAAAGAGCAAAAGAGGCAAAGAAGGACATTACATAATGGTAAAAGGATCAATGTAACAAGAAGAGCTAATGATTTTATAGATCAACGAGACAGAAAATTAACAAAGACATCCAGGACTTGAACTCAGACCCGGAACAAGTAAACTTAATAAACATTTATAGAACTCTCCACTTCAAATACATAAAACATACATTACCACCTCACACTTATTCCATAAGTGACTACATAATTGGAAGTAAATCACTCCTCAGTAATCGCATAGCACTTCATAGGTTTAAATGAAATATTGATTGGCTGCTCGTTTGTTATTTTCTTCCCTTATTCCTTCCTGTTTACATCAAGTATAATTATTGGTATAAAAGAGGTTTTCAATACCCATTACTAAACTGCATTCTAGCCTGGGCAAGAAAGCAATACTCCCATTCTCTCTCTCTCTTTCTCTTCCTTTTTCCTCCTCTTCTTTATTCTTTTTCTTTATTCTTTCTCTTTCTTTCTTTCTTTAAAAAAAAAAAATGAAAGCTAACTAAATTGGTATCAGAGTCAACTGCCCTCTAATGTATCATCATTAGAAGCTTTAAGGTGGAATAATGATGGGCAGATTGGGGGAATTTATTGCCCTTAGGTATTAGCAGGAATAGACTAATGCATGTGGGTGGTAATACATTAACCTTGCCTCATGCAGTCCTGTTCAAGTGAATATATTTGAGATAACCTACATCAAAAACTATTTTCTTAGATCCTTAGGTAATAGAAGAAGAAAGCAGAAAGCCTTCTAGATACAGAAGACCATAGTTTGTTTATGTTTGACAAAGATTATCTAACATAGCAATCCTGTTAGAGTATGTGGGGAAAGGTAAATATCTAGATATGTAGGTTGGATCCCAGTGGGGTTGACCCATCCTCTAAACCTTTTACTTACTTTGATTGGAATAGGATGTCAGTAAAGCATTTTAAAGTAAATAATAAGTCTACTTTGTGTAGAAGCTAAAAATTCTACAGCATTTTCAATGGAAGTGATGTTCAGTTTTGTTAATGAACTTCTTTTGAGGTTTCTTCCTTTGATTGTGGCATGGTTGGGCTTGGTGACAAAGCTGTGTGAGAGCAGTTAGTCATCACTGATACATGAGACAGGACGTCTAAAGGTTTTTTAAAAAAATACTTCATAGTTTTTGGAGATGTAAGACTTGTTACTTATAATAAAAAAATTATTTAATTTGGCTCAGCTATTTGACATACCAGTTTGACTCCATTGTAATTGATCTTCATTTCCAAAATAGCAATTCCTTGTAGTAAGATCAGAGCTCGGCTGACTCTTGAATGGGGTGATTGTGATAGAGGAGCATTCTTTACTCACATTCCACACCTAACATAGAGTCCGTTGAGATGTGTAGCATGCAATAATTTGGCATATTGAGGAAAAGAGGGAAGCATATAGGAAGCAGAAAAGGCCAGAAGAGCAGGGTAGGCGGTTGTGGAAAATTGAGGGACTTGTAGGTTGTATAATCTGAGAGCCCACACTATTCATCTGTGGACCAAATATGGTCCACATAAATTCACCATGAATATATCTGATTTGACCTGTGTTTTTAAAAAGAGAATTTAATTAAATTGCCAGTTTTTAAGAAATAGGAGATTCACATAAGAATTCATATTTCTGGCTTTTTAAGAAAAATTAGAAGATCTGGCAGCCCTGGGCTTGAATTTTTGGTGGCACAAACTGCTGCAGCTGCATAGTGAGTGCTTCCGCTAGAAGCAGCAAGTGTTTAAGGGGCATGAACTTTGATTTGCCAAATCTCTAATACTCCTCATTGCTTCTCAGACTCTGAAGCCAAGTTCATTTGATTCTCTTCACTTATTTATTTCATTTGACTTTGTCCATAGGCAGCTGAGCTTGCAACTCCTGGTTTATTTGCTAGGAGGCTGGAATACTGAGATAATAGCTCTTTGTTGTTCTCTTTCTCCGAAATGTTAAATATAGAAAATGCCATAGACATTCACTAGATTGATCATGCACTAGATCATTTAACTCAGTAGGTTGAGATCTTCCCCTGTGATTTTTAACCTAGAAATATCTATAAGGTTAGGTTTTCCATTCATTGGATCTTTTGTCTAGTTTAAGGAGACCCTCTGGATCTGTGAAATCTTTGCCTTATTACCACTCTGCCCTTATGTTCTTCAAGTTATGTCAGGGTCCCTATCCCATGGTAATTCTTAAGGGAAAACAATTCTGTTTTTTTTTTCAGAGAGTGCCTAGTTTATATGCTTAGCCACATGGAGGGCTCTTGCCCATGTTAATCCAAAGTTCTTGCTGATGGTGCTCTCAGAGCCCAGGGCTTATGGCCAGAGCTTTTTGATTTTTTTGTTTGTTTGTTTTTGTTTTTGATTTTTGAGATGGAGTTTTGCTCTTGTTGCCCAGGCTGGAGTGCAATGGCATGATCTTGGCTCACTGCAACTTCTGCTTACCAGGTTCAAGCGATTCTTCTGCCTCAGCCTCCCAAGTAGCTGAGATTACAGGCATGCGCCACCATGCACGCCTGACTAATTTTGTATTGGCTGGAACTTTTAAAGAGACAGATGGGCCAAGGTAAGGATTTTGAATTACCTCAAAACATAACGATTGCTGCCTACCATGATTGTTGGAATAAAGTGGAGTTAGATACATATTAAAAGTGGAAATTTAGGGGAATACCTAGGTATTCCCTGGCTATAACTAAATTCACAAACTGTTTTTTAAGAGCATTGAGAATGATTTATTTTCAAGATTCATGACTGCAGATAATGTGTGGTCAGCAAGTGGTCACAAAGGAAATCCACTGTATATATCTGACTTGGAAGGAGAAAACACTGATAGGACAGTGAGTTTGTTCGCTTCCTCATTCAGACCATGTATGCCAGTACTTCTGTCTCCTTCTTGGCCCTTGCTTGGTCTCTAGGCAGATTAAATTCTTAGAAGGGTGCTGGTCACCCAGAGATTACAGATGTGCAAAAGTTGGCTTTTAAAGTTTACATCCCATAATTGGATTTTTCGCTGCTGCAAACTCTACTGCATGCCACTGCCTGCCATTTGCCCATGCCTGTCCTAGGTTGCCTTTTCTACATTTCCCTTTAAGTCCCTGTCTCACACACCCAACATTGGGCTTCTTCGGTTTGTGGGTGTAATTTGCCCTATACTAAAGGGGCACTATACTATTTATTTCTGAGGCATGATTTCAAATAAAATGGTATTTTATAGCCTTATTTGTGGGAAATTACTTTCAATTAGAATTCTGAGTAATTTGCACATAATGTTTATAACATGAAGGAAAAATGGCAGGCATTTTACTAACAAATAAAAGCCAAGCTCACAAGACTCTGCCAGAAATGAATTCCAAGAATACTTTCTTTATCATTTCTCCTTTCAGCTCACAAATATACAGGCTGGTGATTTAGCCTGGGCAGCTCTTCAGGTCTCAGCTGGGCTCACTCCCAGGACTGCAGGACAGCTGGCTGTTGGTTGGGGCCTCCTAGGTCTGGAGGTTGGCTGGGGTGACTCAGTTCTGCTCCACATATCTCCCTCCAGCAGGCCAGCCCTGGCATGTTCTCACTGTGAAGGCAGAGCTTCTATTGGAGTACTTGCCTCCAGCTACTTTTTTTTTCCAAGCCTCCAACATAGCCTTCCCAAGTCTACTTCACAGTTTCTCCGCAAGAATCCAGTCATTTTACATGGAGTAGAGAGACAGTCTTTCAGATCCTCTTCTTGGCCAGAGGAAGTTACCAGAGTAGGGAAGGGAATAAGAGGCAAGGAAGGCAGCAGTGCCAGCTCCTCTTGGTAAAGTGTGAACACTACTGGAAAGTACCTACCACAGAGTAGGCAGGAGAGCAATGTCAAGGGTGAGCAGTCCAGGCTCTAGAGATAAGTAGACATGGATTCCAGTCCGGGCTTCTCCACTCACTGTGGGCAAGTTATTATCCCCTAGCCTCAGATTCCTCAGAAAGGAAATGAGTTGATGCTATTAGTACTGCCTTAAGGCCATTGTAAAGGTCAGATACACACAAAGAGCTTAGCACAGCAACTGGCACACAACAGGCACTCAAGGAAATGATGATTGTGGTATACTTAGGTGACGACATAATGCAGGCTTTAAAAGGGATCCCCTGGCCCATGGCTTATACTGCTGGCATCAGGACAAGAACAGGGACAAACATTTCCCCTGACTTCTCTTCACTTTCAGAAGTCCACAGGCAACTTGCCTCAGTCTTCTGTCCCCATTATCACCACACTCACCTAAAATCCCATACCTGGGTGTTGTGTTATCCCCACAGCTGTGGAGCTCTCAGCTCCCTAGGCCAACTGGTTCCGTAGGGACCAAGCCTAGAGGTACCCCTGCTAGTTTGTCAGTGGTCCCTGGTGGCCAAATGTCCAAGGCCCTGGGCACTGAGTGCTCTGGAAGCCATGGACCCTTGAAGCAAGGCCTGTGCTGGGCACTGCAGGAGACAGAAGCCAGGTCGGGAGAGGCCACTGCTGTCCGGCTTTGGTCCTATGGGTCCAGCCGCACCCATGGCTCTTAGGCAGGAGCGGGAGGTTTCGGGCAAACTTCTTTGTGGCTGCTGGGCTTGATTTCGCAGAGGGAGCACTCTGGCCAGGTGGGTGGAAGCTCCAAGAGTTGGGGCAGAGTGGGACCAGGGCGCCTCTGCTCAGGCTCCAACTGAGGCAGGTGGCCTGGCTGGCTGCTTGCATCGCAGCAGCCTCTTTCCTCAGCATGCCTGTGGTGGTAGCATCAGTGATCCTGATACCTGGGATGATGCCTGGCAGCCAGTTAGGGGTGAGGAGTGGCTTCCAGGATGCAGGTGTGGAGCGCTCCAGCCAAATGTCACCATTGCCATGGCCCCATGTGCTCTGAGTGGCCTGGGCTGCCCCCATAGATGGCCTCTTAGTGCGCCTGGTGCCCCAGGCTCAGGCAGAGGGCGCAGTGCACAGGCACGCAATCTCATAGGGAATTAATGAAACAGCAACAAAAAAGACAAATTGTTCCACTGGTTCTTTATATAGGTTCTTTCCACAGCTTTGGAGAGTGAGGGTGTCTCCTCATCCTCATCAACACAGGACATCATTCATGTTGAATAGTTTTGACATTATGTACACCAGGAATGGGTTTAATGAATAGGGAGATTCCCAGGATAGCCAGGATGGTTACAAAAATGGCAAAGTTTAGATGGTGTGCTTCACATATTAATCTAGGACAGTCAGCAGCTACCAACCAGTTTTCTGTTTTATGGGTGAACTCTGTGATCCTATAAATAAGGCTGGTCACAAGTCCAGTGAGACCCTAGAGCCCCCTGCTGACTGACTCTTTTATAGTAGATGGCAAGGAGGAAAATAGCTATAATTGGAGGCCCAAGATAATGGGCAATTTATTCTATGTAATAGAAGAGTGACCCATTTGGCGATATCTGTGCAAATAGGACCCATATGATGCAAATGAGACTCATCTGGATGAGAAATAACCTAGAGAGTCCTCCTTATCACTATCCTTTCCAGAATCCACTTGCTGTCCCTGGCAGCTGATGATATATTGTCAGTGCCTTCTTCATTTTCAGATCTGGTTTCTGCATGGTCCTTCCAGGTAGCTGGAGAGTCCTCTCTATCACTTATACTCTCCAGAATCCACTCAGGGTCACATGAAGTCATTGACATGTGGGAACAATCTTCCTCATTTCTGTGAGAAGATCCTCAGGAGGAGCTGATGAGTCTTAGTTGTTACAGCTGCTCTCATAGATGATGTCCAGGGGCTAATCATATTCATTGATTCTTGAGGCTGCTATGGTCTTTCATGGGACCTTCTCCAATGCCCAGTAATGAGGAACCTGTTTTAATATTTCCTCAACAGGAAGGTTTTTGCTTGCTTTTGAGTCTACCAAGACCACAAATGAAGTCTCCTCCTCTGACCTGTCACCTGGAGGCTCCTCCACCAGGTCTTCAGTATGAGCTTCAGTGAATTTTTTCCCAGGGTGTATTCTGTTATGTGACTAGATGTGGATTTTTTTCACCCACTGCTTGGGGTGGGCAGCATATCTTCGGGACCACTAAAGACACATTCTCATATTCTCAAGGCAAAATGCTGAAGAAATTGTAAAACTGTTCCCACCGCAAAATGTTCTTTGTAAGTGGCTCATGTCTGATGCAGTCTTTTAACATTATCCACAATGAGGAGGTATTTCTGGAGGCTCACACCCTTTCAATAACAGAAGCACAGTATTCTGCTGGGTACAGATGTCTTCAGCAGTAGGAGTTCTTGTACTCATTTGTCTTCTGAGAGTGTTGTTGAAAATTTGAACATGCCTTTTTGGATCTCAAACTCAGTGAGCTGTGATCAGCTCCCAAATGCTCAAGAACCCATGGTTGCAGAGTTCCTGAGTAAGATGAGTGTACCTTCAGTCTGTGGCTGGTTTTTATTTGTGTCTGCAGAATTTCTTTCATGGCAACCAGAGTTTTGGAAACTTCTGTAGCCTTTTCTGCTTTTTTGTTTTGGTTTGGTTTGGTTTTTGGTTAGAAATACCTTTCATTTCCAGAACAGCAATGCTCTTCAGGGCTTGCACAGGTCATAAAAATTCATGGAATCATGTCGTTGCAGCAACATGGTGGACTATGTAAGAAAAATGCCCTGAAGAAGCAGTACAGAACCTCCCTCCTCAGCAGTCAGGGACAGGGACAGGAGCTGTTTTTTCCCAAGAACAGGTCCCCAAGTCATCCTAAAGCTGCATGGCACCCTCTCAGGCAGGTCCTGAGGAAGCCTACACAAGCTATGTATAAGTATATAGTGATCACCAAGATAATCCATAGAACTTTTGGGAAAGAAGTTTAAGACCTTTCTCCCACCATTTCAGCAGGATAAATTCCAACTGGATTAGAGAATGAAATGTTAATAATGCAAATAAATACATATTTATATCTGTATATAAAATAGAGTTGATATTTGAGTGGTAGGTAAAGGACTTTCTAAGCATAAACGTAAAAAAAGGCATAGAAATGCTATAGCAGTTTGAGAATCTTTATGCAGGAAAGGGCATCAATATGTGCATAGATGAATCTGTATTTAATTTTAAACAATTCCCAAAAGTGCCTGCGATTTTCTTTGAATTTCGCTGGAGAAATAGTTCCTCTTGTTATGTCTTTCTTTAGGCAAGATTTTTCACTAATTGATGCGTAGTCTGAATCCTGGCTAAATATAAACTTTTTCTTTTTTATACCTGTTCTTAGTGAAAATGAAACTGTGACTTTTTTTTTTTATTCCGTTGGTTGGTCAAAAACTACAATGAACTCTTCTAAGTTTCTTCTCTGGCTGAACAAACAGTGGTCCCATTGGCCTTTCTGGGAACTCTGGGCCCTCTCAAAAGCCTTTGTATTTCATTTCTTTTCAAAGCTCCCAAAAGGAATAGCTTGCTCTTGACATTGTACATGTCAGTGGAAAGATAAGGTCTACTTTGCAAAAATGAAACATTTGTGTTTCTAATGATTTGGAAATAGAAATCTGATGTAGTTATTGGATATTGGGAAAGAGGGTGACAAAAGTAAGTATCACCCAAAGCACTTAACAATTCTGATTAATTCTACTTAACCTCTAATAATGTAGTACATGATACATTTTCATTAATTTTGATTGTATTTGTGTATATCATAGGAACAGTTGGGTTTCCTTGAGTGATAAATTATTTATTCACTTATTCCACTTCAAGTCAGCTAAATAATTGTTTCCTTGGTTGAAAAATCTCACAGATTGATTGCAAAAGTTATTTGGTTGGATTGTTTATGCTCATTTATTTATTTATTCTTATTTCACCAATGAAAATATCACTAAGTTCCTTGGTTTGTTGACCTGATTATACCTACTTTGACAAATCACTCCCTTTCTGGACCCAGTTTTCTCATTAAGTGGCAGTGATACCTGTCATAATTAAAGATATGAAAACATGAAAGTTAAATTATTGGGTAATAATGTTCCTCCTATCTTTTTTTTTATCTTGAAAAAGATTTAAAAAAATTGGGATAGTGCATTAGTTAAGATGAAATAATCACATATTGATATCCAGCCAATTCTTCTCTCAAGTGATAGGAAAATTTTTATGTAAAACTACTTATGATAGACCTTAATGATCTATAATTAGAGAAAGAACTGTTATATCATTTGGATATGTGAGAAACAAGTTACCTTTGGGGCTACAGAGGCCCTTGCCCTTTTCTCAAAAGAAGGAAGAATCAGCATTTTGATGATGATGTTGAGATTGTAGAAATGATGAAGGTGAAAAAGTTATTCTAAGCTTATGTTTAGCAAAATGAAATGAACCCAAATAATAAAACAGTTACAACATTGAATCTCTTTGGTTAAAAAAAAAAAAAAGAATGCTAATATCCTTCTGAACTTCTTAAACCAGAACCTAAAAAAAAAGGAAACTTTTAAAAAATCAGTAATAGTTTATGATCTTGAAGCGCTTCAAAGTATTTGATGAAGATGTCACTTGAACTTATCTGTAGACCTTCTTGTGTATTTAAAAGCTGAGTTCTCTTGTAATAATTTTTTTCCTCCTGAATTCTGTAGTATACCTTTGTCAGTAAAAAACCTAACAGTTCAGATTTGGATAAATAAATGCAGTACTCATATCCAATTGAAAGGGAAATACAACATTATTTAATAAATATGTTACATATAAATATTAATAAATTTCTCTCTTATATGGTAGGTTAATAGAAGAGATTAAGCAGTGGCTTAGAAACATAAACAAATATAAACAAACTTTACAAAACTGAATAGATTAGCTGAGTGTTGAGGCACACACCTGTAGTTCCACCTCCTTGGAAGGCTGAAGCTGGAGGATCCCTTGAACCCAGCCCAGGCAACAAAGCAAGACCCTATCTCTTAAACAAAACAAAAATGATTGGAAGAAGACGTAGAAACTAGAAAAGAGAGCTTAAAAAAACAAAAGAAAACCTCACAGGAATTAAAGTAATTTTTTAAAAGTTGAGTTGTTCATTTATTGACTATGGGCATGACCACTCTAAAGTTAGAAATGATAAAATCAAGGCTTAGACGGAGAAACGCATGATGCTGTTTTTTAGAACCATGCTCAGAAAGATTTGGTGAGTTTGAAGAAACAAGTTCACTTCTGTTGTCCTCTTTTTTAGGAGTGAAAGAGAAAGGAAGGAAAGATTTATAAAGGCGTAAATCCCCTTTATTCCCTAGACCACAGAGGTATAGCAGAGAATTATTCCTGTAAACCTTGAAAACTGAAAGTGCAACATAGCTGCAGTTTGTGACTATGTATCACTGGTACAAAGGACTTAACTGATTAAAATACATCAATAAGTAATCTCTTGTTTGGTCATGCAGGAATGGTTAAAACCTCAGAGCCAATTAATGGCAAAACAATGACTTTACATCTGTAATATATATACATATATAACAGTCTTTTTTCATGGACTGTCTTAGTTCATCTCATTTTGAGGACATAGTTGTTGAATGATTTCTGTGTCTCTGTGACATTATATTAAGTATTCAAATACAGACTTAAAAAAGTAACTTCCTCTTGAGAGGCCAAGGTGGATGGATCACAAGGTCAAGAGATCGAGACCATCCTGGCCAACATGGTGAAACCCCATTTCTACTAAAAATACAAAAATTAGCTGGGCGTGGTGGTGCGTGCCTGTAGTCCCAGCTACTCAGGAGGCTGAGGCAGGAGAATGACTTGAACCCAGAAGGCAGAGGTTGCACACCACTGCACTCCAGCCTGATGACAGCAAGACTGCATCTCAAAAAAAAAAAAAAAAAAAAAAAAAAATTAACTTCCTCTTATGGCTATGATATTTTAATCTTCCTGGGACAGATCGTTCTCTATTATCTGTCGATCTCCTTGGTGCTTCCATGATACCCCCTTGACACACCTCTATTGTTGTCTTCATGTTGCTTTATGATGGCTTTTGTCTGTCTTCTTCACCAGACTGTGAGCTTCTTAAGAACATCTTTGTCTCGCTAAGTTTTGGATTCTCAGATCCTAACATATTCTTAGAACATTTTATGCTCTTTTCAAACATTTGTTGAATGAATACATTAATGATTCCCAAGGATATATTTCAAGTGGTGACCTGTCTCCTAAATTCCAGTACTGCTATCCTCATCTGCCTGTTGAATATTTCTACGAGCCAACTATCTATCACAAACCCAAACTGCTGCTCTGCTATAACAAATCAGCAGCCCCTTGTGGCTCCACTGTTTTTGAAGTAGGCTTCCTTAAAGCTGAAGATTCACAGTTTATTTGTTCATAATTGCTGTATTTTAGCACCCTATTTTAAAATGTGTTTTTGTTATGCAGATTTTATAAGGGTCAAATCATGGTCTTCAAACCGATTTAGAGAAATTGAAATCTCACAATGAATATCTCATGAGAAGAGAAGCATAATGAAGACTACAAAAAAGCAATGCATTTTAAAAGTAGCATATAGCTCTTGTGTGTGTATAGCGCAAGAGAGACTTAGAAGAGTGATGGTATCTCCCAGGTGTCACGCTTTTATTTTATATCCTTCAGTTATTGTGGCAATGTTGGAAACCATAGCGCTATCATTGACAGTTTTAGAGTTTTCATAGAACTATTCTTAGCCCACATTTGATCTTGCATTTCCTCAGACCTTTCACAATTTTCTTTTAAACAAATTTTTAAATTTTATAACAGTTTCCAGTTTATAAGAACAGCTGTAGTACAGTCCAAAGAAGTTTTTTTTTCTGAACCACTTGAAAGTAAATTGCTAATCAAATGTTCTACCACCTATAAATTCTTCTGTGTGTTTTTCCTACAAACTAGGTCACTCTCCTACAGGACCAACATACAAGCATAAAAATTAGGAAAGTAACACTGATTAATTACTATTAGATCCCATTCAAGTTTGCCAGTCATCCCAAGTTTCCTCAGTTTTGGTTTGTCTGATGTTTCCTCATGATTTGATTTAGATCTTGCATTTTTGGCAGGTTATAACAGACATAATGCTATGTTATTCTCTTTACCTCCCATCAGGTGGTACACAATCTTTTGTCCCATTATTGGTGATGTGCACTTTATCACTTGATAAGGTGATTGTATCTGTCAGGGTTGTCCACTATGTAGTTATACTTTTTCTTTTTATAATTAATTGTATTTTATGGGGTGATAACTTTGAAAAATGTATTAGTAACTTTTCCCACATTAAACGTTCAATTTACTTAGCAGTATGGACTCCTGACTTTGTATTTTATTCACTGGGTAATAATTCATTGCCTGATGCTCAAACTCTCTTAGATTTGGCCAACAGGAGGCCCCTCAACCTGGCTCCTATGTCCGTTTGCCACTTCCCCATCATTCTTGGACCACTTTCTTTTATTATTTTCTTACGGTCTCGCTCTATTGCCCAAGCTGGAATGCAGTGGTGCCATCATAGCCCACTGCCACCTCAAACCCTTGGGTGTAAGTGATCCTCCTGCCTCAGTTTCCTGAGTAGCTGGGATAACAGGCACTTGCCACTATAGCCGGCTAATTTTTAAATTTTTTGTAGAGAAGGCTCTTGCCACGTTGCCCTGGCTGGACTTGTATTCTTGGCTTCAAGCACTTCTCCTACCTTAACCTCTCAAATTACTGGGATTACAGGCTTAAGACACTGTGCCCAGCCATGTTTTTTTACATTTTGATACTTCAGGCTCATCTTGTACATGCTTTTTTTTTCTCTTGGAATTATTGTTTTGGGGTGTTGCTCATGGGAAGGACAAAATTCTCAAACAACACTAAAAAGTGACCCTGCAATTTGATTTTCAAACTTCCATTAATTGTAGTATTTATGGGGACAAATGTGGTTAAATTGGCAAAACAGTAATATAAGACATCTATGTGTCCACCACTCTGATTTGCATTGTTTCTGTGGCATCAGTGTGTTTACATCTAGAAGCAGAATTGTTACATTGTTTGGTATTTACTTCATTACTAGGTCTAGCAAATTGGTTTCCAGAGTAGGTGCAGCAATTTATACACCGTTAGTAGTATATTCCTATAAGTATTTATAAATTTTTGATTTCTTCAATTTTCTGGTCTGATGGATGTGAAAAAAAATCTTACTGCTGTTTATATGTAATGAGGATTTTTTCTTGGATGAAATACTTTTTCTATCCATTACTCAGTTTTTGGTGGGGAGGGCAGTTTCTTTTTTTGTCATTCTAAAAATATATTCTGGATATAATCTTTTGCACCCTAGTCTCAAAAATACTTTCTAGTCTATGGCTTATCTTTTTATATTAATGAAAATATAAAGAACTTCTGTATTTAAGTCAAATTTGTGTGTTTTATTTAAAAAAATCTGTATCATTCAGTCGCAAAGTGATTGTATACTTCCAATATTTTAGGTTTTTTTTTCTAGCTTTCTAATTTTGCTTAATTCATTTAGTTTATTTTAAAATTAACTTTATTGATACATAATTAATATATAATAATGTATAATTAATATACACTAATCTTATAATCTTAAGTACAGTTTAGTCAGTTTTAATAATATGTACTTTTGCAGTTACCATCACAATTAATATACAGACCATTTCCATCAACCCTAAAGGTTTACTTATACTCTGTCTTGGTCAGCCCTCTTCCCCATCACTGGCACCAGACAACCCAGAATTAGAAACTTTATGTTTAGTTAGGTTTTCTTTTTTTAGTTTCATACAAGTGGAATTATACAGTATGTACTTTGTATCGGGGTTTTTCTGCTCAAAATAATGGTTTTGAGATTTTTTCATGTTAGTGCACATCAGTAGTTTGTTGCAAATATCAGCAGTAGTTTTATTGCTAAATAGTCTGTTGCCTGGATATATCACAATTTGTTTATCTGTTCACCTGTTTAGGGACATGTGGATTCTTTCCAGTTTTGGGCTGTTATGAATGAAGCTCCCATGAACATCCATGTAAAAGTTTTTAGATGAATATTTATCTTTATTTCTTTTGGATAAATAGGAGTTGAATTTTTGGGTTAGATGGTGAACTTATGTTTATATTTATAGGAAGTACTTTTTTTCTGAAGTAGTCTTGCCATTTTACATTCCCAACAGTGTATGCGAGTTTCAGTAGCTCTACATCCTTATTAACACTCTGCATTGTTAGTCTTTTAAATTTTTGCTACCCTAGTGGGCGTCTAGTGGTATGGCTTTGTAAATTTGCCTTTTCCTGATGGCTGGTAACATAAGCATCTTTTCATTTGCTCATAGATCATTCATAGGTTTTCTTTTGTAAAGTGTCTATTCAAATTTTCTGCCCCCTTTTTAAAAAATACTTTAAGTTCTGGGGTACATGTGCAGAATGTGCCAGTTTGTTACATAGGTATACACATGCCATGGTGGTTTGCTGCCCATCAACCCATCACCTGCATTAGGTATTTCTCCTAATGCTATCCCTCCTCTAGTTCCCTAGCCCTGCAACCCCATGACAGGCCCCGGCATGTGATGCTTCCCTCCCTGTGTCCATGGGTTCTTATTATTCAGCTCCTACTAATGAGTGAGAACATGTAGTGCTTGGTTTTCTCTTCCTGTGTTAGTTTGCTGAGAATGATGGTTTCCAGTTTCATCCATGTCCCTGCAAAGGACATGAACGCATCCTTTTTTATGGCTGCATAGTATTCCATGGTATATATGTGCCATATTTTCTTTACCCAGTCTATTACTGATGGGTATTTGGGTTGGTTCCAAGTCTTTGCTATTGTGAACAGTGCTGCAATAAACATATGTCTGCATGTGTTTTTTTAGTAGAATGATTTATAATCCTTTGGGTATATACCCAGTAATGGGACTGGTGGGTCAAATGGTATTCTGGTTCTAGATCCTTGAGAAATCACCACACTGTCTTCCACAATGGTTGAACTAATTTACACTCGTACCAACAGTGTAAAAGCATTCCTATTTCTCCACATCCTCTCTAGCATCAGTTGTTTCCTGACTTTTCAATGATCGCCATTCAAACTGGTGTGAGATGGTATCTCATTGTGGTTTTGATTTGCATTTCTCTAATGACCCGTGATGATGAGCTTTTTTTCATATGTTTGTGGGCTGCATAAATGTCTTCTTTTGAGAAGTATCTGTTCATATTATTTGCCTACTTTTTGATAGGGGTTTTTTATTGTACATTTTTTAAAGTTCTTTGTAGATTCTGGATATTAGCCCTTTGTCAGATGGATAGATTACAAAAGTTTTCTCCCATTCTATAGTTTGCCTGTTCACTCTGATGATAGTTTCTTTTGCTGTGTAGAAGCTCTTTAGTTTAATTAGATCCCATTTGTCAATTTTGGCTTTTGTTGCCATTGTTTTGGTATTTTAGTCATGAAATCTTTGCTCACGCCTATGTCCTGAATGGTATTACTTAGGTTTTCTTCTAGGGTTTTTATGGTGTTTGGTCCTACATTTAAGTCTTTAATCCATCTGGAGTTAATTTTTGTATAAGGTGTAAGGAAGGGGTCTAGTTTCAGTTTTCTGCATATATCTAGCCAGTTATTTTCAATAGCCTTTATTAAATGGGAAATCCTATCCTCATTGCTTGTTTTTGTCAGGTTTGTCAAAGATCAGATGGTTGTAGATGTGTGGCCTTATTTCTGAGGCCTTTATTCCATTTCATTGGTTTATATATCTGTTTTGGGATTAGTACCATGCTGTTTTGGTTACTATAGCCTTATAGTATAGTTTGAAGTCAGGTAGCATGATGCCTCCAGCTGTGTTCTTTTTGCTTAGGATTGTCTTGGCTATATGGGCTCTCTTTTGGTTCCATATGAAATTTAAAGTAGTTTTTTCTAATTCTATGAAGAAAGTCAGTGGTAGTTTGATGGAAATAGCATTGAATCTGTGAATTACTTTGGGCATTATGGCCATTTTCATGATACTGATTCTTCCTATCCATGAGCATGGCATGTTTTCCTGATTGTTTGAGTCCTCTCTTATTTCCTTGAGCAGTGGTTTGTAGTTCTCCTTGAAGAGGTACTTCGCATCTCTTGTAAGTTGTATTCCTAGATATTTTATTCTCTTTGTAGCAATTGTGAATGGGAGTTCATTCATGATTTGGCTCTCTCTTTGCCTATTATTGGTGTATAGGAATGCTTGTGATTTTTACACATCAATTTTGTATCCTTAGACGTTGCTGAAGTTGTTTATCAGCTTAAGGAGGTTTTGGGCTGAGATGATGGGGTTTTCAAAATATACAATCTTGTCATCAGCATGAGACAATTTGACTTCCTGTCTTCCTATTTGAATACCCTTTTTTTCTTTCTCTTGCCTTATTGTCCTGGCCAAAACTTCTAATACTATGTTGAATAGGAGTGGTGAGAGAGGGCATCCTTATCTTGTGACAGTTTTCAAAGGGAATGCTCCCAGCTTTTGCTCATTGAGTATGATATTGGCTCTGGGTTTGTCATAAATACCTCTTATTATTTTGAGAGATGTTTCATCAATACCTAGTTTATTGAGAATTTTTAGCATGAAGGGGTGTTGAATTTTATTAAAGGCTTTTTCTGCATCTATTGAGATAATCATGTGGTTTTTGTCATTGGTTCTGTTTATGTAATGGATTACATGTATTGATTTTTGTATGTTGAATCAGCCTTGCATCCCAGGGATGAAGCTGACTTGATTGTGGTAGATAAGCTTTTTGATGTGCTGCTGCATTCGAGTTGCCAATATTTATTGAGGATTTTTGCAATGATGTTCATCAGGGATATTGCCCTGAGATTTTCTTTTTTAGTTGTGTCTCTGCCAGGTTTTGGTATCAGGATGATGCTGGCCTCGTAAAATGAGTTAGGGAGGATTCCCTCTTTTTCTGTTGTTTGGAATAGTTTCAGAAGCAGTGGTACCAGCTCCTCTTTGTACCTCTGGTAGAATTCGGCTATGAGTATGTCTGGTCCTGGGTTTTTTTTGGTTGGTAGGCTATTAATCACTGCCTCAATTTCAAAATATGTTATTGTTCTATTCAGGGATTCGACTTTTTCCTGATTTAGTCTTGGGATGGTATATGTGTCCAGGAATTTATCCGTTTCTTCTAGATTTTCTAGTTTATTTGCATCGAGCTGTTTATAGTATTCTCTGATGATAGTTTGTATTTCTGTGGGATCAGTGGTGCTTTCCTGTTTATCATTTTTTATTGTGTCTGTTTGGTTCTTCTCTCTTTTCCTCTTTATTAGTCTGACTAGCGGTGTATCTATTTTGTTAATCTTTTCAAAAAACCAGCTCCTGGATTTATTGATTTTTTGAAGGGTTTTTCATGTCTCTATCTCCTTCAATTCTGCTCTGATTCTAGTTATTTCTTGTCTTCTACTAGTTTTTGAATTTGTTTGCTCTTGCTTTTCTGGTTCTTCTAATTGTGATCTGTGGGCATTTAGTGCTATAAATTTCCCTCTAAACACTGCTTTAGCTGTGTCCCAGAGATTCTGGTGCATTGTGTCTTTGTTATTTACCTGGTAGTCATTCAGCAGCAGGTTGTTCAGTTTCCATGTATTTGTGCAGTTTTGAGTGAGTTTCTTAATCCTGAGTTCTAATTTGATTGTACTGTGGTCTGAGAGACTATTTGTTATGATTTCCATTCTTTTGCATTTGCTGAGGAGTGTTTTACTTCCAATTATGTGCTCAATTTTAGAATAAGTGTGATGTGGTGCTGAGAAGAATGTATATTCTGTTGATTTGGGTGGAGAGTTCTGTAGATATCTATTTGGTCTGCTTGGTCCTAATAGACAACTATAGAACTCCTGGTCCAGAGCTTAGTTCATGTCCTGAATATCCTTGTTAATTTTTTGTCTTGTTGATCTGTCTAATATTGACAGTGGGGTGTTAAAGTCTCCCACTATTATTATGTGGGAGTCTAAGTCTCTTTGTAGGTCTCTAAGAACTTGCTTTATGAATCTGGGTGCTCCTGTATTGGGTGCATATATATTTAAGATAGTTAGCTCCTCTTGTTGCATTGATTCCTTTAACATTATGTAATGCCTATTTTTGGTCAGTTTTGATTTTTGTAGGTTTAAAGTCTGTTTTATCAGAGCCTAGGATTGCAACCTCTGCTTTTTTTTTTTCTTTCCATTAGCTTGGTAAATCTTCCTCCATTTCTTTATTTAAGCTTGTGTGTGTCTTTGCACATGAGATTGGTCTCCTGAATACAGCACACCAATGAGTCTTGATTCTTTATCCAGTTTGCCAGTCTGTGTCTTTTAATTGGGGCATTTAGCCCATTTACATTTAAGGTTAATATTGTTATGTGTGAATTTGATCCTGTCATTATGATGCTAGCTGGTTATTTTGCCTGTTAGTTGATGCAGTTTCTTCATAGTGTCAATTCTCTTTACAATTTGATATGTTCTTGAAGTGACTAGTACTGGTTGTTGTTTTCCATATTTAGTGCTTCCTTCAGTAGTTCTTGTAAGGCAGGCCTGGTGGTGACAAAATCTCTCAGCATTTGCTTGTCCATAAATGATTTTATTTCTCCTTCACTAATGAAGCTTAGTTTGGCTGGATATGAAATTTTGGGTTGAACATTCTTTTCTTTAAGAATGTTGAGGCCAGGCGCGGTGGCTCACGCCTGTAATCCCAGCACTTTGGGAGGCCGAGGTGGGTGGATCATGAGGTCAAGAGATCGAGACCATCCTGGTCAATGTGGTGAAACCCCGTCTCTACTAAAAATACAAAAAATTAGCTGGGCATGGTGGCACGTGCCTGTAATCCCAGCTACTCGGGAGGCTGAGGCAGGAGAATTGCCTGAACCCAGGAGGTGGAGGTTGCGGTGAGCTGAGATCGCGCCATTGCACTCCAGCCTGGGTAACAAGAGCGAAACTGTCTCAAAAAAAAAAAAGAATGTTGAATATTGGCCCCTACTGTCTTCTGGCTTGTAGTGTTTCTGTAGAGAGATCTGCTGTTAGTCCCATGGGCCTCCCTTTGTGGGTAATCCGAGCTTTCTTTCTTGCTGCCCTTAACATTTTTTCCTTTATTTCAACCTTGGTGAATCTGACAATTATGTGTCTTGGGGTTGCTCTTTTCGAAGAGTATCTTTGTGGTATTCTCTGTATTTCCCGAATTTGAATATTGGCCTGGCTTGCTAGGTTGGGGAAGTTCTCCTGGATAATATCCTAAAGTGTGTTTTCAACTTGGTTCCATTCTCCCCATCACTTTCAGGTACACCAATCAAATGTAGGTTTGGTCTTTTCACATAGTCCCATATTTCTTGGAGGCTTTGCTCATTCCTTTTCATTCTTTTTCTCTAATCTTGTCTTCATGCTTTATTTTATTAAATTGATCTTCAATTTCTGATATCCTTTCTTTGCTTGATTGATTCAGCTATTGATATTTGTGTATGCTTCATGGCTTTCTTGTGCTGTGTTTTTCAGATCCATCAGGTAATTTATGTTCTTCCCTAAACTGGTTATTTTAGTTAGCAAGTCTTCTAATCTTTTTTCAGTGTTCTTAGCTTCCTTGCATTGGGTTAGAACATGCTCCTTTAGCTTGGAGGAGTTTATTACACACCTTCTGAAACCTACTTCTGTCAATTTGTCAAACTCATTCCGTGTTCAGTTTTGTTCCCTTGCTGGTGAGGAGTTGTGATCCTTTGGAGGAGAAAACATGTTCTGGTTTTTGGAATTTTTCAGCCTTTATGCACTGGTTTTTCCTCATCTTCGTGGATTTATCTATCCTTTGTTCTTTGACGTTGGTGACCTTTGGATGGTGTTTCTATGTGGACATCCTTATTGTTGATGTTGATGCTATTGCATTCTGTTTGCTAGTTTTCTTTCTGACAGGCCCCTCTGACACAGTTTTGCTGGAGTTTGCTGGAGGTCCACTCCAGACCCTGTTTGCCTGGTCATCACCAGCAGAGGCTGCAGAACAGCAAAGATTGCTGCCTGTTTCTTCCTCTGGAAGCTTCGTCCCAGAGGGGCACTGGCCACATGCCAGCCAGAGTTTTGTATGAGGTGTCTGTTGACCCTTGCTGAGAGATGTCTCCCAGTTAGGAGGAATAGGGGTCAGGGACTCACTTGAGGAGGCAGTCTGTCCCTTAGCAGAGCTTGAGCACTGTGCTGGGAGATCCACTGCTCTCTTCAGAGCCAGCAGTCAGGAACATTTAAGTCTGGTGTAGCTGCTGCCACAGCCACCCCTTCCCTCAGGTACTCTGTCCCAGGGAGACGGGAGTTTTATCTATATGTCCCTGACTGGGACTGCTGCCTTTCTTTCAGAGATGACCTGCCTAGAGAGGAGGAACCTAGAGAGGCAGTCTAGCTACAGTGGCTTTGCTGAACTGCTATGGGCTCTGCCCAGTTTGAACTTCCTGGTGACTTTGTTTACACTGTGAGGGGAAAACCACCTACTCAAGCCTCAGTAATGGTAGATGACCCTCCCCCAACCAAGCTTGAGCATCCCAAATCAACTTCAGACTACTGTGTTGGCAGTGAATTTCAAGCCAGTGAATCTTACCTTGCAGGGCTCCATAGGATTGGAATCCACTGAACTAGACCACTTGGCCTCTTGGCTTCAGCCCCCTCTCCCGGAGAGTGAATGGTTCTGACTCATTGGCATTCCAGGTGCCATTGCAGTATGAAAAAAACCTCCTGCAGCTAGCTTGGTGTCTGCCCAAATGGTGTCTCAGTTTTGTGCTTGAAACTCCGGGCCCTGGTGGCGTAGGCACCTGCGGGAATCTACTGATCTCTGGGTTGTGGAGACCATGGGAAAAGCATACTGTCTGGGCTGGAATGCGCTGTTTCTCAAGGCACAGTTCCTCACGGCTTCCCTTGGCTAGGAGAGGAAGATCCCTGACTCCTTGTGTTTCCCAGGTGAGACAACACCCCACCCTGCTTAGGTTCACCCTTTGTGGGCTACACCCACTGTCTAACCAGTCCCAATGAGATGTTCTGGGTACCTCTGATGGAAATGCAGAAATCACCTCCCTTCTGCATTGATCTTGCTGGGAGCTCCAGACTGGAGCTGTTCCTATTCCACCATCTTGCCAGCCACTCTGCCCATTTAAAAAATTTGTTTGTTTATTCTGTTATTGAGTTCTAAGAGTTATTTGTATATTCTGTCTGCATGCACATCTTTTGTTAGATATATTTGTTATGAATGCTTTCTCCCAGATTTTTGTTTTCATTTTCTTAACAGTGTCCTTTGGAAAGCAGAAATTTTTAGTTTTGATAAAGTTCACTTTTTATGATTCATGCTTTTGGTTCTCAAGAAATCTTATTGTCATACATTTGACACCTATATATGTTATAAACTCTACTATATGTTATTTTTTCTTTAAACAAAGTTCTTTTAAAGAAATTAAGAAAGAAGAAACAAGTTTTATCTACCCATATATTTGTCTTTTCTTGCATACTTCATTCCTTTTTATAGGTTGAGGTTTCCATTTGGTATTACTTTTCTTCTACTTGAAAAACATCACTTAACATTTTTTGTAGTATAGGTCTCGGCAACAAATTCTCTCAGCTTTTTCTGTTCATTTGTTTCTGGTGGTAAGTGGTGGGGATAGTCAAAGTTTTGACTAAAGTTTGAAAGGTATTTTCAATGGTTATAGAATTCTAAGTTGATAGTTTTTCTTCATTCAGCACTTTAAACATTTCAGTATCTTGTCTTCTGGCTTGAATAGTTTTTGATGAAAAGTCTGATTATTTTAATTTTTGTTCCTTTGTTCATGTGTCTTAATATCTGACTGCATTTGAGACATTCTCTATCACTAATTTTTTTATAGGAATTTAATTGTAAAATGCTCTTAGAGTTTTCTATGTTTATTGTCCTTTATTCACTAAATGTCTTTGATTAGCTGATTTATAGATTTCATTAAATTTGGAATTTTTTTGGCCATTATTTCTTCAAATATTTTTTTCGTGCCTACTTTCCCTTTTCTAATTATATATATGTTAGATCACTTGAAGATTTCCTATAAGTGGCTCTGTTTCTTTTTGCTTTTTTTTCTCTTTGCTTCTATTTTAACTAATTTATATTACTTTGTATTCAAGTTAAAAAAAATTTTTTTTTCTTGCTGTGTTTAATCTGCTTTGGTTCTCAGTCTAGTTAATGTTTTCATTTGAGACAGGGTTTTTTATCTTAAGAAATTCTATTTGGTTCTGTTTTATATCCTCCATTTATTTTACACATGTGAACATAGTTAGAAAACCTTTGTTGATATCCTTGTCTGCTAATTATTTTTAATCTCTGTTGTTTCTGGATCTTTTAAAATTGATATTCTATTGATTTTTCTTTTGTATATTGGTCACATTTTTCTGCTGCTTGGCATGTCTAGTAATTTTAATTTGACATTGAACAATGAATTCTTCATTGCCAATTGCCTAGATTTGGTTGTCTTTCTTTAAAGAGTGTTGGGCTCATTCTGTCAGTCAGTTAATTTACCTGTGTGTCTGCTTGCCCATTTGTATCTTATTTTTAAAGCTATTCTTAGGACAGAACTATATTAGCCTTTACTTAAGGGAAAATATAGTCTCGATACTGAAGCACGCCCCTTCTGGGCTTTCTGTTGAATGCCCACAGCAGTCAGCAGGGTTCTTTTATTATGAGGGCTCTGGGAATTGTTTAGCTTATAGCTCACTGGCAATTCTTTGTGTGACTTCATTGAGTTTCATTTTATACATGTATATATAATTCAGTATTCCTCAAAGTTTCAAGGGGATTCCTATGCACATTTTTGGAACCATTTTTGTGCATAGCTCCTCCACTTGGAACTCTGCTTCAGAACATCCAGCTGATTCAGCCTTGCAGAACTCCCACCTTTGTCTCTTCCATTCAGCCAGAATTCCATGCTTGAGATTCCCATCTCTCATCCATGGCTTGCAGGGTCCTTCTAGGCAGAGTCTTAGGATGATTTTAATGCTCATTTGTCTTGTTACCTTTCTCAGGGATTATGGTCCGGTACTGATGACCTTCACTTAGAAACAACTGTTTTATAAAATTCGTCCAGTTTTCTGTTGGTTTTGGGGAGGGCTCGTTGGTTCCTGTTATTCCGCTATTATTGGAAACAGAATTTCCTAGGTTTTAATAAAGTAATAAATTGTCATTTAATTTTTTTCTTACATATGGTTATCAAATTGTTCCAACACTGTGCTTTGAATACAGTATGCTTTTCTTAGTGGTTTGTAATGTCAGTTCTATCATATATCAAGTTCTCTCTCATACATACTTAGGCCAGTTTCGTTCTTTTTTTTTTTCCTTTTTTTTCTTTTGGTTTTTATTTTTATATTATTTTATTTTATTTTTTATTGCATTTTAGGTTTTGGGGTACATGTGAAGAACATGCAAGATTGTTGCATAGGTACACACATGGCAGTGTGATTTGCTGCCTTCCTCCCCATCACCTATACCTAGCATTTCTCCCCGTGTTATCTCTCCCCAACTCCCTACCCCCTGCTGTCCTTCCCCTATTTCCCCCGGACAGACACCAGTGTGTGATGCTCCCCTCCCTGTGTCCATGTGTTCTCATTGTTCAACACTCACCTATGAGTGAGAACATGTGGTGTTTGATTTTCTGTTCATGGGTCGGTTTGCTGAGAATGATTTCCAGGTTCATCCATGTCCCTACAAAGGACACAAACTCATTGTTTTTGATGGCTTCATAATATTCCATGGTGTATATGTGCCACATTTTCCCTGTCCAGTCTATCATCAACAGGCATTTGGGTTGGTTCCAGGTCTTTGCTATTGTAAACAGTGCTGCAATTGAACATTCGTGTGCATGTGTCCTTACAGTAGAATGATTTATAATCCTTTGGATATATACCCAGTAATGGGATTGCTGGGTCAAATGGAATTTCTATTTCTAGGTCCTTGAGGAATCGCCACACTGTCTTCCACAATGGTTGAACTAATTTACACTCCCACCAACAGTGTAAAAGTGTTCCTGTTTCTCCACATCCTCTCCAGCATCTGTTGTCTCCAGATTTTTTTAATGATTGCCATTCTAACTGGCGTGAGATGGTATCTCAATGTAGTTTTGATTTGCATTTCTCTAATGACCAGTGATGATGAGCATTTTTCCATATGTTTGTTGGCCTCATGTATGTCTTCTTTTGTATAGTGTCTGTTCATATCCTTCGCCCACTTTTGAATGGGCTTGTTTGCTTTTTTCTTGTAAATCTGTTTTAGCTCTTTGTAGATTCTGGATATCAGCCCTTTGTCAGATGGGTAGACTGCAAATTTTTTTTCCCATTCTATTGGTTGCTGATTCACTCTAATGACTGTTTCTTTTGCCGTGCAGAAGCTGTGGAGTTTGATTAGGTCCCATTTGTCTATTTTGGCTTTTGTTGCCAATGCTTTTGGTGTTTTGGTCATGAAGTCCTTGCCTACGCCTATGTCCTGAATGGTTTTGCCTAGGTTTTCTTCTAAGGTTTTTATCGTGTTAGGTCTTATGTTTAAGTCTTTAATCCATCTGGAGTTAATTTTAGTGTAAAGTGTCAGAAAGGGGTCCAGTTTCTGCTTTCTGCACATGGCTAGCCAGTTTTCCCAACACCATTTATTAAACAGGGACTCCTTTCCCATTGCCTCTTTTTGTCAGGTTTGTCAAAGATCGGATGGTTGTAGATGTGTTGTGTTGTCCCCCAAGGCCTCTGTTCTGTTCCATTGGTCTATATTTCTGTTTTGGTACCAGTACCATGCTGTTTTGATTACTGTAGCTTGTAGTATAGCTTGAAGTCCGGTAGTGTGATGCCACCAGCTTTGTTCTTTTTGCTTAGAATTGATTTGGCTACCCAGGCTCTCCTTTGGTCCCATATGAAGTTTAAGGTGGTTTTCTCCAGTTCTGTGAAGAAAGTCATTGGTAGCTTGATGGGAATAGTGTTGAATCTGTAAATTACTTTGGGCAGTATGGCCATTTTCATGATATTGATTCTTCCTAACCATGAACATGGAATGTTTCTCCATCTGTTTGTGTCTTCTCTTATTTTGTTGAGCAGTGGTTTGTAGTTCTGCTTGAACAAGTCCTTTACGTTCCTTGTTAGTTTTATTCCTTGGTATTTTATTCTCTTTGTAGCAATTGTGAATGGCAGTTCGTTCTTGATTTGGCTCTCTTTAAGTCTGTTATTGGTGTATAGGAATGCTTGTGATTTTTGCACATTGATTTTGTATCCTGAGATTTTGCCAAAGTTGCTTATCAGTTTCAGGAGATTTTGGGCTGTTATGATGGGGTCTTCTAGATATACAATCATGTCATCTGCAAATAGAGACAATTTGACTTCCTCCTTTCCTATTTGAATACCCTTTATTTCTTTTTCTTGCCTGATTGCTGTGGCTAGAACTTACAATACTATATTGAATAGGAGTGGTGAGAGTGGGCATCCTTGTCTAGTGCCAGATTTCAAAGGGAATGCTTCCAGTTTTTGCCCATTCAGTATGATATTGGCTGTTGGTTTGTCGTAAATAGCTTTTATTATTTTGAGATACATTCCGTCAATACCTAGCTTATTGAGGGATTTTCACATAAAAGGCTGTTGAATTTTGTCAAAGGCCTTCTCTGCATCAATTGAGATAATCATGTGATTTTTGTCTTTGGTTCTGTTTATGTGGTGAATTATGTTTATAGACTTGCATATGTTGAACCAGCCTTGCATCCCAAGGATGAAACCTACTTGATCATGGTGGATAAGCTTTTTGATATGCTGTTGCAGTCAGTTTGCCAGTATTTTATTGACGATTTTTGCCTCTATGTTCATCATGGATATTGGCCTGAAGTTTTCTTTTCTTGTTGAGTCTCTGCTGGGTTTTGGTATCAGGATGATATTGGTCTCAGAAAATGATTTGGGAAGGATTCCCTCTTTTTGGATTGTTTTAATAGTTTCAGAAGGAATGGTACCAGCTCCTCTTTGTATGTCTGGTAGAATCTGGCAGTGAACCCATCTGGACCTCGGCTTTTTTTGGGTGGTAGGCTCTTAATTGCTGCCTCAACTTCAGACCTTGTTATTGGCCTATTCAGGGTTTCAACTTCTTCCTGGTTTAGGCTTTGGAGGATGCAAGTGTCCAGGAATTTATCCATTTCTTCCAGGTTTCCTAGTTTATGTGCATAAAGTTGTTTGTAATAATCTCTGATGATGGTTTGTATTTCTGTGGAATCTGTGATGATATCCCCTTTATCATTTTTTATTGCATCTATTTGATTCTTCTCTCTTTTCTTTTTTATCAATCTGGCTAGTGGTCTGTCTCTTTTGTTGATCTTTTCAAAAAACCAACTCCTGGATTTATTAATTTTTTGAAGGGTTTTTTGTGTCTCTATCTCCTTCAGTTCTGCTCTGATCTTAGTTATTTCTTGTCTTCTGCTAGGTTTTGAGGTTTTTTGATCTTGCTCCTCTAGCTCTTTCAATTTTGACGGTAGGGTGTCGATTTTAGTTCTCTCCTTGCTTCTCATGTGGGCATTTATTGCTATATATTTTCCTCTAGAGACTGCTTTAAATGTGTCCCAGAGACTCTGGTATGTTGTATCTTCGATCTCGTTGGTTTCAAAGAACATCTTTATTTCTGCCTTCATTTCATTGTTTATCTAGTCAACATTCAAAAGCCAGTTGTTGAGTTTCCATGAAGCTGTCCAGTTCTGAGTTAGTTTCTGAATACTGAGTTCTAACTTGATTGCATTGTGATCTGAGAGACTGTTTGTTATTATTTCCATTCTTTTGCATTTGCTGAGGAGTGATTTACTTCCAATTATGTGGTCAATTTTAGTGTAGGTGTGATGTGGTGCAGAGAATGTATATTCTGTGGATTTGGGGTGGAGAGTTCTGTAAATGTTTATTAGGTTTGCTTGGTCCAGGTCTGAGTTCAAGCCCTGGATATCCTTGTTAATTTTGTGTCTCGTTGATCTGTCTAATATTGACAATGGGGTGTTAAAGTCTCCCACTATTATTGTGTGGGAGTCTGAGTCTCTTTGTAAGTCATTAAGAACTTGCCTTAAGTATCCGGGTGCTCCTGTATTGAGTGCGTATATATTTAGGATTGTTAGCTCTTCTTGTTGCATTGATCCTTTTACCATTATGTAATGTCCTTCTTTGTCTGTTTTGATCTTTGTTGCTTTAAAGTCTATTTTATCAGAAACGAGAATTGTAACTCCTGCTTTTTTTTGCTGTCCATTTGCTTGGTAAATCTTCCTCCATCCTTTTATTTGAGCCTTTGTGTATCCTTGCATGTGAGATGAGTTTCCTGGATACAGCACACCGATAGGTTTTGGATTTTTATCCAATTTGCCACTCTGTGTCTTTTGATTGGGGCATTTAGCCCATTTACATTTAGAGTTAATATTGTTATGTGTGAATTTGATCCTGCCATTTTGATGCTAGCTGGCTGTTTTGCCCATTAGTTGATGCAGTTCATTCATTGTGTTGATGCTCTTTACCATTTTGTATGTTCTCGGAGTGACTGGTACTGGTTGTTCCTTTCTATGTTTAGTGCCTCTTTCAGGAGCTCTTGTAAAGCAGGCCTGGTGGTGATGAAATCTCTGAGTACTTGCTTGTTCTCAAAGGATTTTATTTTTCCTTCACTTATGAAGCCTAATTTGGCTGGATATGAAATTCTGGGTTGAAAGTTCTTTTCTTTAAGGATGTTGAATATTGGCCCCCACTCTCTTCTGGCTTGTAGGGTTTCTGCTGAGAGATCTGCTGTGAGTCTGATGGGCTTCCCTTTGTGGGTAACCCGACCTTTGTCTCTGGCTGCCCTTAGCATTTTCTCCTTCATTTCAACCCCAGTGAATTTGACAGTTAAGTGCCTTGGGGTTGCTCTTCTTGAGGAATATCTTTGTGGTGTTTTCTGTATTTCCTGGACTTCAATATTGGCCTGCCTTGCTAGGTTGGGGAAGTTTTCCTGGATAAATCCTGAAGAGTATTTTCCAGCTTGGATTCATTCTCTCTGTCACCTTCAGGTACACCTATCAAACGTAGATTAGGTCTTTTCACATAGTTCCATATTTCTTGTTGACTTTGTTCATTCCTTTTTACCCTTTTTTCTCTAATCTTGTCTTCTCGTTTTATTTCATTGAGTTGATCTTTGACCTCTGATATCCTTTCTTCTGCTTGGTCAATTTAGCTGTCGAAAGTTGCGTATGCTTCGTGAAGTTCTCGTGTTGTGTTTTTCAGCTCCATCAATTCACTTATATTCCTAAGTTGTTTATTCTCGTTAGCATTTCATCAAATCTTTTTTCAAGGTTCTTAGTTTCTTTGCATTGGGTTAGAACATGTTCTTTTATCTCACAGAAGTTTCTTATTACCCACCTTCTGAAGCCTGGTTCTGTCAATTCATCACACTCATTCTCCATCCAGCCTTGTTCCCTTGTTGGTGAGGAGTTGTGATCCCTTGTAGGAGGAGAGGCGTTCTGGTTTCGGGTGTTTTCATCCTTTTTGCACTGGTTTCTTCCTACCTTTTTGTATTTATCCATCTGTCATCTTTGTAGTTGTTGACTTTCAGATTGGGTCTCTGAGTGGACATTCAGTTTGTTGATGATGAAGTTCTTTCTTTCTGTTTCTAAGTTTTCCTTCTAACCGTCTGGCCCCTCTGCTGTAGGACTGCTGAGGTCCACTCCAGGCCCTGTTTGCCTGGGGATCACCTGCAGCGGCGCAGAACAGTAAGGGTTGCTGCCAGTTTCTTCTTCTGCTATCTTTGTCCCAGAAGGATACCCGCCAGATGTTAGTCTGAACTCTCCTTTATGAAGTGACTCTTTGGATATATGGGGGTCAGAGAGCTGCTTGAGGAGACAGTCTGTCCTTTATAGGAGTTCAAGTGCTGAGCTGTGAGCTCTGTTGTTCATTCAGAGCTGCTGGGTAGGTCCTTTTTTTTTTTTTTTTTTGAGACCGAGTCTCACTCAGTCACCAGGCACCACGCTGGAGTGCAATGGCATGACCTCGGCTCACTGCAACCTCCGCCTCCCAGGTTCAAACAATTCTCCTGCCTCAGCCTCCTGAGTAGCTGGGACTACAGGCGCACGCCACCATGCCCAGCTAATTTTTTGGTATTTTTAGTAGAGACCGGGTTCCACCATGTTGGCCAGGATGGTCTCGATCTCTTGACCTCATGATCCACCCGCCTCGGCCTCCCAAAGTGCTGATATTACAGGCGCGAGCCACCATGCCCGGCCTGGGCAGGTACATTTAAGTCTGCTGCAGCAGAACTCATAACCCCCCCACCCACTTTTTTTCCCCAGGTGCTCTGTCCTGGGAAGTTAGGGCTTTATTTATGAGTTTTTGTTGTGCTGTTCCCTTTTTTCAGGGCTGCTCTGCCCAGCGAGGAGGCAGCCTAGTCATTGTCTGCCTGCAGAGGCTTTGCTGAGCTGCTGTGGGCTCCACCCAGCTGCCGTGTGAACTTCCCTGCAGTCCTGTTTATACGGGTGTAGTTGAACTGCCTCGGCAATGTTGGCCCACCTCTATAATGGTAGACTCTCTCTGTAGTGGCGGGCTGCCTCGGCAATGGCACGCTGCCTCAGCAATGGCAAACTACCTCCGTAGTGGCGGAGTGCCTCGGTAATGGCGGACGCCCCTCCCCCACAGAGCTGGACCATCCCAGGTTCAGCTGTGCTTGCTGTGAAACTCTCAATCCAGAGCGTTTCCGATTGTTGTTTTTTTTTGTGGGGGTGGGACCAGCCGAGCCTGATCACCTGGCTCCCTGCCTCAGAGCCTTTTTTTTTTTTTTTTTAGTTGAATAGTCAACTCTGTCTCCCAGGTGTTCCAGTCACCTGTTGAAAAGGCACTGGGATCTGTGTGATTTCCCATGCGGTGACCCACTGCACCAGCTGAAACAACCACGCTGAGATTTGTGGCGCTTTTTTGCCCGGGAATCTCCTGGCCTGGCTCCCTGTTTCAGTCCCTTTTTTAATCAGTTGAATGGGTGACTCTGTCTCCCAGGAGCTCCAATCGCCAGATGAAATGGTGCCCGGACCCATGTATTTTGTATGGAGAACAGACGCGCCGGGACGCCAGCAAAAGAGCCGTGCCGGCCAAACCAGCCAAGTCGGCTGAAACAGCTGTGCTGGTGACCCGTGGGGCTCCTCCACCTGGGAATCTCCTGGTCTGTGGGCAATAAAAATCCATCTGGAAATGCGGCGTCCACTCACCCTCCACACTTTTGCTGGGAGCTGCAATCCTGAGCTGCTCCTAATCGGCCATCTTGGATTCCTCTGTCCTTAGGCCAGTTTCTATCTAAGCTTTCTGCTTTATCCCATTGATCTTTTGTCTATTCTTGTGGTACATTATACTGCTTAATTAATACAGCTTTAGAAAGAATCTTGTTATCTTGTAGATTGAATCTCTACTCCTAATCTTTGTCATTTATAAACATTGGATAACTCCTTTTATGTTTTTTTTTTTTCTGAGTAAACTATCTATTTAATTTAATTGGAGTAAGAAGTAAATACAGGTCAGCAATTGTGTTTTGTCCTTGAAATTCTTGTGTTCGGCCATGAAGTTACAGTTAGCAGGTGACAAGTTGTTAAATGTAATGCTTTTTCCTAAAAATGAAAAATTTCAAAATAGTGCTTTTATTAGTATAACTTAAAGAACACTGATAATAACTAACTTATGTAGTATTTATTGTGTGTGTCAGACTGCTTTCACCACTGTAATGTACTACCTCATTTAATTCTACAACTCTTTTTTTTTTTTTTTTTCTTTGAGAGTCTTGCTCCATTGCCAGGCGCTAGACTGGAGTGCAGTGGCGCAATCTCAGCTTACTGCAACCTCTGCCTCCCAGGTTCGAGCAATTCTCCTGCCTCAGCCTCCTGAGTAGCTGGGACTACAGGCGCACACCACCATGCCCAGCTAATTTTTGTATTTTTAGTAGAGACGGGGTTTCACCATATTGGCCAGGATGGTCTCGATCTCTTGAATAGTGATCCACCCACCTCGGCCTCCCAAAGTGCTGGGATTACAGGCGTGAGCCACTGCACCTGGCCAATTCTACAACTCTTATTTAATTAATTTCCTCCATTTTACAGAAGCCTAAGTTAGGGCTTACAGGTCACATAGCTAGTTAGGTTGCAAAGCTTGTATAGGAACCCAGGTATTTCAGGCTCTAGATAATCTTAATTTCTATGCCAACTTGTCCAGTAGGCCCTTTGCATATTCCCAGATGACAGCAGATGTTCAAAATTCTAAATACTTACTGAACGTGGGAAAATCTTTACCACAGGGGTTTCTCAATGGGAAATATGATTTACAAAGAAAAAAGCATCTTTTCACCTGGATTTTAAGACAGTGACATTGTACATTATACAGGCATACCTCGAAGATACTGCAGGTTTGGTTCCAGACCACCATAATAAAGTAAATATTATAATAAAGTGAGCTACACAAATTTTTTGGTTTCTCGGTGGATGTAAATGATGTGTTTATACTATACTGTAGGCCATTAAGTGTGCAATAGTATTATGTCTAAAACCAGTGTAGTGTATTACTTATAAATAATTTGTTACCAAAAATGCTAATAATCATCTGAGCCTTCAGCAAGTCATAGTCTTTTTGCTGGTAGAGGGTCTTGCCTGGATGTTGGTGGATGCTAACTGATCAGGGTGGTGGTTGCTGAAGATTGGTGGGGGGCTGTGGCAGTTTCTTAAAATCAGAAAATGAAGTTTGCTGCACCGATTAATATTCCTTTTACAAAATATTTCTCAGAAGCCTGTGATGGTATTTCATAGCATTTTACCCATGGTAGAAGTTATTTCAAAATTGGAATCAATCCTTGCAAAGCCTGTAATTGCTTTATTAACTAAGTTTATGGAACATTCTAAACCCTTTGTTGTCATTTCAACAATGTTCACATCGTCACCAGGAGTACATTCCATCTCAAGAAACTACTTTCTTGTCTCATTCATAAGAAGTAACTCCTCAAGTTTTATCATCATAAGATTGCAGCAGTTCAGCCCCATCTTCAGCCTCCACTTCTAAATCTAGTTCTCTTCTTATTTCCACTATATCTGTGGTCACTTTTTTCACTGAGACTTAACCCCCACCCCCACCAAAATCATCAAGGAGTATTGGTATTACTTATTCCAGACTCCTATTAATGTTGATATTTTGAACTCCTCCTGTGAGTCATGAATGTTTTCAGTGGCATCTTGAATAGTAAGTCCTTTCCAGAAGATTTTCAATGTACTTTGCTCAGATGCATCAGAGGAATCACTATCTATGATAGACACTGCTTAATGAAATGTATAAGTAATAAGACTTGAAAGTTGAAATTACTCCTTGATTTATGAGCTACAATCGATCTTGTGGTAGCAGGCATGAAAAAACGGTGGACTTAAAATCTTCACTAAACCATGTGCTGTCATTTCTAGAGCCCAGGCAGAATAGATGTAGCATAATTCTTTTTTTTTTTTTTTTTTTTTTTTTGAGGTGGAGCCTCGCTCTGTTGCCCAGGCTGGAGTGCAGTGGCATGATGTCAGCTCATTGCAACCTCCACTTCCGGGGCTCAAGAAATTCCCCTGCCTCAGCCTCCAGAGTACTTGGGACTGTAGGCACACACTACTATGCCCAGCTAAGTTTTGTATTTTTTGCCGAGACAGGATTTTATGGTGTTGGCCAGGCTGGTCTTGAATTCGTGGCCTCAGGTGATCCTCCTGCCTCGACCTCCCAAAGTGCTGTGATTACACGTGTAAGCTACTACACCCAGCCAGATGTAGCATAATTCTTAAGGTCCCTAGGTTGTTTGGAATGGTAAATGAGCACTGGTTTCAACTTCAAGTCACCAGCTATATTAATTCCTAACAAGAGAGCCAGCCTGTCCTTTCAAGCTTTGAAGCCAAATACTGACTTCTCCCTTGTAGTAACAAATGTCCTAGATGGCATCTTTTTCCATTAAAGGCTGTTTTGTCTACACTGAAAATTTGTTGTTTAATGTAGCTGTTGTTTATGTTATGAAGACAGCCTGTTTCCTCAAACCTCCTAAACCAGCCTATGCTAGCTTCCAACTTTTCTTCTATAGTTTCCTTACCTCTCTCAGCCTTCATAGAATTGAAAAGTTAGAACTTTGTTCTAGACTAGGCTGGGGCTTAAAGAAATGTGATTGGTTGGATTTTCTGTCTAGACCACTCAGACTTTCTCCCTTGTCAGCAACGCAGCTGTTTCACTGTCTTATCATTTGTGTGCTCACTGAAGTAGTATTTTGGTCTCTTTTAAGAACTTCTCTTTGCGTTCATAACTTGGCTAACTGTTTGGCACCAGAGGCCTAGCTTGTGACTTCTCTCAGCTTTTAACCTGCTACCCTCACTAAGGGTAATCATTTTTTTTGATTTAAAGTGAGAGATGTTTGACTCTTCTTTCACTTGAACACTTAGAAGCCATTGTAGGGTTATTAATTGGCCCAATTTCAATATTGCTGTGTCTGAGGGAATGGGGAGGCCCAAGGAGAGGGAGAGAGGGGGAACCATCTGTTGGTGGAGCAGTTAGAACACACACATTGATTGATTAAGTTCACAGTCTCACGGACATGTTGTGTGGTGCCCCCAAACAGTTACAGTAGTAACATCAAAGATTACTTATTGATCATAGATCATAATAGATAAAACAATAATGAAAAAAATTAAAATACTCTGAATTACCAAAATGTGATACAGAGACATGGTGTGAGGATATGTTTTTGGAAAAATGGTGCTGACAGACTTGCTTAACACAGGATTGCCACAAAGCTTCAATTTGTAAGAAACATAGTATCTGCAAAGCACAATGAAGGGAAGTGCAATAAAATGAGATTATACCTGTGTATTAATAGGTGACTCCAATAAAGACTTCTGTAATCTTTAACAAGGAGCCAACTATTAAATGACAACTGCAAAGTTAGTTCTCTCATTGACACTAACAAAGACATCTACAAACTTTCAGCTGAAAAAAGTTTTTGAGTTGTTTAGGACCTTCTAACACTAGGGAACAAGACATATCTTTTTGCAAGTAATAATAATGCAGACCTGAAAATCTTCCAGTGTCTCACAGAGCAAAAACTGTGACAGAGGCTTTCTGAAGTATGCATGGCGAATTTTACAAAAACACGATATGTGGATGATGTTTGCATCTTTATATCTTCTTCTATATTATGTAATGTGGGTCTACAAGTGTTTCGGCAATTAGGGTTTAGGAGGGCGTAATTAAATGACTTATTATTCAATAATATGCCTGTGTTGGGACATTGTGGAATTTTACCTGCTGTTGTTGTGAGGCCCAGAGCCAAATTTGATCTTATCTATTAGTGCACGATACATTTTTAAACAAGATTTTAAAGAAAATCTGGCCAAAGCTCTATGTGATTCACGTCATATCTTCCTCCTGTTGTTAGTTTTAATGTAGTAGTAGCTATGATTGATGCTATTGAAAATTTTAGTTCACTTGAGTCCTCTGTATGGCCCATGGATACCCAGTGTAGTACATTGATTTGGTTTTATGACTATTAGCAACATTTTACTGATTTATGGAGGTTGACTTGTCCACAGTCAGGTGAGAGCTGGGATTTAATCCAGATATTCTGACTGCCATCCCAATAAGAGATGGGTCAATCTTATCATTCATTCATTCATTCTTTACACAAAACTTTATTGATACTTATGATGTACCAGGTGTTCTTCTAGCTATTGGAGGCATATCAACAAACAAAAGTGATAAGAATCTCTACTCTTGTGGAGCTTACATTCCAGTGGGGCAGAGGGGAAACAATGGTAGTTAACATAAGTAAATTCTGTAGTATATTAGGTGGTAGTAATGTATATTTGAAAAAAAGTAAGCAGGTAAAGGGAATTGGGCAAACAATTTTATACCTCTTAGGAGGGAGAAATGAATTAATTTTTCAATTTTGTCCCAGAAATTATGTCAAAATGATAGGTTTGGAAAAAGTGTTCTGCTCTTCCCCTCCCTCCCCACTACTCAGAACATTGCTTTAGAAGATGGCTACATTACAAGATCAACTTACAGAGTCCTACTTAATTCATTATGTAGCTCAACTGTGGTTCAAATCTAATAGTGTTATAGACCTAACCAGTCCTTACAGTGGGTTTTCTCCCCAGTCTGGTAAACTGTATCCCATGCTCCAGCTGCAGGTGACAGGAACGTCATCCTTTCATGCTGCTCTTTTAGCTTTGGGGGTAAGCAACTCCCTCTCCCTTCACATTATCCAATATTGTGCAGCAGACACTTCCTTCCATTAAGGATACTGATAGTGGCTTCTTCACTGCCAGAAGTAAGGGGACAATCTTGGGAAATGATTATGGATTTAAAAGAGGAAGAGATAGAGCATAGGCTGCTGTTTTCACAGGAAATAGGAAGGTTGACAGCTGGAAGGAATTGTAAAGGAGTCCCAGTTGGGATCAGGAGGGAGGAGAAGGGAGACCCTGGTCTCACAGGATGGTTGAGTTATTGGGATATTGATGAGTCAAGCCTGGTCACTCATCATGCAGTATGTAGGTTTGTGAAGATAAATTCCTGAGATGGATTTTCCTATACCTTCTTGCTTAATTTCTTTTTGCTTTTTCTTTATTTCTCTCTTTCCTTTTCTTTTTTCAGGGTCTTGCTTTTTTGCCCAGGCTGGTGCAGTGGTGCAGTCATAGCTCACTGCAGACTCAAGCTCATGGGCTTGAGTGATCCTCCTGCCTTAGTCTTCTGAGTAGCTAGGACCACAGGCATGCAACACTATGCCTATCTAATTTTTTAATTTTTTTTATAAAGATAGGATCTTGTGATGTTGTCCAGGCTGATCTTAATCTCCTGGCCTCAGGCAATCCTCCCATCTTTACCTCCCAAAATGCTGAGATTATAGGCATGAGCCACCGTGCCTAGCCTCACTTAATTTTCATAAAGCCTGAAATCATTATCTACTCTAATTTTTGCTTTATACATGCAAGCAACTGGTAGTTTAGAATTTAGTAATGATTTTTGGAAAAAATATAATAGATATACTTTTTACATATTTGTTTAACAGCATCCTCACAAAGTAATTTAAAAATAAAAAAATCTGATGTACTCTTAATTTTAAAATATATTTCTTTTTTAATACATTATTTTTCATAAAACTTTGAGGGAATGTGTTCTCTTACCAAGTCCACAAGGAGGCGTAGTTTTAAGGGCAAGAATTTCCCAGCGCCATGCCTCCCTCCCATCTCTCTCCATCCAGGATATTTAACGGTTTATGTTTGAATTTCGGGCGCGGGAAGAATCAAAAGTCAATCACTCCAGCGGAAGTTCAAAGGAACTCCTTTCATTGGCCAGAGGAACTTGGGAAGGTGGGAATTTCTCCCAGGATAAATTCCCCTACTCCTTTACCCATACCGGATTTCCGACTCTCTGGGATTCCCTCCCACATAGTGGGAGCGCTCTTTCCCCTCTTGGATTTCCCCTCTGGAATCCACTTCTACATCTTCATGGAAGTCTTTCTTTTCTTATTCTTTTCTTCTCTTTTCTCTACCTAAATAAAATAACCTTTCTGCAACACTTCTTGGGTCCAGTATTTTACTCTTACGAGTGTACAGCGCACCTGCAGTGGTCCCTTCTCTTATTCTTAAGAGGGCGGAGACCAAGAATCCACAGCATTCTCTCAGGGGAGCTGTGCCTCACCAAAACCTCAAAAAAACTCAGTTACAGGTTTTATAATCAGCATGCTTTCATTTTTTTCTTAAATATTATACTACAAATATTGTTGCATAACTTCAAAAATTATCATTTAGTAGCCATATAATGCTGGCTAATATTATAATAAAATTTGGTCTGTTGATAAATAGGTATTTGAGTGTTTATTTGTTTACCTTGTATTATACTAGGAAATATGGCTTGCCAATAGAAATGCATTATGCTTTCATTTAGCTTGTAGTCTCATTCATAAACCAATGTAGATACAATTCAGCAATGATAAGGTGAGATCTCCCTTTGCAAAGGGATTTTTAATTTGGAAAAAGAAGGGATTTGTAGGACAATGAGATAGAAGACTTTATGGAAAAACTAGATGGCTTTGTGGAGATATAATTTTTCTAGTTATTATCAGTTCAACCGCCACATCCCTATCCAGGCCATCAGCATGCTGTGTGGCTTTCTTTTTCCGTTTTCCCCTTACAATCTATTTGCTATACAGGTGCTAGAGTAAAAAGCAATTCACATCAAGTGACTCTTCTGCTCAGAACCCACTAGTGGTTTCTCAGGTCATTTATAATGAACCCCACTGTCCTTAATTATATAGCCTATGAAGTTCTGTATGATCCACCCCTTAGCTGCCTCTCTAACCTGATTTCTGACTTGTTTTCCTTACCCACACTCTTTCTTGATGCTGGCCCCATTCCTATACCTCACACAGTCCCAGCATGGGCTCACATTACAATCTTTGTTAATTGCTATTTCCTCTACCTTGAAAATTTGTCTCTGCAGTATTTCCCTGGCTTGCTCTCATTTCCTTTGGATCTCTGCTCACATGATCACCTTAGAGAAGGGCCTTCCTGAAAATGGTAGAACTATTTTTTGGAGTACATTCCCTCACTCCCCAGCTCCTTTCCAGTCTGTTTTTCTCCATAGTATCTTTTCACCTGACATTGTATTTCTATATCTTTTTGCTTTTTATCTCTGGAAAACAAGCTCCATGAGATCACACAGGGATTTTGCTTTATTCTTCACTGTATGTCCCCTCCTAATACAGTTCCTGGAATACAGGCAGGGCTTCATAAATATTTGTTGGGTAAATGAAAGAATATATTAAAATATGATTGTAAATCTTTTTTCTTTCCATGATTTAATGATGTGGAATTGAAAACAGGTCTACATAGATGATAATGATGATAATCAGCAGCATTCCTGAGTATGTCTAGGGTCTGCACTTGGTCTAGAAAAGCTCTCTCTTCTGCCCTCCTTTCCCACCCATGCACATCCATTTCCTTTGGGATGAAACCCAATCTCCTTTGTCTGGCTGTCAGGGCCTTCTACGATCTCATCTTTGTTGATCTTTCTAGCTTTACTTCTGCCAAGTCATTCCCCTCATAACCTGTGCTGCAGTCATACTGAGTGACTTATAGTTCCCCTCCTGTGGTCCTTGCAGATGTTTCTTGCATTGCTTCTCATTTGTCACTTATTTGTTAATGGGTTTCTTCTCACAGTGCATAAGCTCTTCAAAGGAAGAGGCCTGGTATATCTTTGTATTTTCAGGAAATAGCACAGTTCTTGTGTATTGTAGATGGTCAATAAATACTTATTCAATATAAAAGATGGTTTTTGCCTCCCAAAGACTAGTGGTAACTTGAAATTGTTGAATATAGAACAGATAAACTGATAGGAGCAGTTTCACCTCATTAAAGGGCTTGGATATAAGTGTGTCCAGGGACAAATATAATAAAAAAGAGAGCAATATTATGATATCCTTTTAAAAAAGAGAGAGAGAGACAGGGTCTTAATATATTACCCAGACTGGTGCAATCATGGCTCACTATAACCTTAAACTCCTGGGTTCAAACCGTTCTCCTGCCTCAGTCTCCTGAATAGCTAGGACTACTGGCGTGTGCCACCATGCCAGCTAATTAAACAATTTTTTTTGTAGAGATGAGTTCTCACTACGTTGCCCAGGCTGGTCTCAAACTCCTGGCCTCAAGTGATTCTTCTGTCTCAGCCTCTCAAAGTGCTGATATTACAAGTGTGAGCCACTGTGCCTGGCTAGAATATCCTAACTTTTAGCAAGATCATATCTGAAGTGAGGAAGGATGGCATATAACATGGTTGAATCAGCATACTTAACTATGAAAGATAGCCTAAGTGGAAGGAAGGGTTATTTGACAGATACTATTTAGAAAGAAGTGGAACCATTTGGCAGTGGACTAACTATGTGGGCATTAGTTCTTTATTTAGTCAGTGAGAGTCATGCAAGGTGGAGAGCCTGCTGATAATGAGGAAGTAATACAGAGGGGAGAATTCTGGGCAGTGATGACATGTTCATGTTCTTGCTATTTTGGACTTAATAATAACGTGAGTGATGAGGGTTAGGGTAGTGTTAGCCTGGCTGCTCCTGGTTCAGTGGGAAAGAATGCTATGAAAATTGAGACGTATCTGTCTAGTGCATGGGAGGAGAAAATGGCTGTATTTGGTTGTATATATTTGTCATCCCTGATCAATGGTTTGTATTTTCTATGGTGATTTGTGAGTGACAATGGATCTATATTCAATTTACCCAGTAAAGCTGAAACTGAAAATATTTTATGTAACTTTGCTAATATATATTTTGTTAAAATATGACCATATAGAATCAAATAGGCTATAGATGTTAAGAGATAACTTTTTTTTTTTCTAAATCAGGTTTGTTACAGAAAGAGAAAGTGGCAGTTGAAGCATTTCAGATTTGCTGCCTTCTCCTGCCTCCTGAAAATAGGAGGAAGTTACAGCTATTGATGAGGATGATGGCAAGGATTTGCTTAAACAAAGAGATGCCACCCCTGTGTGATGGCTTTGGCACCAGAACACTGGTAGGTTGATTTTTAATATAAGATACGACTTTTTGGAATGGAATTTGACTGAGTAGGGTGTGTTAGTTTGGGTGATCAGAGGGAAGTACAAAGCAGGCTTGCTTAAAAGAGCCACAGTCAGTGTCCACCCAGACTCGTAATCATGCTTTTGGTTTAAGTGTCCTGAAGAACATGAAGACTGAGTAAGGGGCAGACTCTGTAGAGAGATCTGCTACATCCTGTCCTCCCACTTAAAATTATTTTACATGTATTGTTAATTGACAAATAATAATTGCATATATTTATGGGGGTATGTGATGTTTTAATCTATGTATACATTTTAGAAAGAGTCAATCAAGCTAATTACAATATTCATCTTTTTTGTAAGGAGAACATTAAAAATCTATTCTTTTGGTAATTTTGAAATATACAATACATTGTTATAACTGTGGTCACCATGCTGTGCACTAGATCATTAAGACTTACTCCTCCTGTCTTGCTGGAGCTTTGTACCCTTTGACCAGCATCTTCCATTTCCATGTCCCTTACCCCCAGCCTCTGGTAACCACCATCTAATCTCTGCTTCTGTTAGCATATGTTTTTAAAGAGAGTTTATTTTAGAACCTACTTACTAGCAAAATCTCTTAATTTTTCTCAAAAAATGTCTTGGAGCAAAATTGGTGCTTCAGTGAAATGTATGTGCTTTCTATATCCCGCTAAACCACTGACAGAGATTCACTGGCCCAGTTTAAGAAAAATAGAGTAAGATCAGAGGAGCACTCAATGTCCAGTAGGATTCTTGATCTCTATATTTTTTTAGGGTGAGTGCATGGCTAGAGAGGCTAATGAACCTTTTTGAAAAGCTGAAGAAAACTTTATATCTATTCTGCATATAGAATATATGTGCAAAACTTTGCATGCAGTTTCAAGGCAATCACAGAGTCTCTGGGGTCCATGGTCTCCAGGCAAAAAATCTCTGCTTGAGTGTCTCTCTGTACATGTAAATGTAAGTGAAGATCATTTGCAGTGTGTTAATGAAATGAAGTCTTACTAAGCAGAATTACATGATTTTATGCTTGAAGATTTTGAAGGAAGATTGTCAGCAATAAAATTAGTAGGAAAATAAAAAAGCCAGTCCAAAGAATAGCATTAAGAATGGAGTAGTTAAGCCAGGCATGGTGGCTCATGCCTGTAATCCCAGCACTTTGGGAGGCTGAGGCAGGTGGATAACCTGAGGTTAAGAGTTCTAGACTAGCCTGACCAAAATGGTGAAATCCTGTCTGTACTAAAAATCCAAGAATTAGCTGGGTGTGGTGGTGGGCACCTGTAATCACAGCTACTCAGGGAGACTGAGGCAGGAGAATTGCTTGGAACCGAGAGGTGGAGGTTGCAGTGAGCCGAGATCACACCACTGCACTGCAGCCTGGACAACAGAGTGAGACTCCATCTAAAAAAACAAAAAAGAAAAAGAAAAAGAATGGAGTAGTTAATATGAATTCTGTAGAAATTATTATATTATATTGATGCTATATTTTGTATTTCTGCTTGCTGCAAAGAGAGTCTCATCACTTAATGTACTATAAAATCCCATGGTTTTGTTCAAAGGTGATTGTCAAATATGCATCCAAAATCCTAGAGAAAATAAGCTAACTAGGAAAAGATGTAATGGTTGAAACATATGGACTGTGTTAGTGGTTTAAAACAAATCAATAATGAAATTAGGATAAGTAATAATTGGCTATAAAGTGCTTTGAATTTAAAAGTGCTACATGATTCAAGTCATGGTGATAATGATTTTCAAAATTTGTTTTCATATATTTATATGTGTGTATGTATATGTATATGTATATTTAAAATCATGTATGAAAGGAGGTACCTTTAAAAATTGCTCAGATAAGCATCTCTCTGCAGTCTCTTAATGGGAAGATGCACATTTTGTATGTTCTGGTTGTTGAGACCTTCAGCCCATCTAAGATGACCGGGTACTCTTGGTAGGATGGGATGTGTACCCTGTGCTTAAGACCATTTCTCATATTTGCTTTTTGCAAATTAGATTGGACTCAGTTCAAAAAATACTCATCTGTGTTTACCACCCCCCACCCCTCTTTTTTTTAGATGGTTCAGACATTTTCCCGTTGCATCTTGTGTTCCAAGGATGAAGTGGACTTGGATGAGTTATTAGCTGCTAGATTGGTAACATTTCTGATGGACAATTACCAGGAAATTCTGAAAGTCCCTTTGGCCTTGCAGACCTCTATAGAAGAGCGTGTGGCTCATCTACGAAGAGTCCAGGTAAAGGAGAGGATATTATCAGTCCTATAAAATTGGCAGTAGAAAATCATGTAAGCTTGCTAGGCTTCTTGGGGCATTTTATTATGAGGATCAAGTGAATTAATGTTTATAAAGGACTTATAACAGGTCTTGGCACATAGTGAGACCCTGCATGTGTTTGTATTATCGTTGAAAAGTTTACAGAATGCAAATTTGGTTTTGTTATATCAATCCATGTGGCATATTTTTTATTGCAAATTTCTTGAATGAGTTTGTTCAGAATCTACATGTATGTACTGATGGAAATGATTTTATGTGAAATAAGTGTCTTGATTTGTAATTGCCCTGTGACCTAGTTTAATATTCTCACTTTTTGCATGAAAAACCTGAGGCATAAAGAATTTAAATAACTTTGTTTAAGACCACAGAGCTAGAATTCAGACTGAGGCAGTCAGCCTTTGGAATCAGTGCTCTAAACTATCATGCCATATTCCCTGTCTAAAAAGCATACTATGGTAGAAGAACACTGGCATTAAAGCCATGAAACCCTGGCCAAACTCCTAGCTGTATCCTTTTTGTTGTGTGACTCTGGGCAAGTCCCTTAACCTCTTCAGATTTTACTTTCTTTTCTCAGGTGTTAAAATGAGTCATTCTTACTTTATAAAGTTGTGAAGATTAGAACACTATACTGTATAATTCCTAGTATGAATTTCTGACATATGTCAGGTACTCTTTGAAAGGTAGTTGCTGCTGTTGTCATGGTGGTTATATAAAAACAATGCAAAAGAAATGTAATACATTACTATCGTGTGGGCCCCAAAGTGGGGTTTGTATGTCAGCCTGTGGGAGCAGAAACCTAGTAAGGGCAGGTAGAAGGTCCACTTGACTCCTTCTGACTGATTGGACCTCTTCTCATTTGAGCTCTTTTTGAGGCTCCACAATTAAGCACCAGTGAACTGCCTCCTTCTGAGGTATTACAAAAATAATTAACTGTCCAGCTGTTCCTAGTATGCAATTTTAAAATTAACAAATTTTTTCTATGTTTTTTTGTAATTAACCTAAAACATTGAAGAAACTTGGGAAATATAGAAAAAATACACCAAAAACTATCAGAGTTATACTAAAATGTTCATAGTCAGTATTACAGTCTTTCAGATTTTTTTCTTGTGTGTCTGCCATCTGTGTCCATGCCTGCCTTACTTTCTTCCCTCTCTCCTGCCTCCCTCTCTCTTTCCCTTCCTCCCTCTCTCTCTCCCTCCTTTCCTTCCTTCTTTCCTTCCTTCCTGCCTGCTTGCCTGCCTGCCTGCCTGCCTGCCTCCCTTCCTTCTACTTACATTCTCTTAACAAAGAAAAAATTCCTCCATTATTAAATATCCATGATTGGCATTAGAGTGGCCAAGAGTACAGACTCAGGAGCCTTTGAATTCATGACATGCCTTTTGTTAGCTGTGTGACCTTAGACAATTTATATAACATGTCTCCACTTCAATATCTATCCCAACATCTTTCTTTCCAATCTGTAAAATGGAAATAATAGTAGTTAATATTTAGCTCATAGGGTTTTTGGGGGGAATTAATACATGTGATTAATACATCTGGGCTTAATACATGCGAAATGCTAACAATAGTGTTTATCACATTGTAAAACTACAATTAGTAGCTGCCATTGTTGTTGATATCATCATTATTGTTATATCATTTTCTTATTATATTGTTGGCAACATAGTATTCCATAATATGGATATATACCTTAATATTTAAATGATACTTTTTGGTTGATATTTACATTGTTTCCATGCTTTCCCCCATTTTGGAAGCAGTATAGCAGTACGTATTTTATAACTAGATTTTTTTTTTGGCTAATTTGTGATTATTTTCTAAGAATAAACTTCTAGGAGCAGCATTGCTTGGTCAAAGGCCATGAACATATTTTAAGTATCGATAGCATATTGCCAAATTTCTCTTTAGAATGATCATTTCAATTTACTTTTTTGTCATTGATGTAAGAAAATGAATGTTTTCTTTGCACCTTTGCCTACTTTGGATATTGTCATTAACACCCATACATACCTTTACCACTTGCATGGGTGAAAGTGTAATCTTAACTGCTGTTTTAGTTCAATCTTTTTTCCTCTGGTGTTTTTATGAACCAAACCTAAAGAAAATAAAAATGAACAGAAATACTTCACCAAGTTTCTGCAAGAAAATGTTATAGCAGGCCGGGCGTGGTGGCTCACGCCTGTAATCCCAGCACTTTGGGAGGCCGAGGCGGGCGGATCACGAGGTCAAGAAATCGAGACCATCCTGGTCAACATGGTGAAACCCCGTCTCTACTAAAAATACAAAAAATTAGCTGGGCACGGTGGTGCATGCCTGTAATCCCAGCTACTCAGGAGGCTGAGGCAGGAGAATTGCCTGAACCCAGGAGGTGGAAGTTGCGGTGAGCCGAGATCGCGCCATTGCACTCCAGCCTGGGTAATAAGAGTGAAACTCCGTCTCAAAAAAAAAAAAAAGAAAAGAAAATGTTATAGCAATGTATTAGTCTGTTCTCATGCTGCTAATAAAGACAGACCCAAGACTGGGTAATTTATAAAGGAAAGAGGTCTAACTGGCTCACAGTTCAGCATGGCTGGGGAGGCCTTAGGGAACTTACAATCATGGCAGAAGGGGAAGCAAACACATTCTTCTTCACAAGGCAGCAGGAGAGAGAAGTGCCAAGCAAAAGGGAGAAAAGCCTCTCATAAAACCGTCAGATCTCATGAGAACTCACTTACTATCGCAAGAACAGCGTGGGGGTATAACTGCCTCTGTGATTCAATTACCTCCCATCTCCTACAACTTGTGGGGATTATGGGAACTACATTTCAAGATGAGATTTGAGTGAGGACACAGCCAAACCATATCAAGCAATAACTATGTTGCCCTGTATACTTGCTAGGTTTGTGTATTCACATGCATAGCACAGGCATATATTGTAGTAACTTAGCCTTGTGAGCCCTTTGTTATTACTTGAAGTTCAGAAGGCTGAACTATGGTGATTAATTTAACTGCAAGTAAACATGATCTATGAAGAGACACTGCAGTGTGCTCTGAATAAAATCAGTAGTGATTCAATTGTCCAGTTACCTTTTCTCTCTTGCAAGTACACAGTGGAATTGCCAAGCAGTTGTTCCTTTCAGCACTCAGAACCTATAGATCTTTGTTCTCTAGATTAGGCTTCTACGCCTCTACACTGTATCACATTTAGGGCAGTGCTTCTCTGAAAATGCAGTGTTGCTTGGATTATTCCTGTGATTGTTTTGGGACAGTTTCAGGGCTGACCCTGGAATACATTATGAGGTAGGCAATGTTTTTGACACAAGCTTTCTATGAGCCTTATCTGCAACCTTCTAATTGAAAAGACTCCAGGCTCTGAAATTAAATATTTTTAATGTATATTCATTTATTCACAGGTCTGGTTTCCTTTTTCCTCTTATTTCTCCCTTTCCCTTCTCCCTTCTGCAGTGTCTGCACATTTGTTGTTTTATTTGATTCTTACTGGTAAGATGTAAGGAAATGGTTGTAGTACCCCTCTCTTCCTAAAAGCTTAGCTAAATGTGGGCCACTACCATCCCCAAAGCATTGAGAATCAGACTCTTCAGATGTGGGAAGGAGCCTGGATAGTTCCAGTGGATGTCCAACATTATCAGTGTTTTGAATCATTTTAGTCACTATGTTTAATTTATACTTGAATTTCAGATCTTAAAAGACGGCACAGGCTTTTTTGTTGTTAAAATGGATCTTGGGTTTACAAAGGCAAAAATCCTATTTAAAACTGTGGCTTTAAATAATAATACTTTGAAGTTATGGAAATACTTTTACTTTTCAGTATAGAGTTTCGACCAATCAAATTTTGAGAACTAACATGGCATCCCTACAGTACAAGGAGATATCCTGTATTTGATCTAAACTAATTCTTTTTGGTTTGTTTGTTTGTTTTTGAGACAGAGTCTTGCTCTGTTGCCCAGGCTGGAGTACAGTGATGCAATCTCAGCTCGCTGCACTTCCGCCTCCTGGGTTCAAGTGAATCTCCTGCCTCAGCCTCCCGAATAGCTGGGACTACAGGCCCATAACACCATGCCTGGCTAATTTGTTGTATTTTTAGTAGAGACAGGGTTTTACCATGTTTGCCAGGATGGTCTCGATCTCCTGACCTCGTGATCCTCCCGCCTCAGCCCAAAGTGTTGGGATTACAGGTGTGAGCCACCGTGCACAGCCAATCTAAACTAATTCTTATAATTTGTTTGAAAATATGCTATATTCTTTCACTACTAATCCTTTTGCCTCAGATAAAATACCCAGGAGCCGATATGGATATCACTTTATCTGCTCCATCATTTTGCCGTCAAATTAGTCCAGAGGAATTTGAATATCAAAGATCATACGGCTCTCAAGAACCTCTGGCAGACTTGTTAGAGGAAGTCATAACAGATGCCAAACTCTCCAGCAAAGAGAAGAAGAAGAAACTGAAGCAGGTAAAAGGATATTTCTTATAAGTCATTTTTTCTCCTCCCTACTGTTTTTATTTTTTTATTTTATTTTAATAGACTTCATGTAAATCTCATCTTCTGAGACATAGCAGTTTTCTAAGTATATTAGGTCATACATTCCAGAAGTCTCATGGATTTACACAGTTGTGGTCAGTTTCCTAGATCTGTATTCTTTAGTGTAAATCTTTCACCATTGCCAAACTTCATTTACGTTGCTATTCTCTAATATTTGTCCTTTGTTTTGGTATATGACATGATGTGAATTAGCAGAACATCTACCTTAATTTCAGAGAAAGTATCAGTGAGGGCAGATTTCTTCTCATATTTTAGAAAGGCAAATCAGATGGAATTCACAGGTATAAAATGTCTAGAGTTTAAAAGCTGTTTGGTTTTAGATAACCACTATCAAATTAGTTTCTTGCCTCAGGTATCACTACAAGTATTTCATTTCTCTTATGTTAGGGAACACAGCTTAGGGTTCCAGAGAATCATTTTTAACTCACCATATGTTAATTTTGACTGTTCATAAAGATTGATCCGTGATCAGATGAGTGGGTGTTTTGTTTTTAAAGACTGAACTCTACATAGCTGGATTTCAGGTCACATGGTACATGTGGGATTACACACAGAGCAGCAGAGTTCTGGGCTTCTAATCATATTGTCCTCAGAGTCATTTTGGAGGAGAGTTTGGTGGTGAAGATCAACAGAAAGTATACTGCCTCTTTTTAAGCTTTTCACAAAGTAATATACACCAGAATATTCCCTTTTCCATTTGGGCAGAAGCTAGTGGGGCTGAGTTGGAGAAACAGAGAAATAGTGAAATGTAATTGGGCCAAAATTTTATTTAACTGTGTAGAACAGACGTTATTTTGAAGTCAGAATTCCTTGTGAATATTTAAAAAGTAAGGTCTATTTATATTTGGCAGTGGGGGAAATTTTAAGAAACATGATTAAAAGGGGAACTTTATTTGAAGCTTAGATCAAAAAGGAAAGATGAATTAGCTCTATAGAAATTGGAATCAAATGTGTTAACAAAAATAAACAAAAACAGAAAAATACAGGCTCAGGAACTCTTAAAGTTTGACTGCCTCATTTTATTGGCTTTTATGTGTCTTTTTTTACACTTCTTGGACCATTCATTTTTTTAGTTTCAGAAATCCTATCCTGAAGTCTACCAGGAACGATTTCCTACACCAGAAAGCGAAGCACTTCTGTTTCCTGAAAAACCCAAACCAAAACCACAGCTGCTAATGTGGGCACTAAAGAAGCCTTTCCAACCATTTCAAAGAACTAGAAGTTTTCGAATGTAATAATACTTCCATAGCAACAGGAGCTAGAGACCACTGTTGTTGTTTTGAGTGAATGGTGGTTAAGAGAAAGACTATGGTGGTGGAAGAAAGAAAAGCATAAAACAAAGACTACTGAAATATAGATAAAGATTGCCTTACTTTAAAAAAAAAAGTCGAACCATTAGTATTTTTATAAAACTCAATGCTATTTTTAAAGTGTACAAATCAGTTAAAATTTATGAGTCAAATATATAGTGATAATGTTAACATGTTTGTAATTGTTACAAAATTTAAGGGTATTTTTTGTCTCTTTGTTTTCTTCTTCATTGTGTTTATTAAATAATTGTTTGTATATATATCCTAGTTACTGATATCTTTATTAAAGCCTTAAGACTTAACTTTAAGTCTTAAAAATAGTGTGTATACTTGAATAAGAAAGACACTGGGTACTGTTACTGTGATGCTTTTGACTTAGTAGCCAATTGTGATTTCTCCTGTATAAATTCCAGTTTTTATTGTTGCACACAAATTTTTTAATGTCCTACATTGTGATGTCCGTGTCCTTTATTGCAGATTTATTGGATGTTATGACAGATTTTGCTAAAGCTGATGTTTGTATAACATATATATTCATTGATATTTACCTATAAATGGAGTAGATTTTCATCTGCCTGTGATGGTATAATTTCAGTCTTAGCTAAAGATGAAAGGTTGAGCTGGATCAATTCTTTGGTTACCCTTAGACCTGTGATTCTAAGTCAAACATAAATGAGTTAAATAAAATGAGACTACTTCCTTTATAAATATATTTTCGTCCTTTTGAAAGTAAGTGAAATGTAAATAAATACCTTTTTTTTTTTTAAATGCCATACCTCATGTTTCTTTTTTGGCATTTATTTAGATCAGTTAGAGAGCATCCTCAAATGCCTTTACTAGTGGTCTCACATCAGTGATTTATTTCTGTGAGAAAGTAAAAAGTAAGATTTGGGCTTTTGCACTGACTGTCCTTTAGGTGAGCACTATGTCAATTTTTTAGTGTTGCTTTGCCCTTTTATAAAATCGTGGTTCACTTGGATTATGGAGCACCTGAAAGTCTTTCTTTGAGCACAATTACCCAAAAAGCTGAGAGCGACACCCACTAATTGGCTTGCAGTACTCCTTGGACTGATTTTTCCTTGCACCTACGATTTGCTCCTGTTCTTTTGTAGCAAAATACCTCCTACAACTGATGCAGATTTTGCTTTTAAAAATATATCAAAGTATTCCTATTCATTTGGGTACCACCTTACAGTCCAAATATGTAATGTAATGGGCGATTTTTAGTGTTTGAGGATTCATTCTCAGACTTTGGTATTCTGTTTAGAGCAAAGAATAATTATTCTTTCTGCTTTATTTGAACTCCAAGGTAGAGTTTAGTTTTCAGAATCTCTTTTCCTGTTGCTGTCTTTGGAAGTTTATGTGGTTTTTTGCTCCTTTTTCTTTTTTTGTTTTTAGACTACCTAAAGAAAAAAGTATAACATACTTATGGAGAGATCATAAAACATAAGCACCACCTAAATGTGAAATTGAAAAATAGATAATAGCAATTATCCAAAGTGATTGTGCCAATTAATACTCTCATTAACAGTGTATGTGAATTCCTTTTGTTTAATATCCTCATCAAAATTTGCTATTGTCAGAGTTTGAAATGTTGTCAGTGTGGTGAGGATTAATAGTGTCTGATTATGGTTTTATTTTACATTTTCATGATTATTGATATGGCTGAACATTTTTTCCATTTTTTTTGACTTTTTCATCTTTGTACATATTTTAATATCAGATTGTCGAGCCTATACACACACAAAGACACACACACCTCTTATTTAATTTTTTAAAAATTTTGATTGTATTTAATCTATAGATCAATTTGGAGAGAATTGCTATCTGCAATATTAGGTCTTCTAGTCTATGAACATGGCTTACCCATTCATTTATTTGAAATAAGTGAGGAAAAAAAGTTGTTTTTTCTGTTAAGATTTGAAAATCTTTTGTTAGATTTGTTCCCAAGTATTTGCTACTTTAAAAAAATGTTAGTATCAAAATTTTCAGAGGATAGTACCCATCTCTTGCTTCAACAGTTATTCAGCTGATCAGTGTTGATGTTCAATTCTTTTATAAATGGTGGTGGTGTAAAATTTCCTTGTACTGTTTGTTGCTTGTATGTGATATAAAACTGATTTTTGTTTCCTGAGTTTTGTATCCAATGGAACCTTGCTAGACTTGCTTATTAATTCTAAACATTTAATGTGATTCTTTTGCATTTTCTACATACCAGGAAAAAAATAGCATTAGCTTTTCCCTTCTAAATTGTCCTCAGTAATCCTTGTTTCCTGGTATTTAGTATCTTGTGTAATCTCCTGTCCTTGAGTGTGGATTGAGCTAAAATGACACATTTCTAAAGAACAAAATACATCATCAATGATGGGCTATCACTTTTGAGATTAGATTCCAAAAAAACTCTGGCTTCCATCTTGCTTGTCTTCCTTCTTATTCTCTCTCTGGCTTGCTCTTAGGAAAGCCAGCTGTCATGTGGCTTCCATCTTGCTTGTCTTCCTTCTTATTCTCTCTCTGGCTTGCTCTTAGGAAAGCCAGCTGTCATGTTGGGAGCTGCCCTTTCAAGAAGCCCATCAGGCAAGGAACTGATGTCTCTGGCCAACAGCCAGCTTGGGCAGGAAGCCTGCCAACAGCTTTATGAGTGACCTTGGAAGTGGGTCTTTCCTTGGTTGAACCTTGAGGTGACTCTCATCCTAACTGACACCTTGATGGAGACTTGAAAAACTCTGAGCTGGAGGACTTAGTTAAGCTGTGCCTGGATTACTCCACAGAAACTGTGATATAATGTTTATTGTTTTAAGCCACTTAACTGGGAGTAATTTTTTATAAAGCTATCTAGATACAATATGCTTTCCAATCTTTATTGCCTGCCTGCCTCTCTCCCTCCTTCCTTTTCTTCTTTTTTGTCTCAGGACACTGGAGATCTTCAGTACAGAAGTTCCTGGTTCTCCTTTATGTGCTGTTTCACTTTGCACAGTTTCAGTTAGCGATGCTCAACCAGAGTCAGAAAATATTAAATGGAAATTTGCAGAAATAAGTGATTTGTAAGTTTTAAGTTGTGTGCTGTTCTTACAGCATTATGAAATCTTGGACTATCCTGCTTTGTCCATTCTGAACATGAATCATCCCTTTGTTTAGTGGATCCATGCCTGGTAGACCAGGTGCATTGTCAACGAGCAGTAATATTTTGAAAGGAATCTTTATTTATTTATTTAGCAGCACATCTCAATAGTGGGCTTAAAATGTGCTGTAAATAGATGTACTGTTATCCAGGCTTTGTTGTTCCAATTATAGAGCACAGTCAGAGTAGATATAGCATATTTCTTAGGGGCCCAAGGATTTTTTGAATGATAAATGAGCACTAGCTTCAGTTCCCAACAGAAGAGTCAGCTTGTCCTTTGAAGTTTTGAAGCCAGGCATTGGCTTCTTTCTAGCTAGAAAGTCCTAGATGACATCTTCTGCCAATAGAATGCTGTTTTATCTGCAATGAAAAGTTATTGTTTAGTGCAGCTACGTTCATCAGTGATCTTAGCTAGATCTTCTGGATTACTTGCTGCAGCTTCTCCAGCCTGTGTTGCTTCACCTTGCACTTTTCATTTATGGAAGATGGCTTCTTTCCTTAAACCTCATGAACCAAGCTCTGCTAGCTTTCAACTTTTCTTCTGCAGCTTCCTTGTCTTGCTCAGCTTTTATAGAATTGAAGAGTTAGGGCCTTACTGTCTATTAGGCTTTGGCTTAAGGGAATGTTGTGGCTGGTGTTACATTCTGTCCAGACCACTCAAACTTTATAAGGCCGCTTAGCTTTTGTATCATATGTGTGTTTACTGGAGTGGTCCTTTGAATTTTCTTCAAGAACTATTCCTTTGCACTCACAACTTGGCTAACTGGCACAAGAGGGCTAACTTTCAGCCTGTCTTGACTTTCAACATACCTTTCTCATTAAGCTCAAACATTTCTACCTTTTGATTTAAAGTGAGAGACGTGCAACTCTGTTTCACCTGAACACTTAGAGGCCATTGTAGGGTTATTAATTGGCCTGATTTCAATATTGTGTCTCAGGGAATAGGGAAGCCCAATGAGAGGGAGAGTGATGGCGGGGGGGAATGGCTGGTGGGTAGAGCAGTCAGTGTACACACATTTATCGATTAAGTTCTCAGCCTTATATAGGCATGGATTGTGATACCACCAAACAATTACAATAGTAACCAAGTTCACTGGTCACAGATCACCATAACAGATGTAATAGTAATGAAAAACCTTCAAGTATTACAAGAATTACCAAAATGTGACTCAAAGACATAAAGTGAGCATATGTTGTTGGAAAAATGGCACCAAGAGATTTTTTTCAATGCAGGGTTGCCACAGACCTTCAACTTGTGAAATATGCAGTGATTGGTATACAATATACAATATAATCTGTGAAGTGCAATAAAACCAGGTATGCCTGTGTATGTAGTGTTCAATACTATATGGTTTTAGGATTGGGCATGGTGACTCATGCCTGTAATCCCAGCAGTGGTCGAGGCCAAGATGGGAGGATTGCTTGAAGCCAGGAGTTCAAGATCAGCCTGACCAATTTTTAGTAAAAATTCAAAAATTAGCTAGGTGTGGTGGTGTGCATCTAGTCCCAGCTACTCTGAAGGCTGAGACACCAGACTCACTTGAACCTGGAAGGCAGAGATTGCAGTGAGCCTAGATCACACCACTGCACTCCAGCCTGGGTGACAGAGTGAGACCCTGTCTCAAAACAAAACAAAACAATATGGTTTCAGGAACCCATGGGGGTCTTGGCATATCCCTAGCAAATAAGGGGATGTTACTGTATAATGTGGAATAGAGTGGAAATCACAGCAGCATCACCTTGTGCCTGATTTCAAAGAGGAAGATTTTAGCATTACAATATTTGTAGATACCCTTTTATAATATTAAAAGAAGTTTTTTTCTATTTCTATTCTATTGTCATAACATTTTTGTTGCTTGTTTTAACCTAACTTGATGTCAGATCTTAATCAACTGCCTTTCCTACCTTTGTTGAGGATTTTATAGATTCTATCTTTTAGTCTATCTTTCCACTTTGCATTTTGGGAGTGGCATAAATAGTATTACGACGTATTATTTGAATATAGATAGTAGATGATAGATAGATAGATAGATAGATAGATAGATAGATAGATAGATAGATAGATTCTGTTGCTAGTATTTATAGTTCTTGATCATGAGTAAAATTGTTCATGAGTAAAATTGGCCAAAAAATTTCCTTCTCTTACTATCTTTGTTGACTTTCTGATTAAGGTTATAAATTAAGCTGAAAATTACTTCCTTTTTCTGTATATGGTTGGAATGATTTCTTTCTTGAATCTTGGGTGGAACTTAGTTAACTTAAAAAACATTTTTTTTAAATTTAAATTAAAAAAATTTTTTAAATTATACTTTAAGTTCTAGGGTACATGTGCAGATCTTGCAGGATTGTTACATAGGTATACGCATGCCATGGTGGTTTGCTGCCTCCATCTCCCTGTTACCTACATTAGGTATTTCTCCTAATGTTATCCCTCCCCAATCTCCCCACCCCCTGCTACACCTCCCCCAGCACCCCAACCCACAACAGACCCCAGTGTGTAATGTTCCCCTCCCTGTGTCCATGTGTTAATGTAGTTACACTGAAGTCAGAAAAATGGTTTGTATAATTTGAGTCTTTGAAATTTGGTGAGACTTGTTTCATAGCCTAGTATATGGTCAATTTTTTGTTAATATTCTGTGCACATGAAAAGAATATGAATTTTGCAGTGATTATAGTTTTTCTGTCTATATAAAATCTTGTTGAAAATTTCTACATTCTTACTGATTTATTTTGTCTGCATATATGCGTGTGTGTGTGTATTTTTTTTTCTTCTTTTTAGAGACAAGGTTTTGCTCTCTTGCCCAAGCTGGAGTGCAGTGGTGCAATCATAGCTCACAGCAACCTTGGCCTCCTGGCCTCAAGCGATGCTCTTGTCTCATCCTCCAAAGTAGTTAGGACTGCAGGCATGTATCATTATGCTCAATTAATTTTTTTTTTCAAATTTTTTAGAGATTTTGTCTTGCTGTGTTTGTTACCCAGACTGGTCCCAAACTCTCAGTCTTAAGTCGTCTTCCCACCTTGGCTGCATTTATATTTATTACTGAGAGAATTATTATACATCTCTGATAAAATTCATTTTGAATTTTCATATTTTTCTGGTGGACTGACCTTTTTATTTGTCATTATAAAATGTCATTCTTTATCATTGGTAATGCATTTGTCTGCAATCTTTCAGATTTATATATTAGGTGTATCTCTTATAAACAGCATGTAGATTACATTTTAAGAAGCCAACTTCATAGTCTTTACTTTTAATTGTAGCATTTAGACAGTTTTTATTTAATATGATTACTCTAATTTTGGGTATAAATCTACTCTAATTTTGGATAAAAGCCTCTTTACTGATGCTTTCTAACTGGTTATCTTCACTTTCTTGCCTTTGTTTGGATTTTAGAAATAATTTCATGGTTTCTTCTGCTAATTTGAAACCCATGCACTCTGTTTCTAATCTTCTTGTTGGATTCCCTAGGAATTATGTCGTTTATACTAACATATCAAAGTTTTTTTTTTTTTTTTTTTTTTTGAGTCAGTGTTTCGCTCCTCTGTCGCCAGGCTGGAGCACAATGACACAATCTCGGCTCACTGCAAACTCCACCTCCTGGATTCAAGCGATTATCTTGCCTCAGCCTCGTGAGTATCTGCGACTACAGGTACATGCCACCACACTCAGCTAGCTTTTTGTGTTTTTAGTAGAAACAGGGTTTCACAATGTTAGCCAGGATGGTCTTGATCTGCTGACCTCGTAATCCACCCGCCTTGGCCTCCTGAAGTACTGGGATTACAGGCATGAGCCACCGTGCCCAGTCACTAACATATCAAAGTTTAAAGTTAGTCAGTACTTTTTCCCTAGTCTCAGACTATTTAGGGTCCTTAATGTGGTAAGAACACCCTTCCAGTTAGATATCATTATAATGTATTATATTTTATTGCTTTTTAAACCTTATAACATATTGTTATTTTATATAGTCTTTGTTTACTAGACTTACCCACACATTTTACCACTTTTTTCTTCTTAAATTCTTTAAAATTTATCTGTAGTAAAGGTTTGCTTTGTTTTTATCTGTAAACTTTTGAAATTTTGCCCTCAACATCTTTATTGAGATATAATTCATATAACCATATGATTCACCCACTTAAAATGTATAACTCAGTGATTTGGGATATGTTACATGTTTTTTAAAGTTGTAGTAAAAAATATATATATATATATGTATATATATAGCAAAGAATTTGTTATTTTAGCTGTTCTGTATATAATTTAGTGTAAAGAATGCCTTCATTGTTTAAAGAGAGTTTATAAGTTATGGATGAAATGTTTGTCTCCCCAGATTTGTATGTTGAAATCCTAACCCCTGAAGTGACAGTATTAGGAGATGGGGCCTTTGGGAGGTGATTAGCCCAGGAGAGTAGACCATGAATAGAAGGAGTGACCTTATAGAAAAACCTACAGAGCTCTCTTGCCCTCTTTCTATCATATGAGGATACAATGAGAAGTCAGACCTGGCAGAGAGTCCTCACCAGAACTGGACCATGCTCTCACCTTGATCTTGGACTTCCAGCCTCTAGGACTATGAGAAATAAAGTTCTATTTATAATCCACCCAGTGTATGGAACTTGTTATAGCAGCCTGAACTGACTAATACACAGTGTACAGAATTCTAGGTTGATAGCTATTTTATTTCAGTATACTGCAGTTATCCCTTTGTTAGCTGGCTTCCATCATTGCTGTTTAAAAGTCAGCTGCCACTCTAAATAATCACTTCTTTATCAATAATATGCCCTTTTCTTGGCAGGCTGCTTTTCTCTCTGTCTTTGGTGGTCTTTCATTCATGTTGCTATATCTTGGTGTGTAGTTTTTAAATAATTATCCTGCTTGGGATTTGTTTAGCTTCTTGAGTCAGAAGATTGAGGTCTTTCATCAGTTTAAATATTGCTTTTGTCACAATCTGTCCTCTGCTTTTGAATCTTTAATTAAACATGTTAGATCTCACTCTGTCTCTGTCTCTTGATCTCAATATATGACTCTATTTTTGTCTTTCTATGCTGCCTTCTGGATAATTTCTTCAGAATGTTCTTACATTTCAGCACTTCTAGTCTCCTGTGCAATTTATATATCCACTATTATGGATTTTACATTCATTTTACTGTCCATTTTACAGCCCAGGATACTGAGGCTCAGTAAAGTTGGGTAATATCCTAAGATTACTCAGCTTGTGAGTAAAATAGTTGGGAGTCAAAATAAGCACTGTCTAACTGCAAATTCCAGACTCCTGACTAATATGTTGTTTTCCAATGAGCAGTATTTTATGGTTTTTAGCATATTTTAATTTGGATATTTAGTTATAACCTCACATGTTATTTTTCAACCTATACCTTTAAAAATTTAAGATCTTAAATTTCTTGTTGATTTGCAGCATTTTCATTGTCTTAATCAGCTTTGCCAAATTCATTTCCTTTTTTGGGGGGGGATCTCTTTCTACAAATATATGCTAAAGATTTTTCACCAGATTTTCCACAAATTCCCACAAAGGATACTGCGACAGTGATGAAAACAAAGTCTGATGCTCTACAGACATGAGCATGTATTTGTTTTATTTTTAGGTATGATTTTAAAAGTTTTTTTAATGTATAATTGCTTTTATTTTTAGGTGTGATAAATAAAAAATGTCAAAGGGAGTATCATTGCTCTAAGAGACTCTGGTAAGAAATTTTTCAAATGAGTATTCTATACAGAAAATTTTAAAAGAGTACTACAGTAAAATTTCAAAGTTGAAGACATTCTGTGTATGAACAGGGTGATGGAATTCAGCCATTTCTTATTCTTATTTCTCACACATCTTTGTGTTCCTGCATCTGCCTTCAGGGAAGTCATGTCTGGGAGTCTAGCAAATTTAATAGACATAGGGGTCACCACTTAGCACTTATGTTATCCAAGAGTTTGGTTTTGATTCCCACATATAGAAGAGAGTTTCTGCACATTGTTATAGGAAATAGAACTTTTAAAAAGCTGATGTTCGCTAGCTGCTTGTATACAGGAAGAAGAAACTAAAAATTTCTTATATTTGGAATGTCACAAAAACCTTAAATCATGATTAAAAGAGGAATCAGTTAAAATGGTCTTCCATTATATGGGTGTAGCTGTGGTAAATCATTACTTTTACCTTCAAGAACAAAAACCTACATATGTTAAAGACCTAGAGAAAAGTAAGAGTTTTATTACCTATGAAAATCAATATTTAGGAGAGATTCAGCTGTGTTTATATTTATCATCACAGTATTTTGAAGTACTAACTTCAGCATGAAACATAGGGAAATCTAATTTTACAGATTTGCAATCATTTTTGCATTTTCTTGCTTAAGACAATATAACCTACAGAGTATAATACCTTGACATCATTGGGTCTTCCAAACAAGTTGCCATAAAACATAAACCACGATTATTGAGTCTTAAAGAAATTATTTGCTCATGGGCACAAGTGATTTGAAAGTTAGGATCTATACCACATTAATAAACAGAATTTGCTACTTTGTATCAACTTGGAAATATATATATATATATATTTTTTCCTCTGTCACCCGGACTGGAGTGCAGTGGTGCGATCTTGGCTCAGTGCAACCTCCACCTCTGGGTTCAAGTGATTCTTGTGCCTCAGCCTCCTGAGTAGCTAGGATTACGTGCAACTGCCACCATGCCTGGCTAATTTTTATATTTTTAGTATAGACGGGGTTTCACCATGTTGACCAGGCTGGTCTCAAACTCCTGACCTCAGGTGATCCACCCGCCTCAGCCTCCCAAAGTGCTGATATTACAGGCGTGAGCCACCGTGCCTGGCTGGAAATATATTACTTAATTTTGTAGAACACATACTCTCTGGGATAAGTGAAGGATATATTTATTAACAGTGTAATAATTACCCTCTGATGGATTTTTTTCAGTGTCTAGTTAACTTTAAATTTTAACTTTGAGGAAATAAACTGGGAACAGTAATGGGACAGTAGGGTGCTAACCCAATTAAAAATGTCACTTTCAGTTTGTTAGTGTATATTTATGTTGCAATTTAAGTTTCACAATTAAGTAGTGAATCTAAGATTTAGTTAAAATTCTATTTACAGTTTTTGCAAATTCCACCTTGGAGAATTGTTTGCTTCATTGAAGATGTAGAATAAATTATATTTTATATAAAATGTCACCAACTGTGTATATTTCCAAACAAAAAATAATTATGTATTTGGCTAGGTCTGCTCACTTTATAATACCTCTTTTGGGGCTCTTCTTTCAGATCTGAGGATGCTTAAAGTATCTAGAGCCTTTTCTAGAGAATATAACAAAAGCTTTTCTCCCTCTTCTATTCCCCACAAATTTTACATTTTGCTGCTAGCAGATCTTTCATAGTAATAACAAAGTAGTTTTCTTGAGTAGTTTATAATAGATTTATTTCTATGTTTAATAAAACAAATAAAACTTTATTTTTTAAAAAATAAGAGGACTAAAAATTATTTTCATGAGAACCAAGTAAAATATAATTGATATTTCTATTAGTTCATTCTGATGGTGTTATGATGAAATACCTGAGACTTGGAAATTCATAAAGGAAAGATGTTTAACTGACTCACAGTTCTGCATGGCTGGGAAGGCCTTAGGAAACTTACAATCATGGCGGAAGGCAAAGCAAACACATCCCTCTTCACAAGGTGACAGGAGAGAAAAGTGCCGAGCAAAGGGGAAAAAGCCCCTTTTAAAACCATCAGATCGGAGAGAGAGATCCAAGATGGCTGATCACTAGCAGCTCGGGCTCGTAGTTCCCAGTGAAAGTGCAGAGAACGAGAGGACGCCACACTTTCAGATGAATATTTGTTGCTCACGGGCCAGGAGATTCCCAGCAGAGGAGCCCCACGGGTCACCAGGGCGACTCTTGTGGCCGGCGCAGCGGTTTTGCTGGGGCCTTAGCACGCCAGTTTGTGGTGCAGAGTCCGGAGATGCCCAGGCAGAAAAGCACCTTCAATCTTAACACCGCTGATTTGGCCGGCGCAGTGGATTGCTCAGATTTTGGCGCTGGGAATCAACAAGTTGGACATCTGCTCAGAGACCTAGTTAGAAAGTCGGTATTACAAAGACGACAGACGGATAAATATATAATGAAGGGAAGAAACCAGCGTAAAAAGGCAGAGAATACTCAAAATCAGAATGCCTCTCCCTCTACAGGGGATTGCAATTCTTCATCAGTAACGGAACAAAGCTTAATAGATTACGAGTGTGTTCCAATAACAGAAGCAGGTTTCAAAACGTGGGTGATAAGAAACTTCTGTGAATTAAAAGAACTTGTTCTAACCCAATGCAAAGAAACTAAGAACCTTGAAAAAAGGTTTGACAAAATGTTAACGAGAATGGATAATTTAGAGAGGAATATAAGTGAATTGATGGAGCCGAAAAACACAACACGAGAACTTCGCGAAGCATGCACAAGTTTAAACAGTCGAATTGATCAAGTAGAAGAAAGGATATCAGAAGTCGAGAACCAGCTCAGTGAAATGAAACGAGAAGACAAAATTGGAGAAAAAAGGATGAAAAGGAATGAGCAAAGTCTCCAGGAAATATGGGACTATGTGAAAAGACCTAATTTACGTTTGATAGGTGTACCTGAATGTGATGAAGAGAATGAATCCAAGTTGGAAAATACTCTTCAGGATATCATTCAGGAAAACTTTCCCAACCTGGCAAGGCAGGGTAATATTCAACTCCAGGTAACACACAGAACACCACAAAGATATTCTTCAAGAAGACCAACCCCAAGGCACATAATTGCCAGATTTATTAGGGTTGAAATGAAGGAGAAAATACTAACAGCAGCCAGAGAGAAAGGTCAGGTTACCCATAAAGGGAAACCTATCAGACTTACAGCAGATCTCTCAGCAGAAACCCTACAAGCCAGAAAAGAGTGGGGACCAATATTTAATATCCTTAAAGAAAAGAACTTTCAACCCAGAATTTCCTATCCAGCCAAACTAAGCTTTATAATTGAAGGAAAAATTAAATATTTTGCGAACAAACAAGTACTCAGAGACTTCACCAACACCAGGGCTGCTTTACAAGAGCTTCTGAAAGAAGCACTATACATATAAAGGAACAACCAATATCAGCCTTTCCAAAAATATATCAAAAAGACAAGAGTAGGCCGGGCGCGGTGGCTCAAGCCTGTAATCCCAGCACTTTGGGAGGCCGAGGCGGGTGGATCACGAGGTCAAGAGATCGAGACCATCCTGGTCAACATGGTGAAACCCCGTCTCTACTAATACAAAAAATTAGCTGGGCACGGTGGCGCGTGCCTGTAATCCCAGCTACTCAGGAGGCTGAGGCAGGAGAATTGCCTGAACCCAGGAGGCGGAGATTGCGGTGAGCCGAGATCGCGCCATTGCGCTCCAGCCTGGGTATCAAGAGCGAAACTCCGTCTCAAAAAAAAAAAAAAAAAAAAAGACAAGAGTATTAACACAATGAAAAATTTACACTAACTAATGGGCAAAACAGCCAGCTAGCATCAAATGCCAGTATTAAACTTATATATATTCTAATTGGATAAAAAGCCAAAACCCATCGGTATGCTGCATCCAAACCCATCTCACATGCAATGATACATGAAGATTCAAAACAAAGAGAAGGAGGAAGATTTATCAACCAATCAGAGACTAATAATAAATAAACAAAAAGCAGGAGATGCAATTCTCGCCTCTGATAAAGTAGACTTTAAAGCAACAAAGAGCAAAAGAGGCAAAGAAGGACATTATATAATGGCAAAAGGATCAATGTAACAAGAAGAGTTAACGATTTTATAGATCAACGAGACAGAAAATTAACAAGGACATTCAGGACTTGAACTCAGACCCGGAACAAGTAAACTTAATAAACATTTATAGAACTCTCCACTTCAAATACAAAAAACATACATTACCACCTCACACTTATTCCAAAAGTGACTACATAATTGGAAGTAAATCACTCCTCAGTAATTGCATAGCATTTCATAGGTTTTAAATGAAATATTGGTTGGTTGCTTGTTTGTTATTTTCTTCCCTTATTCCTTCCTGTCTACATCAAGTATAATTATTGGTATAAAAGAGGCTTTCAATACCCATTACTAAACTGCATTCTAGCCTGGGCAAGAAAGCAATACTCCCATTCTCTCTCTCTCTCTTTCTCTTCTTTTTTCTTCCTCTTCTTCATTTTTTTTCTTTCTTTCTTTCTTTCAAAGAAAAAAAAAAACCATCAGATCTTGTGAGAACCCACTATCGTTAAGAACAGCATGGGGATAACTGCCTCCATGATTTAATTACCTCCCACTGGATTCTTCCCCTGACATGTGGGGATTATGAGAACTACATATGTATGGGAACTACAACTCAATATGAGATTTGGGTGGGGACACAACCAAACCACATCAATATTTAAAATTGAAGTACTTCAGTTTTGGTCAGCGTAGACTAATTCAACAAATGGATGTAGAGGCCTTTTGCTCACTCTTGCCACTAAGAACTCATGACCTTTGAAGGGTCTTGACAATGGACATTTCAGTGATAATTTACCAAGATAGCAGAAATACCTGTTGCTAAAAATAGTTATGCAGGATAAAATGCAATCCATAATTTTATGAGAACCTGTGATTCTAGTTTACCTCCAATTACTGATATCCATATCTATGCATGTATATTTTTAAATCAGGTGTGTTTAGGACTCAGAGGTTATTAAAAATTCAGTCAAATGATGGGAGTAATGTTTTAAAGATTAGAATCATGTGGCTGAAAGCTACTTCACATGAGTTATTAGACCATGATAAGAGGCACAGAGAAAATACAACAAATCAGCCTTCTTGCCTACTGATTCTGTATAATTTTAAAAATTAAATTTTGTTTTTTGTCCAAATGCAAATTTGTTCTAATAATTTAAATCTTTTGAAAGCATTTTGACACTTAGAAAAAAAATTTAAGACTTTTCTAAATAGAATATACAAGGTGATCCAATCTGATTGGATAATAATGTGTCAGTGTTCTAAGTTAATAATTATCTAAGGCAATAATTAACATTTAAAACATACAGTGACATCATTTCTGAATTTCTACTTTCTACTTATCAAAATGCCAAATATAATTATACACAATTACTACTTAAAGGTGATGAAGGTTTTGATTTCAGAAAGTTCATCACTCTTACCTTTTCACAGAGAATTGAATTTGATGATCTATTAAGGCCCTAGCAGGTGTCTGATTTAGCATATTTGACTATTTTCATGAGTCATGATCCATCATCTAACAAGGACAGATGTTCCCAGTAGAGGTCAGCCTTGTGTTGATAATTATTACATCATAAAGGAAAAACTAGGGATTTTATGTTTAAGTCCAGTATATTTGATAGTAAGCCATTAATTGTGGAAGAAAGAAACTTAAAGAATATAACTGTGGGTAATATTTCAGCTCCTTTATTATGATATGTTTTTCTCAAAATCCCAGAGAACTTCACTGCTTGCTAATTACTCCCTAAAAGGGACTTACCACTGGTAGAAATGAACAATTATCTAAATGTAGCAACAGAAAATTCAGGATAAATGTCAGATTACTGGATTTTAAAGTGAGGATATTTCTTGCAAATAAGTTTGAGAAGAGAAAAACAGATATAGGATAATTTTATGCATCAGCCCCTCACCTTAGCTGTCTTCTCTGCAATATGAGGATAACTATGCCTATTCTCTTTCCTTCAGATAAATCTTGTTTTATTCCTCAGACTAATGTTTTGATCTCTAAACCAAGAATTTTATAATAAATACAGAGATGGCAATCTGGGATAAAGCATATGTTTACAAGTAATGCCTTTGGAGTTTTTGATGCCAAAATACAATAAGCAAGCAAACTGGCATAGCCCAGCAAACATCTTAGAAGTTGCTGAAATGGTAAGTGACTTTACTGGAGGTAGATGGTGTGATGTAAAGAGCAGTGTGTAAGCAGCAGTGGTTCTGCCATGGGATAGCTTGAGGAGGCTTTAATCTCCCACACCTTAAATAAACATAATTAAACAAACAGTGTGTTTGCTATGCAAATACAATCTGAAAGCAAAACTCCTAGTTCCTTCTTTCCAACTAAATTATTACCCAGCAGTCCTTCCCAGTAGAATTTGTAGCACCAATATTAGTTAGAAATCAGAATGTTTGGATTTTTAACTTGTGGCAGGCACTGCCAGTTGAACAGTTGGGCACGTGACCTTGAGCAAGTCACAACCTCTCTGAGATTTGTTTTTTTCTCAGTAAAGTGAAGGAACTGAATTTTGGAAGGAACAGACTCCAGTGTTTTCCAGGACAGGAAGATATTAGAAGTTGCTGAAAATGGAGGGGTCAGTGGAGAAATGGAGTGTGTGGACCTTACAGTAAGGTATCTAATAGAGACAAAATGTTGAATGCTCTATGTTGGCCAAACTTATGCTATATGCAGAGGTGGGCAGACAGATGCAGATGTGAAAACAGGTTCAGAGAGGTTCCCAGTTACAAAAGCAAAACTTCAACACTGGTTTTCTCTCCGATGATCTAGGGTTCTTTCCACTTCACCACACTGTCTTGTCGGTGATAGGTGTGTATGGGCTTGACTCAAGCAAATCTCTGAATGAGAAGGCTTATATTTGGTTTCCTTTGTCCTCCATTTATGCCCCTTCTTTATATTTTGGGTCCCTTTCTCTTTACCCACTACCTCCTCAGTTGTTCCCAGGTGTTTCCTGAGCATGAGCTTTGTAGGTGACACCTTTCAGAGCTGAAACAGCCCAGTCCTCACCTCTGTTTTCAGGATCCCCACTGTGATGTCAACATTTGCCCTCGACAGAGCTTATACCAGGCTGCATTATGTTTCTTCATGAAGACTAGTTAGCTAAGCAAGTACTTAGAACCCTTTCACTCATTCGGTTTGTTGTAGAGCCTTAATACTCCAGGTGCTAAGTTGGGCAATGAGAGGGAGAAAGACAACTTTAACTCTGAAGGAGCCTCAGCCCAGTGAGGAAAGCAAATATGTCTATGTCTACATGTAATTCTAGATGATGAAATCAGACCCAATAGAGTGCAGGGGACACAGAAGAGAGGTAATTTTTCCAGGGCAATGGAGGGATATGCAAGGAGCTATCCTTGTATTTTTTATATTTATTTATAGCTCACTGAGGAGCTAATATTCAAGCTGAGCCATGAAGAATGTATTCACCAGTGAGGAAGGCAAGGCAGAGGCATTTTCTCAGAGGAAACAGCATGAAACAAGGGTCTGGTGACAACTAGAAATGACTTACCATTCCATATAGTCCAGGTAATGCTAATACTTCAATATAAAGTCTGACATGGCTCTCTGTAAAGGACTGAGTAATAAGGGGATTTCATGAACTGTGGCCAGGCAGGCAGGGGACTTATTTTTAGGTGAGGAGTTTTTTTGGCAAATAACATCTCTGAGATGGCTTTCTCTTCTACATATTCCAGCTCAGTTGATCCAGATCCCAGTGCTCTTTGGAATTAATGTTTGGATTTTTACTAGGTTGCTGCTACACCATGGTTTCTCTTTCCACATTTTTACAGGGCATTCCTTCATTAGTCTGTACTGACGAATTTACAATGGTTTCAGTAATTGTTGGTGTTGATGAACCTTCCTTGTGCATTACGTAAAAGAGCGATCCTTTTATTGCCGGTTTCCATTTTTCCATCAATAGCCTGATATTCCATGCCTCTGGGTCTATACTGTTCCATTTCATGACAGTTAATGAATGTTAGAAGTGGCTCTGCAAATGCATTGCCTTAATCTTGTTGCCTGCAGTGAGATGCTTTTAATATTTTCTCCACATGGGAACTCAGTGTTTTCCTTTAGCTTTTCTTTAATTTCCATGTGGTTAATCTCACTACTGCAGGGAGCCTGGATATTTATAGATTTTTCCCTTTCACTCTATCTTCAGTAATTTGCTTTTAGTATTCAGTGACCACATCCATCACAATAAATGGTCCTTTTCCCATTTGTATTGACTTACATTTATATAAACCAGACTCCCTTTTTATAGTATTATTAATGTTCATGACAATTTTCAGTAGCTTGGGGAGCTGGGCATTCTAGCTGGTACAGAGCTTCAAGTTTTCCTGTTATATCAAATGACTCATGTCATGACGCCTGGTTTCAAGTTTTATCATTAAGTCAAGACTAAGGTTATATCGGTTTTTTTCTTTAACTGACTCATTATAAAATGAGAGTATTAAGCATCTCTAAATTATTCCCCATTTCGTTAAAATGTTCTTGATTTTATAGCCCCTTTTTGCACTGAAAGATGTAAAATATTCCCATTACATTGTTGACTATTTTCATAGTCAGTTCAATGTTATAAACTTATATAGCTCCTAGTTGAAATAAGTAGGGAACTGAGTTACACCCAGTTCATATTGGTCATTCTTAGATGCTGTTGCTTTCTGATAGCTCAATTTATTTTAACAAGTCTACAATTATGTAGTTTAAAAAATTTTTTTTATTTAAATACTTCATTTATATTCTTATAATATGTTATTTTTTTCTATCACTATGCATCCCATTAGTTTGCAGATTGTAGGGAATATTGGCAGGATTTGTGTTGTTGTTCTTTAGGCAAAAGTGAACTGGGTCTGGAGATCATCCAACTTTTTCTAGCTTGTGGAAGGCCCCTCAGAAAACAGCTTTCAGAATTAGCTTTGTGTGCCCAGACCCCTGGAACCAGTCATTCTGCTGCAAGAGAGGCCTGCGCTTTCCTGTTACCACCTGTTTCCAGCCCAGCAGCCTCTTTGGATATTAGTGGTGTTTTCATAATTCCAGTCATATGTGTTTTTTGTTTTTTATCTATACCAGTTGAATGTTGTGACATTTTAGGAGCACTTAAATATTTGCTTCAAAACCTTACATCTTTGTGATATTTTTCTATAGTAACTTGTGGTTGTTAGAAATGCTGAAAATAAATGGTGCTGGGGTAACTGGCTAGCCATATACAGAATATTGAAACTGGACCCCTTCCTTTCACCATATAGAAAAATCAACTCAAGATGGATTAAAGGCTTACATTTAAAGCCAAAAACTGTAAGAATCAGAAAAGAAAACCCAGGAAATACCATTATGGACATCAGACCTGGCAAAGATTTCATGATGAAGATTCTAAAAGCAATTGCACCAAAACCACAAATTGACAAGAGGGATCTAATTAAACAAGGACTTCTGCACAGCAAAAGAAACTCTCAACAGAATAAACAGAAAACCTACAGAATGGGAGAAAATATTTGCAAACTATGCATCTGACAAAGGTCAAATATCCAGAATCTATAAGTAACTTAAACAAATCAACAAGCAAAAACAACCTCATTAAAAGTAGGCAAAGGACACGAATAGACACTTCAAAAGACAATATACACGTGGCCAATAAGCATATAAAAAATGCTCCACACGACTATCATTAGAGAAATTTAGATCAAAACCACAATAAGATATCATCTCATACCAGTCAGAATGGTTATTCTTAAATAAAAATAAAAAAAAATCTGGTGAGATTGCATAGAAAAGGGAATGCTCATACAACTGCCGATGGCAAGGTAAATTAGTTCAGCCACTGCGGAAAGCAGTTTGGCTATTTCTCAAAGAACTTAAACTACCGTTCAATCCAGCAATCCCATTACTGGGTATATACCCAAAGGAATATAAATTGTTCTACCATATAGACACATGCATGCATATATTCATTGCAGTACTATTCACAGCAGCAAAGACATGGACTCAACCTAGTTGTCCATCAGTGGTGGACTGGATAAAGAAAATGTGGTTCGTATACACCATGAAATACTATGTAGCCATAAGAAAGAATGAGAGATCATGTCCTTTGCAGGAACATGGATGGAGCTGGAGGGGGGAACAATAGACACTGAGACCCAGTTGAGGGTGGAGGGTGGGAGGAGGGTGAGGACTGAAAAAATACCTATAGGGTACTATGCTCATTACCTGGGTGATGAAGTAATCTGTACACCAAACTCCTACAACATGCAATCTACCCATAAAATGAACCTGCAGATGTACCTGCTGAACGTAAAAGTTGGAAAGCAAAAACAAAACAAAACAAAACAAAAAACTGCTAAAAATATTTTTTCATTATCTCAGAAGCTCTTATTGCATTTTTTTTTTTTTTTTTTTTTTTTTTTTTTTACTTTTGTGGCTTTTCTTTGTGGAGGATATCTCCAATATAATGTAAAATAATCAGTTAATTTTTGTGTTCTGGATTCAGTCATCTTTACTACCATGTTCAATTACTTCTAAGACATATATTTTTTTCTCTACATTTTAGCATCTCTGAAACTAGAATGCATTTTTTGATTAAGGATGTATCACAGTTTAATTGGCAACATTTCTTTAGTGGTAGAAAAATTAACAAAGTCCTAGATTTTATAAAATATGGCATTTTATTTATTTATTTATTTTTTTAAGAAAAAGGAAGAAAGAAAAAATAAAATGAACAAGAGGAAGAAAAAGGAAGAGAAAGAGGGAGAGAGAACGGGAATATTGCTTTATTGCCCAGGCTAGAATGCAGTTTAAAAATGGGAATTGAAAACCTCTTTTATGCCAATAATTGTGCTTAACAATGGAGACAGGAAGGAATAAGGGAAGGAAATAACAAACAAGCAACCAACCAATATTTCATTTAAACCTATGAAATGCTATGCAATTATTGAGGAGTGATTTACTTGCAATTATGTAATCACTTTTGGAATAGGTGTGATATGGTACTGATAAGAATGTATGTTTTGTGTATTTGAAGTGGAGAGTTCTATACATGTTTATTAAGTTTACTTGTTCCGAGTCTGAGTTCAAGTCCTGGATGTCCTTGTTAATTTTCTATCTCGTTGATCAGTCTAATATTGACAATGTGATGTTACAGTCTCCCACTATTATTGTGTGGGAGGCTAAGTTTCTTTATAAGTCATTAAGAACTTGTCTTATGTATCTGGGTGCTCCTGTATTGTGTGCGTGTATATATAGAATCGTTAGCACTTCTTGTTGCATTGATCCTTTTACCATTATGTAATGTCCTTCTTTGCCTCTTTTGATCTTTTTTGCTTTAAGGTCTATTTTATCAGAGGTGAGAATTGCAACTCCTGCTTTTTATTTATTTATTTATGTTTGCTTTCCTTTTGGTTGGTAAATCTTCCTCTGTCCCTTTGAGTCTTTGTATATCATTGCATGTGAGATGGGTCTGGATACAGCGTACCGATGGGTTTTGGCTTTTTATCCAGTTAATAATATATATGAGTTTAATACTGCCATTTGATGCTAGCTGGATATATTTTTGGAAAGGCTGATACTGGTTGTTCGTTTATATGTGTGGTGCTTCTTTCAGAAGCTTCTGCAAAGCAGGCCTGGTGATGGTAAAATCTCTAAGTACTTGCTTGTTTGCAAAAGATTTTATTTTTCCTTCGCTTTTGAAGCTCAGTTTGGCTGGATATGAAATTCTGGGTTGAAAGTTCTTTAAGGCTGTTGAATATTGGCCCCCACTCTTTTCTGGCTTGTAGGGTTTCTGCTGAGAGATCTGCTGTAAATCTGGTTACCCTTTGTGGGTAACCTGCCCTTTCTCTCTGGCTGCTCTTAGTATTTTCTCCTTCATTTCAACCCTAGTGAATCTGGCAATTATGTGCCTTGGGGTTGGTCTTCTTGAGGAATATCTTTGTGGTGTTCTCTGTATTACCTGGAGTTGAATATTGTCCTGTCTTACTAGGTTGGGAAAGTTTTCCTGAATAATCTCCTGAAGAGTATTTTCCAACTTGGATTCATTCTCTTCGTCACATTCAGGTACACCTATCAAATGTAGATTAGGTCTTTTCACATAGTCCCATATTTCTTGGAGACTTTGCTCATTCTTTTTTATCCTTTTTTCTCTAATCTTGACTTCTCGTTTTATTTCATTAAGTTGGTCTTTGAACTCTGATATCCTTTTTTCTGCTTGATCAATTCGACTGTTAAAACTTGTACATTCTTCGCGAAGTTCTCGTGTTGTGTTTTTTCAGCTCCATTAATTCACATATATTCCTCTCCAAATTGTCTATTCTCGTCAGCATTTCGTCAAACCTTTTTTCAAAGTTCTTAGTTTCTTTGCATTGGATTAGAACAAGTTCTTTTAATTCACGGAAGTTTCTTATCGTCCACCTTCTGAAGTCTACTTCTGTTAATGGAACGCACTCGTTCTCCATCAGGGCTTGTTCCATTGCAGATGAGGAACTGTGATCACCTGTAGAGGGAGAGGCATTCTGATTTTGGGTATTCTCAGCCTTTTTACGCTGGTTTCTTCCCATCATTGTGAACTTATCCACCTGTTGTCTTTGTGATTTCCGTCTTTCACATTAGGTTTCTGAGTGGACGTTGAACTTGTTGATTCCCAGCGCCAAAATCTGAGCAATCCACTGCGCCGGCCAAAACAGTGGTGTTAAGATTGATGGTGCTTTTCTGCCTGGGAATCGGCCAAAAGGGGACCCAGTCCCACTCACTCTGCACCAAGAACTGCCGCGCTGAGGCACCAGCAAAACCGCCATGCGCGCCGGCCACAAGAGTCACGCTAGCGACCTGTGGGGCTCCTCTGCTGGGAATCTCCTGGTCCGTGAGCAACAAAAATTCCTCTGAAAGTGTGGCGTCCTCTTGTTCTCTGTACTTTCACTAGGAGCTACTATCCCGAGCTGCTAGTGGTCAGCCATCTTGGATCTCTCTCCCCTATTTTTATTTTCTAAGGACAGATAATGGAAGATGGTTCATGATGTCAGTGATTTTATTCTTTTACATTTTGAGTAACCATTCCTGAGTATTCTTTGAGCTTGCTTCTTTTCTGTCCCAATCTTTTCTATGAAAGTTTATCTATCTTGTTCATTTATTTATTCATTCTCTGCACTTAGGAAAAGTATTTAACAGAAGGTAAAAGCATCTGAAATTTGTTTACTTTCCTATCCTAAATTTCTATGTATATGACTTTATACATGGTCAGGCCAAGGCATTTTTCTGTAGCAGGGGATGGGGGAATGAGAAATTATGGGAACAGTGGTGAGATTAGGACTTTTATAACAAGAATGCAAAGAAGAAGAACCAGTGTTCAGCTTTTAATTACCATAGGATGTTTTTAATAGTGCTGGCAATGAGGAAAGCTTGACTTGGTTGGGAGAAGGAAGGATTTTCTAAATTTCTTTAAAGTTCAGATATGTAGTAAACAAAAAATTTCTAGAATTTCTTCCAGAGTCTCAAGGTTTTGGTTTCTCTAGAAAGAATAATTTGGATGAGAGCAAGTGGATGCCCTCTTCTTTTGGTCTCATAGAATAAGGGTCCCTGTTTTTCCCTTAAGGTCCTTGCTTTTCCCCTTCTTAGGGCTGTGCCTCAAATGGGGTTAATGTAGAAACATGAGGAAAGTCATGGAGGAGTCTGAGAACATTTGAGCTAGGGGTCTGCTTCTCTGTCAGAGCATGAGGAAGGCCACAGACATTAGTTGGCTCCACTTCAGCCTTCTCCTCTGGGACATGATCAATAGTGAGACAGCAATGACGTGAAGGTAACCTTGGAGACAGCAGAAGGATTGGGACTGAGGCAGGGCTCCTGGCTCCCCAGGGCCTGCACTTAGTGTGCAGGGGATTGTGTGTCTTTCCATGCCCGAAGGTTTTCTATTGCCTCAGGGACTTCTGAGGCCAATGGATCAGAAAAGGCTGTATCAGAGTGAAGAGAGTGTAATACAAGGAGCCTTTAAGACAGAGATCAGAATCAGTTTCTAGTAGTGGTTGTCAGTATTTTCCACCCCAAACCAAGTGTGAACAGTTTTACTCATTGTAACTGGTTCAGGGAGCTGAGCAACCTACCTACCTGCAGTAGAATATAACGGAGATTCAGAGAACATCTCTTGAATCTGAGGTCTGCCTCTCTCTGTTTCTGTCTCTCTCTCTCTCTGTCTCTCCCTCTCTCTATCTCTCTCTCCTTCCAAAGAGAATAAACATACCTAGATGTCATCTTTGGGAAAAGAAGAGGTTAGGGATAGAACTCTGAAATGCAGGAGTATCTGTTTGGGTCCAATCAGAAGATAAAAAACATACAGTAATTTGAACAGGGGAAGTTTAATATAAAGATAATTATTAATGTAAAGATAATTATTAATATAAATACAATTATTAATGATAAAAGAATAGTTATAAGATGTAAGAAAACACTTTATTGTACCCTACGATTTAATGAGAGTACTCAGGAAGGACAAACTTGGAAGGAGAGCCCTCTTCTTGAGGCTGGAGTTCAGACCTCACTGGAGAACATGAGATGCAGATCTCTGGATGTTAGAGGAGTTTCCCTGGTTTGCCCACTCCAGAGCTGGTCTATAGTCACTGGGCAAGCAGAGGCAACCCTTTGGAGAGCAGGTGGGGCACAGGTGAGCTGCAGCTGGTGGCTGGGTGGGTAGGCATGTAGAGAGAATAGGGATGCTGGTGGCAATCCTCTGGGGAGTGGCAGTTTGCAGTTAGCCATGGCTGTGTAAGAGGAGTGTGCCGAGGGTTTAGGGGTACCAGTGTAGGCAAGAGGCCTAGTGTGTGCATATCCAGATTGTGAAGGTGTGGGGAGTGATCAGGAGTCCTGGCTTAGGCTGTAAGGTGGCCAAGGGACTGCACCTTCTGGATCAATGGCTGAGGCAGAACACCACTAGAGACCTCACACCCACATCACTGACCCACTGTGCAGCAGCCAGAAACAGCAGGAGAGTCATTTCTTCCTGCAGTGCTCCTCCAGCACGTTTAACAGTGAGAGTTTAGTATCATACACATGATAAAAGAGAAATGTTTAAAGGAACTCTGTTCATTATCACAGAGCACGTATTGAATGGTGAATTTGAAGCTTAGAGGTGATAAGTTGATAACTGGCACAATAAATCTTTATTCAGAAGAGATTAGATCATCCAAAAGAGATTCTAACAGCTGGCACTTTTTTAATGGACCTCCAATGAACAGAGTTGTTGGATTAACCAATGCATTCTGTATCCTCCATAAAACTGTATACAGATACATGTTCACTGTGTGGTGTTGACTCATAGCCAGTTGGCTATGCTCTAGTATACCATTGCATCTATGCTTCCATACCATTTGGGAGCTGTGTTTATTCTCCATATATATATACTAGTTGTATTAAGTATCTATTTATTCCAAGCCTATTTATAGTAGTCATATTCGTTTTCTATTTCCTAACACATTTTTATTTCTATTTTACAACAGATAATCTGAAAACTTAGTGACTTAAAACAACAATAACATAACAACAGTGGACATGCAGTCTGCCATAGTTTCTGCAGGTCTTGAATTCTGGTTTGTATAATCTGGGTAGTTCTGACTTGGGAGTTTCTCAGAGGTTGCAGTTGAGTTACTGGCTGGGCCTACAGTCATCTAAAGACTTGACTGCGGTTGTAAGAAGGAGTTCCAAAATGGCTCATTCATGTGGTTGACAAGCTATGAGGACTGTTGCCAGGAGCCATCAGTTTGTTGCCATGGAGACATCTCTACTGAGTGCCCTCATGACATAACAATTGGCTTACTCCAAGTTGGGTGATCTTAAAGATTGTGAGTCAGAAGCCACAATGCCTTTTATAACAGTCTCAGAAGTCACAAAGTGTCATTTCTGCAATATCCTTTTGGTTACACAGCTCAACTCTATTTAATATAGAAGAGAACCAGACAAAAATGTTGATACCAGGAGGAGCCACTGGAGTCTGTCTTGGCTACTGGCTGCCACACTAATTATATCTGTTATTGTAATCATAAAATTAAATACCATAAAAACAATTGAAATATGAATATAACAGTATTTTTTATGGAAAACCAAGATAAAAACTTCTTAAAGTGTAAAAAAATCTATTACATAAAATGAGGCTAAGACAACTAAGAAATTAAAGACATTTTGTAAAAATCTGGATGGATTCTACTCCCAAGTAACTTTGAAAGTGACATAAACTTTTTATTACACTTTAAAGAAATTAATTGGTGGTGCAAAAAGTTTTGGAGTAACAGATGGCTTGAATGTTAGGGGGAAAAAAAACCCAACCCAGCATGATACCCATGTACTAAGCACCATTTGGGAGAAATTATCTTGCTGTTCTAAAGAGTGATGAAGTTAATGTCAATTCTTGAGAAAGAACGTTGGATTGAAGAACAAGCCTACAATACCATATCATAACATATTATCTACAAAAATAACAGAAGAGCATAGATATGAGGTTTTAAGTAATATATATATATTTTATAAAAATCAGTAATATTTGCAGCAATGCAACTAGAGTAAAAAATTGCTTTTTTTGTGATGGGTAAATCAACAAAAGAGATTTTAGAAATAAAAAGTATACTATTAATCTAAATACAGTACCAAAAATAAATTTGGAAGAATTCTGAAGTTTTCATCTATCATGACAGTAGAAATGAAAAAAAAAAAAAACACATGGACACAGGGAGGGGAGCATCACACACTGGGGTCTGCCGGGGGGAAATAGGGGAGGGACAGCGGGACGTGGGGAGTTGGGGAGAGATAGCATGGGGAGAAATGCCAGATATAGGTGATGGGGAGGAAGGCAGCAAATCACACTGCCATGTGTGTACTTATGCAGCAATCTTGCATGTTCTTCACATGTACCCCAAAACATAAAATGCAATAAAAAAAAGAAAAAGAAAAAAACAACCACCCACCCAAGCCATACTACCTATATCAGTTTTCAATTGTAGCTTAACCAAAATCACCCGAACACTTAGTAATTTAAATAAATGGTTTATACAACAATCATATTATTATCTCTCAAATTTTCTGTGAGTCAATATTCAGACAGAGTACAGTAGGAATGATGGATTGTTTTCCCACCTGTCCAGAGCCTCATCTAGCAAGCCTTGTAGGCTGGGAATGACTCAACAGTTGGGGGTCTGGAATCATCTGGCAGAATCTACATTCACTTGTATTGCCGTTGACCTAATTATGATTTGGATCCCCAGCTGGGCTTTCTAAAGTCACATACATGTGGCTGTCCATGTAACCTCTGTGTTTGTGCTGGTTTGGGCTTCCTTATAGCAGGGTGAGTGCCTTACAGGAATAAACATCACTGAGAAAACCAGAAGAAAGCTGCATTGCTGCTTAGGACATCGTCTTTGGAAGTCTCACAGCTTTACTTCCTCTGTAGTCTCCAGCTTGCTCAGATTCAAGTAGAGGTACCATATACCCCACTTTGTGATAGGAGGGTGGGTGTCAAAGTCACATTATAAGATGGTCATGCAGGATGAGAAATACTATTGTGGCAGTCTTGGAAAATTCAATCTGTGTGTGCATGTACACGTGTGTACACACACAGACAGAGAGAGAGAGAACAATCTTACTTCCTAACTGTATGAATCTTAAGGATAAAGATATGTAAAGGCCATAATTTTACCACCGAATATCATAAGAAAGTGCTGTAGTTTCCGTTTGAAAAGATGGAATATCTTTTCAAAGTGATTACATCATGGGAGCAGATTTCCCCCTTGCTGTTCTCATGATAGTGAGTTCTCATGAGACCTAATTTAAAAGTGTAGCACTTCCCCATTCTCTCACTCTCTGTCTCCTGCTCCACCATGGTAAGTTGTGCTTGCTTCCCCTTCACCTTCTGCCATGATTATAAGTTTCCTGAGGCCTCCCAGCCATGCTTCCTGTACAGTCTGCAGAAATGTGAGTCAATTAAAACTTTTTTCTTCATAAATTGCCCAGTTTCAAGTGGTTCTTTATAGCAGTGTGAGAACAAACTAATACAGAAAAGAAAATTGGTACCAGATAAGTGGGGCATTGCTATAAAAATACCTGAAAATGTGGAAGTTGTATTGCCATTTAGGACATTGCCTTTGAAAGTCACACAGCTTTACTTCCTCTGTAGGCTTCAGCTTGCTCAGATTCAAGTAGAGGGACCATACACCCCACTTCTTGATAGGAGGGTGGGTGTCAAAGGCACATTGTAAGACAGTCATGCAGGATGGGAAGTACTATTTTCATGGTCTTGGAAAATTCAATCTGTGTGCGCACGCACACACACACACACACACACACACACATACACACAGAGAACTGAGTAATGGGCAGAGTTTGGAAGACTCTAGAAGATGACAGGAAGATGAGGGAGAGTTTGGAACTTCCCGGGGACTTGTTGAATGGTTATGACCAAAATGATAGTAGTGATATGGACAGTTAAGTCCAGGCTGAGGTGGTTTCAGATGGAGATGAGGAACTTGTTGGGAACTAGAGTAAAAGTCACTCTTGCTATATTTTATCAAAGAGCCTGGCAGTGTTGTGCCCCTGCTCTAATGATCTGTGGAACTTTGAACTTGAGAGAGATGATTTAGGGTATCTGGTGGAAGAAATTTCTAAGCAGCAAAGTATTTAAGAGATGGTCTGTCTGCTTCTAAAAGCCTAACTCATTTGCATAAACAAAGAAATGACCTGAAACTAGAACTTATATTTAAAAGGGAAGCAGAGCATAAAAGTTTGGAAAATTTGCAGCCTGGCCATGCAGTAGAAAAGAAAAACCAATTTTCTGGGGAGGATTCAATGTTGCAGAATTTTGCATAAGTAAAGAAGAGTTGAATGTTAATAGCAAAAACAGTGGGGAAAATGCCTCCAGGAAATTTCAGAGACCATTGTGGCAGCCCCTCCCATCACAGTCCTGGAGGTCTAGGAGGGAAAAATGGTTTCATGGACCAGGCCCAAGACCTTGTTGCTCTATGCAGCCTTAGGACATGGTGCCCTGCATGCCAGCTGCTCCAGCTCCAGTTGTAACTAAAAGGGGCTAAGGAACAGTTTACGCTATTGCTTCAGAGGGTGAAAGCTCCAAGCCTTGGTGGCTTCCATGTGTGTTGGGCTTGTGAGTGCACAGGAGGCAGAAATTGAAGTTTGAGAACCTTCACCTACATTTCAGAGGATGTATGAAAACACCTGGATGTCCAGGCAGAAGTGTGCTGCAGGGGTGAAGCCATTATGGAGAACTTCTCCCAGGGAAGTGCAGAGGGGAAATGGGAAATGTGGGGTTGGAGCCTCAACACAGAGTCCCCACTGGGGCACTGCCTAGTGGAGCTGTGAGAAGGGGGCCACCATCTTCCGAACCTCAGAATGGTAGATCCACTGACAGCTTGCTCCTGTGCCTGAAAAAGCTGTAGGCACTCAACACCAGCCTGTGAAAACAGCCACGAGGGCTGTATCCTGCAGGGCCAGAGGGGAAGAGCTGCTCAAGGCTTTGGGAGCCACCCCTTGCATCAGTGTAATCTGGATGTCAGACTTGAAGTCAAAGGAGGTTATTTTGAAACTTTGAAATTTAATGATTCCCCTGCTGGTTTTTGGACTTACTTGGATTCTGTAGCCCCTTCATTTGGTCAATTTCTTTCTTTTGGAATGGGAGCATTTACCCAATGCCTGTACTCTCACTGTATCTTGAAAGCAACTAACCTGTTTTTGATTTTACAGGCTTATAGGCTGAAGAGACTTGCCTTGTCTTTTCAAAGAGTCTCATCTTTGTTGCTTATAAAAGATGAGACTTGGACTTAGACTTCTGAGTTAATGCTAGAATGAGTTAAGACTTTGGAAGACTGCTGGGAAGGTATAACTGTCTTTTGAAATATAAGAAGGACATGTGATTTGGGAGGGGCCAGGGCAGAACAACAGTTTGGCTTTGTGTCCTCACCTAAATCACATGTTGAATTATGATCCTGAGTGTTGGAGATTGGGCCTGGTGGGAGGTAATTAGATCATGAGGGCAGATTTCCTCCTTGCTGTTCTCATGAGACCTGGTTGTTTAAAAGTATGTAGCACTTGCCCTTTTGCTCTCTCTTTTGCTCTGTCATGGTAAGACATGCTTGCTTCCCCTTCACCTTCTGCCATGATTATAAGTTTCCTGAGGCCTCCCAGCCATGATTCCTGTACAGCTTGCAGAACTGTGAGTCAGTGAAAACTTTTTTCTTATACCATTTGGTCAGAAATCCCATTACTGGGTATATACCCAAAGGAATATAAATCATTCTACTATAAAGACACATGCATAGGTTTGTTTATTGCAGCACTATTTACAATAGCAAAGAAGGCAAGGAACCAACCCAAATGCCCGTCAATGATAGAATGGATAAAGAAAATGTGGTACATATATACCATGGAGTACTATGCAGCCACAAAAAGGAATGAGATTATGTCCTTTCAGGGACATGGATGAAGCTAGAAGCCATCTTCCTCAGCAAACTAACACAGGAACTGAAAACCAAATATCGCATGTTCTCACTCATAAGTGGGAATTGATCAATGAGAACACATGGACATAGCAAGGGGAGCAACACACACCAGAGCTTGTTGCGGGGGTGTGGGGTGAGGGGAGGGAACTTAGAGGATGGGTCAATAGGTGCAGCAAACCACCATGGCACATGTATACCTATGTAACAAACCTGCACGTTCTACACATGTATCTCATTTTTTTGTGAGAAGAAATCAAACAAACAAACAAAAACTCATTTCTCCATAAAAACCCAGTCTCAGGTAGTTCTTCATAGCAATGTGAGAAAAGACTGATATCAAAGGTCATTGTTCACAGTGCAGTACTATAGTGATAGCCATATTGGAGAAATGTACAACAGATCCATCATTGATTATTTAATTACTTAAGGCTATTAAATTTCATTTAACTCTATTGATTGGGATATTTACAACTCTATGCATAGATAGTGACTTACGGAAAACTGACAGTGGGTTTCTGGTAGAAATTGTTTCTGGTAGAAAAGAACACTCCAGGGGATATAGTTAATGCAGGACATTAACTAGTTTTATATCTCTTTTAGCATTCTTTATTCAGTCATCTTTTTTTCAATAACTATAAATACTTCTGCTTCTCCTGTGTTCTTTTTTCTCATCTTTTTAATTTTATTGGTTCCCATGATAATGAGTTAAATAAATCTTTGATACATGCTTACTTTATTTTTTATGAGTGTCAGGTTTTAAAAATTATACTTTGACAAATGAAAGTCCTAAGTGAACATGTACTAAAGCTTGAACAAAACGATGGCCTGGGGCTGATAATACTATAAAACATGAGTTGGCAGACTATGGTCCTATGGGTCAAATGCACTTGTAAGAATGTTTTATTGGAACATAGACACACTCATTGATTATGTCTTGTCTATGGTTTTTGTTCTGCTATAGCAGAATTGAATAGTTGTAACTACGATCATATGGCCCATAGGGCCTAAAATTTTTATTATCTGGCCTTTTACAGGAAAATGTTGACAACTTCTGCTATAGGAAATCATGAATTTTAAGACTAATCATCAACATAGTTTGTTAATCATTCTCAGAAAATTGACAGCACTAATGACTTATATCACACAATAGAATAATTTGATTTACTAGAAGATTATGAATAATACAGAATAACATATACTCTGAATTAAACTTAGTGATCTCAATTTGGAAAACAGAAAAAAATGAAGAGATATAATCAAATCTAGAATCAAAAGTAGCTGATAACTACCTACATATTACCATATATTAAACATCAGGCTAAATCAACCATCAAGAATATAATTAAAAAGGTGGAAGGGCTATGCTGTGAAAAAAATCTATCATTTTAACAACTTAAAAGAACTCATTTTATTAAATGTATGTACATGTAGTTTAAATAAAAATAATTATAGTATATGTCTTATATATTTTATTATTTCTCACTTTGACTTTTTAATTAAATATCGGTCTTGATTTCATCAGATAAGAAGGCATCTGATATATTAAGTTTTGTTAATTGGAAAATCTCAGCTTTTTTTATTGCCCAGCAGGGTAGAGGCTTGCTCGGAAGCTTAGACTAGCAACCATAACTAGCTTTTTTTTTTTGGCCTTTCTTTCTCTTTACCCTTCTGCCACCTTAATGTAGGGTGAATGAATTTGCCACCTCAAAGCTATCTACAATGCTTCAGGAAAAATAACCACAATATGGGTTTGTACATAACTTGGGAAGGAGTTCTTCTCCTGTTCCTTCTTCCTTTGGCTAATGCCTCTTAAATTACAGTTGTGTTGGTTGAACAGCTCTATGAATATATGAAAAGCCAATGAATTGTGCACTTAATTAGGTGAGTTGCATGGTATGTGAAATATATCTTAATAAAGCTGACACCAAAAAAGTAATCACAGAAGAAAAATATTCATACCCAGTTAATGGGTATAGAATGAAAAAGAAAATTCTATGTTCAGTGCCTACTGTGTGCTAAAAACCTACAAATGAACAGATATATGGATATCAAAATCAAAAGTGCACAGCAACCTAAAAAAGCTGTTACCCAGGCTGTAGTGCAGTGGCACGATCATAGCTCACTGTAGCCTTTGCCTAAGGAGCTCAGGGGATCCTCCCACCTCAGCCTTCTGAGTAGCTGGGAATAAAGGCATGCGCCACCATGCCTGGCTAATTTTTTTTTTTTTTTTGTAGAGATGGGGTTTTGCCATGTTGCCCAGGCTGGCCTCTCAGTCCTTGACTCAAGCCATCTGCCCACCTCAGCCTCTCAAAATGCTGGGATTAGAGGCATGAGCCACCATGTCTAGCTTAGAGTTGTATTATCTAGGTTTAAAATAATTAAATTATGGATCTGTAAGCCCAAATAATTTTTATGTTACAATTTTTCTTATTAATTATAAAGTGTTCTAGGGACTCTGTAAAGTCCTGTTATGTCTGGGCTCATATATGAGGCGCACAAGGCAGGCAGTAATGAGGGATTACTTTTAATCTATAAATACATAAGTAAACATTCAATTTCATTATTTTAAAGAGTGAGATTAAGAAATGTTAAAATGCACTCATTTTAACAATGTTTTCATTGTTCAAAACATTTTTGACATTATTTGTCTTTTTCAGGTAGGAAAACCAGTGTCAAAAATTCATAATCTTGTCTTGTGTGTGTATGTGTCCATATGCAGTATTAATTAGCATCAGTGCTTGTTTCCAAATGCCTTTTGTTGGTTTCAAAACTCAAATCTACCATCAAAGGGAAAAAAATTCACACTACTGAGAATATTCCAAAGAATGGGCCTAATGGGGCTCACAGAACTGACTGGAAGATTGAGACTGAAGATATAGGCTCAGAAATTTGGCATGAACCTTGGCACTGGGTGACACAGTTCAGGTCACACCACAAAGCAATCTGATTTAACGTGTCCCACTGGCATGGCCGCTATTAGACGTTTTTTGTTTTTTTTTTTTTCAGATGGAGTCTCACTCTGTCGCCTAGGCTGAAGTGCAATGGTGCAATCTTGGCTCACTGCAACCTCCACCTCCCGGGTTCAAGCAATTCTCCTGACTCAGCCTCTCAAGTAGCTGGGACTACAGGCATATATCACCTAGACTTTTATCCTCAGTGGCACCAATTGGCAATGGAGTGTTGTGCCATATCCTTTAGATGCAGTCATCCCAGGTGGGAGTGTTTGTGCAAGCCAAGCTTATGGGCCACGCATCAGATGCAGGGTGGATGGGGGTGTGAATCTGTTAGGTATCGGAGCACAGTTTGCCACCAAAATATACACAATGGAGGATTTCCCCACAATTGCCCATTACAAATTTATTTACATTAAACATTATTGACATTATAGAAGAGTCTTTGGATTCTTTTATTTTTTCTTTCTTTTTTTTTTTTTGAGACGGAATTTCGCTCTTGTTACTCAGGCTGGAGTGCAATGGTGCAATCTCGGCTCACTGAAACCTCCGCCTCCTGGGTTCAAGCAATTCTCCTGCCTCAGCCTCCCAAGTAGCTGGGACTACAGGCACGCGCCACCATGCCCAGCTAATTTTTGTATTTTTAGTAGAGACGGGGTTTCACCATGTTGACCAGATGGTCTCGATCTCTTGACTTCGTGATCCACCCACCTCGGCCCCCCAAAGTGCTGGGATTATAGGCGTGAGCCACCGCGCCCGGCCTGGATTCTTTTATTAAGATGAGCATATATTACGTCTGTAATTTTAAAAGTAGAGTACAGAATAATTATACAAAAGATATTTTTTTCTTTCAAGTTTCAAATGCAGAGTTAGCCTCTGTGCTATGGTATGCGGTACACTAGAGAGGGTTGTTACACTCTCCCAGCAGGGAACATATAATCTTGACCTTTAGAACATCCCGCTTAATGGTGCAATAACTTGTACACAGTGTAAACTGGTGGGAGAAATCAAGTAAGAAAGAGAAAGAAACGACCGTGAAATATGCACACATTCCCTCTTCACCACCCCCCTATCCCCACCACCGCCCCTCCAATCATCAGTGGTGCTCCATTTGGCACGCTTTACCTCAACTTAAGTTTCACTTTTTTTCTGGTTTGGAAAGGGAAAACTACATTTGTTTTGTTTTGTTTCGTTTTGAGACGGAGTCTTGCCCTGTTGCCCAGGCTGGAGTGTGATGGCACAATCTCGGCTCACTGCAACCACCCTTTAAGGTTCAAGTGATTCTCCTGCCTCAGCCTCCCGAGTAGCTGGGATAACAGGTGCCCACCACCATGCCTGGCTAATTTCTGTATTTTTAGTAAAGATGAGGTTTTACCATGTTGGCCAGGTTGGTCTCAAACTCCTGACCTCAGGTGATCTGCCCACCTCGGCCTCCCAAAGTTCCGGGATTACAGGAATGAACCACCGTGCCCGTCCAAACCACATTTAAAAAAAAAAAAAAAAAAAAAAGGCAAAAACAAAACAAAGTTGGGAAGGCAGGTGTTCTGCTCCATTTCATTAGGAGGCTGACGTTTCTAAACTCCCCAGGAACCTCTCCTGGTTGTTGAGCGTTGTTACACGTTTGAGAACTGTGAGTGTATGGAAACCCAGGGGAAACATTTTCCCCCATTTACTGCTCAGGATAGAGGTAGGAATAAGGCATGGAAAAATATAAATGAGTAAATATAATCCTTCTCACCGTGCAATAATTGGTGATAAAATGCAGGTGCATCTTATTTTCATTCTATCAAGTCATTTTCTAATTGGGTGTCCTTGAAACTGTGGCTCATTGCTTGTACTTGTTGACTTCTTTTTTCCTGCTAATACCCTGTTTTGGGGTCAGGGCAACTCTACCCTGGTGAATGATCAAATGTTCAGGCAAATATATCCTGGTGTTATAAGCTCATTAAATTTATTGTCATTTCTTTCAGTGTGCTAGAAAATACTGTTTGTGGCCTGTTTTTGCAATGTAGAACCTCTCTTTTGTGAGAGCCATGGAAGTTCCTTCTTTGATAATTAGTCTCTTGCTTTAGATAGTGCTGTTAAGAACTCCGTATAAGCTGCCAACACTTTATGGACTTGCAGAGGGACTTACAGAGCCCAGTGAGCTTCCTGTAGCTACTACTGCAAGTAAAATTTTCAGCTGCTTCTGAAGTCTTACCCACTTACCTTAGGGCAGAGGTTCTCAAGCTTCAGCACTGGAGAATCACCTGGAGTGCTTGTTAAAACACACATTGCTGGGATCCACCTCCAGGGTGTCAGAGTCATTAAGTCTGGGGTGAAGCCTGAGAATGTGCATGTCTAACAAGTTCCCAGGTGGTGCTGATGTTGCTGGTTTTGAGACCATACTTTGAGATCCACTGCCTTGGATTGAGAGCTGACCTGGAATTTAGAGCTCAAATGGGTAAGTAAACATCCTAAGGAAAATGGAAAAACCAGTGCAGTGAGTGATTGAATTAATATTTGTTCAATATCACAGGGAGCACAGTATTACATAAGGGTTTTGGGGAGTATTTTAGGTAAATATATGTAACTCTTGCCACCTAGGATGTTCATAGTAACTATAAGACAGTATTTTTGTTTAACAATCCTATAGATCCTTTTCCTTTTTGTATATAATATCAATCTAATAGTTTCTTATTTAATATAAAAATGGAATCTTATTTTATGCAAGCAGCAAGCAACTACTTTTTCATATTTTTCCTCCTATAATTTAAGGGAAAGTTTTAAAATAGAAAAGACGTGAGCTTCAAAAAAAAAAAATGCAAGTATGTTGCAATAATAAGAATGATTTCACTGTTGAAATCCATTTGTGAAAGTAGGCTTTGCTTATATGTGGGGTCCTGCCTTCTATAAAATGGTCAAGAGTTTATTTTAGTAAGATCATACTCTTTAGTGACCTGAGGATCAGATGGAGGTTATAAGTAGCCCTTTAAACTAAGGCTTCAGAGCTTGGCCTAGGGAGTCAAGCAGCTCTTTGAACTGGCATCTCAGCTCTATCATTTAGGCAAATTGTTTATTCTCTGTAAAGAATCAGCCTTAGGCTTTGTTGATCTACCTAAGTATATTTGTTTTTTATTTATTTGCGTTATTTCATTCGGTTTTCTTTGACTTTAATTTGCTAGTTTTCTTTGAACTTTGTGAGATAAATGCTTAGATTGTTATCAAAATTGTATGTATTCTAACATATGTATATAAGGCTATACATTTTCCCCTTAGCACAGCTTTAGTAGCCTCCAACAAATTTTGATGCACTTTATTTTTATTATAAATCAGTTTGAAATACATATTTTAATTCTATTATGACCTCTTGGGCCTATGGATTATATAGAAGTATATATCTTAATTTGTAAACATGTGGGGGTTATTTGATATCTTTAAGCCTCAGATTTTCTATTTTTAAAATGAGCTAATGCAACCAAAATATTTGGCATAATGTCTCACAAAGTCAGTGTTTAATAAATGGTAGCTGTTGCGATTATTGTTTTTCTTTGCTCCAGGGTTCCAGGTAGAAATCTTAGCTACATTCCTGTACAATAATTTGGGTTGGAAAAAACTCTAACTGCTATCTACAACATATATGAAGCACCCACAATGTTTGTACTCTACAGATTTACCCTATAAAAATGTTCTGACTCATGAATTTTAATTACTGTATTCTTTTTTAGGGCTTACTTTCCTGCTAATCTTAGGTATTGTGAAAGCCATGAGAAAGTTTGATTCTAGTCTTTAAGTGGCTTTATATCCTAGAGTCTAAAACAAAAGCATATTTTTTAACCTTTAAAAATTAAGATGAATCTGTAATCTATGTGTATATTTAATACAGTACTCTTTTAACTAACAAAACTTTTTTAAAAAATAATTTCAATTTTCATTTTAGATTCAGGTGCTATGTGTGCAGGTCTGTGCATGAATATATTTGTGTGATGCTGAGGTTTGGGATATGAAAGATATCTCAAATATCACTATAGTGATATGTTCACTATATATATATGTGTGTGTGTGTGTGTGTGTGTGTGTGTGTGTGTGTGTGTATATGTATATATATTTCATTCAACAGTGTTTAATGACATTTTTCCAAAGCATGACCCCATAATATTTACTGAGAATCAAACAGAACTTACAATGGACAAAAAAGACACTTCTTAATTAGATATTTTGGAAAAAAAAATCATTGTTGTATAACAAGATAACCAAACTTCAGCTAAAACTATAGGAATGAAGTATCTAAAAATGTGTCAGACAGCTAATTAACACAATATTTTATTTTTCTAAAGATTTTGCAGTATTTATCATCTTTATCACCTTTTAAAAGTTTGCATTTTGTTGTTACTTTTAAAAATTTTAAGTAAATGTTCACTTCGTATCTAGCATTCTGTATCATTACGTAATAGTATCTAATATTCTATAACTGTATCAAATATTCTATATGCATTTTATATTCATTTTACCTTATTTATTTATTTTTATTTTTTTGAGGCAGGGTCTTACTCTGCCTCCCAGGCTGGAGTGCAGTAGCACAATCTCTGCACACCACAACCTCCACCTCCCAGGTTCAAGCGATTATCCTGCCTTAGCCTCCTGAGTAGCTGTAGCTGGGAATACAGGCATGTGCTACCATATCTAGGTAATTTTTGTATTTTTAGTAGAATGGGGTTTTGCCATGTTGGCCAGGCTGGTCTCAAACTCCTGACCTCAAGTGATCTGCCCTTCTTGGCTTCCCAAAGTACTAGAATTACAGGTGTAAGCCACTGCACCTGATCCTATTTTACCTTAATTTATAAGAATATATATTTATATTTGTAATTTTATTCATTTTATGTTAATTTTTCTATTACTTAGATAAGGCTAAATCGCTAGTTTCCTTTTTATTTTTCAGGTAGAGGATTTTAGTGCAATGAATTCTGATCATTTTACACACCTAGTTCAAATAAATATAAAATTTGAAAAACTAAGAGTAAGTTTAAATTCTTAAGTGCTTAAGTTTAGTTAGATCCCACTTGTCTATTTTGGTTTTTGTTGTCAATGCTTTTGGTGTTTTAGTCATGAAGTCCTTGCCTATGCCTATGTTCTGAATGGTTTTGCCTAGGTTTTCTTCTAGGGTTTTTAGGGTGTTAGGTCTTATGTTTAAATCTTTAATCCATCTGGAGTTAATTTTTGTGTAAGATGTAATGAATGGATCCAGTTTCTGCTTTCTGCACATGGCTAGCCAGTTTTCCCAACACCATTTATTAAACAGGGAATCCCTTCCCTATTGCTTGTTTTTCTCAGGTTTGTCAAAGATCAGATGGTTGTAGATGTGTCGTGTTACTTCCGAGGCCTCTGTTCTGTTCCATTGGTCTATATCTCTATTTTGGTACCAGTACCATGCCTCCAGCTTTGTTCTTTTTGCTTAGGATTGTCTTGGCTATGCAGTCTCTTTTTTGGTTCCATATGAAGTTTAAGGTTGTTCTTTCCAGTTCAGTGAAGGAGGTCAATGATAGCTTGATGGGGATAGCATTAAACTAAAGAGTTTCTGCACAGTAAAAGAAACTATCATTAGAGTGAACCAGCAACCAACAGAATGGGAAAATTTTTTTGCTATCTACCCATCTGACAAAGGGCTAATATCCAGAATCTACAAAGAACTTAAACAAATTTACAAGAAAAAACCACCCTGTCAAAAAGTGGGCAAAGGATATGAATAGACACTTCTCAAAAGAAGATATTTATGCAGCCAACAAACATGAAAAAAAGCTCATCATCACTGGTCATTAGAGAAATGCAAATCAAAACCACAATGAGATACCATCTCACACCAGTTAGAATAGTGATCATTAAAAAATCTAGAGACAACAGATGCTGGAGAGGATGTGGAGAAATAGAAACGCTTTTACACTGTTGGTGGGAGTGTAAATTAGTTCAACCATTGTGGAAGACAGTGTGGTGATTCCTCAAGGATCTAGATATAGAAATGCCACTTGACCCACCAATCCCATTACTGGGTATATACCCAGAGGATTATAAATGGTTCTATTACAAAGACACATGCATACGTATGTTCATTGTGGCACTGTTTACAATAGCAAAGACTTGGAACCAACCCAAATGCCCATCAATAATAGACTGGCTAAAGAAATTGTTGCACATATACACCATGGAATACTATGCAGCCATAAAAAGGATGAGTTCATGCCCTTTGCAGGAACATGGATGAAGCCAGAAACCATCATTCTCAGCAAACTGACACAAGAATAGAAAACCAAACACTGCATGTTCTCTCTCATAAGTAGGTGTTGAACAATGAGAATACAGGGACCCAGGGAGGGGAACATCACACACGGGGGCCTGTTGGAGGGTGGAAGAGCTAGGGGAGGAATAGCAGGGCATTGGGGGATTGGAAAGGGATAACATTAGGAGAAATACCTAATGTAGATGACGGGGTTATAGATGCAGATTCAGCAAGCATGTGCATACCTATGTAACAATCCTGCATGATCTACACATGTACCCCAGAACTTAAATTATAACAATAATGAAAGGAATCTTAAGTGCTTACAATCCATTGAAGAAAACAAAATTTTTTTAAGCAGTTTTTAAAACCTTGATAAGATTTCATCAGCATGATTTAAATGTGAGATTAGCTAATGTAAGTAGCAAATGAGATGTAGCTTATTTATTTGGAGGTATAATGGAAAACTCCTGTGGGGACTCTTTTATGGCACATCAAGAGAAACAGGAGAAAGAAAAAGAAGTTGCATTTTTCTGTATTTTTCCCAAAGTGCAATGCTTTGCAACATCCTCAGAGAGAAAAAGAATAGATAGGTAATATAAAAGAAAACTATAAAAAGAATTTAATTATTTCAAAATTGCCTGTTTTTTTTTAGTGCCTTTTTTTTTAACCAGGAATAACTGTAGAAACCTTTATTTATTTATTTATTTTTAAAGGAATGATTATTATTCTTAGGAAAAGTGGCAATAAATATAGTTAATAACGGTAATAATAATTTTATAACCTCACTCAACAGTCTTGATTTTAAAGGTGATAGTAAAAATATATATGTCTATTTATCTTGTTCCATAAAGAATGGGAGCACTTCAGGAGGCTGAGGCAAGAGAATCCCTTGAACCTGGGAGGCAGAGGTTGCAGTGAGCTGAGATCGCACCACTGCACTCCAGCCTGGGCAACAGAACAAGATTCTGTCTCAAAAATAAATAAATAAAATGAAATAAAATAAAAATAATGGCAGCACTGGCGACTGCTGAGAGACTGTCCTTCTAGACATATTTGATGGCCATCAAAGCCATCATACTTTAGAATTCAATGTCAAAAATTTATTTCCAATTGCAAAATTTGCTAAGAACTCACCTATATTTACCTTTCCTCCTATAACTTACAAGACAATATTAACATCTACGTAACAGAATCTCACTCACAGAATGTTCGAGCTATGAAGCTGTTCTGAGGCCCTCTGCCTCAAGAGCCCCGTTTCACAGGTAAGAGAAGCCCAGAGAGGTGAAGGCACCTTCCAAAGCTCTAGCGCCTGTTTCTAGACATGGAACCAGGACAGCCCTTGGCATTTCCCACCACACTTTCATGCTTATTATATGCCATGAGCTTGTCTTTAACATCGATTTAGAATTACTGCACATTAAATTGCATTCGTCAAGGCCTACCCTTCAGGCAGTCTAATGTAACAGTCTATTCTAAGACATTTGAGAAAAACCATCCACTATCCTTTCAGATGATCTTCAAACAATTTTTATTAAAAGCTAATAAAATGAAACCGAAAATGCCAGATAAACTTTTTAAAATAAAGATGTTGTGATTCATTGGGTTTAATTACTGGTTTTACTTTAGCATTACTTTGATATATTTCATGAAGTATACAGACAGAATTAAAGCCACATTTAAAAGGCAATTAAAAACCCAGATTTATTAAGATACAATTTACATACATTTAAATCTATTTCAAGTGTACAGTTCATTCATTTAGTATAACCACAGAGTTGTGCAAACATCACCACCATCTAATTCTAGAACATGTTAGAACCCTGAAAGAAACCTCATATTCATTAGCAGTCATTTCCCGTTCCTGCCAGCTCCCTCTTGCCACCCTGTACCAGTCCTAGGCAACCACTAATCAACTTTCTGTCCTCATAGACTTGTCTATTCTAGACATTTCCTATAAATGACATCGTATGATATGTGGTATTTTGTGGCTGGCTCTGGTTTCTTTCACTTAGTATAATGGATTCATGTTTACCATGTTGTAGCATATATAAGTGTCTTCCCCTTTTACAGCTGAGTAATATTCCATTGTATGTGTATTCCATGTCTTTATTTGTCCATTCATCACTTGATGAATATTTGGATGGTTTTCACTTTCTGGCTACTATGAACAATGCTGCCATGAACATTTGTGAACAAGTGCTTGTGTGGCATCATGTTTTCATTTCTTTTGGGTACATATCTAGAAATAGACTAACTGGGTCATAGGGTGACTCTGTGTTTAATATTTTCAGGAATTCCCAGACTGTTTGCAAAGTGATTACATAATTTTACAATCTCACCAGTAAGTACAGCATGAGGATTCCAATTTCTTCACAGCCTTGTAAAAGGAAAATTTTACAATTATAATTATTTGGCAAAAATTCAATGAATGTTTTGAGCATCTACTTTGTGAAAGGTCTTGTTTCAGGTGCTATAATTTTTTAATACTATCAATTTTTGTGGAAAAAATTGTAACTTTCTAAAGGAGATTATTTTTAAAGTTTATTACTTATTTTTTAATTTTTATTAATACATAATGTATGTATTTATCAGGTACATGTGATAGTTTGATACATGCATACAGTATATAATGATCAAATCAGGGTATTTAGAAAATCCATTACCTTAAGCATTCATTATTACTTTGTGTTAGGAACATTTCAGATCTTCTCTTCCAGCTATTTTGAAATATGCCATATATTTTTGTTAACTATAGACACTCTGTTGTGCTATTGAACACTAGAACGTATTTCTTCCATCTAACTGTATGTTTATACCCATTAACCAATCTTTCCTCATTTCCCCCAGTCCTTTCCCAGCCTCTGGTATCTATCATTCTACTCCCTGCCTCCATGAGATCAACTTTTTAGCTCCCACATATGAGTGAGAACATGTGATATTTGTCTTTCTGTGCCTGGTTTATTTCACTAAATATAATGATCTGCAGTTCCATCCCTGTCGCTGCAAATGACAAGATTTCTTTTTTTTTTTATGGCTGAATAGTATTTTGTTGTGTCTATATACCACTTTGTCTTTATCCATTTATCTGTTGATGGCTACTTAGGTTGATTTCATACTTTGGCTATTGTGAATAGATCAGCAACAAATATGGGAGTACAGGTATCCCTTTGATATATTGATTTCCTCTCCTTTGGATAGATGGACAGTGGTGGGATTGCTGGGTTAGATGGTAGTTCCATTTTCAGTTTTTAAAGACACTTTCATACTGTTTTCCATAATGGTTGTACTAATTTACATTCCCACTAACAATGCATAAAGAGTTCCCTTTTCTCCATATAATCACCAGCATCTGTTATTTTTTGACTTTGATAATAACCATTCTAATTGGTGTGAGATAGTATCTCATTATGGTGTTGATTTGTGTTTTCCTAATGATTAGTGATATTGAGTAGTTTTTCCTATACCTGTTAACCATTTGTTTGTTTGTTTTAGAAATGTCTATTCATGTCTTTTGCTCACTTTTTAGTGAGATTATTTGATTCTTTGCTGTTGAGTTGTTTGAGTCCCTTGTTGGATGAATAGTTAGCAAGCATTTTTTTCCCCATAGTACATGTTATCTCTTCATTCTGCCGATTGTTTCCTTTTCTGTGCAGAAGCTTTTTAGTTTAATGCAGTTCCTTTTGTCTGTTTTTGTTTTGGTTGCCTCTGCTTTTGAGGTCTTAGCCATAAAATATTTGCCTAGATCAATATCGTGAAGCATTTTCCATATATTTTCTTTTAGTAGTTTTATAATTTCAGATCTTGTATTTAATGCTTTAATCCATTTTGAGTTGATTTTTGTACATGGTGAGAGATAGAGGTCTAGTTTCATTCTTCTCTGTAGGAATATCCACTTTTCTTAGCGCAATTTATTGAAAAAAAAAAGTCCTTTTCCCAATGTATGTTCTTGGCAACTTTGTCAAAAATTGGTTGGCTGTAAATATGTGAATTTACTTCTGGGTTCTCTGTCCTGTTTCATTGGTCAATGTGTCTGTTTTTATACCAATAGAATAGCATTTTGGTTACTGTAACTTTGTAGTATATTCTGAAATGTCTTAGTGTGATGCCTTCAGCTTTGTTCTTTTCACTGAGTATCACTGCTATTTGGGCTCTTTTATGGTCCTATATGAATTCTAGGATTGTTTTTTCTATTGCTTTGAAGAATGTCATTGGTATCTTGGTAGAAATTGCATTAAATATGTAGATTGCTTTGGGTAGTTTAGTCATTTTTAACAATATTAATTGATTAAATTAATGAACATGATATGTCTTTCCATTTTTTGGTAACTTCTTCCATTTCTTTCATCAGAGTATAGAGTTTTTTGTTTTGTTTTTGGTAGAAATCTTTCGATTCTGTGGCTAAATTTATCCCTGAGGATTGTTTGAAGTTATAAATGAGATTGCTTTCTTGATTTCCTTTTCAGTTAGTTGGGTATTGGTTATAAAAACACAACTGATTTTATTATATTGATTTTGTGTCTTGTAACATTACTGAATTAATTCGTTTACCAGTTCTAAGAGGGTTTTTGGTGGAGTTTTTAGGTTTCTCTATGTATAAAATCATGTCACCTGAAGGTGAGACAATTTGGCTTAATCTCTCTCTGTCACCCAGGCTGGAGTGCTCTGGTGTGATCTTGGCTCACTGCAACCTCTGTTTTTCAGGCTCAAGTGATCCTCCCACCTCAGCCTCCCTGGTAGTTGGGACTCTAGTTGTGTACCACCACATCTGGCCAATTTTTGTATTTTTTGTAAAGACAGGGTTTCACCATGTTGTCTATTCTGGACTCGAACTCCTGAGTTCAAGCAGTCTGCCCACCTCAACCTATCAAAGTGCTGGGATTACAGGTTTGAGCCACCACGCCTGGCTAGCATCCTGTTTTCCAATTTGGATGGCTTTTATTTCTTTCTAATTACTTTGGCTAGAACTTCCAGTATAATGCTGAATAAGAGTGGTGAGAGTGGCATCCTTGTCTTATTCTAGTTCTTAGAGGAAAGGCTTTCAGCTATTCCCCATTCAGTATGATGTTAGTTGTGGGCTCATCATATATGGCCTTTATTATGTTAAGGTATGTTCCTGCTATACCTTATTTGTTGAGGGTTTTCATCATGAAGGGCAGGGTGAAAGGGATTCTTTTCTGAAGGGACTTGTGTCACTCAATGTCTGATGAGGATACAGAAATCAGTGTCTGGTAACAGACAGTAATTTGAAGAAGGAAAATGTACTATAAAGATTTATTAACTGGTAAAATGTGATTAACTGCAAAAGGGGTAAATTGCATGCTAAATAACACAGAAATAGCAAACATAGGGAGGAGCTTCTACTTCTAGGACTGAGGGAGAATACCCAAGAAAGAAAGGAACAAACATGGAAAGGTCTTTCTCCCCTCAAGGCTGAGATTCAGCCCTTGTTGGAGAGGGTGGGGCTGTCACCCACAAGATAAAAGAGAAGTTCCTTGAGGTGCCACAGGCCAGGCTGGGTGAGTAGGGTGCTGGCTGTTGGGTGCCAGTGGATCAGCACTGTGGTCAGGAAAGTGCCTTCTAGGGTGCTGGCAAAACCCACTGGAAGGTGGTCACCACTGGGTCTCATGCATACTGCTGGAAAGGAAATTGCCTGCTCAGGTGACAATAAAACTCAATAGGAAGCCTTCACTAGGTGCCGGTGAAACTAACTGTACGGTGGCTCTCCTGTACGCCACTGATGGTGGCCATAGGTAAGAAGAATCAAGAAGGAATGTTCCTTCCTTTGCTATACCTTGTTTTATTTTATTTATTTACCTTTTTATTTGTTTGAGACTGAGTTTTGCTCTTTTTTTCCCCCTGGCTGAAGTGCAATGGCTTTATCTTGACTCACTGCAACTTCCACCTCCAGGATTCAAGTGATTCTCCTGCCTCAGCCTCCCGGGTAGCTGGGATTACAGGTGCATGCCAGCACGCCAAGTTAATTTTGTATTTTTAGTAGAGATGAGGTTTCACAATGTTGGGCAGGCTGGTCTTGAACTCCTGGCCTCAGCTGATCTGCCTGCCTCGGCCTCCCAGAGTGCTGGGATTATAGGCGTGACCCACCGTGCCTGGCCCCTTTACTATGCTTTGAAATGTCTCTCCTACATTCTACCAACAAGACATGACATTGCATTGGCTGACTGAGAAGCCTGATTAGTGTCACATAACAGGGCAAAGAAATGGATTTGGAGCTGAGAGGCAAAATATTGATAACTGTCTTAGTCAACTCCTTTGGCTTTTTAGCTTCCACATGCATCATTTAATGTATATTTGAACTCTGTATAACGCAAAGTCAACTCTGTTCTTAAGTGCAGAGTTTCACCCATTTCCCCAAATGGGAAACACACAGTTCCAACAGTCATCGTAGCCTCAGCTGGCTGTCTTAATGACTCCTCAAATCAAAGTCCCACGGAATGTTCTCTTACTTAAAGGCTAAATTATAGAGTTTATATTCAACAACACTCATAAAATAATGAAGAAAGAGAAAAAATGAAATGGTTAATATATGCAAACACACTAGCATATATCACATGCAAAGAGAAAATACACAAAACAATCACAATTCTCATTTTTGTAACTGATTGAGAGGCCATAGTTGGTATCTGTGGGCTTCCTCCTTCTATGGCCTATTCTATATTTCCATTGACCTTAGATGGTCAGAGTTCTTTATCTGGTGGAGTGATCCAAACTTCCATTTCTAGAGGGCCCGAATCCTCGATAAGCCTGTCTCCTCCTTTTGACTCCTGCAGTTTCCCATTAACCTTTCTTTCACACCTTGAGTCCAGGTTCTAGGGAGGTAGCTTATGTTGGAGATGACCCATCTGGTCCTAGGCAGGTGTCTGGTGAGATGACTGTTTCCCCATTTGGTCCTGGTCCTTGGGCCTCATACATTGCTGTTAAGCCATTCCTTGTTTTTGTCTGAATGGTATATTTACTTCATAAAGCTCTTTCCACTATGTTAATGTGACACTTGAGGGAGCTGCCTCATTACGGTTTCTTGCTTCTTCAAAGTGCTGGGGTGGATGGGGAAGGGCAGTGGGGCAGAGGAGGGGAGAACCAGAGTCCCTTCACAGACTCCTCTGGCTGGATGCCAGATGCTGCCACTCTCTCCCCCATCTCTGTGCCCCTCTTCTGGTGGTGGCAGGGTGAGGTAGGATATTACTCTCCTTTCTTGTTGGTCTTGGATACTTTGCAAAGACATCAGTACATTTTCTCAGCTTTACAGGTTTAGTTCTTAGCACTTTGCCACCCTGGGAAATCAATGCCAGCAAATCCCATAGAGCTTGTCTGCTTTTTGCCTCAATTTACCCGTCCCTTAAGACAATAAACAAAGAGCTGGTATTCTGCTTATAAAAGGGGAGAATAGTAAAAAACGAAGAAAATATATCTCACAACTTATTTCCCATCTTTTAATAAATAGTGACAGGTTTAAAATAGCTAAAATTGAAAATAGATGCCTATTTGGAAATTCACTAAGTGGTTACATTCTAGCAGTTATACATGAGATATTTATTATATATCACATATATTATATATCTAATTATCTGTAGTATAAATATATCTTCCTAACGACTTCCTTTTAAGCATTTCTCTTGAACTTTCAACATTTGAATTGGATTCAGAACACAGAACAAGCAAAACTCTTAAAAGTGTCAGACATGCTAGATTTATTTCTCGCTCCCATGGAAAAAGTAAACACGGCATAAAACACCCATCAAATTTTGGAAGTGAAGAATGTGCTTTATGTAATTTATCCTAGAAAAGTCCTCAAGTTATATACACTTTTAGATTATGAATGAGTTATGGTCATTTGGACATGGCAACAAAGCAATTGGCAGGTTCAAGAATTTATACACAAGGTGAAAGGCTTTTTGAGACATCCAGAGTTTCAAGTCTAACTTCCTGAGTAATATATCTGAAAAATTGTGAGATGTCATGGAGGAAGACTTTCAGAGTATGTAAAACCATCCCAATGACCCTCAATCAATCTGGTTTGAATATGTGGAATTGGAGGACAGGTGAAGAAAGCAGATGCTGAAACAGGAGGAAATAAGTTGGTTTATTGTGAACTTGACTTTTTCCCGTCTAAAAAAGGATGATAGTTTACATCATTTTGAGAATTGTGGAGTGGGAGAAGCAGATCAACCTTTCATACTACTGAAATATAATTTTCCTGGTCACACATCTTCCTCATTGATTGTCTCCAATTCTTTACAAAAGAAAAAAAACACCTTTATACATGTTCTTCTATTATAAAATAATGTCATAGTTGTATTTACCATGTCTTTAAGCATGACTGTGGTAACCAGTGAAAACAACTTATTCAGTGGTGGCATGAAATGATGAAAAAATAACTATCTTTTCTCTTTTTTTTCTTGATCTTTATTCTCCATCCCCATTAACTGAAGGGTAGCTAGAGGGTTTTGTGCAGAAGTCTAAGTGTCCCTTACCCCAAGAGAGAGTTGAGACACTTTTGTTACCTAGGTCTGTGCTTCTGGAGCTACTGCACTGGATTGATGTTTACGGAGGACTAGAAAGTTGAAGGGGAGAAGTTGAACCATGGAGGATGTTGGAGTGCTAAGAACCCTGTTTGTGGTACCTGTAGATAAATACTGTGGCTTTGAGAGGCAGAGCAAAGACTCCAGTGGAGTCTGTTATTCAGTGAGCAATAGCATCACCCACCATGGAATAAATCACTTGGGGATAGATAATATATTTCAAGGTTCTGTGATTAAAGGTTATGGGACAGACCAGAGGCCCTTCCACAAGTAGATTTCACAAGCCATAGTCTTCTTATGTTGGTGGGTGGGGTAGATGGTGGCCAGAGAATGGCTGAGATTAGGTTTTCTGTCAACCTGAATGGGAGTGGCTCATTCAGTTGGAATTAGATTTGTAAAAATTAATGTGGTATTTCATGTACCTGTGGATTGTGAAACAAATTCATATTCATTACATTTGTTTCAAAAGCATAAATAGGTCCTGCCTTCTGCCTTTAGCTACTCTACACATACAGTATGGAACAGTATGATCAGGTCAATGTAAGACCATTTCAGGTTCCTTTTTGAGCCAGAAGATTAAGTTCCATAAAAAGTGAAGAAAAGTCAACAAGTTAACACAAGAAATGTTTACCAACTAACTATTCTATGCTAGGTCTGTAAGTATGAGGAAATCAACGTGATATATCCCTTGAGAAAGCAGGAATAGTCCAAATAATATATAAATATGCAAATTATTAATTACATCAATAAAAAGTCTTTATGATGGGCGTGGCCAGCTCTGGGGCTGGAAGGCCCACCTCTGCATTGCAAAAGAATTAGTCTTCAGTCATGTTTCATGGAGTAAAAGAGATATGTTTAGGCCAAAAAAATTGGAGGAAATGGTTAGAAATCTCATTTTTGTTCATCTGCAGTATTGGTTTCCCCATAACAAAACATGTTCATGTAAAAAGCAGTTTAATAGCCAAGAAATCACCAAAATTGCTCATTATGAAAATCTGGAGACTTAGGTACAGATAAAGTTGATGTTTTGAAGCTCACAGAATATGCTAAACTATTACTTAGGGAGAAAATATCTCTGAAGATCATTACTTGAAGAAAAAATGCACAATTCCTTTGGAAGAAAGTAAAATCAGAAATCTTGAGGGTTCTCTTGAAGAAACTAAGACCTGTAATTCTAACCAATCAACTGATCTTAGTTGAGAATGTTAATGTGCTTTGTGCCAGAGAAAGAAATGAATGTAAACTTTTCCAAGGAAGATGGTAGAAAATAACCCACTTGACTGTTTTTTTTTTCCCAAGACAAGAGTTTCACTCTTTTTGCCCAGTGTGGAGTACAATGGCACAATCTTGGCTCACTGCAACCACTACCTCCTGGGTTCAGGCGATTCTCCTGCCTCAGCCTCCCGAGTAGCTGGGATTACAGCCATGTACCACCATGCCCAGCTAATTTTTGCATTTTTAATAGAGAAGGGGTTTCATCATGTTGGCCAGGCTGGTCTTGAACTCCTTACCTCAGGTGATCCACCCACCCCAGCCTCCCAAAGTGCTGGGATTACAGACATGAGCCACCAGGCCTGGCCGAAAAAAGAACTCTTTAATCCACTATGCATAATTTTTTCCTCTCTCCTTTAGATTTAAATGATTAACTTCCGATAATGCCACAGACATCACAGACATTTTTTTCTGAAAGATTTGTTAATGAATGGATTCCTTTTGAAAAGACGTCCAGGCAGGAGCACAGATACACAGAGAGCTCCAACGATGATGAAATGTGAAACATACTATGGTATATAAGAATCCTCTAGAGATGTAATTATAACATCAAAAGAAAAGGACAGGGGACTCTATCAATGCATTTCCCTGCAGAAGATAGGTCTCTGTAAAATGAAGGGCAAGTAGCATGCAGGGGAGGAAGGACACTGGGACGCGCCCTGACTGCTGACGGGAGAGCCTAGTCTAGCTCTGGTCCTTCACCGGTCACGGTGAGATCTTAGGCAAATTGCTTACTTTTCTGGGCCTTCATTTTCTTATCTGGAACTGAGGTATTGAATGAGGCCCTTCTTTAAAAACTAAGATTCTAAAACTCCAATGCAGGCACATATTAATATGGTACCAGGTAGCCTTTGTCCTACATTGAATTGTAGGTATAGTTTGTATTTGTCTCCCATCCAAAAGTTTGCAGATTCACCAAGGAAGAGTCAGTTAAGGGCCAATAGGAGGATTTGAAGGATTTAGAACTACAGGAGCTATTCTTTATTCCTGGTTAACTCTTAGTCAGAAGATGGAGAAGTTCACCTAAAAGCTCTGCCATCAGGTGTGGGCTATTGTTGTACTAGGGTGTGGAGAGAGGAGAAAGCCTCAGGAGATAAGGTAAGGGTTCCTGTGATTGCAGAACCAACCGAAGAGCCTTGGAGGCACCAATGGCGACTCCTTCCTTCACGTGGCCATGATTTTCTCTAGTTCTTCAAAAGCCAGGAACTCTTTGAAGGAGGCTTGTGGATCATTTATTGTTATACCAAGGGAATTGCAAAGGGGATTTTATGATCAGGTAAGGGTTCCTATGATTGCAGAACCAAACAAAAAGCCTTGGAGGCACCAGTGATGACTCCTTCCTTCACTCAGCCATGCTTTTCTCTAGTTCTTCAAAAGCCAGGTACTGGGCCGTATTATTTTCTGTGAAAGAAAAAGAAAAATAAGCTAAAATGCTTCACAGAATATTTTATAGTAACAAACATCTCAGGACTAATTAATAGGTTTAGAAAATGGAGGGAAAGAGCTCATATATATAAAGGTTTAAAGATGCACATATCATCTTGGGAGAAAAGAGGCTATTATTCCGTCATTTCCACATGCACGGTTTTGTTACAAATGTAATTGAAAATTTAAGTCTTTCAAAAATAGAATCCATGGGCACTAGAGATTAGGTCACACATCATCAAATTCTAAATTTCTGTTCCAGCAAAGTCATCCCTACTGAGGTCAGAGTACAACGAAGAGGGAATGGTGGGCTAAATGCCAAATGAATGAAAAGTGAAGATTTTCAGGCAGGGAGTCATCAGCCTTGTCACATGCTGCTGATATGACAGGACTGACCACTGGATTGAGCAACATGAAGGCATGTGACCTCAATACAAGCTTTTCCTGTGATTGGAGTGAGATAAAAGAGAACAGGGAGAGAAGTCACCACGTGAGGACAACTCTTTGAAGGAGGTTTGTGGACCATTTGTTGTTATACCAAGGGAATTGCAAGGGGGATTTTATGATGACGGAACAGCTCTGTTTGAGAACTGGGTATAATTGCTTTTGAGGCCACAGAGAGTCAAACTTCTCTGTGATTTAATTATTTAGGAAAGAGGCTTCCTAGAAAGTTAACACGTTCTTCAAAGAAAGTCAGTTTCTCTCATTTGCATGTCTCTCATTTCTAAGCTACTTAATAAAAATTCCTTTCCCCACTAACTTGAGTTTTATATATCTTGTATTGAGTAGACATAAGAAGTGCTGGTTGGCCTGATTTGGTGCAGGACAGGATCCCACAAAGAGAATGGTTTCAGCCTTATAAGCTTTCTTCCTTTGACTTTTCTGTGATTAGTTTCCTGAGTGTCTGGTAACAGCTTTGGTTCCTTTCCTGTAGTGTGGTGAACCTTACCTCTTAGAACAAATTGGTTCACAGGCTGGGGGTTGATGGGCAGGAGGGATGAAATCATTGTTTTGCTTCAATGTAGGCTTCTCCCCTGAGAGATCTTTCACAGGAAGGGAGTCTATATTTTTAGAATTAGCATGTTCTGGTTCAATGTTGTGAACATTCATTTTAAACCTACTATATTTAGTAGAGGTTTAATTACCCAAATTGGGAAACTAGTTTCAAACCATCTCCCCCCTGCCCCTGGCACCCACCAGCAGGGGAGAATGGCAATTTCAGCCATACAACCACACCTGGTGAATGCAACTGACAAGAGCAATTCCATTGCCTGAGTTTAGCATCTTCAGCACCCATCCAGCCCTATTGTAGCCCCTCTTTCTTTCAGTAAGACCTTCTTGCAATATACCCTCTATGGGCTGGGGAAATATGTCTGCTCTGATGTCTGTGGGGAGTGTATTTTCTTCCCACACAAAAATCATGATTATATTTTCCAAAATAGCACTCAGGAAACAGAATCTCTCTGTGGCATTTACAGATATATGAGATGTTGAGGAACTGCGGTCTGAATAATGAAATATCTTGGATTTTCAGCAATGTCATTTATTCCTTAATTTACTCACTCACTTCTGATAGGGCCAGTCTGAGAGCTGGGCTGAGAAGTCCAAGGCTGATGCAGTCACAGATGAGTCTGAGGCAGGGAGACCATTGGTGGGAGAATGGGCAGTGCCAGCTGGCTTTAAAAATGCTCAGATACAAATATGAATTTTGCACATTCATCCAGTCATTCACCAAATACTTATTGATTGGTTGGGGGATAAGCCGTAGAGCCTGGCACTAGTTTAGTGAGAGAGATACATAGGAATAGAAAAGAAAATTATCCTAATAAATGCAGTTGCAGAGCAAGAGCTCTGAAGGATGGGTTTATGGGTATGTGTAAAAAGAACCTGATGTGATTGATCAGTGAAGAAAACTGGTGCTTGAACTGAGATCCATAGTGATGCTTCCCAAACTTTATGTGCATATACCTATCTGGGGATCTTGTTAAAATGCAGATTCCTATGCTGCTTCTGGGGCTTGAGGAGGGGCCTAAAATTCTGCACCTCTAATAAGCTGCCATGGGATGCTGATGCTGCTGGTACCAAGGATTCTAAAGGACAAACATAAGGGAAAGCAGGGGTTGGGGAAACAAGTTTCACAGGGAGGGAACAGTTATACACAGATAGAACATAGTCTGCATGGTGCTCTTCTGACCTCCAACCACTGAGGCAAAGGTCAAGTAATTGTTCTACCCTCTTCCATGAGTAACTGGCAGGATGTATGTTCCCCTAACAGGACATTTCCCAACTTTAAGGCTGCTCTTTTTGTTAACTTCAAAATTCCTTTTACCTCTTGTAAATATTGGGATTTCCATTTAAAAGGTCAGACTAAAGATACAGCTTACACCTTGCTCCTTAGAATTTGCCAGAAAACAAGGACAGAAATATGAATTTCACATTTGATAAACTTGAAGACTAACTCCCAAAAGATAACATATGGAGAGGGCTCTCGATTCAGTGAAGATCAAATATGGATGCAGAAAGACTTCCGGAGGGAGTGCTTAAGAATACAGATCTCAGATAAAGCTGGCAGAAAACTGTTTTCTTAAGTAGATGACACTTTGAGGGCAAAACCAACCACCCCCTCTTTGGAATTACAGGAATGGCAGGTACTTGGAAGAGGGTAGGGATGGAGCATCCCTTTACCCCATTTGACCTCACAGGAAAGTGGAGCAAGCAGGACTGTAGAAAACATGCTGAAATACTACATTCAGTCTGTGCCCTGGTAAGGCAGGGTGGAGGAGAGAGGCTGAATTGCAACCTGCTCTGTAGCTGCCAGTGCCTGTTGGCTGGAGAGAGGTAAAAATAACATATACATATAGTCTTGTTATCATGAGTTTGTCCCTGAACTAGGGAGAATTCTTGCTAGCCTGGAACTGCTCATCCCCTCCTCAACAAGACCCTGGACCACTTCCAAGGTCAGGAAGAACATACTTCATCTAAAGATGAGTAACAATGCTGGAGAGGATGTGGAGAAATAGGAACACTTTTACACTGTTGGTGGGAGTGTAAATTAGTTCAACCATTGTGGAAGACAGTGTGGCAATTCCTCAAGGACCTAGAGATAGAAATTCCATTTGACCCAGCAATCCCATTACTGGGTATATATCCAAAGGATTATAAATAGTTCTATCATAAAGACACATGCACACGTATGTTCATTGTGGCACTGTTTACAATAGCAAAGACCTGGAACCAACCCAAATGCCCATTGACAAGGAAAATGTGGCAGCCATAAAAAAACTCCTCAGGAATACTATGCAGCCATAAAAAACGACGAATTCATGTCCTTTGCAGGGACATGGATGAATCTGGAAACCATCATTCTCAGCAAACTGACACAAGAACAGAAAATCAAACACCACATGCTCTCACTCATAGGTGGGTGTTGAACAATGAGAACACATGGACACAAGGAGGGGAGCATCACACACTGGGGTCCGTTGGCGGGGACTAGCAGGGAGACAGTCGGGGGTAGGGAGGTTGGGGAGGGATAACATGGGGAGAAATGCCAGTTATAGGTGACGGGGGATGGAGGCAGCAAACCACCTTGCCATGTATGTACCTATGCAACAATGCTGCATGATCTGCACATGTACCCCAGAATCTAAAGTGCAACAACAACAAATATATATATATATAAAACATTTTTTCAGAATTTATAATTATTACCTGAGGTTCAATACAGTATAAGTTATTGAGCCACCCAGAAGCTGAGTTGACAGTTCATTCCTATAAAATATAATTATCTTAGAGGATTTATTACCCATATGCCTACATAATGATTATGTAGGTAATATTCTGACAAAAGCAGTATGGTCTCCTGAAAAAAGCAAAACAAAACAAAAAACAACAACAACAAAAACGAGTAACAAAAATGCAACCAACACAGGATTTACACAAATAAGTTACAAGACAAAAGGAGGAAGAGGACGGGGGTACATAAGGAATCCTTGCCAATAACAAGTTGCCATTAAGAAGTAGAAAATTATGACTAAATAAATGTCTATGAACCCATAGAACTTAATGAAACTATGAAGAGGCTCAAAGCAGAGCAACTGAGAGAGCGGGGAAATAATAGTGCCACCACAGAAGGAAATGAAACAAGAACTTCTGAAGGTCAGGAAGGCAGCAGTAGAGAAAAATAAAGCTACCATGGAAATGCAAGCATGTTGTAATAACCACTAAGAATAGACACTGCTGACATCACAGTGAGGAGTAGGAGGGCAAGATTAAGAGACATAAGCAAAAGATATAAAAGATGTAAGCAAAATAACCAGAAATGGACAAAGTTAGAGTGAACTAGAGAGAACATGAAAGATATGGAAAACAAAAGAATTACAACATATGCATTATTTGTATCTTTTAAGAAGTCTGGAGACATTACTCAGTAAAACTCTTAGAAATAAAGTAAGACTTGAATCTACAAATGGAAAGGCCACACTGTAGCCCAGAAAAAATTGATACAGAATGATCAACATTGAGATGTATCCAAGTAAACATGCTGGCCCTCAAGACAATGAAAAGTTCTAGAATCTAGGCAAAAATAAAAAGTAAGGGTGAAAAATTAAGTTGGCATAATAAAAAAATAGACTATGTAGTAGACTATCAAAAGCAAGAGAAAGGAATCCTAACATAAATGAAAGTACAACATTTTGATATATCACCATAATGATAAATTTAAATTACCTAATTCACCTATTGACTCAAATTTACTAAAAAGGGAAATCAAATTATTTGTAATATGTGAGATGCATCTAAAACAATGAAACTCAGAAAGGATTAAGATAAAAATTAGGCAAAGACATACAAAGTAAATGCAGAAAAAAAAAAGAAGCTGTCATAACTATGGTTGCACTCAAAACAAAACACATGAAAAAAAGGCAAAAAGGGAACTTGATAATTCACAATGCAATTTATATGATAAATAAATTGGCATGGAAAACATGGTGTCAAAGCTACAGAAAATAGGAATAGGCAGAAATCCTTTAGCAGTAGAAAACTTTAATTCTTATCTTTTAACTACCAAGAAACCATATGAAAAAAAAGTAAGGATAGTTTTAATTGCTTTACAACAAACTATATACTATGAAGACAGATTACATTTTCCTTTCAAGTATTAATGGAGCAGTTACAAAAATTAACTACATATTAAGCCACAAAGAAAACTGTGATGCAGTCCATCAAGTAGAAATAGTACAGACATTATCTCATGCCAATGCAAAACTTCAAAAGTTAAAAATCAAGATAGAAAAAAAATCACCTTACCTCCTGGAAATTAAAGAACACTCTTTAAATAATTTTTCAGTCTCAAAGAGAAAAATCATCAGTAAAAATGCAGACTATTTGGAAAGCAACATGAATTGAAACACTGTGTATTAGAGACTATGAGATCTTGTTTCAGCAGTACTTACAAGGAAGTTCATAGATTCAAATACTTGTAACAAACAGGAACTGAATTAAATGAATGAAGCAACCAATACCAGAATGTATTAAGTAAAATAAAGATAAAGCAGAATAAAAAATTAGTAAAGTTAAAAGCAGACATTAATTAATTTGGAAAATTTAAAAAGCACCAAAATAAACTCTGAGTTGTGTTTGAAAAATCCTTAAATAAAACTGTTTGCTATGCTCTTTCTTGGAAATATTTTTTAAATTGTAGTTAAAAAATATAAACCTAAATTTTCCATTTTAGCTATTTAAAAATATACAAATATGTGGCATTAATTATATGCAAATGTTGTACTATCATCAACAGTATTGATTTCTGAACTTTTTCATTGCCCCAGAAACTGTCGTTTAAGCAGTAACTCCCCATTCTCCCTCCCTCCTAGCCCCTGGTAATGTTCAGTCTACCTTTTGTGTCTATGAAGCCTATTCTAGATATTTCATGTAAGTGGAATAACATAATATTTGTCCTTTTTTGTCTGGTTTATTTCACTTAGCATGTATCAGAACTCCCTTTTTATGCCTGAATAATATTCTGTTGTATGTAACATACCACATTCTGTTTATACAATTGATTCTGTTATGTGCTTTTGGATGGTTCTACCTTTTGACTATTGTGAATAATGGTGCAACATTCATTATTTTTTTAAGGGAAAAAGCAGAAAATAGATGATACAAGAAAATAAGAATAGAGAAAGAGTTACAGATAGAGAAAATTAAAGGAGATTATAGGACTTACATGTGCCATAAACAAATAAATGTCAAAATCTGGATAAAAATATGTAATTTCTTCTTCTTCTTTTTTTTTTTTTTTGAAATGGAGTCTTACTCTGTCACCCAGGCTGGAATGCAGTGGTGAGATTTCAGCTCACTGCAACCTCTGCTTCCCGGGTTCAAGCAATTCTCCTGCCTCAGCTTCCCAAATAGCTGAGACTACAGGCACCCACGACCACACCCAGCTAATTTTTGCATTTTTAGTAAAGACAGGGTTTCACCATATTGGCCAGGCTGGTCTCGAACTCCTGACCTTGTGATCCACCCTCCTCGGCCTCCCAAAGTGCTGGGATTACACGTGTGAGCCACTGCACCCAACCTAAAATATGTAATTTCTACAAAAGATAAAGTTCTAAGGCTGGCCCCAGAAGACTTTGAAAATCTGAAGAGACCAATTACAATAGAAAAAACATGAAAGTCAGGCTACCCCTCTTCCAAACTACCAGGCACAGATATTTTTACAGGTAAGCTCTTCATAACCCTAATGACTCAATCCTTCCAATGCTTTTAAAACTCTTCTAGAAGAAAAGACTCTAGTTACTTTTTATCAAGTGGAGATTACATCGGTGCCAGTCTGCCACAGAACAACAAAAATAATAGAGAGAAAACCAGTCTAATGACTCTTGTGGACTATCAATGCAAAAATCTTCAATACAGTATTAGCAAACATATTCCAGGAGGACAGTGGAATAATAATATAACAAGACCAGGTAACATTTATTTCAGGAAAGAAAGGATAGTTTAGATTGGGAAATCTATTGATATTGTTTAACATCCTAACATATATCAAAACAGCAAAAACATATGCCCACACTCATAGTTGCTGAAAATGTTTGCTATAAAATTAAAATCCATTATTGATTGTGAAAAACACCTCACAAAATACAACTAACTTGATATTATATCACGTTAATAATATATATTTGTCTTACCTCAAAAGTCATGTCATGTTTAATGAACAAACCATACACTGACATTAAATTGGGACAAAGATGCCACTACCACAACATTGTTGAACATCGGTTTTGAGGTACTAACCAACTTTTAGATAAGAGAAAAAAGTATGGTATGTACAAGTTGGAAAGGGGGAGGTAAAATATCCATATTTGCAAATAATATAACTCTGTGTCTTGAAAACCCAAGAAAATTAACTGAAAGATCACTGCCAACAATAGTAAAAATAAGAGAATTTAGTGTGACTAGATAAAACAAATCAATAGCCTTTACACACATAAACAACAATTGGTGCTAAGATATGCAAGAAAGGACTGTATGCCCAGGGAAGCTAATCCTATAGTTTGTATGGAAAAATAAAAAAGCAAGAATAGCTAGGAAACATCTTGAATCAGAATAGTAATGAGAAGCATGAATGCTCTGATGAACACATTATTATAGAGTTATAATTATTACAGCACTATGGTAGTGGTGCGCAGATAGCTACATCAATGCAACAGAAGAGAAAGTTCATTCCTTTTTGTAGATCACAGCAAAAAAAAGCTTAAAAATCACTTTCCTATGTATGTCATATGTAAATTTTACATAAAAATACATGCATATATATACTTGCATATACAAAGAACAGCTTTGGAATTATATTCAAGAAACTAACAGTTGTTGGGTGATAGGGATAGGAAGCAGTGTTGTATTTCACTATATTTGTTGTGTACTTTTTGAATTTTTCACTATTTGTGGCATTATTCTCTAAAAAAGCAATTTATTTTATTATTCTTTTCAAACCCAACATAGAATATGAACAAAGTCGATAATACATAGGATAGATATGGAATGATTTGCTTGGATCACTCCAAGCAAGGCATCTTAACTATTTATATGGTTGTGTTTGGAAGGTCCCAGGATCTAAATACCATAAGATTTCAGAGATTTATACCAGAGCAGACTTATAGACATTTGCTTTTCCTCATTTTTCAAGTTTTTTTCCCCTCTGGCATTTCATTTATTCATTTAGTCTTCAGTAAAGAGGCCAGGGAATGGCATAGATTTAGGGGCTTAACCACCTCCATCTTCATCAGCTCCATTCAGCTAAAGCTGATGCTGTTTTCTCACAAATCCAAGGAGCTTCCCATTAAATATGCAATCCATGTAAAAGCAGTGTTTGCAAACACAGCTGTAAGAAAAGTCTCCTACAGCAAGTATATAAAAAGGTGCTCAATATCACTAATCAGGAAAATTCAAACCAAAACCACGGTATTACCTCATACCCATGAGAATGGCTATTATAAAAAACACAAGAGATAACAAGCATTGGCCAGGATATGCAGAAAAAGGAATCCTTGTATATTGTTGGTGGGAATACGGAGTGGTGCTGCCATTGTGGAAAATAATATGGAAGTTCTACAAAACATTAAAGATAAAATTCCTATATATGCCAGCAATCCTGTTTCTTAGTGTATATGCAAAGGAAATGAAATCACCTCATAGAGATACCTGTGCCCCCATGTTTCACAGCATTATTCACAATAGCCAAGATATGGAAACAACCTTTGGCTGTCAATAGATGAATAGATAAAGAAATTGTGTGTGTGTGTGTATGTGTGCACACATACACAACGAAATATTATTCAGTCTTAAAAAAAGATATCCTGCCATTTGTGCCAACATGGATGGACCAAGAAGACATTATGCTATGTGAAATAAGCCAGACACAGAAAGAAAAATATTACATGGTCTCACTTATATGTGAAATTAAAAAAAATTCAAATAAGTAGAAACAGAGTAAAAAGGTGGTTACCAGGGGTAGGAAGAGTGGGGGAGTGGGGAGATGGAGGTCAAAGGGTACAAAGTTTCATTTATGTAGAATAAATAAGCCTAGAGATCTAATGTATGGCATGAAGACTAGTTAATAATATTTTATTTCATAAGGGAATTTGCTAAGAGAGTGGATGTTAGATATGATAAATCTATGATAGATATGTTAATTTGCTTGAGGTGGCAATCATGTTGTTATGCATATTGTTAAATAAAATTTATGGGAGCTCTCATTTTAGCTCCCAACAAACCAAAGCAAATGGAGTCATACACGCTAGGTGCCACATCATTAAACTGAAATTTTAAGAAAATTAAGAAAGCAGGTAAAGTTCCAAACAGATCAGATCTTTTGAAACCCGAAGATTCACAAAAGCCAATTGGAAAGGGCCCAGTCAACCTGAGTCAGTACAATAAGGAAGTCTCCACTGTTTTAACCCTTATAAGAAAAGTAACCTGATGTTAACCGATCTGCTTTTCTCTATTATTCTGTTTCCTTGTTCCCACCTTACAAAAACCAACTGTTCTGCCATGCCCAGTGGAGCACTCATTCTATTTTATAGAATAAACTACTGCTGAATTCTAGAATCACAAATAGAAGTCAGTTAGATCTTAAAACTAAATTTGTTATAATTTTGTCTTTTGACAATATGTATATTGAAACATTGTGTTAGGTATTGTCTTAGTCTATTTTCTGTTGCTATAACAGAATACCACAGACAGTAATTTATGGAGAAAGAAGTTTATTTGGTTCACAGTTCTGGAGGCTGGGAAGCCCAAGAGCATGGCGCCAGCATCTGGTGAGGGTCCTTCATGGTGAAAGGATGGAAGGTGGAAGTGAGCACTAGAAACAGAGCAAATGGAGGCTGAACTTATCCTTTTATCAGGAACCCACTGCTGAGATAACAGCATTAATCTATTCATGAGGGCTCTGCCCTCATGACCTAATCACCTCTTAAGGGCCCCACCTCCCAATACCATTACATTGGCAATTAAATTTCAACACGAGTTTTGGAGGGGTACTGAAATCATATCAAGAAAAAAAAAAAGAGTCAAGTCCCCTAGGCTTCTTTTCTAGGTATATTCCTGCTTCAGTCTCTTCCAATATAGAGACTCTGGAGTGCCCCCTACCCCATACTCTTTCCTGGTTTTCATGGCTCCAAGAGAAAAGGAGTATCTTCTTTTCTTCTGAAAAAGCACTACCGTTTATTGGTCAGCACCAAGTGTATTTAACTTTCAGATGGCAACTCACATATAGATGTGTTTATGTTGCCCTTTATCAGTATTCTCAGTGGCAAAGCCTTTGGTAAGCAACAGGAGAAGTGGCTAAACAGAATAATTCTAGGCTTGAAGTTACTTTTCCCTCTGGTTCCTTCTGGGAAAAGGCTATGAAAGCTAAGGGTGGTGGTCAAGTCCTGCAGACCAAGGTCACCATCAAACATTTGCTGAGAGTCTACCAAAAACACACATCTGTATTAGCTCAATATGCACACAGTTGTGCTGGGAAGGAATTAAACTTTCAAATATGATACCTGTACCTGAAAAATCCTTGCCATCAATTCCTTGAAATGCAACTCTAAGCTGGGAAGAACTCTCTGCTTAGGGAAGTAGGACTGAAACTTGACTTTTGATTTGGAGAACATTGAAAAGACTCTAAGATAATGAGTGCTCAATTTGTAACTTTTTGCCCTTGAAAAAGCTATAGGCAGATGTAGTGGCTTACACCTGTATTCCTAGCACTTTGGAAGGCCGAGGCGGTGGATCACTTGAGCCCAGGAATTTGAGATCAGCCTGGGCAACATAGCGAAACCCCGTCTTTACTAAAAATACAAAAATTAGCCAGGTGTGGTGATGTGTTCCTGCATGCCAACTACTCGGGAGGCTCAGGTGGGAGGATTGATTGAGCCTGGGAGGTCGAGGCTACAGTGATCCATGATGGCACCACTGTACTCCAACACAAAGACCCTGTCTCAAAAACAACAATAAAGAAGCAACAAAATGGGATTTGTATTTTTAGCTATAGAGCCTTCAAGTTTGTTATTACCACTGGGGAGAAAACCCTTCATTTCTACTTCATTCCTAAAATGGGTTAATCACTGATTATAAATAGAAAATTTACTCAAATGAAAAACAGAAACAACCAGATTTTACCTTTAAATATATTTTCTTAGTATATATTTTAGGTTCTGGCAGCAAAAGGTGCAGAGATAAGGAATATGACATGGTTAATTTATTGCACTCTGCATACAGCAGCAAGAATGCTTTTCATAAAAAATCTTTTTGCTTAAGTCTCTTTTTTGCTGCCCACATCATTTGATTTTCCACAGCAAATTATTACAAGCCTTCATTTTCCTGTTTCTCCTTCTCCTCTGAATCTTCCTCTCCATCATCAGGATTTCTGATTCCTTTCTTTGCCAACTACCTGTGTGGCTAACAATAAGTCAGTGGAGTCTCATTGTCCTGTTGTCTGCAAAATTATGGTTTTGGAGTAAGCAGGGTCCTGGCCCGCTATGGGGTGTATCAAAGTCAGGGTGAAAGGGTCTTAAGGTATTTGAAAATAAAGCAGCAGATAAGCTTGACATGGAGCGCAGCCTGCCTCCGGCTCTGTTTTCTCCACTCTTTAGGAGTGAAAAGCTGGTGGTGAGCAAGCAGATTCAGTGCTCACATTGTAGCCACATGATCAAAGGAAGAAATACGTATCTTTTAAGATATAAATAAAATAGTTTCAAAGTTACTGTTGTGTTCATCCTTTTTTTTCTTGTTACTGAATTTATTTTAAAAATTTAAATAACATTAAAGGAAAGCTTAAGATTTTTATGGCTATCCAAAAGCTGCATTGAAAAAAAAAGTAACTTAAGGATTTCTTAGTCAATTTCCAGCTCTGAAAATCATATGATCTGTGAACATGTGCTCTTTCTCGGCTCCGGAAGTCATTTAGAGCAAACGTAGTTACTTACTTTATCCAGGCTCTGCTTGCTTCACTCCACAGCCATCTCCTCCCTCGGAAATACTCTTCTGTGCCATTTTTGACAGACCCTGAGCCTCCTAGCCTCCCTGCTTGAGATGCATTATATTCTATCTGACTTGGACCATGGCATACAGCTTGTCTTTAAGGTATGGGGCAAAATATAGATGAGAGTAGCAAGGCAGTAGGAGTAGTAGTAATAGCAGTAAAAACAAAAATAATCATTTTTATGATAATAGTAGCTAACATTTGTTGAATGCCTTTTATGTGCTGATCATTTTATGTTTATTACCTTACCACCCTTAACAAGGACCTTATGAGGTGAATGTTATCAACCCAGTTCTCAGAAGGGGAAATTGAGGCTTATAAAGAGTAAATGACTTGCTCTAAGTGGTAACTAGTGGAGCCAGGATTTAAACCTAGGCAGTTCAACTCCCATAACCCATGCATTTAGCCACTGTTCATTAACAGTCACCTGCGTGTGTTCATCTTGCTTTTACCTGTATTCATCCCAACATTCTTCTGAAAATCCTGGAAAGCAGGTCATGTCTTCTTTCATTCTTTTACACCATCTCAGAGGGCTGTAACAAAACGTGCTCAGAAAACACTTCTGTTCAACCTGCATGAAAGTACAAGGCAGGCTGAAATGTAAAGAAATACATCAATTACCCTGAGCAAATCCCTTCATATCACTTCTTCCTGGCATTTACCTCATACGGTAAAAGAATTCTCAAGCAAGCTGTAACTGAGCTGGTTACCAAAATCAGAATGAATTCTCCCCAATCACAAGGGACATTCCATAAGCCTTTGGGGTGAGGTCTATTTTAAGGATTTTGTTCAAGTTCCTCCTTCTCGTTTCCTGGCCACACTGCTGAGCACTTTAATTGGCTAATAGGGATTCTGAATAAGAGAGACACAGGCAGCTCACTTGGAAGTTATGGCAAGGGCTAATAAAGATTTTGGAGTGATTTTCAACAAGATAAGATCAGTATCCTAGTATTGAGTTATTTTGCTACATTCATTTCAATCTGTTCTAATGGTCTTTGGCCTCCTTCTTAAATGCCAGTTGAGTCAACAGATTAATTCCCCTTAAACAGTGGCTTGTCATGCCTTATTACTTAATTCTGGCTTTTATGAAGTAAGAACTAAGGTAGGTATTTATCAATCGAGCAGATTTCTGTGTTGTATCCTCTAAAGTCCTTGGGATCAGTGTCACTAACACCGTTGATGGAATCAAGTGATTAATAAATGTGTCCTGATAAGACTGTGATGCTTCTGGATTGTTCATTTTAGACACCTTAAGAATTAGTCTCAAGAGTAGCTCAGTTATTAAGTGATTGTGGGGTTGCATCATATCAGAGAAATAATCAAGAAGAAACAATTTTAGTAGCGTAAATTTCTCTGAGATAATGAAGATGAAAGAATGCTACCAGTTTAGCTACTCCTTGCTGTCTGAGTCAGGAAGAAGGCGGAACATCCTATTCCTTCTTCACCTCTCTTACGTCATTTGGAAAATTTTTGGCTATGTCTGCTTTTAGTTCTCTTTTTATGTTCCACCATTTTTGGAAGATGACTTTTTCCCTGTCTTCTTAGAATAAAAGGCCCATCATTCTCAGCAAAGTAACACAAGAACAGAAAACCAAACACCGCATGTTCTCACTCATAAGTGGGAGTTGAACAATAAGAACACATGGACACAGGGAGGGAAACATCACACACCAAGGCCTGTTGAGGGTGGGTGGCTAGGGGAGGAATAGCACTAGGAGAAATGCCTAATGTAGATGACGGGTTGATGGGTGCAGCAAACCACCATGGCATGTGTATACCTATGTAACAAACCTGCACGTTCTGCACATGTATCCCAGAACTTAAAGTATATTAAAAAAAATCACTAAAACATGATCTGAACAAGTGAAAATTAGAATCAATGTAAAATACTCATTAATAAAAAAGTTTCAGCAAAAAGCATTAAATATATTTTAATATTAGTTATTAACACCATTACTATTACTGTTATTGTTGCTATTGCTTTGTTATTTGCATTATAAATACATGATGGAACTGTTAAATTTGGACAATGCAGCCCAAATAAGGAAGCAGCGTGTCTTTCCCAGCTGCAGAGCAGATACAAGAAAATTTTTGAAGAAAACCACAGGAAATAGAACCAAGAGACCAATAGACAAAGAGAGTCCTAAAGAGATTCTTTGATGCTTTGAATCCAATTACCTGTTGGACTTTCCATTTATATGAACCAAAAAATTTCTTTTTTCTTTCCTTAAAAAAAAGGCCCAAAGGAAGGAAAGAACAAGATATGCTCAGGAGTTAGCTGTGATGACTTCCTCTCCCTTGCCTTGAGCACTGGCTCATCACTCCTTTTTTTTTTTTTTCCTATTCTCGGTTTTTTATTTCCTTTTCTATTCCCTGCTCCTTTTCTATTGTCCTGACTTGCATGACACTGGCAAGCTACAAAATGGGAACAATAGCAACTGCCTTAGAAGGCTGAGTGTCTAATTCCTAATGAGTGGTCCCTACATATTACGATCATTTTCTTTCCTTTTGAGCTTCTGGTTTCTTGGCCTCTCGTCTTAGCCTCCTTCAGTATATTCTACATAGGGTGATCGGATTCACCTCCAAACAATGCTATTTTGATCTTGTTATCTGGTGAAGAAAAAGGAAAACCTTCAGCGTCTTTCCAAGACTACGAAATCAAATTCAAATGTCTCATTATGGTATTCAAGGTCTTTTGTAATCTCCTCTCAGCCTGTGGCTCTTACTGATGCCTCATTCTTCTATTTCTCAGGATGGTTTGGGCTGCAGCTGCTAGTTGACCAGCACCCTGATGATGCTGATAAAAGTGCTTGAGGACATTTTGGGAATTTCTGCTTTAGTGTTACCTAGGATGCTACTGTATGCAATGCATATTTTTATGTATAAATCTTATTTCTGTTGATGTTAATTGCCTTGAAACAAAAACTGGGTTTTTGTATCTGTGCAGGAAAGAGTTAACATAGCAGGCTCGACACTGCTACCCTTAGAAAGGCCTACTTGCCAGGTTAGCGTTTGGTTGGTAACTGGGAAGTCGGCCCTTGGAGTGCTCTCAGTCAACAGTCAGTTGATAAGTGTGGTTCACTGTGCCTTGACTTTTGTCCAAACAACACAGTTTATGCTTGAACACCTGCTTCCCTGCTTGGAGTCTGGACTATTTTGATGTGCTAGGCAGGGAGTGCCTATGTGATCGGCCCCATGAAAAACCTTGGGCACTGAGTTTCTAAAAAGAAGCTTCCTTGGGCTGAAATGTCATATACAAGTTGCTGCATTTTCCCTGCTGTACTCTATGTGATCTCCTGTGGTGGGCAGAAGCATAAGGAAGTCTGCACATAAAATCCTTCAGACTCTGCCTGTGGCTTTCTCCCTTATGATCTGGCTGTGTATCCTTACTATATCACTGGAATAAATCTTAGCTAAAGTACAGCTCCACACTGGGTCCCATGGGTCCTTCTAGTGATGTCTAAATGTAGCGGGGGTCTTGGGTACCCCCGACACAGTATCTCTTTCAAAACAAATTCTTAGAGCAGGTACTTAATAGATATTTTGTGATCGAGCATCACAAGTCTCCCAAACATTGTAGCTGCTTAAAAAATCTAAACATTTTTGTTTCTTTGTACCATTTTTGATTTCTCTGGGTACCTTTAAGTTTTATCTACATGCCATCAGGCCAACAGTTACAATATATGGTAGATCTGAGATGTTGGTTTACTGCCTACAAAGAATTGTTCTAGTTTTACTTATTTATTTTCTTTCTCTTCCTGATATTTCAGGGACTGTTAGATCTTGCCAGAGCCATTCTTTTGGGCTTTTGTGATACGGAATCATGGGAAAAGGTGGAAGGTTAGAAGGGCACAGGCTTGAGGACTAGCTCTGGGAGAGCAGTTTTGGAGGGAGGGTATGAAGGAGAGAGGCGTGTGACAGGGCTTGTGTGATGTGACATGACCACACGAAATGAAGGGGTTTTGGAATTGTTGCTGCAGACTGAGATTCCTTTTCACAGTGTTTAAGAAATACAAAGAGAATTTGTTATTTTGAAATTACTTCTTGGTGGCCAAGATAATGACCCCTATCTAATACCAAGTCATGATTTGCAGTTTACGTCTTAGGTTTTTCTTTTCTTTCTTTCTTTTTTTTTCTTTTGAGATGGCTTTTTGCTCTTGTTGCCAACAAGATTAAAAGTGCAATGGTGCTATATTGGCTCACTGCAACCTCTGCCTCCTGGGTTCAAGTGATTCTCCTACCTCAGCCTCCTGAGTAGCAAGGACTACAGGCATGCGCCCCATGCCTGGCTAATTTTGTATTTTTAGTAGAAATGGGCTTTCTCCATGTTGGTCAGGCTGGTCTCAAACTCCCAACCTCAGGTGATCTGCCCACCTTGGCCTCCCAAAGTGCTGGGATTACAAGTGTGAGCCACCGCGCCTGGCCACATCTTAGGTTTTTCATTGGTTTTATTTGGTGATAGGAACCATATCATTTGTTCTAGATTTAGCATGTGAAATTCCCAGTAAATTCTTGGTGACAGTAACTGATTGCTTCATTCATAAACATTTATTGAATACTTGCTATGTGCCAAGCATCATGTGTAGAGGATACAGAGCTGAGCCAAAAGCGATCCCTACTCACGTCATAGAGGGGAGGCTGACTCACATGCACACATTGCCAACCAGATATGGTGAATACTGGTGGTGGAATGTGGGAACCCGAGGACAGCATCTCATCCACTGGGACATTCATTCCTACTAGGCTTGCCCTGCATTTCAGGGCCTTAAATTTCACTTATGTATTTATCAAGTGGTGCTGATAAATCACTTATGATCAAATTTTTCATTGTTTAATTATCAATTTTGGCTGCTGTTTTTTAAACTTTTCTTTAGATATTGCCTACATAATTTCCTTAGAATTAAAGCATCAGTAATGGATCTTTGCAAACATAAGCTCTAACACCTGTGTGCCAGCCATCAGCAGAGGAGGCCTCACAATGGTTAGAATCATTAATTCATAGCCTTCCTCTGATTTTGCATTTTAAACTTATTAATATTTAGCTCACAATGTGATTTGCCCAAGGTCACACATGTAGTTGGTGATGAATTGCTGTAATTTTGCAATTCATATTATTTTGCATATATCTCCTTATTTTATTTGTATTCTGTGCCAATCTCTCTGATACTGAATGTAAGTTTATTGAGTGCAGGTGTCTGTGTTTTTATTTTTGTGTCCCTTGTGCCTAACATATTGTCTAGGGAGGAAAAGACTTATTGGATAAGTAATTAGATAATCTATTAGGATTCTGTAGAGAAACAAAACCAATAGGAAATATATAGATATATAAGAAGAGATTTATTATTGAAATTGGCTCATGCAATTATGGAGGCTGAAAAGTCTCACAATATCTTAAAGCTGAACAACCACATCTTAAAGCTGGACAACCAGGAAAGCCAGTGGTATAATTCAGTGTGAGTCCAAAGGTCTGAGAAGCAAGGGAGCCAATGGCATAACTCCCAGTCTGATGCCAAAGGCCTGAGAAACTAGGGGTGTAGGGAGGAACTGGTGTAAGTCCCAGAATCTGAAGGCCCAAGAACCAGGAACTCCAATGTCAGAGCAGGAGAAGATGGATGTCCCCGTTCAAGGAAAGAGAATTTGCCTTCTTCTGCCTCTTTGTTGTACCTGAACTCTCAGTAAATTAGATGATGCTGGCTCACATTTGTGAGGGCAGAGTTTCTTTATTTAGTCTACTGATTGAAATGCTAATTTCCCCCAGAAACGCCCTGACAGACACATCCAAAAATAATGTTTTTCCAGCTATCTGGGCATCCCTAAGCCCAACCAAGTTGACATATAAAATTAATCAACACAGATGATAGTAATGAAAAAAAAAACTTGGATTTCTGCTTGTTGATTCTCAAGAGATATTTTCCTCACTATATCACATACAAAAAAAAAAATGAAAAAATGCATCTATTATTTATTGAGCACATATTTTACTTGAGGGACTCTGCTAGGCACTGTATTGAACAAAGATGATTAAGACAATGTACCTGTCCTAAAGCACAGAAACCATAAGATGAATATACAAATGACTGTAGTGCAAGGTGGGATGTACAAATGTACAACTAAAGCAAATCAGAGAATGGAGCTTTCACACATTGTGCGAGAATGAGAGAAAATTTCATGGAGGAGGTAACTTTTGACCTAAACCTTGGAGCAGGAGCACCTGAGTTCCAGAGTTTAATGAAAAAATGAAGGCAGAGGGAGAGAGGCCAGGGTGGGTAAAGGGAAAAACAGGAAATAGAAATGTGAGTCATTTTTAGAGAATTGCAGGAAGTCTCTTTTAGCTGTGGTGCATGCAGTGTGTGTATGTGGGGGGAATAGAGCAATGTAAGGATTGTAAGTCAAGTTTCCAGGCAACGTTGCCTGGCCAAGCTCGGGGCTTTGCATTTGGTTCATCCACATTTATGGGTTTTAAATATGAGAGTGACATCAGGTTATTGAGCATCAGGAGGTGGGCTAGTTTTGAAGGGCAGGTGAATAAGCCAGTAAGATAAGTTGTGTGGGGCTGCAATAGTTCAGGAACAAGGTAGGGTGCAAGCAAATCTCAGCTGGCACCAAGATGAAGAGGAAGGGGCAGTGTGACAGCTTTGGTGCATGACATGACATGGGTAATGCAGGTGAGAAGAGCCAGAGGTGATGATGCCATTAGCAGCATGCATTTAGTACTTGTCACAACCTATTTACATTTTCTGTGTTAACACTGATCTCCTCATTAGACTGTGAGCTCATAAAGGAACAAGTCCCAGGTCATCCTCATTGACAAAATAAACATGGCAGATACTTGGTAAAGGTTTGTTAGATAAGTGAATGGAAGTCAGGTGAGTTGACTTGGTGATGGCAGCTGAGGTGTTGATGGAAAGAACATATTTCTTTTTGGACATGATGGAATTTGGGGATGTGGTCTATTTTTTAGATGTAGTTTCTAGGAATGGAATATCCAAAGAACTGAAGAACAATGACAAGCTTATGTGTATGTGAGGGCAAGATACAAAGTAGAGAGATGGTAGAGTTGAGTATAGAGAGAATACTATAACTGAACTGCTCCCTTGAAGACGTCAGGTGAGATTGGAGAGAAAATGCAGCGTAACATCTGTCACGGGAAGTTGTAATGTGGAGGAAAGGCTGGAAGGATGAGAAGGACTTAGGTGGGCCTGTGGGCTGTGTTAGCCAGTGAAAGTTGGAGGGAAGGGGAAATGGGAGGCAGTAGAGCATGGAGTTACACATGCGGGCACTGGAGTCAGGCTGTTCAAAGGCTGGCTCTTCTACGGATTTTTACGTGACTTTACTTACTCTCTTTTGCCTCAAGTTTTTCTTCTGCAAAATAAGGTGAATAATAATAATACCTGTGTAAACACAGGTACAGCACTCAGAACAGAACCTGGAATGTGGTAAGCACCTCATAAGCATTCATTCTTCTCACCGAAACTCACTAGGATCACTTTGTGCATATTATCCTATTCAATCCTTAGTAACTGTATAGGTAGGTGTTATTATCTTCATTCTGTGAATGAGAAAACTGAAGTGCAGAGAAGTTTCATAATTTTCCTCAATCCACACAGCCACTATATGATGTGATAAAGCTTCCCCAAGCTAGAGTCTTACCTGATCGATCTGGTGTCCGGACTAGTACAGTTTCTCCTATAACACTCAGCCTAAGCTAGGTAGATACGGCGAGACCACTGGCTGAGGCAACTCAGATGTGATCAGTAGGTAGTAGGGAGCTGTGGCAGACCTGGGGAAAGGGGAAGCAGCACACTGGAAAGATTCATCTGGTATGCTTATAAAAGAGAGCAGGCAGCAGGCATGGGGAACTGAGGATTCAGACCAGAAATGACTGAGGAAAAGGTGAGGCCTGGCAAATGTCAGAGGAGCTGTGATAGAAGAATGAGCAGAATTTGACTGATGCAAATAAGGAGGATATGATGGTATGTGATAGAAACTAAGAGATCTATATGCAGCGGGGGTGGGGGAGGGGTGGAGCTTGGAGTTTCAACTTGAAAGTGTCAAACGTGGGACTCTAAGAAAATAGTCTTAATGGTAATGAGAAAGTTGAGAGGGGAGTCACTTTAGTCTCTGCTTCCTTGAAGAAAAGCACCTTTAGAGGAAACAGCTTGGAGAATAGTGTCTGCATTGAAGTGGGACACTTCATTATTTTTAGTGGCAGTGTGGTTCTGATGGGCACACCCTTCGTGACCTTTACTTCACTGTCAGTCCAGCTCTGTCAATCCTCCTTTACTAAGGAAGGAAGCTGATGGATTTTTCCTTTCTGTCTTTCTTCCCTGGAGTAGGATGTTTTCTGTACACAGTCAGCATGTGACCTTCTTTCTTAAAAACAGGTTTACATTTTACTCTAATTCTCATCCATAACGGATTTGCATTTGGGCAGTTAGGAAAATCAGTTCTGTTGACTTCCTGTTTTCTATTTCCGGCCTCCAGCAGAACTTCCCATTTGAGTGGGACCAAACAGGACATACAAAGCTGAAATGTTCTCCTGAAGTTGATTTGCCATGGGGATAAAGTAAGTGAATGGCCTGAGAGGTTTGTGTCCCCTTGCTTCCCAAGCTTGCCCTTTAGTTGCTCTTGTTTTTAAACTACAGGGAATGAGCTGAGGAAAGTATTTTGGTTTTTTTTCTGCAGGTCAGAGTTCCAAAGCTTTAGTACAGGGTTCCATGGACTCGGGTTCAAAACATGCTGCTCAGGCTGAGCTCTTGGCCAGATTTGGAGATTCCAGTGGCTTCTCCCTTTGACAATTCCTAAGAATATTTTATTTGGATTCTCTTCTTTAGGTTTTTCTGTCTAAACATTTTATTTCACCTAGTGTGAAGGTGTGGGGGAAGATAGATTTTTTCTTTCTTCTTCTTTTCCCCTTCCCCCTCTCCTCTCTCTTATCCTCTGTTTATAATTTAAAAGGATGTTTACTTTCATTATTTCATTTGCTTCCTTCATAGCACCCTGTGAGGCTGATATTGTTATGTCCATTTTACAGAAGGGGAAACTGTGGTTTCAGTGAATTTCAGTGACTTCGCCAAGTCACTCAGTTATAACACTGCTGAGAGTGAAGCTCTAGTCTTCTGCCTTTAGATCTCTTTTTCCCAATATCATACTGCTTTTCTGGTGGTATGTAGGATGATGACAGAAAGGAGAGGCTGGGAAGCCTGAGCAGATCTCATCAACAACTGAATTGTATACCCTGATTAATAAAATAGAAAATGTTAACTAAATATATTGCTATGCAATTCTTCAGGCATGTAGGACTTTGGTTCCTTTTTCGTGTCTCAGATTTTAAGATGATATCGCTTGGGGAGACATTTACTATATGCAAGGAGAATCTCTAAGCCAGGGTAGGTCAGCAGTATTTTATGCTTTGTACTTAGGTAATATGAGTTTTTTTGTTGGAGGTTGAGCAGAGGATGGTAGCTAAGTGACATTTATTTCTCCTGCTCATCAAACCTTCCTGAGGCCAAAGGGGGTAGGAAAATCAGTTGTGAGCTGGTGTTAATTACAAGTGTCTGGACCTTGGCATCTGATCAGTTCTGGAGTAAGAAAAAAGGATCATAATTTAATGCTACTTAGAAGAAGCTGGTGACGGAGATCTGCTTAGGAATGAGTCAGATAAGGAGAAGAGGCAGTGAGGGAGGTCCACGGAGACTCTGGCTACCTGTCTTTCCTGGCATGTCTGTGGAATGACCTTGCTCTGCCAGGGCTCTGGGAGGAACCTTTTGATTTTGGAGGAATCTTCAGGACTATGTACATAACCAGACTGTCCTGATGGGAATCTCCATGGGGGCCTTCTGGGCCAGGGCCCCGGGCCAGGGGTCTTTCTAACATGGTCTGTGAATAGTACCCAACCAAAGCAGTGCCTTCTTTTCCTGAATCAAGCCCCTCCCTCCTCAGTGCCAAAGCAGAAGTGGCTAGGTGAGTGAAGATCTGAGTGCTGGCTGGGGGCCATAACCCACGAGCCACTACCTACATTGCTGTGAGATCCTGATCTTTCTCTCTTCTGGACTCACAAGATAAAGAGAGTGAATGAGGAAGAAAATCAAATATTGTGGCAGGGAGGGGCTGACAAACATGAGCATGGCCAGCAGAAGTCTCCCACTGGAGTGAGGAGCTGAGAGGAGGATTTAGGGACTCTCAGAAGTCTCACTCCTCAGGCAAAGGATTCAACAAAGGAAAATGTGACTCTGGCTTGAATATGGTGCAGGTGTGGGACAGTAGTCCATGTTACTGGCTGACATGGGAGAGCATTCCACTGCAATGGAAATGGGGTGGGTTGGGGTACAGCAGGAACCATAGAGGTAGAGGAGAAAGGAGGTGAGAAGGAACACAGTCTTGCAATTGATCAGAGGCTATCTGGCTGCAGGGTGTAGTCCCCCAATCAGGGCACCTATCTCTGTATGTTGCACCAAAACAGCCATGCAGTGTGTTCTTAAAAATCCTGTGAAGGAACGTTGTAATTTGAATTATATTTTGAAGACATCAGGGGATCTCACCATTTAGGAGAATCTCATGGAAATTACTTTTTTTTTTTTTTTTATTGCATTTTAGGTTTTGGGGTACATGTGAATAACATGCAAGGTTGTTGCACAGGTGCACACCTGGCAGTATGATTTGCTGCCTCCCTCCCCTTCACCTATATCTGGCATTTCTCCCCATGCTATCCCTCCCCAACTCCCCACCCCCCCACTATCCCCCCTCCCCCCCAACAGACCCCCATGTATAGTGCTCCCCTCCCTGTGTCCATGTGTTCTCCTTGTTCAACACCCGCCTATGAGTGAGAACATGTGGTGTTTGATTTTGTGTTCTTGTGTCAGTTTGCTGAGAATGATGTTTTCCAGGTTCATCCATGTCCCTACGAAGGATGTGAACTCCTCCTTTTTAATGGCTGCATAATATTCCATGGTGTATATGTGCCACATTTTTCCTGTCCAGTCTATCATCGATGGGCATTTGGGCTGGTTCCAGGTCTTTGCTATTGTAAACTGTGCTGCAATGAACATTCGTGTGGAAATTACTTTTTTTAAAAAAAGAGTCATTTTAGGGAGTAGAAAGTCTCTTAATGATTGGTTTTGAGTTTCTGGATTTTAATCCACTTACTCCAAGTAGGATTCAGTATTCCACCCTTTCACTGGCAGTGGATTTTTTTTTCTCTCCTACATATATGGCTTGCAAAGTTCTTAACTAGGGATAGTAATTAATTATTTCCCAGCTATTTTTGCTTTTGACATTCTGAAAGTTGGAGGAAACTATTTCATTTAACAGAATTTAAACAAAATGAAAAAGTTATTTTCTTTAAGGTATTATGCTGGGCTTTTTCAAGGAAAAGCCTCCTCCAAAGGAACTTTTGGAGACAGTTACCAAAGGAAAATCCCACCCACTAACAGAGACACTCAGCCTCTAAGTCTGGCTTTTGGAAAATGAACACTATTCTTTTTTTCCAAACAGGACGCTGTGAGATCAGTCATGTACACTATGAAAATAATTGGTGTGCGTTAGTACTCCTTGTGCCAGATTTCATGCTTGTTGAAAGGTGATTGGATTCAAACCAGCACATTTAAAGGTCAACTGGTTGTTCTTAAACTGTGCAGAATTTTAACTCTTTCATTATAATGAATTTTAACCAAATAGGAAGGAGAGAGACCTCATACTGTGTTTTAACTTTCTGACCTTTTTGTTCTTAATATTTTTGTAAAGTTCTCAGGGATTTCCTATGGATGAAAAGGGTCTGAGAAATGAGATCTCAACTGGCATTTGGAAAAGGGTAGAAGTAGAAACTGAATTCTTTATTTAAACTACTAAATTTAGGTCAGGGCTTTGATACGACTGTTCACATCACATAAGCAATGTCCAAATGTCAGGCTGAAAGTGCTCTCTCTTTTAAATAAGTGCTTCAAATTTGTTAGTAATAGCTAGCCCTCTGTCTCTTTCTTGCTTCTCTCACCTTTGAGCAACATTTTAAGTTCCTTTAACAGCTTTGTGGAGAAACCACCATCTAATGATCAATGTTTGACGTTAGCCCTGTTTGTGGAATGGGCATTTCACTCGGCTTTGGGGTTTTGATGATGTTTTCTCCCCAGTGACTATGGATCCAGGAATTAAATAGTTTATTTTCTTGATCTACAAAATACCATCTGTCTACCAGCCATTTTGCTGTATTTCCCAAAATAAGGCAGGGGACCAATATGTCTCAAGCAGGGTGAATTTTAGTCACCTGATGATAAAGTTTCTTGGGTTGTGCATTAATGTCCTGATGAGCCCCTAGTAACTTTCAACATTATGAGGACTAGTTTGGAAGCCTCAAAAACAATATCTTTCTTGAGGAAAAAAAAATAACATCAGGCATTGCCACAAATACCACACGAAAGTGGTCAGATAAAGGCCGTGGGAGTTCAGTCATCTATTTACCTTGAGTGTGTGTGTGAACTCTTGTAGTTCTATGGAAAATGTATAGAGTCCCATTTTGTCAAGCTGACAATTCAGTATCCTCTTCTTTCCTGGTTACTTCTTAGCCCACTCTTAGTTGTTTTCTTTCTATATTCCCCACAATATTTAGCCGCAACACTGTGTACTGGTTGCTTAAAAATTCTGTGCCTCATTTGCTTCACCTACGAAATGGGGAAAATATCACAGGATTCTTGGGGTGTTGCTTTGCCAGCCAGAAACCTTTCTGGTCACTGGTGCCTTTGCCCAAGTTTTGCTCAAGCCCACTGGGCTGGTTCAGCCCACTCAGTCTGGCAGGCTGTGCTGGGCTCATGCAACCAGCCTGGATCTTATGCCAGCCAACGGCAAGCCAGGTACAAAAAGGCAAGGGGTACCTGAACAAGGGAGCTGCCCACTGTGCACAGCCAGGCATGCAGCTGCAGCAGGGCAGGAAGCTCCAGATGCTGGCACAGGTGCCAGCTCCCTGTGAGGCTGTGGCTGGACCAGGTGTACCACAAGTGGCTTCCACTGCTGGCATGGGGGGATGTGGTGGTGCCTGGAAGCTTGGAGACACCAGGAACCGCAGAGCTCCAAAGAGGGTGTTACATTCCTGGCTTGGGGAGCTCCTAGGTCTGGGCTCACTGAAGGGTTACAGTTCCTCTCTCCTTCCCTTTTCTTTCTCTCTTCTTGCCTGCAACATGGCAAGCAGGGGTGTGTTTCAGCCCTGTTTGTGTTACAGCTCTTTCAGTCCCACCATTCGGCAGGTCCCAAGTTCTTGTCCTATGTCCAGGAAGAATGAGGTACAGGGATGACTGGAGGGTGAGCAAGGCAGAGAGGAGCTTTATTGAGCAATAGTACAGCTCCCAGGAGACCTGAAGTGGGTAGCTCCTCTCTGCAGGCAGGTTGTCCTGTCAAGTGTGCAGCTCTCAGGAGAGAGGAGACCCATAGTGGATAGCTCCTCTCTGCAGGCTGGTTGTCCCAACCTCTGCCCAGTCTGGCTGAGTCCAGGGGATTTTATGGGCTTCAGAGAAGAGGAAGTGAGTGCTAATTGGTCTATGGGCACCCATGGGCAGGCCCAGAGAAAGCAACATAAGTTCTCACTTCAGTCTGTGGAACTAGCAGCCTGGCCCCCAGGCTTCAGGCCATCCCAGGCCCGAAGGTGGGCCTTCACCAGGACCTACCCTCTGCCTCCTGCCACCATCAACCTGCTGACCCTGGCACCCAAGCTATTCATGCCGAGGGGTGCCTGCAGGCTCATGCTGAGCCACTCTCAGCTCCACCTTGGTCCCCCTCCCATGCTCCTCGGTGCACAGAGTCTGGAGGGGGCTGAGGCAGCAGGGGCTGGTATGTCAGTGCTACCCCAAGCATGGGCATATGCAGCTGGGTTGTGACAGTGCCTGGGATTGGCCTTAAGTTTGCTCTGAAATTGGAGTGGGTGCCAGAAGCAGGGAGAGGCCAGGCAGTGGGAGCAGGTATTTTTGAGCCTTTGGGGTCAGGGGGACTTCCCAGGTCCCTGAGAGTACAGAAATGCATGGGTCTGCAGTGGGGTAGCTGCAGCTGTGCCCAGGAGGGCAGGGATCCACCCCTTGAACTTGGAAAGGGGTGGGGCTTGTGCCTGTTCCCAGCTCCCTACAGCTTGCAGCCCTGGCTGCACCTCGCCCTTTAGAGCCAGAATCTTCTCAGTAGCCTCTCTAGATGAGCCACCACTTCCATCAATTGCATTACCTTCCTCAGTGTTATTGTGAAAATTAAATGAGTTAATCCATGTAAAATGCTAGGAATAATATCTGGCATAAAATAGATAATAAATATTAATTCTCATTATTGTTAGTAACATTTTTGCTATTATTTGAATCTTTTTCATACTGTTGTGACATATGGAGATTTTTGGCCTACAGGAGTTCTTTCTGGGTGGAGTAACTCAGGGTAAAGTGGCTGTTCTCACCTCTCAATACCCTATTCTATTTTGCCTAAATTTCAGAAAAGGTCGGCTGGAGACATCATATGGGAAATGGTGATCCTGAACCAGAGAGATGGGGGAGGACATTGCTCAGGTGGTTTTTGAGGGTAGAGATGGAGAGCCAGACATAGACAGGCATCCTCCAGGCAGCTGTCCTTTATCTTCACTCATTGCCTCTGCAGCTCCTGCTACCTCCTTCTGAAAGGGAAGGAGGCAGCAGGAGCTGTTGCCTCTAATGCCCTTCCTGAGCTAAAGCCCAGTAGTTCTTGAACATCTGCTTTCAAAGACACTGAGCCCTGGTAACCTTCATTACATTGTTGTTCTCATATTCTTCTCAAATTAACTCACTCAAAACCTATAGTTCCTTATTAAATTGATACATTGATTATTAATCTTTCACCATTAACTTTTGTTCATTTCTATCCCATCACAAACTTAATATTCACAAAACAGGCTTAATCTGAGCAAAAGCAAAAATGGCATAGCTGTGAAATACCTGGTAATGGTAGGTACTAGGTATTATAACGTGATTACACTTAGAATTCTGTTGGCGGTTTCAAGAGCATAATTTTTCAAATATTTTTGACTATAATCAATAAAAAATAGATTTCACATCACAATCTATATAGATATGCATATATTTATGTGTATTTATGTTTGTATAGCTTAAGCAAAAGTGTCATGAAGTAATGTTCAACCTACTGCTCACAATGTACTTTCATGATTTGTATCTTCTTTTTTATTGAAGATGAGCCTGGTTTGTAACCCACTAAACACATAACCTGCCATTTGCAAAACCCTGATCTAGAAGATCATCCAGTGGGTGCCTCTTGAGTTCTTACACTCTATCCACATATCATACATATCATTCATGATGGATTGTGGCCATCTCAGTTTCATTTTGAGTTATTGCCCCCTCTCATCTTGACTTAAAAAAAATAAAACAGGAAAGAAACCTCAGATCAAGAACTAATACATTATCTGAAAACACATAATCTCTCCCTCCCTTTGTGCTCTTTCCTAATAACTATTCCTTTTAATTATCCAAAGGAAATCCAAATTTATAACACTATATATTAAAAATTTAGAAACCATGTTTGAAAGAAAATAAAGATGTAAATTAATGAGGAACTAAATTATGCATGAATAGAAAGACTATATATTTTAATGACATCAGTTCTCCCATAAAATCAATGATATTTTAATAAAAGTGCCAACAGGCTTTATCTTATAATGGAGACTCACAATCTTATTCCAAAATTTATATGGAAATGCAAGTAGCCAAGAAGAGCCAATATAACCCTAAAAAAAAGGAAGAGGAAAGACTTAAAACTGTCTGACATCAATACTTACTATAAAGTACAATAGTTAAATGTGGTACTGACACAAAGAAAAATAGTTCACTGTAGTGGTCGTATACATCTTTTGTTAGATGTATTTCTATGTATTTGATATTTCTGATGCTGTTGCAAATTTTATTGTTTTGTAATTTTCACCGTGTTGCAAGTATCAGAAGTACAGTTGATTTTTCTATCCAGCAAACTTGCTAAACTTTGTGGTTAATGGAAACACTTCAGCTGTAGATTCTTTTCAATAACTCAATCACATTGTCTAAGAATATTTCTATTTTTCTTATTATTTTCCAATCCTATGCCTTTTCTTGTTTTTTCTCCCCTTGCTTTATTGCTTTGGTTGAGATTTCCAGTGTCAAATACAAATGGCGATGGCAAGCACCTTTTTCTCATTCCTGATTTCAGAAGAAAAGTTTATAGCATTTAGATATTGAGTGATATATTTTTTGTGGTGTTAATATTTTTTTTTGTAAATAACTTTATTAAATTTAAAGAGTTTTCTTCTGCTTCTAGTTTGCTAAGAGTTTGCTTGTCAGATGTTAAATTTTACCAAATGGTATTTCTGAATCTATTGAGATAATAGAAATTTCTCCCTCATTCTGTTAAGCCAGTTAGCTACATTAAATTGATATTTTGAATGTTAAACCAAGGTATTAGTCACCAACCTTGTAGTAACTAAACTGAATTTAGTTATACTGTGTTTCATTACTGGATTCAGGTGGTTAACCTCTTATTTAAGATTTTGCATTTGTCACATGAGGGAGTTCTAGTTTGACTTTTCTTTTCTTTAATAACTTTGTTGGGTTAGTATAAAGAATATGCTGAACTCATAATACAAGTTGGGAGTGGTTCCTATTTTTCTATTCTCTGTAGAGTTTATTTAAGATAATTGTTAATTCTTCCTTATCTGTTTGGCAGAATTTAACAATGAATTGTCCATTTCATGTAAACTTGCAAATTTATTGGCTTAAGGCTACTCATAATTTTAATATATCTGAAGGATCTTCAGTAATGTCCCTTTTTCTTTTCAGATATTGTACATTTATGCCTTTCGTTATTTCCTCCTGGACCAGTCAGTCTCACTAGGGGTTTATCCGTTTTTTAGTCATTTCAAAGAACCATCTGTTGGCTTTTTATTGATATTCTTTATTGTATGTTTTTAAATTTTTCATTCGTTTCTATTCTTATATTATCATTTTATTTCTTTTTCTTTGGATTTAATTTGCTCTTCTTATATAATCATAATTATATAATTTATTGAGATATATTTAAGATAATTGATTTTTAGACTTTCTTCTCATTTAATATTTATATTTAAGACTATACATCTCCCTCAAAGGCTAGATTGAGATATTGCACACATTTTCTACTGTAGGATTTTCCCTTTTATTCAGTTCAAAATGCTTTTCAATATCTGTTGTGATTTCTTCTTTGAGCTATATGTTCTTCATAAACATATTACTTAATTTCTAAATATATGGGGATTTTCCAGTTGTCTTTTGTCATTGATACCTAGTTTAGTTCTACTCTGGTCACTCTAAAAAATATGAATTCTGTCATTACTAGGACTGTGTTCTACATATGTTGAAGTTTTAAAGTCATGTTGTTCCCATTTTCTCCATAACTGCTGATTATATTCCTGCTTATTAATCTGTTACAAGAGAGGTGTGTTAAAATATTTTATGATTTGTGGTGTTATCAGTTTTTGTAATTCTATTCATTTTTGCTTTAAATATTTTAGGCCTATGTTATTAGGAGCACATACTTTTAGAATTATTATAGCTTCCTAGCAAATTCAGCCACGGATTTCCTCTTTATATTCCTCTTTATCTGTTAATGTTTTGTCTTAAAACCTACTTAGTATTATGTGAACATGGCTACTTCAGCTTTATATTGGGGTAGTGTCTGCATAGTGACCTCTTTCTATTCTTTCACCTTCAATCATCCTATAGCCTTATGTTTAAGAAATGTCTCTTGTAAGGAACACGTAGTTTTGTTTAATACAGCCTGGCAAATTTTGTCTTTTGAATAAAATACTTTATGTTTATGATTTTTGTAATTATATTTGTGTTTAAGTCTATCATTATTACTTGCTCTCCATCTGTCTCATCTTTTCTGTTCCCCTTTTTTGTCTTTTCTACTTTATTTGTCTTGAGATTTAAAAATTTATTATTATTATCCACTTTTCCTGCTCTATTGACTTCTGCCACTCACAACATATACACTCTTATTTATGTGTTTTCATTTGGCATCAATATTTAACCACCTCAGGACATTATTATCAAAGACATTCAATATTTATTTAGATATACCCACATAGCGAGCCCCCTTTTTGACTCCTCATTTCTTCTGTATCTCAGTCTCCCAGCTCTGATCATTTCTCTCTGGCTGAAGAGTACCTGTAGTGCTTCCTTGAGTACATGAAAGCTGCTGAGGAATCTCTCAGCTTTTATTTTTCTGAAAATGTCTTTATTTTAGCTTTGTTTCTGAAATACATTTTCACTTGGTATTAGAATTCTAGGTTGAATTTCCTTTTCCTTTCAGCATTTGAAGATGTTTCATTGTTTTTTTGCTTCCATTGCCATCCAGTGTCTTCTAAATCTTGACTAGGTAGGTAGAAATCTTTAACTCAAAGGATGAATAAAAATGCATCCACAAACCCATACTTCTATTTTTAAATGACATTTAAAGTTTACCGATATTTAGTATAAAGTATTTTTAAATCTGCACATTGAATGCAGATGATCAAAGGAATCAAGTATTTGATGATTCAACATAGAGACCTTTGTTTTATATATAGACTGAGGGTTGGTCCAGGATTATCAAAACAATTCTAGGAAGTATTTTTCTAACTCTTGGAGAGAGAGAGAGAGAGAGAGAGAGAGAGAGAGAGAGAGAAAGTGAGAGAGAGAGAGCATGACATTTATGTAAACCTAGGTAAAAGAAATATGTAAAAGTATGTTAAAAATAATGCAAAAAGCATGTACACATATATCTTGCTTGAAATTGATTTCCACAGACTTGAAGTAGTTCATTCTTTAAGAATATTATGTAGTATTATTTTCTATCTTTCTAATTTGTGAAGTCATTCAAGAGATCCTGCCTTGTATGTGTTTTCCAGATCATTTACACTTTTATTTTTACATAGATATCGGTTAGCTGTGTTTCACTGAATATTCTCAATTTTGGGTATCAGTTTTCAGCAAAACAACTAAATGTGACACCTTGCTACTGAGCATATTGGGTCTATACTTGTGCATTTGACTTATGACTTATATTTTCACCTAAAATGTATTTTGGCTACAATATTAAATTCTTTGAGATTAATATAGTGCTTGAAATATGAACTTAGTGCTTTTACTTTTAAAATATTTTAAAATAGGGCCAGGTGCGATGGCTCATGCCTGTAATCCCAGCACTTTGGAGGCTAAGGTGGGTGGATCACGAGGTCAAGAGATTGAGACCATCCTGGCCAACATGGTGAAACCCTATCTCCACTAAAAACACCAAAATTAGCTGGGCATGGTGGTGCATGCCTGTAGTCCCAGCTACTTGGGAGGTTGAGGCAGGAGAATTACTTGATCCCTGGAGGCAGAGGTTGCAGTGAGCCGAGGTTGCACCACTGCACTCCAGCCTGGAGACAGAGCGAGACTCCTCAAAAAAAAAAAAAAAATTAAAATTTTGATATTTAAAAAATTTGATATTTTAAAATAGTTTTTCTATACTAAAATGAACTAGAGTATAATATGACAATTATGAATGTAGATTTTGGATTAAGACAATCCTGGTCTGGAATAGTAGCTCTGTTTCTTACTAGTTGTATATCCTTGGAAAAACAACTCCAACTTTCTAAGCATTAATTTCCTTATCCGTAACACAGAGTCTATAATTTCTACCTTAAAATACTGTTTTAAGAATAAAAGAGGTGGAAAATGAGTTAGTATCATGTTCATATATGGCAGCCATTATTATTATTATTAAATTTCTATAGTATGTTATTACCTGCTAAGTTTGTTCATAGAATACTATAATGTATTGGCATATAATATTCTGGTAGGAGAATGGTTCTTATGAAATAAATAATTTAAAATAACTTACTTTAATTTTTAGTTTACCAAGACAAGTATATTTGGTGAACATGTGAGTCAACAGCATATAATAAATTCTGTATTCTTAATTTAACAAGCATTGATTGAGTGTCTAACAACAAGCTCAGCAGTATTTAAAACACCATGGCAGTTCTGGAGATGGTGGGTCATGCCTGTAATCCCATACTTTGGGAGGCCAAGGCAGGCGGATCACTTGAGGTCAAGAGTTTGAGACCAGCCTGGCCAACAATGGCAAAACCCCATCTCTACTAAAAATACAAAAATTATCTGGGTGTGGTGGCAGGCACCTGTAATCCCAGCTACTTGGGGGGCTGAGGCAGGAGAATTGTTTGAACCAGCAAGGTGGAGGTTGCAGTGAGATCTTATCACTGCACTCCACTCCAGCCTGGGTGACAGAGCAAGACTCTGTCTCAAAACAAAAACAAAAACAACAAAAAACAAACAAAAAACCCACCACGGCAGGAGGAATTTCACGCATGTGAAAGGCTGTCATCCAGGATGATTGTGCCTCCATCACAGGTGTCTGCCTCTCCCCATCTCTGCTGTTAGTGCTGGAACCCAGCACAGCATCGCTTGTCTGAGTTTTCACAGTAGCTGCCTTCCCACTTACCTCCCATTTCTTGTCTCTCCAATCCACGCTTTATACTTTTGCCAGAACTTATCCTAAAACAAAATCATGCCATTATCATTCACACATTCATAGACAGCCGTTGTCTGTGGAAACAGTTCAGTCTCACTAAGATGTAAGGCCCTCCGTGCCCTTGCCTTTCCAGCTGTATCACCTCCTGTTTCCTTTCCTGCAGCCTATGCTCCAGCCACAGGGACTAACTGCAAATCTCCATTAGCACCATGTCCTTTCTAGCTGTTCTTTTAGCTAGAAATGTTTTTCTAGCCATTTCTCGCCTCTCAAAATTGCACTCATTCTTTAAGATGTAAGATAAACACCATCTTCTCTATAGTCTCCCCAGACATAGAGGATAAGTTTGAGTTAGATTAAAAGCAAGGAGTAGGTGTCGTAGTGTTCTAAGGTAGGGATACTAGGTATAGAAAGAAACCTTGAGATGGAAACCAAGGACAGAGAAACTTTCGCAGAATGCTGTTTCTTTGGCCTTCTGCCCTGTCTTTCAGCCGGAAGTGGTTCTTCCTGTGTTCTCTTCCTCTGATGGGCTGCTGAGAATTATTGCACGTCAGAGGCCAGAGGATGTCTCACTGTTCTTCCAGCAGCTGCTGCTTAGGGTTCTCTTACTCAGCCCTTTTTTGATTCCCTGGGCTCCTGTAGAGCCATTTATTGCCTGGACCTTCCCTACACTTTGTCTTCCCCTTAGCTCAAGGCCTGGTCTCTCCTGATCTTTCCTCAGAGTTGACTCCTGATGGGATCTGTGGTGCTGGAACTAGCTGTGATATTTCTCTTCTTCCCTTCTTCACCTATGGGTTGGTTCCTCAGCCCTTATACTGGTCCCACTGGCACCATCCCTGACCCCATTCATTCCCTTTCATCATCTTCCATACCCAAAGGTCCTGTCTCGGACTAGGGAAGCTCACTGGGCCAAGTATTCACCATAAATGTTAATTAATGTAACCTCATGTTAAAAGAAGTATCTCCAAAGAGTGTGACCTTCTAAGAGACTGAGTGCGACCTTCTAAGAGACTGAGTGCAAAAAAAGGAAAGGGGTGGAGCAGGACAGAGTATAAAAGAAGACTACAAGAAAAGGCCAGGCACAACTGGTAGAGAAAAAGGCAGAAGCTGTGGGCGTGCAAGGCCAGAAGTGTAGCCAAGAAACCGAAGGTGAAGTCAGAGGTAGGTGAAGGGAAAGAAAGATGAAATGAGAGAAAAAAATCCTAGGAGTCTTAGCATCTGGAGGGGGAACTCTGGTGCAAGAAATGATCTAATAATGGTTGAATGGAGAGAAAATCAATGTACAGCCAATCTTCATTATCCAGAGATTATGTGTTAGCAATTCCACCTACTTGCTAAAATGCATCTGTAATCCCAAAAGCAATCCTTATAGTGCTTTTGCAGCCATTTGTGGATGAGTGTGAAGCAGTGAAAAATTTAAGCTGTGCCACATGCGCATTCCCACATGAGGGTGAACAAGGGATACTCAGCCATCGTGTTCTGGTCCTCATGCTGTAAGCAAGTATCCTTTCCACGGTACATTTAATGCTGTGTTTTTGAATTCTTGTGCTTTTTGCTGGTGATTTTTCCATGTGAAATGGCTTCCAAGCATAGTGCTAAAGTGTTGTCCAGTGCTCCTAAGCACAAGAAGGCTCTAATAAGAAGAAATCTGGCCAGATGCCATGGCTCATGCCTGTAATCCCAGCACTTTGGGAGGCCAAGGCAGATGGATCACTTGAGGTCAGGAGTTCGAGACCAGCCGGGCCAACATGGTGAAAACCATCTCTACTAAAAATATAAAAATCAGCTGGGCTTGGTGGCATGCACCTGTAATCCCAGCTACTCCAGAGGCTGAGGCATGAGAATAGCTTGAACCCGGGGGGCAGAGGTTGCAGTGAGCTGAGATCATGCCACTGCACTCCAGCCTGGGTGACAGAGTGAGACTCTATCTCAAAAAAAGAAAAAAGCAATCTGCATGTTAGATAAACTTCATTCAGACCTGTAAGTCAGGTTAGAATGAGCTGCTGGCAGTGTGTTTAGTGTTAAGGAATTGACAATATATATTAAATAAGGTATCTTTAAATAGAAATATACAAAAACCAAGATTATGTATTGATTAGTTGATGAAAATATTGTGACCAGAACTTGCAGAAACCTGATCTTGCATTTCCCCTGAGAGCAACAGTTCAGTATTTGCTAATTCAGTGTTCTCAGTGACTTTATAGAATATAACTGCCACAAATAATGAGAATCAACTCTAAACATGTTTGTTGGTCAATGCATATGCATGTTTAAACTTTTTGTAGAATTATAGTCCATCCAAGTGAAATGGAACTCCTTTTGTCTGACTTGGGAAGATACTCTATGCTCTTCAGTTTCTAATAAAACTCCAAATAAAGTCCTCTTTTGTTTTGGTTCATTTTAGCAGATGTTTACTGGTGAATGTGAGTAAGTTAGGCAAAGTTGATCTAGACACAACTTTTGCTCCCAAGGAATTCCCAATTGATTACTGAAGACAGGAGATGTGTGTAATCAACTGTATTGATATTTATTTGTATTCCTGGAACAGGTATCAACTAGAGTCAAAGAAGGTTTTGGCTGTTCCCAAACATCAAAGAACCCAGCCTGGGTACAGAAAATAACCACGTATTGTCCACAGAGTAGGTGTCTACAACATGCCAGCAAAGGATGACATTATCTTAGAGCTTTGGGTGTTTATAGATGGAAGGATCCTACAGGCCCAGTATGTGACAAGGACCTGAGCATGTTTAGATGTAGAGCCAGAACTGAAAACCAAGCCTTATGGCTGAAGCTGAATCTTTTCCTACTAAACCATACAGGTTCTATGTGCATGAACTAGTTATTGGATTCCTGGCTTAAAAGGAGCTCATGTTCCAGAAATTTCACTGAGGTCAGATGTTTAGAAGTCAGTCTGAGGTTGTTCCAGGATGAGCTCCAAGGGGTCTATTTTGCTGTATATGAATATTTTTATAGAAAGAAGCTCATAAATTTTCATGCAATTCTCAAAGGAGTTCATGACTCCGAAAAGTCTAAGAACTTCTGTGCATATTCTGAGGTTAACTGTGCACCAAAAGTACTAAACTCTATTTGGGATGGTGTCTTGACATTTTGTACCCCTATCAATCTAGCAGAAGATTTTTTTTTTAAATAAAGAAAATGCTCACTGTTGTCTAGGATGTGGTGAAACAAACTTCCTATATTGTCAGTGGCAGTACAAATTGGTATAAATTTTCTAAAAAGATTTTGTACTTTTTGCACCAGATACCAAATTTATCCTTCAAGAATGTTTCCTAAGAAAGCAATTAGAAAAAGGAAATAATGAGAAATTATGTTTAAAAATATTTATAGTGTTTTTGTTCATAATATAAAATCTAGGAATCAAAGTGTCTGAGAATAATAGTTTTAAAAGATCACTTAGGCTGGGCACGGTGGCTCACATCTGTAATCCCAGCACTTTGAAAGGCTGAGGTGGGTGGATTACCTGAGGTCAGGAGTTCGAGACCAGCCTGACAAACATGGCAAAACCCTGTCTCTACTAAGAATATAAAAATTAGCTGGGCATGGTGGCAGGTGCCTGTAGTCCCGGCTACTCAGGGAGGCTGAAGCAGGAGAACAGCTGGGAGGTGGAGGTTGCAGTAAGCCAAGATTGTGCCACTGCACTCCAGCCTGGGCGACAGAGTAAGACTTGATCTAAAAAAAAAAAAAAAAGCACTTACTATTGTGAAAAACTGTTTATGACAAGACACGATGTGAAAATAATCATGGCATGTACAGTATAATCACAATTTTTTTATGTGTGAACAGAAGAACATCTTCTAACAGAGGTTATCTTTTGGTAATGAGACTACAGATGTATTCTTTTCCTTTTTATGTTTTCTTTTTGCATTTTTCAAATTGTCTAAATGACTATATATTTTTATAATCAGAGAAAATATTGAAACCATATTTTGCCTCACTTGAACTATGAGGGAAGTTCTATCCATGTTTCTTAGCTCTACATTTAAAAATTTCTCATTACTCATTTTGGCTGAAAGTTAAAATGCGGTCTCAGTAATTTTACATTAATTCAATTATAGGCCCCTTCGCTTCTCACAGTATCATTTCATCTTAAACCTTCATACTCAGCCTCCTTTGCAACTCTGGCCTCTCTTGCTTTCCATTACTTTTTGTTCTTTCTCTGATAAAATAAATAAATAAATAAATTCTGTCTGCTTTTCTTTGACAGTATTTGCCCTTTTTCTCCTCTTCTGGGAATATAATTTTTACTATTCAGTTTTTTAAACATTTACCACTTTTCCCTTTGTTCCTTTATCCTGGTTTTAAATTTTGTAAGGTAGAGGGAGCAGTCATGGAATAGTTTCTTCCAAACCTCAGAGCCTCAGTAGTACTTTTGCATTAATTAAAAATTTTTGTTCTTTTTGTGATTTCCCAAAGAGAAAATTTATTTTTTTCCCATTATATCAGGAACACATGTGCATATGTGCATACACAGATACTAATGAGAATGAATGTATTCACATGTGTACACATGTGCATTCATGTTTGCATGTTTGTGCATACATGTGCAAGTTGGTGTGTACACATGCAAGTGAACACATGTTCCAGTTCTTCCAGAACAGGAACTGTGTCATTTCCTATATACCCTACATAAGCGGACACTCCAATGCTGCTGACTGCCTGTTTGCCTGTCTCTGCATAGCTATCTTTCAGAGCTTGCCATCTGGATCTCAGACAGTATGAAGAGGAGAGCAATGTTCTAATCCACCCTGGTTCCAACAGGCTGGCATCTGTACTTTGAAAGCTCTGATGAAGAAGATGCAAATTGTGTTGGCTGTGTGGGCTCTTCAGCTGCTTCCTGACAGGGCTAGAGACAGGCAGCATAACTTTTAATCTCTCCAAAAGCCTGCCAGTTGGCAAAGAGATACATGTATTAGATAAGATGGTGGATCTTGATTTATATATGTGTGAATGCAGACTGAATTAAAATGGCATCACAAGGAAGGCGCTAAGGACCAAATTAGGAGATCCTCTAACTGAGTCAGAAAGCAAGTCCAGGATTTATAGGTTGAACATTTCTTATGTGTACATTAGAACGTAAAGCAGGTATTTGTAATTGAAGTACTATGCTTATTTTATTTCCATAAACCTAATGTCTGGCTTTGAAGTAGCCCCAGAGTATATCCATCAGCACTGAGTCTTGTAAATTTGCCTGCTAAATCAAACCTATGATAAAAAGAACCAGGCAAATAACACTGGCTTGCAGTGTGCAAGTACCCATGGCTATCTTATAGCGTGCTCAGCTCAGTGTCTCCCAGTGGAGAAAAATGTATGTTGATATGCTTTCTGGGTCTGAGAGCTCTTTATTCTTCATCCAGAAGACAGAGGTGGGTAGAGAAAAGGATAATCAGTGAGACAAAGGCTTTATCCCAATGCTATTTGTTTAAAACTCAAAGTCATATGGTGAAAATACGACTTTATTAAATTTGTCTGATTGGAAACAAGCAAGCAAATTGTACAAGATTCCCAAATGTGCCAAAATGGCAGGGAGAGAGTCCTGACGAGCGTGGAGAATAACGAGTAATACTATGTCCTAACAGTGGCCCTTGCCTTCATTGACCTTTGGAAATGTTGTGAAAAACTTGACCTTTTCTACTCTTTCTATGCAGTCTCTCTACTCTTTCTATGCAGCACTTCCTCTCTTTTTCTCCCTCTAGGGAGTTATCCAAAGCCCCCTTCGCAAGAAATGCTAGCTTTCAGGAATAATTGATCAAGGATACCTTTGTACAAATGTAAGATTTATGTCAATTCTGTTTAGATATTTTATTTTGACACTGTATCCTTTATTTTGGAACACAATGAATATCACCTACATGCAGACAGACGAGGAATTTTATGCTTTTATTGGGGGAGGATAAGTTTATGGGAGCTCTCCCATTTGCAACCTGGCTTTAAACCCCATGTGGCATGAAGAAATCAATTAAACAGAAACTCTTCTGGAATTGGGAAACTGGCTTCTCATTTAAAAGAATATACACCCTTTTTTCTAACCATAATAAATTTTAATTTTCAAGTAAAGGCCACACTACATCAATTTAAATGTCAAATAAATTTTAAAAAGAAGATGCAGACTGTTGGAAAAGATGGTGGAAATGATTACAACTTAAGCTTGGTGCTTACTGAAGTCAATCAACTTCAGCCTGGCTCTTTCTGAAGTTCAGACTGTGCTTAAATGCTTTTGCTTTGGTTTCCCCCTTTCAGTGTAGCGGAGGCTGTTTTGTTACCTGATCTTTTTTTGTAGAGAGAACGAGACTGCCTGAGGGACAATACAGTGCACTGGAGAGGGATGAAATAAAGTCTCAAGAGCTGCTGTACTATACTACCTACCTCAAACAGCAGATGTTACAGAATTGCTTTTCTAAAAATGTTGCCTTTCACACGTCATGCTAAAAATATATACCTAAAAAGACCTAAAAAAAAAAAAAAAGCTTGAAACAACTAGAGAAGCAGGCTGCTGTACTTATACAAAAGCTATATGCAAGATCATGGAAGCAAAAAAAAAAAGTGTAAAGACATATTAGAGCTTTTTTAAGTTCCAAGGGAGCTTTAGATAATACATTCAAAACATAAATGGGAGAGTCATCAGAGAATGGAATAGTCCCCGGGAGACTGCAGAAGGCTTTGAAATGGATTTAATAACATTGATGGGTCAGATAGGATGCCCTTATTACCTTTGACTTATCATCTTTCCTTTTAAATTCACTTTCAGAACAAAGTTACATGATCAACTCTACCTGGCTGACTCAGATTTGGTTCTTGGTTTGAACTCTAGTTATATGCACATCTTACAGCTGTCCCCTTCAGTTGCTTATCATGTGACTTATCATTCTGACTGGGTTTGAAGCTTACTAAGGTCAAGAAACACATCTTTCATATCTTTGGAATTTCCTCTGTAATTTTGGTACCCTGATTGTGTTTGCAGATGGTGTTTAACACATGTTGCCTGGCTCACTGGATACTTCCAGATTAAAAAAAAAAGTTAACAGAATGATCTTCAATTCTGCTTCTATTATTAATATTTATGTGCTGTATTCTGATAAACCTGTAGAAGACCAGATAAGATAAAAGTAGGAGGAACAAGTTGTAGATACAATAGTGAGCATGTAAAAGGCATTTAATAATGTCTTGCCATGAATAATAAACATACAAGTAATAATGATACAACAACCTTGCATTTCCATAGATTCTTGATTCTTCTAAAAACACTTTCATGTAATAAAGGACAAAGGGATAAAGGAAGGAGTAAATATAAATACAGGGAATATGAAAGGAATGTAGACATAAAAAAGCAAGGGGACCAAAGCAAGACAAAGCAAGTAATAGCCAAGAACAGGGAAATCAAGGAAGAACTTTCTAATAGCTTGGAACACTTGTTGGCTAAACAGCACACAGGACAGAGTATCAAGTAAATACTGATAATGTGTTCTTGTAGCAGGTAGAATACCCTGTCTATGTTTTGTCTTGTTTCTGCTAAGTAAGTGGGGAAAGGAGCATCGTGGATTCCCTCACTTTGTTTCTCTTACATTTTTATTCACTAGGGTTAATATTGATACTAGTATGGCTATCTTGACTCCAGATATTCTATCCACATCATCGAAAAGATATGGATGTGTGAGTGATGCTCAACTTCAGTAGCTTAGTTCAGTGATTTCACAAAAGCTCAGTTAGGCTTGCTGCAGAGAGCACCAGTAAATTTTACCCTTGTTGTAAGGTTCTAAAAATTTCCTAACCTTAGGAGACAGGTATAAAATTATGGTCTATAATGCCAAATATAGTAACATGATAAAAAAAATTCCAAGACAATAAGACATATCAACTATGTTATAGAACTGATATTAAATCGAGAACTGAAAAAAATACAGACAAAAAAGTTCTGCCTGTCATGTGCTAGAGGCTACAAAAGATCCCCAAAACACTTTTATTACCACTTAGGAGGGATGAGCTCCCTCCAAAACCGTGGGTCAACTATTTTAGAGATTTAGAGATTGACAGTGCTGTTTGGCAATAATTCTACCTTTGCAATTTGAGTTTTGGAAAAGCACAGAGCATTCTCTTCTTTGGCAGACTGAAGACCTGTGACTCTGGTATTGTAGTGGCTGTAGTGACTGGTTGAGTCATTTAATCTATTTCAGCCTCAGTTGCCTCAACTGTTAGAGGAATTAATTATATCAGTCCTGCCTTATAATCATGGCAATAATTTCCATTTCCAAATGCCTACCGTAGGTCAGGTTCTTGCTGTGTCTTTGGCACATGTTATCTTTAAGTCTCTCATCAACTCTGCAAGGAAGGAACAATTGTCATCACAGTTTACAGTTGAGAAAGCTGAGGCTCGGATTATTTCAGTAAGCTGCCTGAGGTCATGCAGGTAAGTGGCAAAGCCAGGATATAAACTTCATATATGTGTTCACAAAGTTCCCGCTTAGACCTCCATGGAATTTTGAGAGTTATTCAAAACGACATGAGTGAAAGTGTTTTGAAAATAGCAAAGTTCCTTCTAAATGCATGTTATTATTATCATCCTGATGAATGTAAATTACTTAACATATATTTATTGAGTTCCTTATAGATATTTAGCCCTGAGTCAGATTTCATTTTGGACAATATATGGAATTAGTTATTTTCTCTAATGTAGTATTGCATAAGATGTATTGTAAATAAATCTTAAATATTTTCAAGTAGAAATTTCTTCCATTCTTGGGATGAAGAAATTCAGGTTGTTCCTTCTTCTCCTTCTTCTTTCTTCTTCTTCTTCTTTTTTTTTTTTGAGATAGGGTCTCTGTCACCAAGGTTAGGATGCAGTGGCACAATCATGGCTTACCGCAGCCTCGACCTCCTGGGCTCAAGTGATCCTCCCTCCTCAGCCTCTCCAGTAGCTGGGACCACAGGTATGGCCACCACACCCAGCTAATTTTTTTGATTTTTGTAGTGATGGGGTCTCACTGTGTTGCCTAGGCTGATCTTGAACTCCTGGGCTCAAGTTATCCTCCTGTTTCAGCCTCCCGAAGTGCTGGGATTAGAGCATGAGCTACCATGCCCAGCCTGGGTTTTAGTTTCTTTTTGATCATTTTTGGAGAAAAAAAGAAAAGAAGCAAATTTGCTAATTAAAATTGAGTGAATGTATAAGAAACAAAAGCAATTAAATGTGGTCCAGCCTTGAGAATCAGCAAATAAAAACCCCTGAAACCATGAGAGCTAACAGGAAAACTGAAGGAGAGGAGAGAAATATACTATAAGGATTTGCAAACGTCTGCTGCAAATTCATGTATTCACAAATGCTCTGGGCCAGCAGCGTAACTCTCCCTGTCTGGCTCTTTGTTGTTTATTTTTGGAGTCTTTAATGACCAATAGGGTTGCTGAGATTTACTTGAAGTGTTTATTCTTGATTCTGAGGTATAAGACTTTCTGTGTGAAGATGGCTGGGAATCCACACAACTCTCCTAAAATAAGCACCAACTTTTGGAAAGAATTTTCTCTTGTGGAAAACATCCATTTCCAAAGAGAGGCATCAGCATGAGACTGCTTTTTCTTTTTTAGCCACCCCCCGCCCCACCGCCTCCAAGGAGAAAGATGAGGGGAGTCAGTCTGTCAAGCAGCCAGGAATCAACTTTCATGACAGATTAACATTCAAGATAGACTTTTCTCTTGGTCTTTTGGAAGAACTGCTGAAGTCTCAATGAAAGTTCATGAAATTCTGTAGAGGAATCAACTGAGTCTAGAGAAATAAGCTGTTCCTTATTGTTTCCTCTGTTTCCTTATATAGAAAGAGTGGGTAAAAAGAAGCCCCTTAGAAAGTCATTGTGAGATTAAATGGCATCATGCATGCACATTTCCTGGCACAAACTAATCACCACTGTTGTGTTCTAAGCCAGTTTCCTAAATACGCTTAACCAGTTGCTTTTTATGTCTCAGTGTGAGCTATTTATTCTGTTTGGCTCATGTGGATATCTGAAGAGTTCACAAAATGCTTTGAATTGAGAAAAGATGGAGGAAGGCGCTTTTCTAGACTTCATCAAGGATCTGCGTTGGGTGAAACAGAACCTTTGTTTGGGTTTGGTAAGAGCTCTACAATGCAGGGTTTTATAGAGAGGGAGCTAATGCCAATGGGCAGCTGGTCACCTAGGTAGAATGTGTGTGGGTACTCATCCCTGCATTTTTCCGCAGGTGAAATGGGATAGGGTAGCCCTTGTACAGTTCTACTGTCAGAGATTTTGGTCACATTTTAGTCTTTGCTGGGCTGAGGCAAGCCCTTATTGGAGGATAGAACCACTACATGGCCAGGCTTGGTTTTCTTTAGCTCAGAGCATGGAATTGGCTAAATTTGAACAGAAAAGATTGAAAAAAAAAGCTGATTATGCAAGTGATATTGTAAAGAAAAAGCTAGATACCGTAAGAGCTGGATACCAGCCCAGTGTTGTTGTTTGGATTTGATCATATTCTTTCTAGAGCACGGGAATAAGAAGGCAGGCTAACTTTGTCCCTAAGCCCTCGCCCACAGCCAATCAGATCCCTGTCCAACCTTAGCAGCTAAGATGCTGGCCATCCATGTGGCCCAGGCCCCATTTGCACAAGTTCCGGGCCTGGGGTGAGAATATTCTTGTTATAATGCCTTTTTAACACAATTCTGGCATTTTGGGAGAGATAGTCAATGTTTTAAGCTCTGGGGACTCAACTTGGGCTCTGCTTCACCTTTGGCCAGGGTCCTCTAGTGAAATAAGCTCTGCTCAGGGAGACAGTGGACTGCTGTTTGCTGGTTGATTGTAGACAAGTTACTTTGTATCTGTGGGCCTCATTTTCCTCTAAGCAAAGACATCTCTAAGCTGAGTCTCAGCCCAAACAATCTTTGTGCTCTACCTCTGTCTGGGGCATGGAAGTGTGTGTGTGTGTGTGTGTGTGCGCGTGCACGTGTGTGTGTGTGTGTGTGTGTGTATGTGTATATGTGTGTTATTTCTCCTTTCTAGCCACTGATTCTGGGGATGTTCCTCCAAACTATTCTTGCCTTCTCTCTGTTATCCAAACTTTTTGTGCAGAAGAACAAGACTTAAGTTTGAATGGATCATTGTTTCTTTAAGATAAACAACTGCTGATAGTCAGAGGATGACCTATTTCTGAAGCAGACAACTGAGGAGAAGTTTATGGCTTTCTATTCTTTATACTTAACCTGTGTTCCTTCTTGGAACATATTTTATGGAACTTGACTAATTGCCCTGGCAATATGTTGCCAAAGTTTTCTTGGCAATAGATCAAAGTCGCTGCTATACCAGCACATCAGCTTTGCAGAGCCCGGACAATGAGAAAACGGCATGGGGTGGGAGAAAGCACTTGCAATTAATTTTGGAGTCAGACTTTAATAGAAAAGTAGAAAGAGGATAGGGCTAATTGATTTCTGAAAGAATTACAAGTGGCCAGCGTGCCCCGTGCCTCAAGCCTGTAATCTCAATACTTTGGGGAGGCCAAGGTGGGAGGATCACATGAGACCAGGGGTTTGACATCAGCCTGGGCAACATAGTGAGACCCTGTCTGTACAAAAAATAAAAAAAAATTAACCAGGCATGGTGACATGTACCTGTGGTCCCAGCTTCTCAGGAGATTGAGGTGGGAGGATCACTTGAGACTGAGAGGTCGAGGCTGCAGTAAGCTGTGTTCATGCCACTGTACTCCAGCCTGGGCAACAGAGCAAGATCCTGTCAAAAGCAAGAAAGCAAGGAAGGATGGAAGGAAGGAAGGAAGGAAGGTAGGAAGGAAGGAAAGGATTGCAAGCGGCCAATACGTAAGAAAAGATCCCTAACGCCTAACCCCTCTAATTAGCATCGTTATTCTAAACATAACAGTGCTGTCATTTCCTCACGTCATTTTGGCAGATATGTGAACGGTTGGTTAAACCTGGTGTGCCTGTGAGTTTGAGGAAATGGGTGTGCTGATACAACTACCTGATACAACCTTTTGGAGGGTTGGTGGCTGACACATACTGAAATGTAAAATGTGTAATCATTTTGCCCAGAAATTCTCAGTATAGGACTTAGCCTAAGGAGACAACAATACAAATGTAAAAATACGTTTATGTAGTATGTTTGCAAAAGCATATTCATGGAGAAAATGAGAAATAACTTCAGTGTTTCTCAGTAGAGAACTGGCAGTAAATTATGATAAATACCTTCTGTGAAATCCTGCATAGTCAATAGAAATTATGGTGTAGAGCTTCGTATATGAATGTGAAAAATTATTTAATGGTACAAAAACAGGTTATGAAACACAACGATCACATTTCTATACAGTTATATTATTAGAAATATGGGAGGCTGTTCATTTAAATCTTAACAGTTAGAATTTCAGGCTACCTTTACTCCCTTTGCTGTTTAACTCTTTCCACTCCCACCTATCAACTCTATGTCCTTAGAGAAACTTATTTAACCTTTCTCTCTCTTGGCAAAAATGGAGATAATAGCAAAGTCTTAGAGGTTATTGTGAGAATCAAGCAATAAAATACATGTCAAGCACCTGGTTAAAAAGAAGTATTTTTATTTATTTTTTTTGGTCCTACACAGTTTCCTTTTTTTCTTTCATTAGCTGTGTCCCTATGCCCAGGATTCAAAGAGAGAAAGCTAAGTGGGCTTTTGAATAATTTCCACTTATTTTAATGCAGAGAGAGCTCTAGTTCCAAATATGTGGAACAGTATTTTCCTAAGGCTGCAGTGTGTCAGAAAAAGGCCATACTGAGTCATTGTTTTCTGAAGCCAAGAGAGGAGATTGAGTGACGGATGCTGATGGGCAGCCTAAAATAATATTTCGTTCTTGTCATCCTTAGGCAGTTTAAGACCAAGTGATTTTGGATAGATCTACAGTTTTCCTCTCGGTTTGGGAGAACAAAGCTTTTGTTATTTACGTTCTTAAACAACAGCGCTTTGTCCTATACTCAGGAGCATGCAAAGCAAACAGAAGATTTCCTGAAGGGCCATCCCATTTATGGTGAGGAGTGAGCCCAAGTGGTAAGTAGGCATACTCAGCTCCAACCATTTGCAGACGGCTCACATTAACAGCAAAAGGAAATAGACAAGACTCACAGGAGCACAACAGCCAGTCAGATTTGGGATTCAGTTCTCCGATATTGTGCCAAAGTTGGTGGACTCAGCCATTCTGAAACTCCCTGTTCACTTGGGGCCTGCTTTGCTCTACCAAACAAATAGCCCTGTTTTGCTTTCCATGTCTGAGGCAGAAAAATGAAGATGGCAATATTCTGAGTTGTTTTTACGTTGGGAATTTCTGGTCCATAGATAATTATTTCAGATATCCCTGTGTAATCTTTTCAGAGCTGTCGAAACTGTGGAATAGGGCATAATTAGGGCTCAAGAGATTTCATTAATGGTTAAATGATTATTAGAAGGACAGGTACTGTATTCCTCTTCTTATTTTTCTTCCTGCACTAAAAGAACTCCTGGCTTGCTACCATACTGCCGCACCCATGTACAATTTTCACTTAGCAAAAGGTCAAGTCTAAATAGAGTCTATGAAGTTGGGATTGATTCTCATTGGTAATAATGCTAGCTAGTAAGCACTGACAACTTGTACCAAGCTTTCTGTTAAGTAGTCTGCATGTACTATCTCAAAGATTCTCAAGGTGTGGTCCATAGATCACTGGCTTTAAACATTGATGGGTGGTGGTGGGCGTGGGCAGTGAAAAGGCAGATTCCCAGATTCTACTCTAGAGCTATGGGACCAGCATTCTGTAGTGGGAGCCAGGGATCTACCATTTTAGCAGGTGCCTTGGGTCATCCTTATGCACATGATGTTCAAGAGCCACTGTGTGATTTCCTAGTACAAGTGTGACTCAGTGTAATCTGCTTTCTTTCCACTCCTCTGATTTCTGTGTGCAAATTCTCATGACAAAAGTTAGACAAAGTATTGTGGACTGTAAGATATAGAGCAACTCATGTCTCTTTTAGTTGCTAGTGATTACAAATTGCTTTTGAGGCACTACGTGAGATATTTATCTCTATTTGGGAGGGTTAAGTAAGTGAGAACTCTTTCCTTGCTTAGTGGTGGCCTGTGCTCTGGAGGTAGAGAGGAAGACTAAGGGGTCATGGAGGCGGGACTTACAGGTGTTGTACAGGTTGTATAATCATGATGGTGACCTTGCATGGAGAAGGGAACGCTTGGCCTTTTCCTTGGCCCATGGCTGTGCAAATAGGGCCGGCCCACTTCTGAGAGGGGAAGGTAGCTGATATGCGGGTGTGATTCCCTAGGGCCCAGAAAGGCCTGCCTACATTCTGTCTTTGTTGTCATGCTTCATGAGGCCTGAAATGTTCATTGGTGGTTATTTCTCTGGTTCTCAGTTTAGTTCTAGAAAACCCCTATTGAAATGAAATGCCACTTGGAAGATAGCAGGAACATTTACTCATATTTTCACAGACTGGTTTAATCTGCTGCTCTGGGGATGGCACACAAAAAGATTTACTTGATGGGAGGAAGGATAGGCCCCTTTATGGGCCACAAAGAAGAAACTGGGGACCCCATGGAGACTATTTTTGGGGGAGGCGTAAGAAAGGCTCTAAAGACAAACTGCACCTGTCTCACAATTCTGAGGGCTGTCTTCCAGAATACACTGTTTCCTGAAATTCTCCAGCCTCTTCCATCATTTTCCTCTTAGTGAATGTCCAGTACTGAGGAGCTGTCCCCACGGTCACAGGACTGCACTGCAGCAGTGCTGCCGGTGGTGAGATTCAGTGGCACAAGAGGCTCTGGGAGGGAATCTTTATGTCGGATTCTGTAGCTGCACCAGCAGAGGGGGAAGAGGCAGATAATTATCCATCTCTGAGTCTGAGATACCCCTTACCCCCAATGCATTCTTCTGCCAGGAGCAGGATAATTACAATAAGTGAGATTTAGCCTAGCTCATTCAACTCCTTGCCAGACTCCATGCAAAGCTTTCAAATATACAATCATTTCTAGGGACTACATTGGGCTCCTCTCCATTTCTTTATCAACATGTTGAGAAGGACCAGAGATGATTCCTAACGGTAGCCAAGAGTTTGCCTGTGGGTCCAATAAGCCTCAACATTTGACTTGACTGGAATTTTGATCTTGCAGAAAGTACCCTATGTTTCAATTTTACAGCATTTTTTTTGTTAAACTGAAAATATCCCTCAAATTTTCCAATGTTTATTTGTCCTCTAGTGCTAATATATGTGGTAAGTGGTACTGATTCATTAATTTGCTCAGCAGGGAGTAAACATCTTCCCTGGAGAGGAGGTGGCTGGGAAGGGGTTTCCAGTGAAGGAACTCATTTTTCTTGGTCTTCCTGGTGGGTTCTGGGGAAGGGTGTGCAGTTAGAGGGGCTGCATTTGCAGAAAAATGGCTGTGTGTGAGCTGGGGCTCTCAGGAACAGGAAGCAGGTAGGTGCAGTGGGTGGGTGTTCGTGTGACAATGGGAGGAGATAAGGACGAAGACCACCCATAAGTAGTGAATGAATGAATGAATGAATGAATGATTGTGTATAGAAGTCCATACTCCTTCTCTAGGGTGGCTGTTCCTTCACCAGGCAGACTCTGTTCTTTCTTCTGCTGCTTCTTAGTGAGCATAAGACTCAGTTAATATTCTCTTGCTCTGAGAAATTTCTCAGCAATGGGAGGAGAAAATATAATTAGCTTCAACATTAGCTCATATTTAAGCTGAGAATTCAGCATGAATTCCAGACATGGTTCATGTATTTTGGATAATCAGCATAGCTGTGCATGATAGGTAACCCTCTTTTTTCTCCTCCTTCAAATCTCTTTTGGTTAGGTTACCATGACTGAAGATTAATGACTTCCATTATTTTTTTCCCCTCATGCAGGAATCTCTAAGCTAGTCTAAACTTTGTACCAACTATCATATGAATCATGTCTACTACAGTTACCCCTTCTGTGTCACACTCTGGGTTAGTGTCCTTGCATGACACAGCAAAAAGCAGAGCAGGGTTAAAAGTGTCAAATGAGACCAGGCCAAAAACTGATAATTAACAGTGACCCACATACCTCACTGTGCTGTTACCTTATAGGCCTTAAGGCAAAATCTTACTTACAAATATTAGCTGAAATGCAATATGTAATGTTAGTAGACACATTTCACCACATCTGGCAGTACATTAATTCACCTTCAGTTTTGATATTGTGTATGTTTATTGCAGCAAGCTTAATCCTAACAAAAATGACAATTTTATTTTAATTTATTTACTTTTGTTTTTAAAATGTTTTCTTTGAGACAGGATCTCACTCCATCACCGAGGCTGGAGTGCAATGACACAACCATAGCTCACTGCAGCCTCCAACTCCTGGACTCAAATGATCCTCCCACCTCAGCCTCCCAAGTAGCTGGGACTACAGGTGTGCGCTACCATGCCCAACTATTTATTTATTTATTTATTTATTTATACTTTTTTCAGAGATGGGGTCTTGCTATGTTGCCCAGGCTGGTCTCAAACTCCTGGACTCAAGTGATCCTCCCACCTTGGCCTTCTAAAAAGCTAGGATTACAGGGCTAGCCACCATGCCTAGCTGACAGTTTTCTTTTAATGAGCAGTCACTATCTAATAGACTTAGTTCTAAGCATGTGTTTGCCCATTTAATCTTCACACCAGCCTAAGCGGTAGTTACTGTATATGGCACCCTTTTATATAGGAGGAAACAGAGGCATAATGCTGTTAAGTAGCTTGCTCAAGGTCCAACAATTAAGAGTCAGAGCTGGGATTTGAACCCACGTAGCCTGACTCCAGAGTTTCTACCAACCACCATGTTATACTGCTTTACATGTTGTTTGAAGCAAAGAAGTGGTTATAGCATCAAATATTAAGAATGCACTCCACACATTTTTCCTATTAAATGTAATTACCAGTTTTGTATATGTCATTGCCCTAATGCTTTTGAGAAACTTAGACAAAGAGCAAGACCACAAATAAATGGATCCTTCTGTTCAGGTCTCATTACCTAGAAGAGTTTTGACTACAATGTATGAGTACCAAAGGTTGATGGTTTATGTTAATTTTAAGTGTAATATATTTTAGCATTTTCTCGCATGCATTATTAGTATGATTTCATATTTATGACCTTAGGAGAGACTGATTTAAACAATAACAACCACAACAAAATACAACAAAAAATTCCCCGCCTGTGCCAAGAGCAAATTTTAATTTGAGGTCCATTTGTCCAGATAAAATATTTTGTTATCTGAACCAAGAACATGAGCTTTATCCTAATAGTGACCACAAACTCCCATCTCTAGTATCATGATTTTTAATTTGAATTAAAACTTTGTTTTTTGCTTTGTTAAGGTGAGGCAGGCCTTCTTGCTGATATTTTAAAAAGCAACTGTTTTTATTTTAATTTACTCTATAAGACACTGGCTCCAACTGTCAGCATTGAAACTGTCAGCAGTTCCCTACCAGGAAACTCATTCCAAGGTCTAGGGTTTCCTTAGGTAGAGGCTGGCACTATGAAAATAATGGGGCTATTTATCCATGTCACCTGGAGTGGAGGTAATACCCTGCCAGTCGTAGTTGCTTTGACATGTTAACATGATGGGTCTGAATGTTTTCTGTAGTTTACTCATGAGTGACTTTTTTTAGCTTACGCAAATAGCAAGACCAGACAAATTAGCTTATGGACCTAGAAATCATTCTTGGCCCAGATTTTGAAACATTTTTCAGTTTACCATAGTTGCTCTAATACTTGAGAGTTGCTGACAGTGCTTGCTTGAGAAAAAGGTTTACTTTCTTGAGCAATTTTTCTTTTATTGGCATCATCTTAATTCTTGTTTGTGGGGTTGAGATGAAGGAAATATGAGCAAAGACTGCACTCAGCTATTTGGGTGGCCCTTGTATACCATGAACTTCTTAGACACTACCTGATGTGATCACCAGAAAACATTAATTGATCGTGATAACAGGAGATAGTCTTTCCAGCCAGAACCTGCTGATACAAGTCTTGATGAATTGAGAATGATGCCTGCAGGAAGCAGACTCTGATATGGTACATTAATAATTTTAGGCAAAAGAAGACAATGGTACTAATATGTGTATTTTTTAGTTTCCTCTTCCATTGCTTTGTTTTGCACAGGGTAAAGTAAATAAATGTACACAGCATATTATGGTGGCTCAGGGTGGATAATAATGAGACATGATTTCCTTTGTTTCAGGGTGAGGTTGCCCCTGCTTTGCGACAGCTCCAAGTATTATTGTATTTCAATCCCCAGAAAAATGTCAAGTCCCAATAACATGTTTCAGGTTATCATGATTATTATGATTATAGGAGGGGAAGGAAGTGCTGGTCTCTTGGAAAGTTCTCATCATGAACGTGTTTTGAACATTACTTACTAACAGATGAACAGCTTGAAGTTGAGTCAAACAAAACTTGCAGTGTTTGTAAGGATCAGGGAGCCAGGGGACAGTCTGTAACTCAGTTGTATGTTGACACACAGAATGTACAAAAGCTGTGAAAGCTTAAACTCAAATGACTTTGTGAATGGTTGTTGGTGATTGTCTTGGGCAGTAAGATAGTTTTCTTCAAAGTTGCAGGAGGTGAAGTCTTCCTATGGGAAATTTCTGGACAAGAATACAAATGAAATGACTTAAATGCCTCAGTTTGGAGTATTCTTGGCCTTGTCTGTCAACAAATGGAGATTTGAACATGGGAATTCAAGGAGATTTTAATGGAATTTTATTAAGGAGATGAGAAGCAGGGAGTCTGTGTTGAAAATTCAATAAAAGGCTTGTTTTCCATCTCAGTCTGGATAATAATCTATGCTATCTTTGACTAAAGGGAATAACAATTCTAACAACCTGGCTTCCTTAGAAGTTTCCATTCTCACATAGTCACCGAAGGCAGCAACACTGTCAAATAAACAAAGGTTTAATTAAATAAAAACTATTTAAACGGAGCAGAAATATTCTTCCCTGGCTAGCTACAGATTGGACAATTCAAAGAACACACCCTGGGGGGAAATTGTCAATGGATTACTTTTTCTGTTTTCTGTCTACTGCCATGTTTTTCTTTCTGGTGTCAAATCTCAAGTTGAATTCAGTCAATTATCTACAGCCAACAAAAAGTGCATAAATGTCTCTTTTGTTATTGTTTATATTTCACCACTAAGCAAAGCAAGTTTTTCTTCCCAGCTTCTTCCCTTAGGAGCTTATAAGTTCAACAACACAAATAAAATATTATGTACATTCTATTGTCACTATGAAAGCATATGGATTGATTTAGTTATGTACAAGTTTATTGCCAAGGTTTTTTTGTTGCTAATGTTACACTTGCTACAAAATTTATTAAAGAAACACAATTTGCTGAGGATTTGGGAGGATCTGTCATTGGGTTAAGTACATTAAGTGTCTAAGGGGTGGTGTCTGGGTTATGTGTATGTCAGTTTCATATATTTTTTTCTTTCTTATTTTAGTTGCCTCTTTAATAATTTTGACTTTAAAATGTTTTCCACAGATCCTTTAATAACTGCAAATGTAGAAGTATGGTGTAACAAGTAGCTGGTATAATGAACACTGAAATGTAATGGGAAATAAGGCTAATATTGAAAATAAAATAAAAAAATCCTGGGGCAGGAGAGCAGTATTGATTCTCTCTTAGGATTCTTAAGATTCTCTGTCCCGACCCTCCTACCAGGGAACATTCTTATATGGTCTAAGTGTCAAAGGCCAGAGGAGCTGGGCAGTAACTTATCTTCCCAATTTTCTCTCTGAGCATAGATATTTTCTTTAAGAAACAAAAAACTTTTAATTGTGCTCTTGAAACTCATCCCTCTCTTCCCTGTCTCAGCCCTGTTGCCTCTTGTTTCTGTGGGTGGGTGAAAAGCTTACCCATCTGAAAAGGTAGCTCTGAAACGGTTCTGGAACATCCTCTATTTTCCTCCACAAATGATCGTTTTCAAGTTTATTTCAGATACATTAATTCTCCCCCTCCTCAGACTTAATAACAAATGATCCTCCACACAATTGGAATAGAAAAAGGTAAAATAAAATAGAAGCATATCTAGTTGCCTCAGCGACTTCATGCTTATCATTTTCAGTCAGCATTATTCTACTAAAAATAAAAAGAAAGATGAGAATTACCTCAGGCGTTCTCTGCCGTGCCTGCCCTTTGGTTTCTGGGATGCCTCAGGTCCTGTAGCGCCGGCACAGCTGGGATTGCCAAGCCGGGAAGAGACCTTGCTCAGGTGTAGCTGCGTTTTCCCCAGATCACCTTCCTCTTCCCCTCTGACAAGGAATCTGTGATTTTTCTCTGGCCTTTAGAGGCAAAGTGATTCCAGATAAGTAGATTACTGTGTAGAATATCTCATCTGTGTTGTTCCAGTGCAGCCCTTTCAGCTTTCCAGAGCCAGTTAGACTTGTTATGAGGAGCTAAGTGATTGGCTGGCTCTGGAGCTCAGTTTCATAGATTATAGCCCAGCGTACGAGAGGCACGAGTCCTCTAGTTGCCGTATCCAGAGGCCTGCCAGTTCCTGCCTTAATGCATATGTAGTCGTAATTGAGTTCTGACACGGCCTTGGATGTTTCTGTCCTAAATAGCTGACATTGCATCTTCAAGACTGTGTGAGTAATCCTGACTTTTTTTTCTAAGCTCAGTAAGTTAATTCCATGCCCTGGGAGGGAGTGATTGTTAGTAGAAAATACTGAACTAGCAGATGATTCGTTTTTAAGGTGCTGTACTATGTGTATCAAGTTCAAGGCGAGGAATCTGAAAGCTTCTAAGACCTGGCAGGGTTATTCCAGCTTTGTGCCATGAATCACAGTCAAGCTGCATTTTGAAGGAGGCTGTTTGATGCGTTTGCTAACTGTTTGTATTATGGGGTCAGTAAAGTGACAAAGGTCCAACAGGAGCAGGTTAAAGCAGGATGCTGGGATCAAAGCAGTGGCTTAGAGAGCTCTTGAGTCAGGCAAGTTTTAAGGTTTCCCCTCCCCTACTATCTCAGTCCAAAACTGAGAGCGAGCAGCAAATATCATAACAAATGCTTTAGGAACATGGGTACACAGCAGATAGAGCACAGAAAAAGGAGAAATGTAAAATGATGGCAGCAATACTTTTCTTCACTGTAATCTGAAGCCAACTGAAGACATACACTATGAATAACTAGAACATATTTGTATGAACAAAAATGCTCTTCAGTGGGTCTGTTTATGTGATAGAGGACTGAATGAAAAACCATGAGCTTGTTTTAAAAAGCCTTATAAAAAGTACATTAAACACATGCAGACACAACCATAACAGAAGAAAGTATGTGGATTGGAATTTGTGATTGGAACAGATCAAATTAAACTAGAGAAGCCGTTGTTAGGTTTGTGTGATTGCTGGGGGTAACTTCTGTTGCTGACAGGTTTAGGATAAAGCTGGAGCAGATTGAAGTGAAAAACTAGAAAACACCAGCATTTCATTACCTTCTATAGCATATGCTGCAGGATAGAATTAACACTGAGTATAGACTGGTAAATGTGAGCAGTTTACTTTTTCCTTTTATATCATTATTGATTTCTCCTAGCCTATCATAAAAAATAATAGGACTTCTGCCTATGAAATTAGTGCTTAGAAATGTTTTTCTTCCTCCCAAGTAATTTTTATACTTTTTCTCAATACAGTACAAGCTAGGTCATTAAAAGAAAAAAAACATTTGGGTTGTTTTTCAAGTTGCTTTTTGTCTAATTCTTCCTCTTTACACGTATAGATACAAGTGTATTTATTTGTGCTATGTATAACTCTCAAACAAAAATCATTAGAACAGTTTTAAAAATCACAGATTCATGTGGCAAATAGAAACTTCTAATGGCTACAGTTGGTAATTACTTGCCAATTCCTATAAAAAAAACAGTAGTTTATTTTTGGTTGCACCTATTTAAACAACTCGCATGATTTAGCCAGTAGGAGAAAAATATTAGTTGTGGTTTTGCATAATTGCATGTTAAGATCACCTGGAAATGCAAAGTTTTGTTGTTAAAAATGTTTTTGCTGGCTGGGCATGGTGGCTCATGCCTGTAATCCCAGGACTTTGGGAAGTTGAGGCAGGTGGATCACCTGAGGTCAGGAGCTTAAGACCAGCCTGACCAACATGGACAAAGTCCGTCTCTACTAAAAATACAAAAGTAGCCGGGCGTGGTGGTGCATGCCTGTAATCCCAGCTACTTGGGAGGCTGAGGCAGGACAGTCGCTTGCACCTGGCAGGCGGAGGTTGCGGTGAGCCGAGATCACACCATCACACTCCAGCCTGGGCAACAAAAATGAAACTTGGTCTAAAAAAAAATTTTTTTTTTTGCTTTCTGAAATATTACTCCCTTTTAGATCATACCAATGAATGAAGTTTATAAAAAGAAAGAAAAGTAGCCAACATAGACTCCTTTTCTGTATCAACCAAATATATGCAAAATAGATTTTTTAAAATGTAATTTCAATACATTCTTTTAGAAACACATTTACTTTAATGAAGAAACGGTATAATAAGTTCATTTATTGACCCAAAATAGCAAGTTGATTTATTGAGTTTTTGTAGCCATAGACACGAATAGTACTGGTTGGCTCATTCTTAGCTATACATTCCTAACTGATGTATTAGTGGAAGAAAGGAGTGCATCTATAAAAGAAATATAATCCCATCCCTCAAGATGGTTTGGAGCCCATCTAAGAGTAGTAAGTGGTGGAGTGGAAGCTACTTTATCAGAATTAGCTCCTGACTTCAGCTCAGCTCCTCTTTTTCCTTGGGTCCATGTGGCTCGCTTGGTGTGGTATTCACATCTCCCCCCACCTTTTCTGGCCTTCACTCTTTACATTACCTTGCTTGGGCCCTTAGTGACACGAATCACATAAAAATGCTTAATTGTCAAACATTAAGCAGCTGCCTATAGAATTCAGAGGGTGTTTAAAAACAAGGCTCAGGGAAATGCTGGGGGGTATATACTAGGAGTATTTACATCTTACATCAGTACTTTCCTCTGGGACCTCCATCTCTTCAGTTCTCCCTGAGATGCCAGAGTCACATCTCTTACTTGTGAAAGAACACAGCTTTAAGAAAAGGAGTCAAGAGGCACCAGGTGCCCAGTGGACAGTGGGCTGGGGGCAAGGCATGGTGAAGAAAGCAAAAAAATCTCCCAAACAGCAATAGTTGATCTTTCTTCTATCCACTCCTTTCAGTTTTCTAAAGCCATTTTTGTCTAACTGTGGAAGTTCTTTTCCAGATAAGGTTCTGTAAAACTATGCATATCTGCCATAGACAGATGGATTTGACAAAAGATGTATCCAAAAAGGAATGTATCACATCATGAACTTGCTAAGTGTTCATGAATACGCACTGGCATTTGGAGACTATTAACACTACCTACTGAAGTAATGACATAAATCCAAACTGAAAAATATATTATTTCTTGATTGAATTACATTTTCCAGTGGGGTTTTTTTTTTTTTTTTTTGGCGAATTTTGTTTTTGGAAAACTTGCTCTTCCTTCCAACGTTTTTCCTGTGTTATATATAGGACTGATTTGATTGCTTCATCTTGCCCAAGAATTTAATTATTCTTACTTGGTGTTTTCAAAAGAGTTGCTGTCTACCTTGAGCATGTTTTTAAAAAAGCAGAAAAAAAAACAAAACAAATGAAACAAATGTTCCCCTTCCCAAAGGAAAAGCTCACCAACAAGGAGTGAAACGCCTTAGATTTGTTTAAGTCCCTCCTTTTGTGGAGCTAGACGCTGGTGGAGGAGGAGCTTTCATTTAATTTTAAGACAATCAATGATTCCAATTTAATTATAACAGTGTTATTCTAATTTCTGATTTAAAGAAGCAGAATATTTTGGTGAATTAATCATGAAGTCAGTGGGACCATGCTCAGGCTATGAAACATTTTCTAAGCCTCAGTCTCCAGGTCTGTAAAATGAAAATAATGATATATGTTCCGGTATTTTACTGGATTGGTGAATATCCACATCACAGTGAGAAAGTGCTTGTCAAAAGAACATTGTAATATGTAATTTGTAATGTGGTGTATAACTACACTCTTATTATGACTGTAGCTCATTATATTCCCAGTAATGGACAAAACCTTTGAAGCAATGAAAATCTTCAGTGTTTGATCTTAATGTTATGAAGGCTTTTGGAGCTTTAATGCTGATCCATCTATTACTTGAGTATTAAAAATACCAATAGGTTCACTGTGATAAATGAATGTGGCATTGTATGTGAGAACATATTTCAAAAACCTCCACATGCCATATAAATGTTACATATTGCAACAATTATCAGCATATTAATAAAAATTGTTTGCAAATTTTCAATTTTTAATATGGAAAATGTCAGATATATTATCGATTAGATTGACTAACTTTCTAAGCTATGTCTGCTTCTCTCAAACAGGATGAATGTTCTTGTTGGTTAAGCTTGTGCCGTAATTTTCTTTCCACTTAGATATAGCACTAAGCCAACAGTTAGATAAGCATTCCTTCACAGCCTACATTTAGAACTGCCAATGACGAAGTTTTGGAGGACATATTTTCCTCACAGGAAAAAGTGCGTTAGGAAATTTAGACTGACAGATGTTCTTGCTTTTTTTTTTTAAATTCCTGTCTTGACACTCATTATTAAATTTTGCTAAGGAAATAATCATCTAGGTTTTAAAGTGATGCTTACTCCTAGTAGGTCTTTTCATTTCTGGGATAAAATGGTCAAAATGACTTTCTGAATGATTTGAAAGATCAATTAGCAGTTTTGAATTCCAAATTTTTAGGTGGTTCTGCTTTGGAAAATCATTATCCTTTTTGGAATTAATGTCCATAGCTGCATCCTACATTTCAGTGGTTTGAGCTCACTGCTGTTATAAGTTTGATGTTTCCTAATAGCAATATAGGTTAGGCTAAAGCAGTTACCCATTTCACCTGTTGAACCCTTCTTTAAAAAATAGATGAAATTATAGACAAATCATGATAAGTAAAGCATATTAAAATGGGATGGATTCTTTCCCACTTTTATCTCACACAGCTCACCCAGAAATTCATGAGGGAACTTCTAGGAGTGAAACAATTTCATTTGTAGTACTATTTGAAAACTGGTTCTAGGACCATTGACCTGACTTTTTTGTGTCTTTGGTCATAGATAAGCCCACTTCTTCAGTAATTTAAAACTATAGTGAAATAATGTGGTTTTTTTTTTTAACTTCTCAATAAGATTTTATTTATTTAGCAAAAATCAGGAGTTAGGTGCTAGAAACACAAAGATGAACAAGTCATGGTTTCCTCAAGGAGCTTATATAACCTAGTAGACATTTATTTTGTGTTTGCAGAACTTTTAGGATAATTCTCAAAGAAGAAGGGTTATTTATGAGGTTGCTACTCTTCTCCTCAAAATACTTAACTATGTTAATAATGGAGTGACCAATCTGTAGTATATACAAAAAGTACTGGATAGAAATTATTAATTTTCCTAGCTGGGCCTGGTGGCTCGCGTCTGTGGTCCCAGCTACTTGGGATGCTGAGGTGGGAGGATCACTTAAGCCTGGCAGGTCCAGGCTGCAGTGAGCCATGATTGCAGCACAGCATTCCAGGCTGGGTAGGCAACAGAGTGAGGCCCTATCTTCCACCTACCCTGAAAAAAGAAATATACAAATTTTCTTATAAAATTTAGTCTCCAACCTTATTTAGTTCAGTCACCATATTTTACAAAGAAATGGTGGAGCCAAGATGTTATCAGGTTTAAGTTTCACACAGAGCAGGTCTGAGACAGGAACCTCGAGTACCTGGAATTAGAATCCAGATCTCTGCCCTTTCAGTTCAGGATGTACTGACAATATATATTGCTAATAAAAATTGCAAAAACAAAACTAATAAGCATCTATATATTTTGCAGCTAGGACAATTATCTACAAACACCATATTTAATAGAAGATATATGAATAACATCTAAGATATATAATGATGATCTAAAATCTAAACTCAACAAGAAAGGAATTAAGTTGTACCATTCCAGGAAATATATTTCCAGATCTTTAGATATCCTTATTAGCTTCTGCATGTTAGTTTTGGTAGTGTTAGCTGCTATAACATATAAAATCTGAAATCTTGTTGACTTAACTGAGAAGTTTATTTTTCACTCAATCAAAGCCTAAAGTTAGTATTCTTATGGGCAGATTCTTCTCATTCATTCAAGTGGTGTTCTTGTGACTCCACTCTTATCACCTTGTTGTCACGACCAGCTTCCCGGTTCCTGTGCTTTGGCAAAGGAGAAAACTCAGAGAAGGCTGCTCACCTTCTGTTGGCCAGAACTTGGTCACATGGCCCCATATAGTGAAAGGGAAGCTGGAGCTTTAGTCCTATTTGTGTCTGCGAAGAATAGAAAATTGCTTTGGTGATTGTCTTAGTTCAGGCTGCTGTTAGTAAAGTATCATCGACTGGGTGGCTTATAAACAACAGACATTCATTTACTTTTTAACAGTTCTGGAGGCTGGAATTCTGAGATTAGTGTGGCAGCCTGATCAAGTTCTGATGAGGGCGGTCTTTGTGTTGCAGGTGGCTGACTTCTAGTATCTTCACATGGTAGAAAGAGACTGAGCTAATTATCTGGCCTCTTCTTATAAAGGCAAGAATCCCATTCCTGGTGGCTTCACTTTCATGACCTAATTACCTTCCAAAGACACGATCTCCAAACACCATCAGATTGGGAATTAGATCTCAGCATATGAATTTTGGGGAGATGTAAACATTCAGTCCACAACAATGATCAACTAAGCAATTTATGCCATACCATTTTTTCTCTTTTCTTTCCTTCCTGTTCTTCAATATGTCTATGTAGAATCTATGCCTCGTAACCAATAAGGTAATGAAAAAAATTATAATATTTACCATCTGGAAGAAATTAGAAAAATGATTTTACTTTTAAATTCTTGATCCGTATGTTAAAAAATTTCCAAAGCTATTAAAATATCACTGAACGTTGTGATTATAGAGATTGCTATGATTTAATACTTATGTCTTATAGTGAAAAAGTTTCCTGGGATATTTTTCTCTACCTCACTGTCCTCTTCTATGTCAGGTATTTGAATTCCTTGCTTTGTAGTTTATAAAAAGGTAGGGAGAAAATGAAAAATTGTCAATGAAGGTGAAATGGCTAATCAAAATTCATCCATTCCCCATAGTTCCTTGGATATTTTATAAACTTTGCAGTAAGTGCTAACCTTTTGTTGGGAAAAACTGCTGTAAGTGTACAAGTAGGTTTTGGAGAAATTTTTTCTTGCATGCAACTAATATAAGCTTGGTGCAATTAACGTAAGCTTGGTTTGTGGCTTCTCTATTTTTTAGAAGCTAAAAGATTTTTCCCCACTCTGAACTTCTAGGGATCAACAAAAGTATTTATATCACAAATAAAAAGAACACAATTGCCTACTCAATTTTTTTCAGATTATTCTATTTAAAAAATCTCTCCAAATCTGTTAATTTTCTTGTAATAAAATATTAGGATTCAATAAAAGTCATGGACTTGTCAAACCAATTTTAGTCCTTTACCTTGGATATATTAGGTTCAAATATTGTTGTTGGGTGTTAAGCCAATCATAACCTGAGCTATTTAAACAACAAAATTACTTTCCTCCATATAAACCAAATTTACAATAAAGCCGTTTAAGAAATAAAGACAACAAATAGAAACCATTTTAATCTTAATATCCTGACCTAAAAAATAGAACACTCATATAACATTCTCATATTTATCTGATTAGACTAGGAATGCCTAAAAAGAATTTTCCCATAACTCCATTTACTTGTTTATTTCCCTGGTTCATTCCAAAAACAATTTTAAATACAACACTGAAAGAGTGAAATATGCTCAATCTAACATCTGAGCAATCTTCTTATTTTGGTGGAACTGAACAATAATAATAGGCACTTGCATTCTTTACTCTGAGGCATTGAAAAACACTGACATGTTTCAGTTTTTAGAATCTGAAGATTATATTCTATTTAAGAGAGATTTTAAGTATATTTATTAAATTTTCTAGTCTTTGAACTAAGGCAGTCCACATATGGGTATAAAGTAATGCCTCAGCATAGTATAGCAATTATTGGTGAGAAAGGCTGGTGCAAAAATAATTGTGGTTTTTGTCATTAAAGTGGCAAAAACTGCGATTACTTTTGCGTCAACCTATAACTCTGTGGTCTCTGGAGCCAGATTGCCTGGGTTCAGATTCCAGCTCTGCCACTTTGTACCTGAATTTCTCTGGACAAACTAATCTCCATGTATCTCCATTTAATTATCTGGAAAATGGGATATTAATAGTACCTACCTGGTTCAGTTGTTGTGGAGATTAAGTACAATAATATACGTAAAATATAATGCTTTACATTTTATATATATTAATTCCAAAATTACTTGGACTGATGCATGTCTCATAGTGCTTTATAAATGTTTGTCATCTTATTATCATTTGGGAAACTGATTATTTCACAAGATATATTTTCTAGATAGCTGAAGTTTATTCAGTCAGTTTCAAAACTTCTGGATGTAGCCAACTTTCATGGGTCTTTCCAAATGGATCCCTGCGTCTCTGTTTCTTCCGTTTTAGGGAGGTGAAATGGAATCTTCTTTGATGATACTGATTGAGGTGTTACTGAGATGATTAAGAGGACAAGAAGGGTTTAGGGAGTGTTTGCACCTGAACTAACTGGCCCAGACTGCTCTACTGCTTCAGTCCTCTGGCGATGCTCTAGGGGTTTGGACTTCAGTCTACTGGCCTATACTAGCACCCTTGCTTTAAAATTCCTGCTCCTATTTTACTATTGGCTATAAGCAAGAAAATAGCCTAGTTTCTTAAAACTACATATAAAATGAGAGAATAGGTGTCACTCAGGGTGTCAGTTCTCTCCTAAGAGTAAATAAAACATGACTGAATTTTTTCCTTCTGGGTGAGGGTTATGTTTTAGAGCAAGGATTGGCAAACTACTACTTCCTGTGGGCCAAATCTGTTTTTTTTAAATAAAGTTTTATTGGAACACAGCCATGCTCATTTGCTTACATATCATCTACTGCTGCTTTCAGACACTGTAAGGGTAGAGTTGCGTAGTTGCTACAGAGACCATATGGCCTGTATAGCCTAAAGTATTTAATATCTGACTTTTTACCAAAGAGTTTACCAACCCCTGTTCTAGAGCTTTAAAACTGGACAGAGATGAAAATAAATGAGATGTTACTATATTTAGTAGTCTCCACTAACCTGCCTATTCAATTATTTGCAGGACTACATCCCTTAAATATATTTTGGATAAACAAGAATTTATTGCAGTAGGCTCTGTTGGATAAAGAACAAACAGCCCACAGTAGTACATTGTGAATATTAAGAGGTGGTGAAGCTGTGATTGTCAAAGTTGTTTGGGAATCTTCATTTTAGTATTTGTTGCTCTACTGTGATTGGTATATAACACTATATAAAATTATGTAGCTTTCAGTTGTGTGCTGTAGAATGTTCTAGAGATACCACCAGTTGGTAGCTCCTTTTCTTCATGCAGTTATTCAAGTAAATGTAAATATGTCTGTTGTCCTTTTTTCTTACATGAAAACTATCCCCCTCCCCACCACTGTAAGATTTAGGAACATAGTATACAGAAAAAGATCTTGAACTTGGGTTTGAATCCTGACTTAGTCACTTTACAAAGGAGAAACATCAGGGAAGTTACATTGCCACTGCCAGCCTCAGTTTCCTTGCCTGTTAAACAGAGGTAGGAATCCAGGCTATGCTTGCCACACAAGGAGGAACAAATGAGACTCTGCATATGAGAAGGCTCTACAAGTGCGTATTATTACTTGTGTCTTTAATAATGTTCTCAATTTGGGTCACTTTCTTCTCATACAAAGATGTGTATGTTTATGGAACAGAATGTACAATGGATTCTGCATGAACTAAAATTGTCAACTGTGCTGGATATGAGTCTGCAAGTGTGAGGGAGGCTGGGTGAGAAAGCCTCTTCAAACAGCATGTGTATTCCTCTGGTGTCGGCCTTATTACTCACTTCTCTAATGTGAAAGTTTATGCTTTAGTGCAGAGCTCCTGGGAAATATGCAAAGAAAAAAGAAAAGACAAGCTCGGAGGGGAAAGAGGTAGTGCTTATGACAATACGAAAGCATGAATAGAAGCAAATAGTTGCTGGTTTCATTTAGCTATAGTTCTGTAAGTGAATCTGGTATGTATACAAGAAGGTAGGTAACTTTTTAAAGATGAAGGAAGGAATAGTTCCCTTTAATGAAAATAGACTGTAGTGCTATGGAAATGAGAAGTCCCCTGTGATGAGGCTAGAGTAGAATTACCGAAGGATCAAGTGACTGTATGTGACTCCATTTTATTTTTCCTGAAGGCCACAAAGAAAACCCAACAGCCTACTCAGTGTAAGTTTTTAATACTTGTAAAAAAATTCACCCCATTTTTAGAATTCAAGGGGATGCTAATGTTTCAGCTTGGGATTACAATTACATTAAATGTATTTTCTCATAATATTGTTTTCAAATTATTTAAAAGATTTAACCAGAAAATTCAGAACTCTTTTGTTTAATTTGTTTTTTAAATGCTTTAGACTTTTAGAGAAAATATTTTAAAATTATGATCTTGAATTTGAATTTAAGGAGACCCCTCAACTTCCTCTCTTAATGCCCTTTGTTATTTGAAGGGAATTATCCAAGTTGAATCAGTTAGCTATGGTTGTATAACAAACAGTTCCAAAACATAGTGTCTTAAAAGGATAAACATTGAAGATTTTCATGGGTCTACCAGTTCGCTGGGGAGTTCTGCTTGTCTAAGCAGATTCTGATTATTTTAGCAAGCCTTACTCATGCATTAGGAGTTAGCTGGCAGACCAAGATGACCTTCCTTGGTAAAGTCAATGCTCCTTCCCACGTCTCTCATAGCCCTCCAGCAGGCTAGTTCAGGCATGTTTTCATGGTGGTGTCTGGGGTCTAAGCATGGGCAAGTCCAATTGTGTAAAAGGGTGGTTGGCAACACACATGCACCTTTCAAGTCTCTGTGTGTGTCACATTTGCTAACACCCCACCGGCCAAAGCAGTTTGTGGTAGAACTCAGAGTCTAAGTGGAGGATTGTAAAATTATGAGTCAAAGTGTGCATATATAGGAAGGCCTTGAGTTGGGCCATTAATACACTCAATCTACCAGAAGTCATTTCACTTTTTTACCTCCATCTTAACAGTCTCCCTTTTGGAAATTTAACTTTTACATACTGCATAAAACCAAACCAACAAACAGAAAAGTTTTGCTCAACTTACCTGGTTACTTTTGAGCACTGTTTTTAAAGCTTGGTCAGAGTAAGTTGTTGTTAAAGGCTAAAATAAAAATTTTGTTTATTTACTTACACAGTTCTCCCCTAACTCCTTTTTTTTTTTTAACTCCTTTTTAAAGCAAATTGAGTTTGAGCCACAAATTCCTGAAAAATGAGGTTGGTTCTTTTTCAATTTTATTAATATCTATCCCTGAGCTCTATTCTGTCTCTAATGAGTTTCTGTAATTTGGGGCCACTATTACTGTAGCATTTGGTGGGTAAGTCTGTGAGTTTTGGTCTTGCTTTGAAATGTTCTTGCTGTTTGATTTCTTCTCTCCTTAACTCCAGGTTTGCATTTCTTCCTGCCTATTCTACATGCCATAGAGGAACTTCAAACTGGGCATGTTTCAAAGAATATTGGTTATCCACTCTGCCCATTCACACATATCTTCAACCAACAAATACATATTTGTTGAGTGGCTTCCATACTATTTCAGGCATTAGTAATACGTTAGTGTAAAAGTAGACAAAACGGAGGACATCCTAGAGTTTATAATCTAATGAGGATTGATAGACATTAAACAAATGCATGAATACATAATTTAATGCTTGGCAGTGATAAGTATTATTGAGAAAATAAAACAAGGTGAGCAGAAAGAGAATGAGAGTGGAGATGCTTTTTGATTAGTGTTCAGAGAAGGCCTCTGAAGTGAGGGAATGAGCCATGACAATCTGGGCAAAATATGCTGCAAGGAGGGGATGCAAAGGCTGTCTGAATGACATTTGGTGCTGTAGCAGCTGTACTTCCAATGGAAAGAAGGGTAGGAAATGTGGTCGGGGAGACAACCAGGGACCAGATCACGCAAGGCCTTTGTAGACAACAGTAAGCTTGTCACATTCTTTCTAAGTGCCATGGCAATCCATTGGTGGATTTGGGGCAGGGGAGAGACATGGTCTGATTTCTGGCTGCTGCATAGAGCACAGGCTGTAAGGAGGCAAGGGTGGAAGTTGGGAGGCCATGTCAGTCACATCAGAGACACTGAGGGGCTGTGTTAGGAGAGGAGCAGTGGAGACTGTGAGAGGATGGGAGGATGGCAGCCTGTGGAGCTCTCCAAAATGTGTTTCATTTAAATAAGCCAAATTTAGATACTGTGATCAGTTCTGCCAAGTTGAGCATGTGGAGCAGTATCTCCCAAAGTAGACCCAACATACTTCCGGTGACATCTGAGTTACTTTTAGGTGCTATGTCACATGAATGGACTTTTAAATTTTAATAGTTACTGATGATTTTAATGTGGATTAGAAATATATAAAACTTGCATTTAAGACCTATGAATTTACAGTTATTACTTGGGGAGGAAAAGTATTGAGTGTAGTGCAGACTTAAATGCAGAAATCGCAAAAGTCTCTAGGGTTATATCTGAATGATTGGATTTAGAACATGCTGACAGGATTATTCATTAGGTTTAGTCCTGAGGGATAGTGAAGGATAACTCTGGTAGTGCATAATCAGAATTAGATATTACCACTTATTGATTATGTACTGAATGTCACTCTATGTTAGGCACTTTGTATATGACATTTCACTCAGCTTTCACTGCAACTTTTTGTGATGTGGGTGGCAATTTTTTTTTTTTTTCAATTAACAGCTGAGATAAATGAAGTTAATAGAGAATAAGTAACTTGTTTTAGGAAGTCTCTGATTTTTCAGATATTATAAGATTACAAAAGTAATATGAAGCTCTGGTAAATTCTCTGCAGACAGGAACTTAGTCTGTTTTGTACACTACTGTCTCCTTGGAACCTAGAAACCTTTCTAGTATATGGTAGATATTAATCAATACTTGCTAAATGAATGAAAGGAAAAAGAATGTTCTTTTATTTAGATCTTACTCAAGAGTGGTACATTTTTGTTTTCCTCACTTTAAGAAGAGTTTTAGGAAGTAATCTCTTGGAGTTTAATGGAAAAGCCATTTTCTTTCTTTTTTTAAATTATACTTTAAGTTCTGGGGTACATGTGCAGAACGTACAGGTTCGTTACATAGGTATACATGTGCCATGGTGGTTTCCTGCATCCATCACCCTGTCATCTACATTAGGTATTTCTCCTAATGCTATCCCTTTCTTAGCCACCCACCCCCCTGCTCTCCTTCCCCTAGCCCCCCACCTCCCAGCATGCCCTGGTGTATGATGTTCCCCTCCCTGTGTTCATGTGTTCTCATGAGTGAGAACATGTGGTGTTTGATTGTCTGTTCTTGTGTCAGTTTGCTGGGAATGATGGTTTCCAGCTTCATCCATGTCCCTGCAAAGGACATGAACTCATCCTTTTTAATGTCTGCATAGTATTCCATGGTATACATATGCCACATTTTTTTTTTAATCCAGCCTATCATGGATGGGCATTTGGGTTGGTTTGAAGTGTTTGCTATTGTGAGCAGTGTCGCAATAAACATATGTGTGCATATGTCTTTATAATAGAATGATTTATAATCCTTTGAGTATATATCCAGTAATGGGATTGCTGGGTCAAATGGTATTTCTATTTCTAGATCCTTGAGGAATTGCCACACTGTCTTTCACAATGGTTGAACTAATTTACACTTCCACCAACAGTGTAAAAGCATTCCTATTTTTCCACATCCTCTCCAGCATCTGTTGTCTCCTGATTTTTTGATGATCGCCACTCTAACTGGTGTGAGATGGTATCCAATTGTGGTTTTGATTTACATTTCTCTAATGAGTAGCAATGAAGAGCATTTCTTCATATGTTTGTTAGCTGTATAAATGTCTTCTTTTGAGAAGTGTCTGTTCATATCCATCACCCACTTTTTGATGGGGTTGTTTGTTTTTTTCTTGTAAATTTGTTTTAGTTCTTTGTAGATTCTAGATATTAGCCCTTTGTCAGATGGGTAGATTGCAAAATTTTTTTCCCATTCTGTTGGTTGCTGGTTTACTCTAATGATAGTTTCTTTTGCTGTGCAGAAGCTCTTTAGTTTAATTAGATCCCATTTGTCTATTTTGGCTTTTGTTGCCATTGCTTTTGGTGTTTTAGTCATGAAGAATTTGCCCATGCCTATGTCCTGAATGGTTTTGCCTAGGTTTTCTTCTAGGATTTTTGTGGTGCTAGGTCTTATGTTTAAATCTTTAATCCATCTGGAGTTAATTTTTATGTAGGGTATAAGGAAGGGATCCAGTTTCAGCTTTCTGAATGTGGCTAGCCAGTTTTCCCTACACCATTTATTGAATAGGGAATCCTTTCCCCATTGCTTATTTTTGTCAGGTTTGTCAAAGATCAAATGTGGTGTTATTTCTGAGGCCTCTGTTATGTTCCATTGGTCTATATCTCTGTTTTGGTACAGTACTGTACAAAGTCTTTCTGTAGGTCATTAAGAACTTGCTTTATGTATCTGGGTGTTCCTGTATTGGTTGCATATATATTTAGGATAGTTAGCTTTTCTTGTTGCATTGATCCCTTTACCATTATTTAATGCCCTTCTTTGTCTTTTTGATCTTTGTTGGTTTAAATCCTAGTCCCTGTTTTATCAGAGACCAGGATTGCAACCCCTGCTATTTTTGCTCTCTATTTGCTTGGTAAATCTTCTTCCATCACTTTATTTTGAGACTATGTGTGTCTTTGCACATGAGTTGGGTCTCCTGAATACAGCACACTGATGAGTCTTGACTTTTTATCCAATTTGCCAGTCTGTGTCTTTTGATTGGGGCATTTAGCCCATTTAAATTTAAGGTTAATATTGTTATGTGTAAATTTGATTCTGCCATTTTGATGCTAGCTGGTTGTTTTGCCCATTAGTTGATGCAATTTCTTCATAGTGTTGATGGTCTTTACAGTTTGGTATGTTTTTGCAGTGGCTGGTGCTGGTCACTCCTTTCCATGTTTAGTGCTTCCTACAGGAGCTCTTGTAAGGCAGGCCTGGTGGTGACAAAATCTCTCAGCAGTTGCTTGTCCATAAAGGATTTTATTTTTCATTCACTTATGAAGCTTAGTTTTGCTGGATATGAAATTCTGGGTTGAAAATTCTTTTCTTTAAGGATGTTGATATTGGCCTCCACTCTCTTCTGGCTTGTAGGGTGTCTGCTGAGAGATCTGCTGTGAGTCTGATGGGCTTCCCTTTGTGGGTGATCCAACCTTTCCCTCTGGCTTCCCTTAGCATTTTTCCTTCATTTCAACCCTGGTGAATCTGACGATTATGTGCCTTGGGGTTGCTCTTCTTGAGGAATATCTTTGTGGTGCTCTCTGTATTTCCTGCATCTGAATGTTAGCCTGCCTTGCTAGGTTGAGGAAGTTTTCCTGGATAATATCCTGAAGAGTGTTTTCCAACTTGGTTTCATTCTCCCTGTCACTTTCAGGTACACTGATCAAATGTAAATTTGATCTTTTCACATAATCCTGTATTTCTTGGAGGCTTTGTTCATTTTTTTTCATGCTTTTTTCTCTAATCTTGCCTTCTCGTTTTATTTTATTGAGTTGATCTTCAATTTCTGATATCCTTTCCTCCACTTGATTGATTTGGCTATTGAAACCTGTGTATGCTTCACGAAGTTCTCGTGCTGTGTTTTTCAGCTCCATCAAGTTGTTTATGTTTTTCTCTCCACTGGTTAATCTACTTAGAATTTTGTCTAACCTTTTTTCAAGGTGTTTAGCTTCCTTGTATTGGGTTAGAACATGCTCCTGTAGCTCAGAAAAGTTTGTTATTATCTACCTTCTGAAGCCTGCTTCTGGCAGTTCATCAAACTGATTCTCCATCCAGTTTTGTTCTCTTACTAGTGAGGTATTGTGATCCCTCGGAGGAGAAGAGGTATTCTAGTTTTTGGAGAACTCAGCTTTTTTGCACTGGTTTCTTCCCGTCATTGTGGATTTATCTATTTTTGGTCTTTGAAGTTGGTGACCTTTGGATGGGGTCTCTGAGTGGACCTTGTTTCTGTTGATGTTGAAACTATTTCTTTATGTTTGTTAGTTTTCCTTCTAACAATCAGCCCCCTCTGCTGCAGATCTGCTGGAGGTTTGCTGGAGGTTCACTCCAGACACTGCTTGCCTGGGAATCAGCAATGGGGACTGCAGAACAGCAAAGGTTGCTGCCTATTCCTTCCTGTAGTAGCTTCGTTCCAGAAGGGTACCTGCCAGATGCCAGCCAGAGCTCTCTAGTATGAGCTCTCCCTCCCTCCCTCCCTTCCTGTCTTTCTTTCTTTCTTTTCTGTCTTTCTGTCTTTCTTCAGATACTCCTCAACTTATGATAGGGTTATGTCTCAATAAACTAATAATAAGTTGAAAATGCATTTAATACATCTAACCTATCACATGTCATAGCTTAGCCTAGCCTACGTTGAATGTGCTCAGAGCACTTACGTTAGTGTGCAGTTGGGGAAAATCACCTAATATAAATTGTGTAATAAAGTAAATTACATAAATATTTTATGTAATTTATTGAATACTGTACTGAAAGTGAAAAACAGAGTGGTTGTATGAGTATCCAAAATGTGGTTTCTACCAAATGCATATTGTTTTTGCACTATCACAAGGTTGAAAAATTCTGGATTGAACCATCCTAAGTCCGAGACCATTTGTAGTTTAGATGACAATGAAATAGGCTTGAGTGGAAACACTGACAGTGAGAATAAGACAGCCATTTCAGAGGTGAACACAATAAGATTTGGCAACAATGGGCTTTAGGGTGAGAGAGGGAGTAAAACAGTTAATGAGGTTGTATTTTTCAGGATTGGTGTCCTTACCTAACAAGAATCTCAGGAAAGAGAATCGAAGTGCAAGGGTGTGCTTATGTTTCAAATTTTTCATTTAATAATAATAATTAGATTTCTATAGTGCTCTCAAAGATAGAAAGGTAGTGTAATTGGAGCCAGCTTAGAGTAGTGGTCAAGAGTAGAAACTCCAGTGCTAGACTGCCTGGGTTGGAATTAGGCTTTGCAGCTTATTAGCTGTGTGACCTGGGAAAATGACCTAAGGTGGCTGTGCTACAGTTTTCTTATCTGTGAATGGGAATTTTAACATAGTTTCTCTCACAGGATCATTGTGAAGATTAGATTAGTTATTATTTGTAAAGTGCTATTATTTATAAAGTATTATAAGACATTATGACACATAATAAGTGCTGTATGTGTTTGCTGAATCAATATAAATAAACTAGTTTTCCCATTTTACTGAATCCCCACCATCAAATCTATGAGGAAAGTACTATTATAACTATTGCTAACTGGGACTCAGATGTTACATAGTTTGCCCAAAACCATATAACTATTGGTAAAAATACTCATTCTGTTCCAAATACCAGACTACCCCCAGGCTCTCTACATGAGGATGCCTAATAGGCCATAGAAATGAGCTAGTGTCTCAGCGCAGGCATACTTTCAGACCACTGCAATAAAGTGAATATTGCAATAAGGCAAGTCACACAAACATTTTGGTTTCCTGATGTAGGTAAGTTACATTTATACTATACTGTAGTTGATTTAAGTATGCAACAGCATTATATGTAAAAAAAAATGTACAAATCTTAATTTAAAAATACTGGTTGTTAAAAAAAATGCTAACAATCATTGAGACTGCAGAAAGTTATAATTTTTTTGCTAGTGGTTAGTCCTGCCTTGACACTGATGGCTGCTGAATGATCAAGTGGTGGTTGCTGAATGGGGTTGGGGTACCTGTGACAATTGCACAAAATAAGACAATGAAATTTCCTACATCAATTGACTCTTCCTTTCATGAAATATTTTTATGTGACATGCAATGCTGTTTGATTGCATTTTATTCACAGAACTTTTCAAAATTGCTGTCAGTCCTCTTAAACCCAGCTGCTACTTTTTATCCACTAAGTTAATGTAATATTCTAAATTCTTAGTTGTTACTTCCACAGTGTTCACAGCATCTTCACCAAGAGTAGATTTCATCTCAAGAAATCACTTTCTTAGTGCATCCATAAGAAGCAGCCCCTCAGCTGTTCAAATTGTTCACTAGATTGCAGGAATTCAATCCCATCTTCAGGCTCCACTTCTAATTCTAGTCCTTGCTATTTCCACCACATCTGCAGTGACTTCCTCGCCTAAAATCTTGAACCACTCAAAGCCATCCATGAACACTGGAATCACTTCTTCCAAACTTCTGTTAATATTGGTGTTTTGGCCTCTTCTCATGAGTCACGAATGTTTGTAATGGCATCTAGAATGGTGAATTCTTTCCAGAAGGCTTTCAATTGACATAGCTCAGATCCACCAGAGGAATCACTATTTATGGCAGCTACAGCCTTACAAAATGTATTTCTTAAATAATAAGACTTGAAAGTCGAAATTACTCCTTGATCTATGAACTGCAGAATGAATATCATGTCAAAGGCATGAAAACAACATTAATCTCCTTGTACCTCTTCATCAGATCTCTTGGGTGACTAGGTGCATTGTCAATGAGCAGTAGTATTTTGAAAGGAATTTTTTTTTTTTTTTGAAGTAGTAGATCTCAATAGAGGGCTTAAAAAATTCAGTAAACCATAACGTAAACAGATGTGCTTTCATCTAGTCTTTGTGGTTCTATTTATGGAGCACAGGCAGAGTCAAGATAGCATAATTCTTAAGGGCTCAAGAATTTTTGGAATGATAAATGAGAATTGGCTTCAATTTAAAGCTACCACCTGTATTGGCCCTTAACAAGAGAGTTAGCCTGTCTTTTGAGGCTTTGAAACTAAGAATTGACTTCTCTTTAACAATGTAAGTCCTAGGTGGAATCTTCCAATATAAGACTATTTTGTCGAGATTGAATATCTGTTGTTTAGCATAGCTACCTTCATTTGTTATCTTAGCTATATTATCCAGTTCTCCTGCTGTAACTTCTTCATCAGCCTTTGCCGCTTCACTTTGTACTTTTCTGTTATGGAAACAGCTTCTTTCATTAAACCTCATGAATCAATCTCTGTTAGCTTCAAACTTTTCTTCTGCATCTTCCTTACCTCTCTCAGCCTGTATAAAATTGAAGAGTTAGGGCCTTGCTCTGGATTCAGCTGTGGCTTAAGTAAATGTCACTGGTTTGATCTTCTATTCAGACCACTCAAACTTTCTCTGTATCAGCAGTAAGGCTGCTTTGCTTTCTTATCATTCATGTATTCACTGGAGTAGCACTTTTAATTTCTTTCAGAACTTTTCTCTTACATTCACAGTTTGGCTATGAATGTAAGCTCTTGCACGAGAGCTTTTGGCTTTTAAACTGCCCTCTTCACCAAGCTTATTCATTCCTAGCTTTTGATTTAAAGAGAGAGATGTGCAACTCTTCTTTTTACTTGAACACTTCAAGGAAATTGTAGGGTTATTAATTGGCCTAATTTCAATATTGTTGTGTTTCAGGGAGAAGAAAAAAGTTAGCCAGACATGGTGGCACATTTCATAATTCCAGCTACTTAAAAAGTAACCCTGACTCTCAAAAAAATTGTAGGTAAGAAAGAGACTATGTGTGATGACCTATGACATTTCATATGAAGGAAGGAAAAATTGAGATAATGCATTTAGAATTGCCTCAATATTTGCTGAGTGGGCCATGAAGCTATTTGTTTAGAAAGTCAGAAGTATATTTGAGATCTGAAAGGACTGGAAAAGTTAGGATGTAGACTGGCATGGTGGCTCACACTTGTAACCCCTGCACTTTGGGAGGCTGAGGCAGGTGGCTCATCCATCAGAAGCAGCTCCTCAGCTGTTCAGATTTTATCATGAGATTGCAGCAATTAAATCACATCTTCAGGCTCCACTTCTAATTCTAGTTCTCTTGCTATTTCTACCACATCTTCAGTGACTTCCTCCCCTAAAATCTTGAACCACTCAAAACCACCCATGAACACTGGAATCACTTCTTCCAAACTTCTGTTAATATTGGTGTTTTGGCCTCTTTCCATAAGTCATGAATGTTTGTAATGGCATCTAGAATGGTGAATTCTTTCCAGAAGGCTTTCCATTGACATTGCTCAGATCTATCAGTGGAATCACTATTGATGAAAACTGCAGCCTTACAAACTATATTTTGTAACCCAGGAGTTTGAGACCAGGCTGGGCTGCATAGTGAAATCCCCTCTTTACTAAAAATACAAAAATTAGACAGGTGTGGTGGCACTCAAACCTGTGGTTCCAGCTACTCAGGAGGGAGGGAGGATTGCTTGAGCCCAGGAGGTGGGCTTCAGTAAGCAGAAATCACACCACTGTAACTCCAGCCTGATGACAGAGCAGGATTTTGTCTCAAAAAAACAAAAAAAAGTTAGGATGTGTATTAGAGATTAGTAGCTGAGTGTTTTCAGCTACTTAGGAGGGTGGGAGGATTGCTTGAGCCCAGGAGGCAGAGCCTTCAGTAAGCAGAAATCACACCACTGTACTCCAGCCTGGATGACAGAGTGGGACTTTGTCTCAAAAAAAAAAACAATTAGGATGTGTATTAGAGATGAAAAAGGGGACAGTCTAGTGAGGACCAGCGTTTGGACTGGTTGAGTAGTTTGGTTCTACAAGGTATTATCATGGAACTTTCCTTAGTGACTGATATTATTTGGCTCTGGGTTCTCACCCAAATCTCATGTCAAACTGTAATCCCCATGTGTTGGAGAAGGAGCCTGGTAGGAGTTGATTGGATCTTGGGAGCAGATTTCTCCCTTGCTGTTCTTGAGATAGTGAGTGAGTTCTCACAGGATCTGTTCATTTAAAAGTGTGTGGCATATCTCCATTCTCTTTCCCGCCCTGCCATGGTAAGATGTGCTTGCTTCCTCTTCATCTTCCTTCACAATTGTAAGTTTCCTTAGACCCCCTGAAAATCATGCTTCCTGTTAAGCCTGGGGAGCTATGAGTCAATTAGATCTCTTTTCTTCATAAATTACCCAGTCTTAGGTAGTTCTTTATAGCAGTGTGAAAACAGACTAATACAGAAAATGTGACACCCCAGAATTAAGGCAGAAGAAATGGATTGGGTCAGTGTAAGTACGGCTTTTAGTGGAAGGTTAAGAGTACTAGGAAATCTCAGAGGTCAGAGAGAATTTGGCTGGAGATGGTTGACCATAGGGTGTGAAGGCAAGAGGAGGCTGAACAAGTTAGGTTAATGCTCCAAACTTTTCCTGTGAAATATCCATCATGACAGAGAAGAAGGAAAGTATACCTCTGACCCTCAAAGTGGCCACTTAGAAGTTTGAAAATTCTGAAGTCTTAAGTTTTAACTTTAAAATGTTTAAAATTCCAGGGCCAGGTGCAGTGGCTCATGCCTGTAATCCCAGCACTTGGGGAGGCCGAGGTGGGTGGATCATGAGGTCACAAGTTTGAGACCAGCCTGGCCAACATGGTGAAATGCTATCTCTCCTAAGAATACAAAAATTAGCCAGGTGAAGTGGCAAGTGCCTATAATCCCAGTTACTCAGGAGGCTGAGGCAGGAGAATTGCTTGAACCTGGGGGAGGCGGAGGTTGCAGTGAGCCAAGATTGTGCCACTGCACTCCAGCCTGGGCAACAGAGCAAGACTCCATCTCGAAAATAAATAAATTAATTAATAATAAACTAATAAAGTATTTAAAATTCCAGTGTTGATCTATTAAAATAAAGTAGTAGGTGATTCATTTCTCAGTAAATAGACACCTACAATATATACTCCCTATTTTTCCGTGATGAGGCCCTATACTAGCTGGGGTTGGGCTGGGAATTTGTATCCCTGTTTAACAAAACTGGAAGAACAAAGACAAGGAAGGGCAAAATCAACTACTGAGAACAATGAAGGGGCAGGATAAATTCAACAGGAGGGAAAGAGTAGGACATGTTGAAAAATTTGAGACTGGCGGGTGTAGGGTGGATTCCAAAATGCCAGATCTTGAAAATGAGACAATCCTAGGTAATAATGAACTCCAAAGTGTGTTCAAGAATGCTCCCGAGTGGTAGAGATGAAGAGAGGCTGTCTTGGGTGATTTTAATCTCATTGAATCAATCCTGACTTAGATTCTCAATACAGAGATTCTCTCTTGTGGTGCACAGAAAAAATATTATTGTTTAAAAAGATGGATTTGTAAAATGTTAAGCCAGACATTTATTTTTAAATATTGTCTTGAAGTCAGAGAGAGATTAATAGAGCCAATCTAAATTTTCTTAGGGAACATATTTGGTAACTGCCTACTGTTGTACAATCTCCATGAAAAGCGAGAGCAAGAAAAACTATAAAATTGAAATGTCAGTTGTGACTTCAAGTATTTTTTTAATTGAATGAATGTTATAATTCATTGATAGGAGAAATCCTTATTTCCTTAATCTTTGAGGGTCTCTGTCTTGAACAACAAGCAGATAATTTGTGGAATTAGTGGCTGTTTCAGGAGGGTAAGTAACCTCTTATTTATGACCATCTTGTTCCTATGTTTTGGAATAAGGCTGTTGACAAATACTTCCATTCAACCTAGTGGATGGCTTTTGGCAATGGCGGATAACACAAATAATGGATAACAATAGCCAAAGAAGTGATATAGTCAGAAGTCTAACGTTAGCCATTTGCTCCTAGAGTTTTGAAATAGTCAGTCCCCAACTTATGATGGTTCAGCTTAGAATTTTTCAACCATTTTTGTGATGGTGTGAAGTTACATGCATTCAGCAGAAACTGTTCCCTTCCTATTGAATTTATTCTGCCTCTTCGTTGTTCTCTGTAGTTGATTCTGTCCTTTCTTTTCTTTTTTCTTCACTTTCAGTGCAGTATTTAAAATTACAAGAGATATTCAATATTTTATTATAAAGTAGGTTTTGTGTTAGATGATTTTGCCCAACTGTAGGCTAATGTACGTGTTTGGAGCATGTTTAGGTAGGCTAGGCTAAGTTATGATGCTTGGCTAAGTTTTGAATTAATGATATTTTCAACTTACAATGGGGTTATGTCCTAATAAGGAGCATCTGTAATTATAACGTCAGATGTTGATAGCTTCCATTGGTAAGTAACTTCAGTATTTCCCACCCTTTCTTTTAAAGCTTGAAGACCATGCAAATAATAAATGTTTCTAGTAGAAAAGAGATAAGTAACAGGAACAGAAATCTTGGATCATCTTAAACAAACCAATGTGAATGTCACCATGCACATCTTTCCAAACTTTGTTTCAAGCTAGTTCATGACAAATTTATGCTTATACAAGTGGAATAATATATATATTATGTCTTATGATTTATAGGAGTTATGATTTATGGAAGGTGAACATTTTCACTTTTAAACTATTTTAGGAAAATGATCTAAAGCATAGTGAAAAGAACAATAGAGCAAGAGAAATGAGATGTTAAGTTAATGGAATAGTAATATGCCAAGGACTAATATATTGAAGAGATATTTCTTCAGCTTGGCATGATCTCAGGAAGTAAGTGGGTGCATTTTCCACATTCAGGTCTGGAACTTATGTTTATTTATTTATTTTTATTTTTTGTTTTTCAAAGATGAAGTTGTGCTGTCACTCAGGCTGGAGTACAGTGGCGTGATTATAACTCACTGTAGCCTTGAACTCCTGAGTTCAAGCAGTCCTCTCACCTCAGGCTCCCAAATAGCTGAGACTACAGGCATGTGCCACCATGACTGGCTAAAAAAAAAAAAAGTTTATAGAGAAGGGGTCTTACTTTGCTATCTGGGCTGGTATTGAAATCCTGGCTTCACATGATCCTCCCATCTTGATCTCCAAAAGTACTGGGATTATAGACATGAGCCATCATGCTTGGCCTGGGCTTGCTTTTTTATTTTTTAGCTTTTACAGCCCTATATGCTTTAATGCTACATCAGTATGATGAGTGGAAATTTGGATACCATGGTTGGCGCTGATTTGCTCTCTTGGCGAGGAGGCACAGCTATCATGCTATGTTGAGATTTTTGGCAGCCAAGATCAGAGGACTCTCTTGTAATGGCCCTATCCCTGAAATCTGTGGGAATAACCCAGGAGACATGCAATGACTGCTCCCGGGGGAAGCAGCAATCAGTACACTGATTGCCTTACCAAGCCAAGTATCTCTGAACTTCAAAACTGTGCCAGAGGAGTGGAGGTTTTTTAACTTCCTCTGCTCTGTCAACAGCTGACTTAGCAGCTGATTTTGACTGTGATGACATCCAGAGTGATGACTGAATTCCCATGATCTGCTTTTCTACTGTTAAGGAATGATTTTTACCTGATAGCATTTCTCTCATCTTACTTATTTTATTTATTCTTCTATGTCAATTACTTACAAATTTTGGCTTATTTTTGATTGTGCTTTACCATTTGTAAAACATTAAATTCAAGTTGATTGATTACTATAATTTTCTTTCATCCATATTCTGGATGAATCAAAGATGAGGCTGGCAGTGTTTCTTATCCTTTGAAAACATTTGGATCATTTTCACAAATGGAAAAATTACATGGTTTCCTGGAGACATTGATGTATTCTTCTGGAAGCTTTGGGGCTCTAGTCACTGAGAATCACTAATTTAACAAAAAACCCACAGATCACTATATGATTGTGTGTGGGGAAGAGGAGAGAGAGAAAGAAGGAAGAAATAGGTTAAAATTTCATTTGAAAGAACAGTTTTATTGTTGGCTTAGAAACTAAAGACTGTCAATAAAAAAGAGGAACCATTCTAAAATTTTCTTAACTTGTTGCATGTGTGTACTTTTATTTCTTAATAAAGCTCAAGTAGTTTCTCATGAATGTCAATGAAAAGAGAAACATTTCAGGATGTGTTTGAATTAGCAGTTGGTTGGAGCTTGGCCATAGCAGAAAAGGACAGCTGTTTGTTGTGGGTCCTCGTCTCCATGGTGTTGGGCAGCACATCTTCAGCTCTTTCTGGGAAGACCCCAAAGTAGGAATAGACAGAGAGAAACAGAGCATGAGGGCATGACTGAATGCTGGTCAGATGGAATTCGGCCTGTACTGCTCTAGCAGAGCTTCTCCAGGGGTTAGAATGTTTTGCTTTCAAAAAATTTGTTTACTAAGGGTAGAAAGGTCTCAGCCTCATCCAAGACCTCCCGATTCAGTCTCTGTGGGGAGCTGCTTGGGAATCTGTATGTTAGAGAAGCTCCCAGGATAATTGTGATGTGTGGTCATCTTTAAGAACTGCTAGTGTAAATAATGGTGAACAGTAGCACTGGCTGGAAGCACTGTAGGACTTGCATGTGTGTGTGTGTTGTGCAAGAGCTATGAGATAAAATCAGGCTACTGGAATTTGCCAAGAAGCAGCATGGGAAACACATTAACTAGAAGCTAAGGATGTGGCCATAGACTTTCCTAGAAACTCCCTCCTCTAGGGTGTGCACTTCTGGATTGCACTGGCTAGTCCTGATTAAATCCTGTATTCACAGGCTCAGCACAGACTGGGCTCTAGAAAAGCCCATCTACAATGTTTTCTTTTAAAATTTCATTTACTATTTATCTTTGATTTTCTACCTCCTGCAGGAATCCTAGATCCAACTTTCTTTGGTGAGTTTGCAGGGATTTCTGATGGTTCTCTGGTTTCATGGGTTTCCCTCTTATTTTCTACTCCTTTTATTTGGAATGTCAACCTACAAACTTAACAGACTGAACAAACTTTGAAGGAAAACTACAAAAACTGGAACCACATACGATGCTTTCTATTATACGCCCAAAGTCTGTTGTATATGATAAAAATGAGGTTTTGTTTACTTCTTGGGTACACCAAACATAAACACTCTCTAATGAGGAAAAGAACCCAATGTGGGGAAAATGCTGGATACTAATGGATGGCAATGATTTATGGAACTCTGGGCTCAGGGTAGTGAAGGACCATCATAAGGGAAGACACTCTTCTACAGTTTGGTGTAGCTGGGATGACTTTATATCCTAGTTTGCAAGACAGTCCTGGTCTCACCTGTTGAGCTGGTGTCCCATCTAGTTAAGATCCCTTTCATGCTCCCCATTGTCCTGGTTCAGATAATGCATTTATGTGGTCACCGTGAGGACAGGAAACAGAGAGGAGATTTTTCTTTACATCACCAAATAGTACTCATTTCATTATGTGGTTTATCCCATTCCAGGTTCACCCCTAACATTTGAGGGCCCAGGACAAGAGACGCCCCCTATTCCACAACCTATTCCTTCTCTTCTTGCCCTGGCTCCACTGTGCAAATGGAGGATCCCTGTAAGAATGTGTACGGATGAGCCAGACTGCTCACTCAACTTTATTCACACCCACATCCACTAGCTGCCCATGACCACCCCTCAGGCCTAGGGGTGTACACACTGTTGTGAGTTGATCTGCTTTGGGAGGGTAAAGACCCACACAGGCCCTGGAAGATGGCTTTGGACCCCTTGAAGCAGGAAATTCCAGGACCTTGTGCCTGAGGAACAGTTTAGAAGGGAAGTTGTTCCTGCACTTGGGTGTGTATCATAGCCCTGCAGATTGCTGTTTCCATGGGGAGGCATGGGTGGAGGAGGACAGGAGAGGGGCATTCTAAAGCATCAGCCTGCTGATGAGGGCTACCTGGCCCTAGAGTGGTCCTGTCCTTTTCACTCCTGCTTTTCAGAGATCTTCCTTCCAACACATCCTTGAGCATCTCAGTAAAGCAAGCTTCCTATACCATTCATGTGAATAATGCTTGGTCACCAGACTGGGGTCCAGGGGTATTCTTCATCTGGTCTGATAGAAATCCCTGTCTTTAAATGTCATATATTAAGGTAATAACTCAGTTTTTCACGTTGAAACAAAAACTTAAAATACATGGGTTAATGTTTTAAAAGTCAACCAAAGGGAAGACACCTCTTCCCAGTGTGTTTCATCAATTAAAATCTGGTGAATGGTTTTTTGTTTGATGGTATGTTCCACCATGTGTGAGCATGAAGATAGGAAAACTGTTTGCTCAGCCATTCCCACTGTGATTTGGTTTGTTGGAGAATCAGTCAAATGGAAAGACTTTCCTCTGATGTGATTACAGAATCAAATATTTTATGATTCCCTGATACTTCTGAATCTTGACTAATTATTAAAGTCAGTGAATACTTTCTCTTTCTTTTCCTTGACTCCCTTAGGGTAGAACTAACTCATAGGGCAGCACAGTATTTCTCTGGGCTAGGTGTGCTTTCCTTTTTATGGATTATTGGGTGCCCTGTAGATAGGGTCCTTGTGCACAGCAGGCAGATTGTGCACTGCACAGTCCTGGAGGTACATTTCACAAAGAGGTATGAGTGAGATTGTACAACATGGTAGCTCTGCCCATGCATGTTTGGGGCAGGGATTTCCCCTAACTATGTACTCTCTGGGAGGCCTGATTTTCCTCCTCTTTCTCTCACTAATCATAAGCTTATGGAGAAGATGGGTGTTTGAAGAGAAAAAGTTAAAAATAATGTTATTTTCTGCATTTTTCTCCCATTTTTTTGAGAGCACTCATTCTTTTTCTAATATTAATGCAGATCAGGGAAAATCAAAGCCATTTGTTAAAGAACTAACTATTATACAATAAATTGTCAAACAATAACACCAATGGTATGTTTACAAACTCCTGTTCTATCTTGGTGGGTTGATTAACTTCCTTAGGGGTCCAAATAGCTATGTCTTTTCCATTTTTATAAATGGTTCCAGCCAGGCTTGGTGGCTCATTACTGTAATCCCAGCACTTTGGGACACCAAGGTGGGTGAATCACCTGAGGTCAGGAGTTCAAGACCAGCCTGGCCAACATGGTGAAACCCCATCTCTACAAAAATACAAAAATTAGCTGGGCATAATGGCAGATGCCTGTAATCCCAGCTACTCAGGAGGCTGAGGAAGGAGAATCACTTGAAACCAGGAGGTGGAGGTTGCAGTGAGCCAAGACTGTACCATTGCACTCCAGCTTGGGTGACAGAGTGAGACTCCATCTGAAAAAAAATGGTTCTGCATTTATAAAATTAAAAATGGACATTTACTCCATTAATTAAGATTGGAATTAATAGTGTAAAGAGATCTTTCAAATACCCATGTGTTATTCCCCACTTGTAACCAATAAAACTTATACCAGAATGTTCTGCTGACTTCCGGATGAGCAAGGAGACTGGCCCCCAAATGTCAGTCTCCACTCCCACCTCAAAAGAAGAAACCAAGAACACCTCCTGCTCTGGGGCCAGAGGAGACATCAGCCTTTGCAAGCTTGCCAAAGAAGGGAGAGAAAGAACAGCAAGAAGCAACTGAACGCATTGATGAAGTACAAAATGAAATAGACAGACTTAATGAACAAGTCAGTGAGGAGATTTTGAAAGTAGAAGAGAAATATAACAAACTCTGCTAACCATTTTTTTTTTTTTTCAGAAGAGGTCAGAATTGATCACCAAAATCCCAAAGTTTTGGGTAACAACATTTGTCAGCCATCTACAAGCGCCTGCGCTGCTTGGGGAGGAGGACAAAGAGGCACTGCATTATTTGACCAGGGTTGAAGTGACAGAATTTGAAGATATTAAATTAGGCTACAGAATAGATTTTCATTTTGATGAAAATCCTTACTTTGAAAATAAAGTTCTCTCCAAAGAATTTCTTCTGAATGAGAGCGGTGATACATCTTCAAAGTCTACTGAAATCAAATGGAAATCTGAAAAGGATTTGATGAAACATTCAAGTCAAACGCAGAATTAAATGCAGAATTAAAATGAGGAACCAGAGAGCTTTTTTACCAGGCTTACTGACTATTCTGATGCAGGTGCTGATGAGTTAGGAGAGGTTATCAGAGATTATATTTGGCCAAACTCATGACAGTACTACTTGGTTCCCGATACAGATAATGAAGAAGGAGAAGGAGAAGAAGGTGATAATGATAATGAAGAGGAGGGAGGAATAATTAGGAGATATTGATGAAGAAGGGGGTGAGGATGAAGGCAAAGAAGATGAAGATGATAATGAAGGGGAGGAAGGAGAGGAGGATGAAGGAGAAGATGACTAATAGAACACTGATGGGTTCCAACCTTCCTTTCTAATAATTTTCTCCAGTCCCTGGGAGCAAGTTGCAGTCTTTTTTTCCCCCTCTTGTGCTCAGCTGCCCTACTCTTGAGGTCTGTTTTATCTACACCATGGTCTCAACTTATTTTGGGGGATATACCTTGAGCAGAATGCAATGAGAAAAGTGTCTCTACCCCTTCCTATTTGAAATTCATTTTTATCCCTTCCTGTCTGAACAAAAACTGTATGGAATGAATACCACCAAGCTCTGTGGGAAAAAGAAAAAGCTGCTCCCTTCACTCTGCTGGAAACTGGAGGGTGCTATGCCCCTGTGTAGTAGTGCATAGAATTCTAGCATTTTTCCTCCTTTCTCTGTATATTGGGCTTAGAGAATACACTGTGTCTCTATGTGAATATGGACAGTTAGCATTTACCAACATGTCTACTTTCTCTTGTTTAAAAAATGAAAAAAAAAAACACTTCAAAAATTGGGATTATAGAAGGTCAGCAAAGGGTGGGTTTGAGATATTTGGGTGGGTTAAGTGGGCATTTTGACTACATGGCTTCTCCTTTGGCTTGTTTATTGTGATATTTGACAGACATCCTTGCAGTTGAAGATGATACTTTTAAAATAAATTCTCTCCTAATGATGACTTGAGCCCTGCCAGTCAATAGGAGATTCAGCAGAACCTGTAGTATCTTATTTGGAATTGACATTCTCTATTGTAATTTTGTTCCTATTTATTTTTAAATTTTCTTTTTGTTTCACTGGAAAGGAAAGATGATGCTGAGTTTTAAATGTTAAAAGTGTACAAGTTGCTTTGTTACAATAAATGTGTACACACACACACCCAAATCACACTGCTTTGGGTAGTTAGTTGTCCATTGGAAAGGTGCTCTTTGTATTCGAGCTTCAAAGAAGCTAGTCTTTTATTTGGCTATAATTAGGGACTCAACTGAGCAGGAATGACTATTCTGTTAGTGGCTTGTTACATTTTTGGTTTTCAGAGGTGGCATATTGAGGAGGTGCACGTATGGATTGCAGCATAAGTATCAATGGGTCCTGGCGTGTGGTGCGTGTGCTCACTCATTATCTTGATGTGCTGCTCACTACCATGTCTCTCCTTACACTATTGGAAACTTTCATTCTTAATAATTTAATTTTATCCCTACCAACTCCAGCCTCCCATGACAAACTGAAAAACCAGACTTGATGAAGTCCAGACATATTTTAATTCTCTTCTGTCAAGCCCAAGGGAGAATTTTTTAGCGACTGTGCTGACTTATGTGTCTTGAAAAAACTTTAACTGTGGGAATTTTGATGTATAATGAAGCCAGGAGAGGGCCAGGCTTCATTTCAAAATGCTGCAAATAGAATCTAAGCAAGCAACATGACACACATTCTTCTTTTCCTTTTTTTTTTTGTGTGTGGGTGCGGTGAAATCTTGCTCTCTTGCCCAAGCTGGAGTGCAGTGGTGCCATCTCGGCTCATTGCAACCTCTGCCTCCCAGGTTCAAGTGATTCTCCTGCCTCAGCCTCCTGAGTAGCTGGGACTACAAGTGTGTGACCCTATGCCCGGCCAATTTTTTGTGTGTTTTTAGTAGATGCAGGGTTTCACCACATTGGCCAGGCTGGTCTTGAAATCCTAGCCTCAAGTGATCCACCTGCCTTGGCCTTCTGAAGAGTTGAGAGTCTGACACGTATTAGGTGCTCAACAAATTATGTGTTAACTGAATAAACAAATGAATAGGATCTTGTTCAGAGACATTCCAAAGCAGAGAATATCTGCCACGAATGCTTACGTCAATGCCGGTTAGGTAGCACTGTGTCGTTTGCTCTCCCAGAAAGGGATTTGATTTGGTATTTGCTGAAACATGTCCCCATCTTACAGACGACACTGAGACTCAAAGAGTTAAACACTTTCCTCACAGCTACTAAGCACTACAACTACAATTCGAATTGTGCTTTCTGACTCCAAGTCTAGGTTTCTAGGATTTCAAGGATTTCCTATCTTTTTGAAGTCATGCCGCAGAACAATATAAAGAAGCAGCTGGAAAAACTGAAATGGAATTGCTATTCGCTCTTACATAGGAAGAATAAAGATAACTCTTGACGACTCAGATATATTGTAGTAATAAAAATAAGACTGAGGTAGCAGAAGCACATGGACGTGCAGTGAACACTTCCAAACATCCTTCAAAAGACCTAAGTTCTAAGGACAGGAAAAATGAGGAAGCAGAGAAGGAAGGAAATGTGCCTAAATCTTTCCAAGCTGTTTCTTTTACTATTCAGGTCACGTCTTCTAACTCTGAATCAAAGTTTCGGGGAAAGCTTATGGCAGATGAGACTTTTTGAAGTACATTAGAAAACAGGAGGGGAAAAAGGGTTTCCCCATTTAGAGGTTTAATGCTGAAGAAAATTCATTCTCTTGTGCTAAATGGGGCAGGGATTCCATGGTATTAAAACCAAAATTGTTTGACCATCTGAGTTACAGTAATTTTAGTGCTTAGGTTGTTTATTTTCACTGTATAGCACAACCAAATACTATTCAGTCTGGCTGCATGGAATGAGATATGGCTAATTAGATTTCCTGGCTAACCCAGATTAAGGCAGAAATGCCGTATCTACAGTAGCACCCTTAAACCTGGGGAAAGAGGCTCTTGCCTTATGTCACTTGCTTTAGAGGGCCCTGCTGGTCTTCCTCCACTGTGCCACGCCGTATGGGGAGAGGATTCTGCAGAGCCATGTGGATATTGTCACTCCAAAGCACCCCATTCCCTCTTCTAAACCACTTGGTATGCCACAATTCCTGCCTAAGTGATCTCAAGATGACTTCCAGGGTTTACGTGGGTCTCTCTTGGGGTCACATCTCCCAAAGGTGAACTGTAGCACTCATGTTGTGCACTCCCAGGACCAAAGAATGTGGGGCCGTGTATGAATCTTAGATGTGTGGACTGAGCTGTTCTTGGGAGTGTGTGCAAGGCCTCTCACTGCAGAAAAGAACTGAAATTGGGAAAGAGAAGAGAAGGGAGTAGGCTACTGGCTGGAGACTCTTGGCTCCAAAAATTTTAGGCATGGACTGAAATTTCAAACTCTCCAGTGGGAAACCATTTAGAGCAGTCAACTGATGCTGACTATAAAGTGCACGCACTACTTTGAGTAACTCGCTTTGACCGCAGAAATCCTTGCGCGGCCTCCTGGTCGGCATGTCTAGCGACAGTGGTTATTATTCTCTGGATGTGAATGCTGTGGTACTAAATATGACTGTTCTCCAGAGACATTCCTAAGGAGTTGCTAATGGTGGTGGTAGTAATTGCTATTACGATTTCATGAACATTGAATCTTTTATTTTTTTGTATAGTTGTCTCCTTGAATACTGGATTCTAAAGGTGCATGTGTATGTTCTAGCAAATTGAGAATTCTAGTTAGTTGACTTCCATTTATTTAACTTTTTATTGTAGTTCATATTGGCTACTTGTTCAGAGTCTAGGCAGTTTTACATGGGCATATTTTTTCCTTTCTCCCTATCTCCATTAGTCTTCCAGATCAGGAAGAGTTATTTTAAAACAGAGCCTTCCTCTGTCTCTCATTTCCCTTGTTCTCTCTCTCTAAGGTATATTGTTGCCTATTATATCCTGGGTCCTGTGCTAGAATTTCTCTTGTGCTAATTTTTGATGATAACATATGATGGCTTAAAATGTCATCTTCTGTTTAATAAATTCACAATCGAAAATAACTTTGTTTCCTCACAAATTTTTACACACATTTAAAATCAGCACTTCAATATCCAAGTATTTCGCTTTTCTTTTCTGCAGAGAAACTAACAACTGTAGATATTTGTTGACATGCAAAAAATGCATACAAGAATTTTAAAATTCTATACCCTATAATTAGTTGTATGCTGTTAATTAGACCTCTTCTTTAACTCTCTTACTGTACGCACTCTTCTGTTTTCCCAAATTCTCTTCTCTTTCTCTCAGTTCTTCACCCTGTTCCCCACCCTTTCCCTGCCTTGTCTCTGGTTTTGCCTCTCTTGCCTCATTTTTCCTTCTTCTTCTCTGTCTCACTTTCTTCCCCACCTCTTCTCTCTCGTTTACACTCCCTGCTCATGTTTATGCCACTTTGTCTTTGTTTTTATATTTACCAAGGGAAGGAACAACCATCTTTTTTTAAAATTTTATTTTATTTTCAATTCCAGGATACATGTGCAGAACGTGCAGGTTTGTTACGTAGGTAAATGTGTGCCATGGTGGTTTGCTGCACCCGTCAACCCATCACATAGGTATTAAGCCCCATATGCATTAACTATTTGTCCTGATGCTCTCCCTCCTTTTGCTGCTCCTCAGCAGGCCCTGGTGTGTGTTGTTCCCCTCCCTGTGTCCATGTGTTCTCATTGTTCAACCCCACTTATGAGTGAGAACATGTGGTGTTTAGTTTTCTGTTCCTGTGTTAGTTTGCTGAGGATGATGGCTTCTGGCTTCATCCATGTCCCTGCAAAGGACATGAACTCATCCTTTTTTTTTTTGAGACGGAGTTTCGCTCTTGTTACCCAGGCTGGAGTGCAATGGCATGATCTCGGCTCACCGCAACCTCCGCCCCCTGGGTTCAGGCAATTCTCCTGCCTCAGCCTCCTGAGTAGCTGGGATTACAGGCATGCGCCACCATGCCCAGCTAATTTTTTGTATTTTTAGTAGAGATGGGGTTTCACCATGTTGACCAGGATGGTCTCGATCTCTTGACCTCATGATCCACCCGCCTCGGCCTCCCAAAATGCTGGGATTACAGGCGTGAGCCACCACGCCTGGCTGAACTCATCCTTTTTTATGGCTGCATAGTATTCCATGGTGTATATGTACCACATTTTATTTATCCAGTCTATCATTGATGGGCATTTGGGTTGATTCCATGTCTTTGCTGTTGTGAATAGTGCTGCAATAGACATACATGTCCATGTATCTTTATAATAGAATTATTTATAATCCTTTGAGTATATACCCACTAATGGGATTGCTGGGTCAAATGGTATTTCTGGTTCTAGATCCTTAAGGAATCGCCACATTGTCTTCCCCAATTGGACCAATCATCTTTTAAGGTAACAAATGATGTCCAAGTGTGAAGTCCCAAGTCAAAGAGCTAGAGAGTCATACAGTTTCAGGATTGTCGCAGTCTTGAAGATTGATCCTCTTGCAGAGTAATCCTCATTTTGTACCTGAGAAGACAGGTCCAGTGAATTATATTACTTGTCCAAGCCCACACAATGACCAGGCTTTCTAGCTCTGATTTTTCAGTCTAGTCCTTTTCTTAAAAATAGTTTCTGAATATATGCAGGTAAAAATAATAAATAAGCCACCATAAGTTACAGACTTATGCATCTCTGCTTCTATTGTGCCAAGGAAAGAAAACAAGGGGGAGGCATGAACATAAAAGAATACAGGTGCCCTTATATGTTGTTTCCTCAAAAGATCATGAAAAGATAGCTTAGAAATTGCCAGTAAGAACTATAGACAAACAAACTTAGACAAGTTGATGCGGAGAGTAGTGTATTTAAAGTTAGAAAGCAGGAGAATATGCTTGTCAACAGGCAGAAAAGGAGGAGCTGCAGACGTTACAACTGGAAAAATCATTTCAAAAAAAATAAAGAAAGTGATCCTTCTTGATTTTTCTTGTTTTGAAATTTATGGCAACATGTACAACAAACCTATTTTAATGTATAAATTAAAATTAGTGTACTGTAATTTACTTGGGCTAATATAAATGTAAAAACCCTTCAGGCTAGACCAGCTGTAATTATATTCCCAAAGATTTGATTTTTATCATTATTTACAGCTAAGAAGACATTGATGATCTCTTTTCGGTTGTCTCTGGTGAAGCATTGTTGGCAATACTTTCCTGACTTGAAATTCTCGTGTGTGTTGGAATCGAATTAGGAAAATGAGTAAGTAAATAACTTCTCCTAAGAGCATAATCTCTCCTTTGTGACATAAATTAGAAATCCATTCACATCTGTGGAATAATTCCCAGTTTTGCAACTAAATAATCTGATATGCGTAAGCAAACGTGCCAATCTTTTCTCAGTCTAGGAGAATTTGGTCACTTTCTACTTGAACAAACAAGCTACATGTGCATTTAAATAGATGTATCATTTTCTCAAAATTGGATTATAAAGAGCTGATCTGAGGTGCAATCAGATGGATAATTAAACAGCAAAGGTAAGAGGCTTCTGACTGTGCATGTTTACAGTGTTAATTGAAAAAATAAAATATGATTTTTAATCCTAAAGGTAATTTGACCATCATTGTACAATGGTCAGATTACCTTTAGGATTAAAAATGTACAATGATGTAAGGGTCTCTCGTTTTTCATTTTAGTCTCAAGATTGTGGGAGCATTTGAACCTAGCTTTCTCACAGAGAATGGACAACGTTTGACTGGAGAAATTTGGCCTCATTTTATGTTTTCTGGGATGTGTATAGTTGGATGAAAACATGAAGATTCTACTTTTAAATAATTTTTTAATTTTTGTTTTTTCTTCCTTCAGCTATGATACTTTATCTTCTCAGATTTGTTTAATCATCTGAAATACTTTTTGGAGTGACTTTTAAAATGGCAAGAAATGTTCCCTCTTCCATAATGTAGCTGTTGCCTCTGAAATGCCATAGATGTTTGAATTTTTAAAAATCTCATTTGTGGCAGTTGTTACACTTTGCTTCATGTTATATTAATTTGGCATGCAAACATATCTTTTGTATAAAATTTTAAACTCTTTGAAGACAGGTTTCATATCATTGTCTTCTTTACCCCGGGCCTTTCACTGGGTTGGTGAAATGTTTGTGGAATTGTCAAATGAAGATAAGATATACATTCCTTTCTGAAGGTGGGCAGGCATGTGGTGGGCTGTTGGTGGGTAATGTGTTCATAATGTCCTGCAGATTAAGTTGGTTCTTTGATGGAAAATGAAGTGAAAACATGCATCTACGGTCCAACCTTTTTCCGATGTTATTCAAAATGTAATTCAATGTGATAAATTACATTGAAAATCATTGAGAAATGAGATGACATGTAAATTAGTTGAAGAGAATTGTGGATTTTGTCCTTGGTTCTTTGGATAAGTAAACTTTTAGTGTTTTCTCAGACATTTATGAAATTCCAGGGGCTGTGTATTCTTGCCTATAGGATATCCAAGTCCTGAGGCTTTTCTTCTTATCATTTCTCATTTAACTGCTTATTAATTCTTTCCAAGAGAAGGAATAAGAAATATGAATTTTTGCTCTTATTTGAAACTTCCCTTAAAACTGTTTGGACTGTCTTTTGGGCTATTGAGAAAAGCTATTTGGCCACTTTTCCTGGGCTTTTGAGAGTCCAGTTAGAAGAGTTCTTTATTATTGTCATTACATAGTTAATAATATTAATCATATTTCTGTTTCGCTTTTGTGTAGCATAACTTTTCAACAAACCTAGTGAAACATTATCCAGACATTCTGGTCAGTAAAGATGCTGTTATCAGTTGTGCTACAAGACACTGTTGAGCCGATAGTGTAAAACTGGTCCAGTTTCCCCCTTTTGGCTCTGGAGAGAATACAGCAGTATAGCTGAGGGTCCCATGGAATAGAGATAAAAAGGAATTCTTCTTTGGCTTTTAAAAATCTCTCAACTCCATTTAAACCTCTGCAAGCTTTCCCCCTTGGGATATATGGGGTGGTTCCAACATCCTTAATATCAGTTTCCTTTTGGTCAAATTCAACCTTTAATCCCTTCTGAGAATGGGAAAATAAAGACATCTATTATGACTTCCCAAAGGCCTGTAGTTATATAATAGAGCAGGCAAGACTAGAATTACAACTTGGGCCTCTGCTACTATGAATATATTGCTTGCTATGAACTCACTTGGAGCAAACTTGTGTTATTGTAGAAGCAGCAAAGAGGCCAATAAAAGAGACAGGGGCAAAAAAGACATGGTCATCACAAAGGAAAGATAAATAAATGTTTGAGGTAATGGATATCCCAATTTTCCTGATTTGATCATTACACATTGTGTACAGGTATCAAAATATCACATGTGCTCCCCAAATATGTACAACTATTACATGCAATAAAAACAGTTTAAAAAGTGATCAAAACCAGTAGCAGAAATATATTCCTCATGTAATTTTCATCACATTTGAGCATTATGTTTTTTTTTTTTTTATTGTACTTTAAGTTCTGGGGTACATGTGCAGAACATGCAGGTTTGTTACATAAGTATACACGTGCCACGGTCATTGGCTGCATCCTTCACCCCGTCATCGACATTAGGTATTTCTCCTAATGCTATCCCTCCCCTAGCCCCCCACCTCCCGACAGCCCCCTGTGTGTGTTGTTCCCCTTCCTGTGTCCATGTGTTCTCCTTGTTCAACTCCCACTTATGAGTGAGAACATGGTGTTTGGTTTTCTGTTCTTGTGTCAGTTTGTTGAGAATGATTGTTTCTAGCTTCGTCCATGTCCCTGCAAAGGACAAGAACTCATCCTTTTTTATGGCTGCATAGTATTCTTTGGTGTATATGTGCCACATTTTCTTTATCCAGTCTATCATTGATAAGCATCTAGGGTTTTTGATAAGACATTAGCCTTATGTCTACCATAGTTAGGAGGCCTAGTGATCTCCTGTGCTGTCGGGTATCAGTTCGTTAGTCTGCTCCAAGAACACATGTTAAGTGCTTACTTAATGCAGGGCACTGTCTTCAATGCTGTGAAGATTCTAAATTCCATTTTTGACCCATCTTCTATGTTGGGCAACTTATTTTTATGATTTTTGCTTCTGCTTCGTCATTTATATGTAGGAGATAGTAATAGTAATGGGCAGGTAATCTCACAGGGAACCTCAGGTTGATGGTGGGGAAGCATCTTATTCTAATATACCCATTTAAAGACATAAAGACAGCATTTATATATTTATAGTCAAATCAATGGTCTATCTTATTTTCTGCAGGTCAAGATAGATATCACCATGTATACGGCCAATTATCTTTATCCAGTTCAATTTGGCCTGGTCAATGAAACTTGTATTTATGTCATACTCTTGTATTGTGGGAGATAAAACAAGTGTAATAGTACCCCTAATTTACTTTTGGTAAATTGAGGTTAAGTGATTTTCCCAAACTTATTTTGATATAAACTAAGTTGTAGATACATGTTTTACGGTCCCTAACCTTGTGTTCTCGTTTAATTGTTCCGCAAAGAAATGCTCATGTTAAAATTATCTTTTTAAATGGCTCACTCAGACCTTTTGTCCCTCTCTTCTCCAAGCAAAACAACTAACCCTCATTTTTCAGTTTGTTGTGAATTCAGTTTGTCCAACCTAGGCTGGGGATAGGTTAATTAAATAATCATATATAGTGATTAACATGGGGTCAGAATTTATGTCATATTGGGGCAAAACTACTTTTTGAATATCCAGAAGATAGTGAAATGTACTTAATACGAACATTATCATGAATATCAGTCACAGGTTTAGAAGTCTTTTGATATATATGAGCGAAATATAGGGTTGAATACCCACTGATTATATCTTAACAGATTTTTTTAAAAAAGATAAGTCTGAATCAGCTGGTGTGTTTTGTCTCTTTCTATAAAAATGACAATAAAATTATGGTATGTGAACATCTGATTATTCCAGTTAAACAGGATTTTAGTTTCTTTTATTATGAAGAGAGAGAATAATGGTTTCTTACTTTTCAGTTCCACTTATGAGGAACTTGTTCCTTTCAGAACACCAAATGAAGCCTTCTTGCCGGCCATCCTATAGGGTCTTGCACTTGAATCTCTGGTTTCTGTATTTGGGACATTTTATAATATCTCCTAAGATTTTTCCAGGTGATCATTAAAAATGGGCTCCAGGGAGATTTTAACAATCAAATTAATGATTTCTGTGTTTAACTCTTTTAAAACATATTTTCATGATCCCGTCTGTGTGTGTGGGCGGGGTGGGGGCGAGGCGGGTGTGGGGAGAACAAACAGAAACCAAAGAAACAATAGTGGAACTTAAAAATGTTTCTACTAACCCGTTTGCTAATAATTATTCAGGCAGCTTTATGAAAGTTCTTTGGAAATTCTAGAAGTGTTTCCATTTCAGGCTTAATATATTTGGATCATAAATAAATATCAGATACCTTTTGGAGGCATTAGAAACTAAACATTATGCAAAGGCTACCCTCTGTTGCTTCAGAAGCTTGAATTGTTTTCATTAAAATATCTGCTGTGAAAGCACTGAGATTAGATGGGATGTTAGCTCCCCTTTTTCCTGCTATCGAATGTCAGAGAATTTGTATTGTTGGTAGAAACTGAGATTTCATTTTCCTTCATCCCATTCTGATGCTGGCTTCCCTGAAGCAACTCTCCTGTTCCAGATTTTTAACCTCAAGGTAAGTCAGAAAAGGAATTTTGGTGAGGCATGAGTTTGTTGATGGAACACGGGGGAAAACCAAATGGGCGTCTTCAGAATGAAAGTGTATGTCTTTGTCTGAATGTGTGAGAAAGAAAAACACTCAACACAGTGTAAACCTCCTGCTGGTGTGATTACTGAATAGTGTTGATGGTCAAAATATGACTGAAGATTTTTCTGTTGCAAAATGCTTTATGTTACGTGTAGGGCAGGCATCTGTGTGCCTGCCTTTAATTTATGAACTAATAACATTGTGTTCCAAGAAATCCTGTCAGGTCTTTAACAATATCATTTTGTTCTGAGTTATTCTGGTAAATGGATGATTTTGCTTTCAAGTAATTATTTTTGGAATTTCTAAATATAAAGTCACATATGGTTTAATGCATGGGAAGGATGCTTTTTTCATCAATGAAAACTTTCAGAATTGACAAATTGCATTTTCTTTTAACAAAGTATCATTCATTATTCTCTTCTATTTGGAACAGATGGAAATGTCAACAGAATGGGTTCAAGCAAGTTTTATGAGTGAGATTACAAATAAATGATAATAAGCAAAATCATGAGAAAACCCAACCCAAATAAGTGAGTTAGAATATACTATAAACAAAATAAATTTAAAAACATATATCCCCAAAGAACTGTGGCTAGTACCATAGATATTCTCTGAGGCTACCCTGCTAGGGTAATAACAATAATTCTGCTGAAGCCAATTAGGCACCGTTGAGAGCAACTTCTTGCTGCCGATGAAGGGCCTGGATCCTGTAGCTTGGTGTCCTTGTCGAGTCCTCAGTGTGTACTCAGCTTGCCCCAGCTAATGCACTCTGGTCTTAAATAAAACAGAGTGGCAAATATTTAGAATGAGTGTTATGTGTCTTTGGGATTTTTCCTTCCCCACCATTGGTAAATAGCACATTTCCTCTGCTGATTTGTGACCTTTGAGATAACTTCCCTTGTTAAACACACACTCATTTGTGTGGGTGTTTGTTTTCTTTCTTTTTTCAAGAGCTATTCCTTTTTTTCCACCTTATATTCAATTGCTTTTAGCACAGAGTAAAGTCTTCTGATGAATCTCTTGTCTGTAGTTTTGAAAGGAGGGAATGAGAAGCAAAGAAATTGGCAATCACAAAGACAAACCTACAAATGCAAACTAAGTAGAAACATGCTTTTTCCATTGCAAATTATGCTGCACTACTACAGGTTGTAATCCCTATGCTGATATATCTCAGAATAAAATGTAAGTTTGTTGAGATGCTATTCTGAAGCATGTGATTTGGTTTCATAGATTGATAAATTGAGCCATATGATGATAGTTGTACATTTTCAGAGGCCCTGTATGGACTGTTTGAAATGAAAATGTTATTGGCAATGGATGAGAACATGCCACATGCCCTGCTCCATACAACTTTGATTCCTAGGAATCAGCACATGTTAGAGAGCTGGAGGTCACCGTATGGTGTGCAAGTGCTCTCGTGCTGAAGTGACACCAGAGCTATCACCACATTACTGTCAGGCCATCCATCTGAGGCAGTGTTTTCCTTCTTGTTTCAATCTGTATCATTCCTGGAGAATTTGCCAAGGGCCCCAGGGCAGTGCTGAGGCCTCTAGTCCCCCCAGATCTCTTTTTCTGTTCCTTCATCATTTTTCATGTCTGACTGTGTGTAGTTTTCCTGTGTTCTCTTCTATAATTTCTGGGCCAAAGCTTGGCAGGGGGCAGGTGCAGGATTAGGTTGAAGAGACCAGTATGAGGAGGCATACCAAAGTCCATTGTGCTGTACCAGAGGTGTTACATTAGACTAATGAAGGGATTATAGAAACTTAGCTCTCCATCTGAATTATATTATCAGCACATCACTATGAGTCAGCCTGCTGCTTTCAGGGTCGTGTATTTTTTCCATCGTTATTTCTACTTTACTGCTAATGATATTGGTATAATTTGTTGTATCAATGCAACTGAATATTACTTTAAATTAATATCTCAACCAATCTAGACTTTCTTGTCTGGTCATGCTAGGTAGTATGGGGAGGTAGTGGTGTTGTTTCAGGCTAGGATATGATAGTATAATTTTGAAGTCTGTTTTTTTCCCCCATTTAACAAACTAGTGTGAACATCTATGCATGCCTTTAAACGCTTTTCTCCAAGGTAATTTTTTATAGTTAGTTTCTTTAATGGTTAAATAACATTAATTTATCCAATCAAATTTAAAAGTTTTTGCTACTGTAAAAATTATTGTGTGTCTTCTGGTAGTTAAATCGGGATTATTTCCTTAGGATGCAGAGCTTGTAGGTTAAGAAGTATAGTTATTTATAAAGGTTTGATTTTTTTGGTCAAATTGCTCTCCAGAAAGTTTTTTCCCCCTTTGATTTATTCTCCTACCAGCAGTGCATGAGAGGGCACATTTTCCCATATCTTAAGTAGTGTTGTTTTTTAAAACCTTTGCCAATCTGATATGGGAAAACTGGCATTTCACTGTGGTTTTTCTGTGTTTGTTAAGTCACTAGTGAGGTTGGATCGTTTTTTTTTTTTGGCAAATTGCCTATCAATGTTCCGTACTTATTTTTCTTTTGAGATGCTTATTTTACAATTAATTTTATTAACAGTTTTACCACAGTATAGATAGTAATCCATGTATCTTTAGGTTGTTTATAATGTAAACTTTTTCCCCAGTTTCTTAGTCACTTTTTGACTTTTTCCCTTGGGTATATTTTTACATGAGAAGTTTTCGTGCATATGGTTGAATCTTTTTTAATTGTGGTAAGAACATTTAACATGGGACTTGCCCTTTAAAAATTTTTTAAGTCTATAATACAGTACTATTAACTATGGGCAGAAAATCTCTAGGACTTAATCATTTTACGTAACTGGAGTTTTATACCCATTGAATAGCATATCCCCACTTCCCGCTTCCCTAGCCCCTGGGCAGTGATTGAGTCTTTGATGTTTTCCTTTTAAAGTTTCTGCCTTTGGAGTTAGTTTAGAAATGACTTCATCATCTCAAGATTACACACACTTTTCCTACATTTTCTTCCAGTTTCTTTATTTTACATGTAAATCTTAATCCATCTGGAATTTATTTTGTTGTATAGGAGTGCAAAAATTTAGCTTTATATTTTTCTTAGTTTTCCACTTGCCAGTGGAATAATAATTTGTTGAATAACCTAGCCTTTGCTTTTTAAATTTTACCTTGAAAAAAACATAATATAAAATTTTGGATCTAGATTTTTTAAGTATAATTTGTTGATTTCTCTTTTTTTTTTTTGGACAGCATCACATTGTTTTAATTACTATAATGCAGTTGAACATCTGATTGCTCGAATCATTCTTATCTTTTTCAAACACTTCTTGGCAGTTTCTTTCATCATCTCCTGACCAGATGGTTGTCATAATGTCTTAATTGCTCATTCTGCCATTGGTCTCACTTGCTTCTAATCCATTCACAACAAAGTTGGCTGAATTATTGTTCTAAAACACAAATTGGATCACATTACACCCTACTTGTTGTGTATACTTCCAGCTATTTTTATAAACTAAAAATGGGTCCTTTGCCTATACCAAGATTTTAACCTGATGTCCAAGCAATTTCTGGACTTCAGAGTGCTTGTCGACACCATTTTGGTGATTTTTTTTTTCTGAGTAGACTATTGATAGTATAGATTTTGAAAGAGCCGTGACTCCAAAGAATTAATAACCTCTGTGCCAAAAGATGAAAATCAGAGTCCCCTGAATGGCTTGTGAGGAGCAGGTCCTCCCCGGTCGACGTTGCTTTCTTACCTGCCTGCCCTCTCCCTGACCACTCTTCCACATCTTATACCCTTCCCCTCCTGGACTACTTGCAGTTCTCTAGCCAGTCTGCTGTTTCACGTCCCAGTGCCTTTGGACATGTTATTCCTTCCACCAGTGTTCTCCCACACATACCCTGCCCATCTGGAAAATTGTTCCTTGTCCTTCAAACAACAACGAGACTCCTCCTCTATGAAACCTTGTCTGATCTCCTTAAGCAATGCTGATCTCTCTCTCTCCTTTCTTTTTAACCACTGTACTTAATCTGTATTTTACTGTTACTCTTTTACTCTTCTTCCTCTGCTGGTACTGTAGTATCTTTGGGAACAAGTACTGTGTTTTTGTAACCATGGAGCCCACTGCCTGGCATAGCATAGGCACGCAGTGAATGCTTGATGAACAGATGAATGGACGCCAAAAATGAATGGAGGCAGGACATAGCCCTGGCGAAATCACTGGCAGGGGCTTGTTTGAAATAACTGCATAAGAAAAAAACAGCATGCCATTAGAGGTGAAGGGACCAGCTTGAGTTTGACAGAAATAAAGACAGAATGGATGAAGCCATAATGTCAACTTTGAAATATCACCGTATATTAAGAAACCACATTTAAAGTTCTAAGGATCCTTAAATGAAGACACTTTTCTCCAAATACTTTTCTGAATTTCCTGAGGTGCTTATAAGTTGGTCACCAAGAGTTATTGGTAATCACAAGTAATGAAAGCATGGCTTTGGGTAAGTGGGTGGGTAAGGTGGGTGAGGTGGCATATGCCATGTTTTCAACCAAAGCTATCCAAATTGATGTGTAGCCATTGTTTTCATGATTTTAGCACTCTCAGTGGATGTTGAGTAAATATTTCATGAGTAAATGAATGCTGAGTGTATAGCTGGGGGTGTGACAGCCAGCTAACTGTCATGTCTACTTTCTCAGCTCTCTGAGGTGGCAATGCTAATTTTTCTGGAGAAAATAGCATCACTGTTTTACTTTGTTCCCTTTATTCATACTACCTACTTTTAGCTAGTTCTTATTATTACTTTGTTTACTTCTTGGATTCTTTATTGTATTACCATCTTACTCTTGGCAAATGAACCTTGTTTTTTGAGAAGGGTTAAGTTCATCTGACATGACATAAACCCCTCTATTCCACCCCTCAAAGTCTTCTACATCAGCATTCTTTTCTCTACCCCAGGGAAAAAGAACCTTTTCATTTAAGTGTGCTTCCTCTTTTTCTTAAGTATTGCCTAAGCAACTTTTTAACTTTTAATTTCTTTGTCCATTTACCTCTTTGTTTGCAAACATCATTAGAGTTCTCCATCCTTGAAACAACTCAACAAACAAAAACTTTTGCTTGAATTTACTAATCAAGTACCTTAACTTTCACTTTTCTTTTTACTTCCAAACTTCTTGAATAATCTATGCCCACTGTCTACACCTTTTCTTTATACATTGAGGTATGGAACTCTTTATTACTTGGGTTCTTCTCCCAGTCTCCAAATGATTAAAAAATCTATTTCTCAGTTTTCATTTTTCTTCACCTCTTGATAACACTTGAAACCATTAAAATTCCCCTTTATTTTGAATGGCCTCTTTCTTAATGTTTATCACACTCAACTCTGAATTTGCTCATATCTTTCTGTTTTGTTTTATTTCTTCTGTGGTCCTCTTTCTGATGTCCTGAGAGTGGATATTAAGTTGCACCATATCTGCAGGGATGACTCCCCAACCCTAACCTTCAACTCAGAACTCCTTCCTGTGTTCAGATCTACTGTTTCTGGAAAGCTCTACCATCAGCCCTACAAAAGCTTCAACAGTAATAGAAATTCCATATAATTTTAAACAAAATTTCACCTATATTTTCTTTTAAGTAAATCTGTAATTTGAAATATTTACATTAATGATGCAACCATTTTTCTCTCCACCTAAACTTGAGACTTTAGAATGAGTTGTTTGCTGATTCTTCTCTCATAGGCAACCAATTTCAATGTTCTCTGATTTCTGCTACTACCCAGGCTTTGCTTTCTATTTCCGCTTGTGTGGTACTTATCTAAACCCTGTACCTTTGGCTTTTAATATTGTATTTGGCTTTTAAAGATGCATTTCTGGGCTTTAGTTGTTTCTTCTCTAGGCGATTTTTTACATTGCAACTAGAGCAAGTCCTCAAAGGTCTAATTATGCCACATTCTTGCTCAAAGATCTTCAGTGAATCCTGATTTCTATGTGATAATGGTAAGTTTCCTACGTGTTAACATGTACTCTGAAGATAGACTTCCGGGATTTCGATCCTGGTCCCAATACTTCCTAGTTTTGTGACCTCGGTAAAATTATTCAACCCCTTTGTGCTTTAGTTTCCTTGGTGAAAAATGAGGATAATTATAGTGCCTACATCATAAGATTGTAATAATTAAATGATTGCTCTGCACATCGTAAACATTCAATGAATGTATGCTATTATTATTAATCTGCTATTTGTGGGCTTTCATATTTTGTCTCAAATCCAACTTTCTTACTTCTAACCATTTCTAAACACACTGTGCATTTTTCAACATATATGTGCATTTCAATATCTATCTTCTGCTTCCTCTGCCTGTAATACCCTTTTCTACCCTCTGTCTCTCCTGTGTCTTTACAAATTCTATCAGTTCTTCAAATGAACCTCAAATAGACTTCCTCCAAGAGCCCTCACCTATCATATCAGCCATAAATGATTGTTTAAGCTTCTGAAATTTCACAGCCTATCTTATACTTTTCCTGCTTATTTAATTCATGTTGGCTTATCGTTTAGTTACATACAAACAAACCTTATGTTGCCTGATAGACTGTAAACTCCTTGAAAACAGGGTTTGTGTTTATTTTTTCATATCCCAAGATAACAAGGAAGGTTCCCCAAACATAAATTTAATAAGTATTTGTTGAATGAGTACTTGAAAAAGGGTATAGATTTTGGATAAAAAAATCATCATTATCAAACTGGTCAAAAATGATTAAGAGTATTGTTTTGTATACATAAGTATAGAATTAGTACCTCTCACTCATACCCTGCTAATACTCACATTTTTATTGTTAGCTTGTTGCTAATTGGGTTCTAGTGGTTACCTTGCAAAGACTCTGAAGTAGGAAAAAGCTTAGCACATTTAGAAACTCACAGATCAGCACTGCTGTAGTGAAGTGAAAGAGGGAAGAGTGCCATGGTTGAAGTTGGAAAGAGATGGGATAGGTCACTAGAACTTGCAGGCCAAGTTATGGAGTTTAGTTTTGTTGTTGTTGTTGTTGTTGTTTGTTTTTTTAGAACAATGCAAAGTCTTTGAAGGGTTTTAAGCTAGGGAATAAAAAGATAATACTTTACTTTTAAAATTGTACCCAGGATGGATGGAAGACAGAGAGCGGGAAGATGAGTGAAAGCAGAGAAAACAGTTGGAAGCTCTTGCAGGTGAAAGACTGCATGGCCGGGGCTCAATTGGCAAAAAAGGAGATGGAGAGAGGTGGGTGGAATTGAGATTTGCTTTGAAAGTAGAATAGACAGGATTTGCTGATGAAATGTAAGGGAAAAGAAAGAAAGCAATTTGATATGATGTCTCAGTTTCTCACTCAAACATCTACATGGACGTTGTGGCCATCATCTTTCTTATTTAACTTATGGATGCAAGAAGGTTTCATATAGTAGATAATTTCCAACTGTTCTCAGGCATCACTTTACCTGACTTAATACAAAAGTCTGATGCCATTTGAGATAGGATGAATTGTTCCAGTACGACCTCCGCAGACCGGGTCATTGTGTGTGCTTATCATGCAGTACTCACTGAGGTGTAGGCGGATGACTTCATGGAGAAGATATATCTTAAGATGGATCTAGAATGAATATCAAGCTAAATTTAAAATTATTCAGGATAGAATGAAGTTTATGTTCATTACTTGCCATCCATTTTTATCAATATTGTGGGATATCTATTATTCTATAAAAAACATGTATTTTCCCAGTTATAAGAGCTTTGATATTGGTGTAAAAACAATGGTTCCTAATTAAGCCATAGGGTATTTTTGGAATTTAAACAAATGTTTGGTGGATATCAACTGTGAACTTCTGGAGAGGTAAAATATTTATTGGGGGATGCCTTGTTCTTTTTAAAGGCCATGTTGTGTTCTGGTACTTATATGTCATATCAGGTACATAGTCAGTACCTTTCTGGTGGACATTTAGGTTGTCTTAACATTTTCCTGTTTCCAATAGTGTATGCTTGTGCAAGTATATCTGTAGGACAAAATCTTAAGGATGAAACTGTCAGATAAAGGCAGTTACCAAATTTACCAATCTACCTTTCCAGAAGAGTGTCTGGGAATGACTGCTTTTCTTACCATCCTACCAACACAGGTACTCATTTTATGGGGACAAATTGCTACTTCATTTTAATTTTAATTCATGTTTCTTTTGTCAGGAGTACAATCAAGCACCTTCCCCCTGTTAACATGTCTATTTCCTCTTCTCATTATTAACCATTCTTGAATGTCTACAATTACGAGAAAGTAATGACTGTCAAAAAGAAAATCTGTTCATTTTTTTGACATCTCTCAAGGCGCTGATTAGAGATCCTAATTTCCAGGTCTGTGTAGACTGACTTGGGTTACTTAGGTAATGGTCTCTCTTTTGTCAATGAATACATGTATTGAAGCACATATATGCCAGGCTCAGTCCTAGACACAAGGGGTACAATCAATGAACAAAATACACACAATATTCTACCCTCATAGAGCTTACATTTTAAAGGTGAAGCATGCAAAAACTAAATTAGCTAAAAAATATAAATATCAAGTAGTAACAATACCACACAGAAGAATAAAGCAGAGAAATGGTTTAGATGGTGAGGATAGGAGAGCTGCTCTTTCAGATGAGGTTAACAGAAAAGGCATTTCCAAGTATTTCTCCCTGCTTCTTTCTCATCCATGTGCTCTAATTTTACTCTCCCTCCCTTGTTTCATTCTTACTATATCTTGCAGGTATAAATTCTCTAACACAGAACATGGTTAGCATTTGGTTAATGGCTTTCCCATAATAATTGCATTAAAGTGATTTCTCTCCACTATGAATTCTTTGACATGTCAGAATGAATGACGTCTGTCTAAAGGCTTTTTAAAATCTGGGCATATTCCAGCCCTCACGGAGGGCCACTTCACTCCATTCTCAGATAGTGCCCACTGTCCTGCATATGCCCTTCTTAATGGGACTGGTTTATGACTTTTTTCCTTAAGACAAAGTCACTCTTCATTTGGAAAAGTTGTTCTAATAAGGGAAAATGGACATAAAAATTCATCATAGCTTCTATGGCCAGACATAAAATGTCTACAGCAGGATTGATCTGAAAACATAAGCTTTTATTAATTTGTTTATCTGGATGCTTCTGAAGTTAGAAAGAAAGACTTTCACCACTGAAGCAGTGGCAACTGAATTTCCATAATGGATATCAAAGATCTAAGGAATATCCTCAATTTACATATTCTTTCTGAATTTATGTTCAAAGAAAGGGTATTCATATAAATGTAAAGTAAAATAAGAAAAAGCCCAAGTGTATTAAGACTATTCAAGGCCTATAATGCAAATTGCAGTGAAAAAGTCTACCAGTAGGTTATGGGAAACAGAGAGAAACTTGGGATCCAAAGCTAGGAGAGGATATCTGCCATCAGCTTTCAGTGAAACCGCAAGCTGGCCACTTTGCTTTTCTTGTGGTCTAGAGTCAAATGTGAAACAATAATAGCCTTTATTTATTAAATACTTTACATAAGGCACTGTGCTCAGTACATTATATATTATCTCACTTATCCTTATAGTGAGCCTGGAGGGTAGTAATTTCATTACACCTTATAGATGAATAAACTTAGACTTAGAGACAGGTCAAAAAACCTGCCCAAATCAACCAGTTAATAAATGGAATTGGGATTTAAACTTACATTTGTCCGATTCCAAAGCTTGTGCCCAACCAATGTTTACTGAGTACCTTCCAAGGAGCCAAGCAAGTTTAAGATAGGTTCACATATGTTTAACTATCACAACAACCAGATAGAGTAGATATTCTGTTAAAGATGAGGGGCCGGGCACGGTGGCTCATGTCTGTAATCCCAGCACTTTGGGAGGCTGAGACAGGTGGATCACGAGGTCAAGAGATCGAGACCATCCTGGCCAACATGGTGAAACCCTGTATCTACTAAAAATACAAAAATTAACTGGGCGTGGTGGCATGCGCCTGTAATCCCAGCTACTTGGGAGGCTGAGGCAGGAGAATCACTTGAACCTGGGAGGTGGAGGTTACAGTAAGCCGAGATCGCACCACTGCACTCCTGTCTGGCAACAGAGTGAGATTCCATCTCAAAAAAAAGAAAAAAAGATGAGGAAATGAGGTGGAGGAGGAAAAGTGATTGCATTGAGGTCATACATCTAGAGTGGTCAAGTCAGAATATGTATGAACTCAAGACCTCTAGCTCCAAACTCATGAATTTTTATATATATATATATATATATATTAGTTGCATTTTAGATTCTGATACATGTGAAGAACATGCATGATTGTTGCATAGGTACATACATGGCAATGTGGTTTGCTGCCTCCATCCCCATCACCTATATCTGGCATTTCTCCCCATGTTATCCCTTCCCAACTCCCTACCCCACACTGTCCCTCCCCTAGTCCCCGCCAACAGACCTCAGTGTGTGATGCTCCCCTTCCTGTGTCCATGTATTCTCATTGTTCAACACCCGCCTATGAGTGATAACATGTGGTGTTAGATATTCTGTTCATGGGTCAGTTTGCTGAGAATGATGGTTTCCAGGTTCATCCATGTTCCTACAAAGGACACGAACTCATCGTTTTTTTACGGCTGCATAGTATTCCATGGTGTATATGTGCCACATTTTCCCTGTCCAGTCTATCATCAATGGGTATTTGAGTTGGTTCCAAGTTTTTGCTATTGTAAACAGTGCTGCAGTGAACATTTGTGTGCATGTGTCCTCATAATAGAACAATTTATAATCCTTTGAATATATAGCCAGTAATGGGATTGCTGGGTCAAATGGAATTTCTATTTCTAGATCCTTGAGGAATTGCCACACTGTCTTCCACAATGGTTGAACTAATTTACACTCCCACCAGCAGTGTATGTGTTCCTATTTCTCCACATCCTCTCCAGCATCTGTTTCTCCAGATTTTTTAGTGATTGCCATTCTAACTGGCGTGAGATGGTATCTTAATGTAGTTTTGATTTGCATTTCTCTAATGACCAGTGATGATGAGCATTTTTTCATATGTTTGTTGGCCTCATATATGTCTTCTTTTGAAAAGTGTCTGTTCGTATCCTTTGCCCACTTTTGAATGGGTTTGTTTGTTTTTCTCTTGTAAATCTGTTTTGGTTCTTTGTAGATTTTGGATATAAATCCTTTGTCAGATGGGTAGACTGCAAAAATTTTTTCCCTTTCTGTTGGTTGCTGGTTCACGCTAATGATTGTTTCTTTTGCTGTGCAGAAGCTCTGGAGTTTAATTAGATCCCATTTGTCTATTTTGGCTTTTGTTGCTAATGCTTTTGGTGTTTTAGTCATGAAGTCCTTGCCTATGCCTATGTCCTGAATGGTTTTGCCTAGGTTTTCTTCTAAGGTTTTTATCGTGTTAGGTCTTATGTTTAAGTCTTTAATCCATCTGAAGTTAATTTTAGTGTAAAGTGTCAGAAAGGGGTCCAGTTTCTGCTTTCTGCACATGGCTAGCCAGTTTTCCCAACATCATTTGTGAAACAGGGAATCCTTTCCCCATTGCTTGTTTTTGTCAGGTTTGTCAAAGATCAGATGGTTGTAGATGTGTGGCATTGCCTCCGAGGCCTCTGTTCTGTTCCATTGATCTGTATTTCTGTTTTGGTACCAGTACCATGCTGTTTTGATTACTGTAGTCTGTTAGTATAGTTTGAAGTCAGGTAGCATGATGCCTGCAGCTTTGTTCTTTTTGCTTAGAATTGACTTGGCATGTGGGCTCTCTTTTGGTTCCATATGAAGTTTAAGGTGTTTTTTTCCAGTTCTGTGAAGAAGGTCATTGGTAGCTTGATAGGGATAGCATTGAATCTATAAATTACTTTGGGCAGTATGGCCATTTTCATGATATTGATTCTTCCTAACCATGAGCATGGAATGTTTTTCCACCTGCTGTGTACTCTCCTATTTTGTTGAGCAGTGATTTGTAGTTCTCCTTGAAGAGGTCCTTTACATCCTTTGTTATTTGTATTCCTAGGTATTTTATTCTCTTTGTAGCAATTGTGAATGGCAGTTCATTCTTGATTTGACTCTCTGTTAGTCTGTTATTGTTGTACAGGAATGCTTGTGATTTTTGCATATTGATTTTGTATCCTGAGACTTTGCTGAAGTTGCTTATCAGTTGAAGGAGATTTTGGGTTCAGACGATAGGGTCTTTTAAATATACAATCATGTTGTCTGCAAATAGAGACAATTTGACTTCTTTCTTTACTAATTGAATACCCTTTATTTTTTTTTCTTTCCTGATTACTATGGCTAGAACTTCCAATACTATATTGAGTAGGCGTGGTGAGAGTGGGCATCCTTGTCTAGTGCCAGGTTTCAAAGGGAATGCTTCCAGTTTTTGCCCATTCAGTATGATATTGGCTGTTGGTTTGTCATAGATAGCTTTTATTATTTTGAGATATGTTCCATCAATACCTAGTTTATTGAAAGTTTTTAGCATAAAGGGCTGTTGAATTTTGTCAAAGGCCTCTGCATTTATTGAGATAATCATGTGGTTTTTGTCTTTGGCTCTGTTTATGTGGTGGATTACGTTTATAGACTTGCGTATGTTGAACTAGCCTTGCACCTCCAGGATGAAGCCTACTTGACTTTGATGGATAAGCTTTTTGATGTGCTGTTGCAATTGGTTTGCCAGTATTTTATTGAAGATTTTTGCATCTATGTTCATCATGGATATTGGCCTGAAGTTTTCTTTTTTTCTTGAGTCTCTGCTGGGTTTTGGTATCAGGATGATGTTGATTTCATAAAATGATTTGGCGAGGATTCCTTCTTTTTGGATTGTTTGGAATAGTTTCAGAAGGAGTGGTACCAGCTCCTCTTTGTATGTCTGGTAGGATTCAGCTGTGAACCCATCTGTACCTGGGCTTTTTTTGGTTGTTAGGCTATTAATTGCTGCCTCAACTTCAGTCCTTGTTATTGGTCTATTCAGGGTTTCAACTTCTTCCTGGTTTAGGCTTGGGAGGAGGCAAGTGTCCAGGAATTTATCCATTTCTTCCAGGTTTACTAGTTTGTATGCATAGAGTTGTTCGTAGTAATCTCTGATGGTGGTTTGTATTTCTGCGGAATCTTTAGTGATAACCCCTTTATTTATTTATTTATTTATTTGCATCTATTTGATGATTCCCTCTTTTCTTTTCTATTAATCTGGCTAGTGGTCTGTCTCTTTTGTTGATCTTTTCAAAAAACCAGCTCCTGGATTTATTAATTTTTTGAAGGGTTTTTTGTGTCTCTATCTCCTTCAGTTCTGCTCTGATCTTAGTTATTTCTTATCTTCTGCTAGGTTTTGAGTTTTTTTGATCTTGCTCCTATAGCTCTTTCAATTTTGATGATAGGGTGTCGATTTTAGATCTCTCCTTGCTTCTCATGTGGGCATTTATTGCTATAAATTGTCCTCTAGACACTGCTTTAAATGTGTCCCAGAGATTCTGGTACATTGTGTCTTCATTCTCAGTGGTTTCGAAGAACATCTTTATTTCTGCCTTCATTTCATTGTTTATCCAGTCAACATTCAAGAGCCAATTGTTCAGTTTCCATGAAGTTGTGCTGTTTTGAGTTAGTTTCTGAATTCTGAGTTCTAATTTGATTGCCCTGTGATCTGAGAGACTGTTATGATTTCTGTTCTTTTGCATTTGCTGAGGACATTTACAGAACTCTCCACCTCAAATCCACAGAATATACATTCTTCTCAGCACCACATCACATCTACTCTAAAATTGACCACATAATTGGAATTTTTTTTAAACTTGACTGCACTCCATTCTGTGTACAATGTTCATAATATTTTTCTTCCAGTTGCCTGCTCCCTTGATGTAAAGGGATAATTAGCAGAGATTCCCTGCAGAAAAGTGTCAAATATCAGCACTTCTGAAAACTATGCTGAATTTTCTCATTATTTAGCCCATTACTTCATTGAACCTAATTTGGTACTTCTAAAAACAGCATAAGTTCTGGGGGTAGTGTTCAGTATGCTTCACTGAACTGAGTGCATCCTGGTGGCCTGAGAAGACTCCTACTGCTTCTAAACATGTATGAATAATGGTTGCCACCTGCAAGTAGCTTAGGCAGTGGGCAATCATACTTCAATTCTAAAGCGTTTGGAAGGGATCAGTATTTTCTGTTTGAAGCTCAAGGTAGATTAAATGAATTCTTGATCTTACTCTACTTTGAACTCTACTTGGAATACAGCATGAGTTGTTTTGGCTTATCATTATTAATTTTTAAATAGAAGTCCAGTGCTCTAGTATTGAAAGCATAGGAGTTTGTATAGGAGAACATTTGAATGTCCTGAATACATTCAAAGGAGAGCTCAGGGAAATAAATGAAAGCTGGTGGATTTCTAAAAATCTTTATTGAGGATTAATACTAGAAACTTACAATACAGTCTGATTTTTGACCTTGCTTTTGGGCTATCAATAATTTCATACGATAAGATACTATTAATAATTTCAGAACAAATAATATTGCCACATTTCTTGTTCCTAACAAATGGGTACTACTTGGGGTGAATGGATGATTGTTGTTATTCCCAAGAAAATTTTTTAACATTAGAACCAGAAAACCAATTCACAAATTATCAATATTCAGCATGCTTATAAATTCAGATGAATTTGCCTACCGAAGGAAATGCTACCTGAAAAGCTACCCTGGCAGGCTTCTCTAGAGTTTCATTATCTAGTCTGAACTTTTGTTTACATAGCAGTCATTTCTGCTGTGTTCCTTTTCTCTACTAGCCTTGGTAGACTTCTTAGCTGAATTGTCCTGAAACCTACAAACCAACCCTGGAGGCCCTGAAAAATTAAAGATCTGTCTTTTTTGTTCTGTTTAATAAATGTTAGCTTAAGACAGTCTGCAATGGAAGAACACTCAACTTGTCCTAAATAATTCTCTCATTTATTCAAATTGCAAATACAGAGAGGTATTCCCCAATTTGAAATAAAATATTGGACTTCAGTTTCTAAAAACAATCTTGAAAGCGACATGCCTCATAAACTTCTAAGCAAAGAGAGTCAAGAGACATTCATCTTCTTGGTTAAAGGCTTAACTAATGTCAATTGTCATAAAACTTCCAAATGTAAACATAATCTTTTTGTTAGAAGAAAAAAAAAGCCAAAGTAATGAAAAGCTGTGAACTTTCTAAAACATCTGAAAGGTTCTCTTGAAATTTAAACATTTAAGTTATATGTTAAGTGTTTATCAAGCAGGTACTGCAGAAAAAGGAAATATTTAAACAATTTAAGTATATGCTCTAGTTGTTTGACTTAAAATACTTTTTATGCCAAAGAAATTCAGGATAGAGAGATTTAGTAATCAGAGTTGAAAAATCCATAACACATTGTTCTAGTAATTCCCATTATTCAAAAGGAACCATCTCTACTGAATATTCTTAGATAGTTTTTCAAGTTCAGTTTTACATTGCAGAGATAAAGAAACTACTTTTGTATCTCTTAGACAACAATTCTGTTATAAAAGTTTATAGGCTATTGGCAAATACATATCCTTCTAGTTTCTTGACCAGTTTCAGTGCTCTTAACAAAGTATACTCTGAACATATTTGTAAACCATTTTTTTTTTCAGGCAGTTAATCTCTTAACTCCTTTTTTCATATCTGTATCTCCATCAGCATTTTCTTTGCAGTGTTCGATAGCCTTCATTTGACATACAGACCTATCCCTGAGAGCAAATGAGAGAGAGGAAAACCTTTGCCCTTCCTTTTGTACCTTGATTTTTTCCATTCACGCTCATTATTGTTGGTGCGTCGAAATCTGGAGGTTCTAGTGAGAGATGGAATCAGAGAGATTTAGGATAGATTCAGATTCTACAACTGAAAGCCATTAGGATGCCTATGAGCTTTGTTTTTTGCAAAATATCTGATTTACAAATTGTTTTTAACAAGTAAAACTAAATTGTGTCCCGCTAATTAAAAACCGCTTTCGTTTATGTTACCTCTTTTTGTGTCCACTTAAATCCGTTAAGTCTTTCTTACTTTCACCTTCAAAATTAGAGTAATCTACACAATTCATACTACTGACTCTGCCTTTTAAGACACACAAATACTGAAAAAAAAAAAAAGAGAAATGTTCTGGTTTCTCCCCCTCAGCCCAGTGAGATATATTAAACAATAGTCTTTGTTATCAGCCCTTGGTTTCTGATCATTTAGAAAGCTTTCAATCCCCATCGCTTATGAAAGTCTGTGAATAATAATTTTTATTTAAAGGTTTCTTATACTGCCAAATCTTACAACCATTTACAAAATCATGTCATGTTTTCTTAAAGTTACAGAACTCTTTTCACTTTTTAAGTCTTAACCTCTTTTCTGCATAGCAAATCCTATTTATTTTTTAAAAAGTTGCTTTCAAATGTCATCTTTTGAATGAAGATTCCTGATCATATCAATCAAAGGGACCTTTCTCCTCTGAAATCTTTTTTTTTTTTAAATTAATTTTAGTTTCAGGGGCACATGTTCAGGATTGTTCTAGTACATAAATAGTGTGTTGTGGGGGTTTGCTGTACGTATTATTTCATCACCCAGCTAATAAGCATAGTATCCGATACGTAGTTTTCTGATCGTCAACTTCCTCCTACCCGCCACCCTCAAATAGACCCCGCTGTCTGTTGTTCTCTTCATTGTGTCCATGTGTACTCAATGTTTAGCTCTACTTTAAGTGAGAACATGCTGTGTTTGGTTTTCTATTCCTGTGCTAGTTCACTTAGGATAATGGCCTCCAGCTGCATACATATTGCGGCAACAGACATCTCATTCTTTTTTATGGCTGCATAATATTTATGTACCACATTTTCTTTATCCAGTTTAATGCTGATGAGCATTCTGGTTGGTACCATGTCTTTGTTTTTGTGAATAGAGCTGCAATGAACATATGCATGTGTGTATTATGGTAGAATAATTTATATTCTTTTGGGTATATACCTTATAATAGGGATGCTGGGTCAAATGGTGGTTTTATTTTAAGTTCTTTGAGAAATTGCCAAACTGCTCCTCACAGTGGCTGGACTAATTTACATTCCCGCTAGCAGTGTATAAGCATTCCCTGTTCTCTGCAGCCTCTCCAACACCTGTTATTTTTTGACTTTTTAGTAATAGCCATTCTGACTGGTGCGAGATATCTCATTGTTGTTTTGATTTGCATTTCCCTAATGATTAGTGATTTTTTCATATGCTTGTTGGCCACATTATGTCTTATTTTGAAAAGTGTCTGTTCATGTTCTTCCCCCACTTTTTAATGGGTTTGTTATCTGCTTGTTAACTTGTCTAAGTTCCTTATAGATTCTGGATATTAGACCTTTATCAGATGCACAATTTGAAAACATTTTCTCTCTTCCTGTGGGTTGTCTATTTACTTTGTTGACAGTTTCTTTTGCTGTGCAGAAACTCTTTAGTTTAATTAGGTCCCACTTGTCAATTTTTATTTTTGTTGTAATTGCTTTTGGCATATTCATCATAAAATCTTTGCCAGGGCCTATGTTTAGAATGGTATTTCCTAGGTTTTCTTCAAGGGTTTTTATAATTTTACATTTTACATTTAAGTCTCTAATCCATCTTGAGTTGATTTTTGTATGTGATCAAAGGAATGTGTCCAGTTTCAATCTTCTGCATGTGATTAGCCAGTTGTTCCAGCACCATTTGTTGAATAGGGAGTCCTTTCCCCATTGCTTGCTTTTGTCAACTTTGTTAGAGATCAGATGGTTGTAGGCGTTTGGGTTTATTTCTGGGCTCTCTATTCTGTTCCATCGGTATATGTATTTGTTTTGTACCTGTACCATGCTGTTTTGGTTACATGCCTTGAAGTATAGTTTGAAGTTAAGTAATGTGATTCCTCCAGCTTTATTCTTTTTTTTTTGCTTAGTATTGCTTTCACCATTTGGGCTCTTTTTTATTTTTGGATTACAGACTTAAATGTAATATGAATTTTAGAATAGTTTTTTCTAGTTCTGAAAACTAACTAGAAACTAGTTTTCAGAACTAGTTTCTGAAGTTAGTTCAGAAACTAGTTCTGAAAACTAGTTTCTAGTTAGCTTTCAAACTAACAAAGAATATCATTGTTAGTTTGACAGAAATAGCATTGAATATGTAAATAGATAAATTCCTGAAAACATACAACCTCCCAAGACTGAACCAGGGAGAAATTCAAATCCTGATCAGACCAATAGCAAGTTCTAAAACTGAATCAGTAATAAAAAGCCTACCAACCAGAAAAAACCCTGGACCACACAGATTCACAGCAAAATTCTACCAGACATATTAAGAAGAGCTGGTACCATTCCTACTGAAACTATTCCAAAAAAGTCAAGGAGAGGAACTCTTCTCTAACTTATTCTATGAGGCCAACATCATGCTGGCAAAGATGTAGCAAAGACATAACAAGAACAACAAAAAGTTTCAGACCAATAGCTTTGATGAACATAGATGCAAAAATCCTTAACAAAATACTAGCAAACTGAATCCAGCAGCATGTCGAAAAACTAATCCACCACCATCAAGGAGGCATTATCCCTAGGATGCAAGATTGACTTCAACCTATGCAAATCAGTAAATGTGATTCATCACATCAACAAACAAAAACAAAAAACACATGATAATTTCAATAGATGCAGAAAAGGCTTTCGATAAAATTCAGCATCCCTTCATGTCAAAAACTTCCAACAAATTAGGCTTTGAAGGATATACCTAAAAATGGTAAGCCATCTACAACAAACTCACAGCCAACATCACACTGAATGGGCAAAAGCTGGGAGTATTCCTCTTGAGAAATGGAACAAGACAAGGATGCCCACTCTCACCAGTCCTATTCAACATAGTACTGGAAGTCCTAGCCAGAGCAATAAGGGAAGAGAAAGAAATAAGAATAGGATCCAAATAGGAAGAAAGAAAGTCAAACTACTATCCAAATAGGAAGAAAGAAAGTCAAACTACCTCTGTCAAACTACCTACAAAACCCCATAGTTTTGACCCAAAAGCTCCTAGATCTGATAACTTCAGCAAAGTTTGTGGATACAAAATCAAGTATAAAAATCAGTAGCATTTCTACACGTTGATAATATCCAAGCTGAGTGCCAAATCAAGAACATAATACTATTCACAATAGCTGTGAAAAAGAAAATATCTAGAAATACAGCTAACCAGTGACGTGAAAGATCTCTCCAATGAGAATTACAAAACACTGCTAAAAGAAATCAGAGATGACATAAACAAATGGAAAAACATTCCATGCTCATGGATAGGAAGAATCTCCTCTGAAATCTTATAGAGAAACTATAACATTTATCATACAAATTTGGCTTTTTTTGAGAATGAATGAATGGGAGAACTATTAGTAGTTACATTGGAACAACAGTCATAAACTGGAACTATGCTGTGAAAACTGGATGTACTGCTACCCAAGTTACTGCCTTTGGGATCCTAACTGTTTGTATCAAGGACTTTGGATTGAAGTCTGTCTAGTTCCAAATTCTGGTTCTCAGCATGATTTTGGGTAAATTATTGTGTCCTTTGTCATTCATTCATTCTTTTTACAGCTGTTTACTAAGCTTGTATTAGATGTGTGCAAAGTGGGAAGCATTGGTAACACAATGGTAAATAATATTTGTGGTTTGGGCTGTCATGAAGCTTTCATCCAACTTTATCTACAAAGTGGGGCCAAGGACACCTACATTATGAAAATTCTCTATATCATTGTGAGAAATAAATGAAATAATATTTATGAAGCATTTAGTAGGATTTTTAGTATAGGAAGTTCTCAGTGACTATAATTTTCTGTGTTTTTTTCATATGCCAGTCATTTTATAGTCCCATATATACTTGTAAGGTTTTTGGGAGTAGGAGGCAAGTCTTCTGAAGATTTATATATTTTCAAGCATCAGTATAGTAGCCTCTCATTGCATGAATGAATTTATTGAGTCAATTCTGCTAAACACCAGGTATCAAACATTTTTTTTCTCATTATCTCTTCTGTTTTTTGTTGCTCTGTTGCTTCTTTCCTGCTCTTTTGGGAGCACTTGCATATTTTTTAGTGTGCCATTTTATTTGTTCTATTGGCTCTTAGTTATATCCCCCTTATCTTTCTCTTTCTCATTTATCTTCTTTATTTAATTTTATTAATTGCTCAAGGGCTAAAAATATGCAGCCCCCTACTCATTAGAATCTATTCATACTCAATATTGTAACTCTCTACATTTCACACTTAACATTTCACAAATGTAGTAAACTTACAACATTGTATTTCAATTTAGTCCTTTTCTTTCTTTCTCTCCTTCCTTCCTTTCTCTCCCTTTCTTTCTCTCCCTCCCTCATCCCTTCCTTCCTTCCTTCTTCCTTCCTCTTTCTTTTCTTCCCTCCTTCTTTCCTTTTTCTTTCTTTCCTTCCCTCCTTCCTTCCTTTCTTTCTCCTTTTCTCTCTCTCTTTCTCCCTTTCTCCCCCTTCCTCCCTCCCTCCATCCCTCTCTCTCTCTCTTTCTTTCCTCCCCTCTTCCTTTCTTCCTCTCTTTCTTTCTTACTTTACTTTACTTTCTTAGATCTTGCTCTCACCCAGGCTGGAGTGCAGTGACAAATCATGACTCACTGCAGCCTTGAACTCTGGAGCTCAAGCAGTCCTCCTGCCTCAGTCTCCTGAGTAGCTGGGGCTCAGTCATGTGCCACCACACCTGGTTAATTTTTTATTTTTATTTTTAGTAGACATGAAGTCTCACTATATTGGCCAGGCTGGTCTCAAACTCCTGGGCTCAAATGATTCTCCTTGCTCTGCCTCTCAAAGTGCTGGGACCATAAGCATGAGCCACAACACCTGGCCTCATCTCCCTTTCTTTGTGTGGTTATTGTCATATTTTTTATTTTAACGTGTTATAACCCCCCCAGAGTGTTTTCACTTTTGCTTTAAATAGTGATCTTTAAGGAAATTCTAAGAAAGAAAACACACTACTTTATATTTACTGATTTACTTAACATTTCCAGTGCTCTTTTTCTTTCTTACTGTAGCTCTGAATTTCCATCTAGTGTCAATTGTCTTCAATCTTTTGTATTTCTTATGTGTAGGTCTGCTGGTGATTAATTTTCTCAGCTTTTGTTTATCTGAAAGTGCCTTTATTTCCTTCTCATTTTTGAAGAATATTTTTGTTGGATGTAGAATTCTGAGTTAACGGCTTTGTTTTTGTTTTTTCTTTCAGCAGTTTGTTTAAAGATGCCATGCCATTGGGGTTTTCAGTCCCCATTGTTTCTCATAAGCCCATGATCATTCTTACCCTTGTTCACCGGTATGTAATGTGTGTCTTTCCTCTGGATGCCTTTAATATTTCCTCTTTATCTTGGATGTTCTGCAGTTTTATTACAATGTGTCTGGGTGTGTGGTTTTCTTTATATTTATTCTTTTTGGGGTTTTCTAAACTTCTTGGATATGTTTGATCATTTTGAAAAGTTTTCAGCTATTATTCCTTCAAATATTTTTTTGTGCATTGTTCTCGCCAGAAAAAAAAACTCACTTTTCCTTCTAGGATTCCAATTACATTTACATTTATGTTAAGACTATTTGATATTGTCCTACCTATTCCTAAATCTCAGCTCATCTTCCTGATTTTTATCCCTTCTTCCTTTCTAAGATTAAATAATCTCTACTGATCTGTTTTAGATTCTCTTTTCTTCTGCCATCTCTAATCAGCTGTTCAGACCTAAATTCCACTAAATTATTCATTTTCATTATATTTTTTAGTTCTAGAATTTTTTATTTGGTGATTTTCTCTGCTTAGATTCCCTCTCTATTCACTCCTTGAGATCATATTTCCTTTCATTATTTGGACAAATATATTTAAAAATTTTTCAACATATTTACAAAGGCTGCTTTAGGTTCTCTGTTAGAATATATCTGGGTTATTTTTAGTTTTGTTTGTGTTTACTTCTTTTTTGCTTGCTTATGTATCATGTTTTCTTATTTAGTGATTTTTTATTGCATACTGGACATTTTGGATAATGTGTTGTAATGCCTCTGGATTCTGTTATTTTCTTCTGAAGAACGTTGCTTGTTATCTTAGCATGCTGTTCAATTATTAGCTGATCACCTTGAACATGTTTAAGCATAGTCTTATGCTTTGTTCGTCCAAATGTTTGAGAAACTCAAGGTGCTTTCCCAACCTATTCAACCTGGCAGTATTCATTGTTGATAGAGGATGACTTCCTTGATGATAGGCTTTGTTTTAGATTTTACTAGAGTCATAAGACTTAGTTTAGGACATAGTCTTTACTTGTAGAAAGGTACCAACTTTCTGTGTCTCAGGTAGATCCCATGTCTGGGACAAATCTCTGCAAAACTTCTGAGACTTCTCTCTGTTAAACTCTTTACTCTTTAAGACCTGCCTTATAGATTCCAGTCACACCAGCTGCCTTGGATTCCAGATCTTTATGTTATGTTTAGGAAAATATCCTTATTCATAGAGGTTGGCAGTCGTGGGGCAGAGAGATTTCAGTTCTGGACTGGCTTGTTATCCACTGTTTGAAAACAGTTGCTTCGTGTATTTTACTTAGTTTTGGAAGTATTTTTTGTGAGACAGATAATCTATTACAAGTTACTCCATCATAGCTAGAAGCAGAAATATATAGGTGTCAATTTGATTTGCAATTGTTTCTAGTTTAGAATGCATGCTGCCTATCTTAAAAAGTTTGTAATTCTAATCATTATATTTTTGATCAGGGAATTTATTTATTCATTCACATGAATAAAATTCAAAAGCTATAGAAGATTATGTAGTAAAAAATCTCTCTTCTAATCTAGTAGCTTAATTCTTCTAAGAGGTGATAGATGTTGCCAGTTCTTTTTGTTCTTTCAGAGATATTATATATATATATATGAAATCCTCTCCCTCCTCTTATTTTCCTCACAGTATGATGTACATGCTTTATATACTTTTCTGTGTTTTATCTTTTTTCTACTTAATGACATATCTTGGAGGCTATACATATTAATATATAAAAAATTTCTGCATTTTTTTTGGGGCTCTATGATACTCAGTTGTATAAAATACCATGAATTATCTCACCAGATTTCTATTTATACTTACACTTCTTGGTTATTATAAACAATACTTAATGAACTACTTTGGGTACACCAGTATATCTGTAGCATACATTTATAAAAGTGCAATTGCTATCTGAAAATGTATGCACATTTGTTATTTAGATAAATATTGCCAAATTCTCTGCAGCAGCTATGTTAGTGGCTATGGCATCATTAAAAATGCATGGGAGGAATGCTGACATTTTTGTTTTGCCTCCAGTATCCATTTTCTCCATGGTACATCTATAAAATTGACTTCTATTTTTTATTTTTATGTTCATCTTAATCGGTTAATAATATTTACCTGATTAACTTACAAGTTTTTTGTTATAAAAAATAAGATAAGGGGGCTGAGGGGGAGGGAGGATGGTTAATGAGGAAAGAAAGAAACAGAATGAATAAGAGCTACTATTTGATAGCACAACAAGGTGACAATAGTTAATAATAACTTATTTGTACAATTAAAAATAACTAAGAGTGTAAGTGGATTGTTTGTTACCTAAAGGACAAATGCTTGAGAGGATGGATACTCCATTCTCCATGATATAATTATATCACAGTGCATGTCTCTGTGTAAACATCTCACGTACCCCATAAATATATTACATCTATTATGTACTCAGAACAATTAAAAATAAAATTTAAAGTACAAAAAAAGACAAAAAGAGTCACACAGAAAAATAAAGAAAAATAGTCTATAGAAGGGTAAAAAACAAAAAATGAAACAAATAAGAAAAGCAGCAGTGATTTATACAAATTAGAGGTATTATTGTTACTGTGGTGGCTGTGGTTGATTTTCCTAATATTCCAGGGCATGAACCAGCTGATAATATCCATTTTTTAATTGCATTTTAGGTTTTGGGGTACATGTGAAGAATATGCAGGATTGTTGCATAGGTACACTCGTGGCAGTGTGATTTGCTGCCTTCCTCCCCTTCACCTATATGTGGCATTTCTCCCCATGATATCTCTCCCCAACTCCCCACCCCCCACTGTCCCCTCCCCTATTTCCCCCCAACAGACCCCAGTGTGTGATGCTCCCCTCCCTGTGTCCATGTGTTCTCATTGTTCAACACCCGCCTATGAGTGAGAAAATATCCATTTTTAAAGTATAATTTTATTTCCATTTTAGTCAGTGATTTTCAAATAATTCTCCCCTTTTTGTCCTTTAAAAATATGCTAGCCTGTTCCCAATTTGACCTCGTGTCTTTCAAATGCACAGTATAACTTTATTAGTTCTCTGTGGAATCATGTCCTGTGAGCTTTCTAGCTTGTTTTCTTTCTTGTTTTTTCCATTACCTCACTTGCTCGTCTGAATTTGAGAGCTAAGGATATTTGGGACAAGGCTTAGCTACTCAATGAACATTCTGAATCAATGCTTTTCTGTGAAACAGTGACTCTGATAGAATCTTCTCAACTTCCTGGAACATTAAATTGTCGCAAGGTAATTCAGGAGTCTTTTTGATTTTTCAGGTTCTTGTCTTCTGCGGTATACTGAAAAGTGAATTGTGAATTCATTGTTATGAAATTTAGAAGTGTCTATCTCTAATATTAGCTTAGGATGTTTTTTTTTTCTAGCATTCACTTTAAACCCTGTCCATTTAAACATTGTAGACGAGGAAATTTCTCATTTGTTTATCTTTCACTAAATCTGCTAGTACTTTAAACTGCGTGGTCCCAACATGATGTTGTACTATACCTGTGGAATCGACATTCAAAAGAGCTCATTCAATAGAGTTTTTCTTCTTGGTAACTGCTTTCTAAAAAAAAATAATTCTTCTTTATATTCTAAAGCTCTAAGTTCCTCAGCCCTCCCGCCCCGCGTGTTGAGATTCCATTGCCAACTGCCCTTGACTCGTCTGTGTCCTCGTGTCAAATACCCTTCCTAATCTATTGTTCAAACTTATAAAACGCTGTAACTGAATGACTTGAAGAGATCTTGCAAATATAGTTGATTTTTCCTCTGAGAAACAAGTGTGTTATCCTCTTTGGGGGATGCATTAACTCATACTACTGGCACTACTAAGCTCTAGGCTTAGAACTGTGTGAGGGAAACTAAAAACAAAACAAAGATATGCAGAAATCTGGTTTCTGCCCTCCAGGAGTGCCATGGCTGTGAGTGCAGGATCTGAAGTCAAGCAGACAGATGTGGGCTGGACGATTTTTGGTGAGGTACACTAAGCCTCAGTTCTCTCATCATGATACAGTTGTACTCATCTCACACATTAAACAAGATAAATCTGTGGAGAGAATCCTCCCCGTAATTCAGAGAGGCTGTTCTCTGGGCACACTTGCTTTATATGGTCTTTTCAGTTGCTGTCAATCAGTTTTAAAAATCTGGTTGCCCAAACACCAGTTACCATGAGTACTTCATGTTCTGGCTGTTCTGGCTCTTCTGGCAGTACAAATGAGTCTGGACATCTACTTCAGGAAGTTGGGTGTTTGATTAATTAATAACCATGTAGGCCATTTGTAGATGAAATCGCACAGTGTAATTAGTCAGGGTAGCATGACTATTTTAATAGGTCAATCCCTACATCAGAATGGCTTTATATATTGCATATTTATTTCTTGTTCATATCACATTACAATGTGGATTGGGAGTGGAGTGGGACACAGTATGTTCTACAAAGTCACTCAGATTCCCAAGCTGTTTCTACCTAGTTCATCATTCTCAAAAGCCCCAGAGTCTTGCACATTAATTTCTCTGAAGGAAGAGTATATGAGAAGTGGTATGGAGGTTTTAGGAACTGGGGCTTGATGGGGTACATATGACTTACACTAACATTCTATTGGCTAGAATGGGTTTCATAGCCCCATCAAATGAAGGGGGTCTGGGAAATGGGTGCTGAAAGAAGGGAACACATGCACATTGATGAGTACCACTGACTGCTGCCATTCAGTGGCACCTTAGAGGTTTGGACTTCCAGTTGTCTCATCCAGGTTGAATGCAACCACTTAGGTATTCCTACCATGTGACAAGGTACTGACATCCAGCTTGATGTGAGTGTGCCCAATGGCAAATGATTACCCTCAGACCCAAGTTTCATTTCCCCTTTTCCTGTATCTTAACCCAGGAGAGATTTTGAAACATGTATGCCAGAGACAAAGAGGCACCTTGGATTTGTCTGGTAGGTGCATCTTGGTTTGGGGATGTTATGACCTTAGATAGGTAAGTGAAATCTGTCATGTAGAATGGCTCCTGGATTTAATGTAATTCCATTACAACGAGATTCAAATAAAAGGCACAACTTTGTTTCTTGGTTATTCCTTATCATCACATTTATAATACTTAAAAGGGTTCAGAAAATGGTTAGGATTGGTTTACTTCAGCCGCCTGGAGTGTTGAACACCCAGCAAACTGCTTTGCAGCCTTGCGTGTACCAACGGAAGTAGGTTGCATATTCTGTCTTTCTCCTTGAAAGCAACACTTTGCTGATCTTTAACTCATATGTGTCCCTTGGAACGATGCGAGGGAGAATTTTTATAATAGGTCCAAATTATAGTTGACTGTCTTGTGTGTGTATGTATATTTAAGTTATTTTTAATTTAATTTTTAAGTACCTTTATCTCTAGATGGGCAACACATATCTTAATAGTGTGATCAAAAACAGTTAAGATAAAAAATCTTAATAGAATTTTCTGACCCATAAAAATACTCAATATTATCAATTTTTGTTTTTATGACTATTATTTGCATTCTCTAGGGAGGCAGATTAACATATAAAAACTACCTAAAGAATGTAAAAACAATGTATGTATAATATAGCAGAAATGGTATGTAACTGATATAGAGTACAAAACCAGGGACTGCTAGTGCACAGAAACTTTGGCTTGTTTATTTGAGGAGATTAGTCTTAGCATGGGTCCTACTGTGTATGACAGACAAGAATTGTTAGCACAGCATGTGCTAAGGAATACATGACCTCTTCCGCTCATCTTCCAAAGGGGAGAAATTTTATCTGTTGAGAAACTTGGTAGGACAAACAGAAATACGTGAAATTAGTTAATTAAAACACATAGGGCATCGGTTCTATTTTCTGTTTTAGAACTGTAAAAAAAAAAAAAGTTTGACAAAGTGAACTTTAACTCTGATAAAGCAGCAAGAAAAATCTAGAAGTGTTCTTTAGGTTATGAGATAGTTATAACTGGTTGGATGGAAATAGTAGTTATATGAAGATTATTTGTTACTTTGGGATCTAATACAGGGCTGAAATAATCTAATGTAAGTCAATGATACTTGCACCAAATTGAAGTTTCTAAGGAGTTTTCTCAAAAAAAAAAAAAAAAAAGAAAAGGAAAAAAATTAAAAATTAAAAGAAGACACTCCTAAATTCTCTTACATCCATGGCATTCTGGATTTATAAGAATAGGCTTTGGCCCTTTTAGAATCTGGTTTTATGAAGGTGGAAGGAATGACAAGACTTGGTGCAAAATACACAAAATACATCGTGCCCTTTTACCAAGCGTGCACCACTGCGTTCCTCATTCTGTGTAGTCTTCCCATCTGTTTCTCCTTTTGTTTCTTCCTCCTTCTCTTTCCTCCTTCCTCCTCTCATCTTTGGAAAATAAAAGGCTCTGGAAGCCCATTTTGTGTTAGTACCTTTGGGACCAATGTAAAACACAGAGCAATATGGATGCAAGGGATGCCTCTTCTTCAGATTGGAAAAAAGGTGGATTTAAATGAAAACAGACTTGACAATATGACTTTTTCTATAGGTTTGATGAGGTACTGTTATAAAGTATATTGCTCTCTAAAATTCCTGAGGGTTTTTGAGTGAATGATGTAATGAAAATAAGCTACAGTAGTCAGCAGGAATACAGTCTAGGAAGTATGTCCTGGGATAAATGAAACTGTTGACAGCATGAAAATTATGAGCTTGTGAGCTCAGCTAGTGAGGGGATGGAGGAGCTTGCATTTATTAAATAGTTTAGTTAAATGAATTACACACGTATTCTGTGCCTGAAATTGTATAACGTTGTGGTTAAAGTCATGGTTTTAGAATCAGACTGAGGTCGATCTAAATCCTGGTATTATGACTTAATATTCACCTAGTCATTAGCAAATGACTCTACCCCTAGCCTAGCCTCAGTTTCCTTACCTATACAAAGTATTTGATTAAAACCTGCCTTAAGGATTTGTTGTAAGGGTTATATGAAATAATGCTATAGGCTTTGGCAAATAAAAACAATCAGCTGGTTATTGGAGCCTATTTTTAAATAACCAAAATAATCAACATAAAATTAGCAGAAAAACTTAAAAAAAAAAAAAAAAGATTCAGCACATACCTTAAGATCGTGGAGTGCCTCGTAGCCATCATTGGAAACATAATGATTATTGGACTTTGCTGGAACCAGTAATATAATTCTGGGTGATGGAATTCTTTTGCTATAAGTATCTATGTCAATACACAAAACATGCAGAGTTTGAATGAGGCATCAAGGAACCAGGATGGTTTGAAACCAAATTCTGTCTCCTTGGGAATGATTCAAATCAGTGATCCAGACATGCAGAAAAAAGATGAAAAGAAGGTGGAATGTGGTAGAATACTACAGTAAACTATTTGAAACTGCCCAAGTATCTCCAGATGGAATAAAGCTCTCTAGAAAGATAGTGACTGTGTTTTCTATCGCTTCTGAATTGCTCTTTCAAGTGAATGTGTAAATATGTCTATAAAAGAGATCCAGTATGGGATAATGGTAACAAAATAATTGGTGTCAGTCTCTCTTGGCTGTTTTTTCCCCTAACTTCTTTGTGTTTTAGTTGATCTACTTGCAAGATGGAATAGTGGAGATAACATTTTCCTGGTGTTCTTTTGAAGACATGCATAACTCTAGTTGTATTTGCCTGAGACTGAATGTACAGATGAACCTAGCCATGAATGGAGAAAACCTCAAGAAAAGTGAAAAAACAAAAATAAGCCAACAGCTCCTTCGCAGGGATAACAACACTCAGCTAAAAAGAGATAGTTACTCTAAGAATTGTGCTGTTTTATTAAGTGAGTGACTTAAAATATTAATCTTTTTGAATATAATTTGCCATGGGGAATCCTTGGGAAGATAATGATTGTGGTCAATATAATAACTATCCAGCCACCTTCTAATTGGGAGGTTGGGTCAGTGGCAGTGGAACAAACTTGGGTCTAAATTGAGATTTTCTATCTAGGAAAGGTGGAAAATGTCCAGGGAACACCACTGGATCATAGCTTAGTTATTGTAGCAATAAGAAAAATATATTTCTAACTTTAGGGTTAATTTCACTCACATTTTCCTTCATTTAGATCTGGTTTTTAATCCCTGTTTTACAGCCAATCTTTTACATTGTCATTTCACTTTATTAGAGTGTAATTGTTTGGATTGGACTTAAATATTCAGAAATAATATTAAAATGTGAAATTCCTTGCTTTTAGTGTAAAATAAATGTATGCCTTAAAAATAATTCCTTTTACATAGTGATCACTTTCATATATTGTGATTCCTTGGTTTTATATAATAATTGCAATAATGATGATGATGATAATGAAATTAGCTGACACTTATGTGGTACTTTCCCTTGTGACATGTCTGACTTCTTTCTATTTACGTCATACAGTACTGGTAATAATACACATGAAAGGCCAGGATAGTTCTAGCCTTTAAATAAGTTTGCTTTATACTTAAGCTAGTCTTTTAGTCCATTTTTCCTTTAAACATCATAAGCTATTTTGGTTATAGCTACCAGTTGTAACTATTTTCACATAGATTTTTACAGTTAATGGAAAATGAATCCTTTTGGAAGTTATATTCCTTTTTATTAGCAATGAAGATTATACCAGTGCATGTTTTATTGCAACCTAGAATGAATGTGACTTGAAATAGAATTTCCCAAGTTGCTTGACTCCCTCTTTGTCCAGTGCAGTAATTATTAGCTCATCTCCCATTCTCTATGGCCAGTCAACTTATGTTCAAATGTCAGTTCTTCCATGTATTAGCTTCAAAATTGATCTGAGGAAAAGTATGCAGCTTTTTGAGTGTGTTCTCGTATGTAAAATGGGGTAACGGTACCTACTTCATATGATTATAGAGAAGTTTAAATGAATTCCTGTTAGCAAAGCAGTAAGAACAGTGTCTTTCCCATGGCAAGCGCCTTGTGAGTGTTTTTTCTTTTTTTTTTTTTTGAGGTGGAGTCTTGCTCTGTCACCCAGGCTGAAGGGCAGTGGCCATCTCGGCTCACTGCATCCTCCGCCTCCCATGTTCAAGTGATTCTCCTGCCTCAGCCTTCCAAGTAGCTGGGACTACAGGTGTCTACCACCACATTCAGCTATTTTTTTGTATTTTTTTTCTTTTAGTAGAGATGGGCCAGGCTGGTCTTGAACTCCTGACCTTGTGATCTGCCTGCCTTGGCCTCCCAAAGTGCTGGGATTACAGGGATGAGCCACCACTCCCGGATGTGAGTGTTTTTAAAATAAATAAATATAAAAGTCTGAGACTTATTGCCGTCATATTATAAGAGAGCATGTGTCAAAGACATAGAGGCAATGCCTGGAGTGGCCAAGCATGCAAACCTTTGACAGTTGTGTTAGTTGACAGCTGTATGAGCTTTGGCAAATTGCTTAACATGAGACTAGCTCTCCTCATTGTAAAATGGAAGACAGTCATAGTGTCTGCTTTGTGTGGTTGGTGAGGATTAAATGAGACACTTGTGAAGACTTAAGGTGAGTCACAGCTTTCACCCACATCTCATCCGGATGGGCAGAGAAGAGGGAGCTTCTTAGTTTTGATTTTAACTAACGTGATCTTAATCTGAGCAAACCACTGCTGATTAGAAGGAAAAATTAATTAAATGTCTAAACTGCTTTAAATCTTAGGCTGATGTATTGATTTCAGATAATGCTCTGTCTCAAGGAAAATGTGCTCAGACTTACAGATCACCCTGTGTTCCAGGCTTTTCCAGGTTTCTCTCCAAGATAGTGTCTGGTATGTAGGGGAGGGTAGGGGCTTAGGCAGCCTCTTGGTGGAGAGAAAAATCTGGACCCATAGGCATAGGCATAGTGTCCACTTCAGGAATAGAGGCTGATGACCCTGGATGGACTCTCCTCACCCAGCCTTTCCTAGGGTGCCATCACATTCTTTGCCAGGCTTGTGTTCTAGCTCTCAGCTAGCAACATTCTAATTTCCCCCTTAAACACCAGGACTCCCAGCCCTACCACAAAGGTTGCCATAGGGAGCCAAGAGCTGCTCAGAAAAGCTAAACTTTGAGGCCTCTCTCTGCCTAATTCCCACCACAATTTCCTTGGTATGGGGCAGCCAGAGAGGTCATATCTTTCTAGAGCGCTGAACAGGAATGGGGCAGAAATTCTTCATTCCTTGGGTTCTCCTCTGTCCACACAAGGCTCTTTAAGGCACATACATCTGACTGCTTTGTTCCTTCCTTGCTTTTCCTCCTCACACTCCTTGGATGGGAAAGAGATGTCAGTTTCCCCTACACTCTTCTAGGCCAAATCTTCACTTCACTGTGAAAGAACTCTTTGAGCTAACTCATTTGGATATGTTAAAAAGCAATAGAGGCATTTAAACATTCTTCCTTAAGACAATATATCAGTAAGACTTGGCAAACCGCCTATTTTGAATGCCAGGGCTGAATATTAACTTCTTCTTCCTTTTTCTGTCTTAAGAATGTTTTATGTTTGAAAAGCATGGGAGAAGCACAGTGATATTTTCCAAAATATTAATCCAAAGTAAGTGCATAATCAATACAAGCTTTACTATGATGATGATGATGATGATGATGATGATGATGAAGTCACTATTAGCTGTATAGATTGTTTCGATATACCCTTGGATAGCTTCTGGTTTCAGGGAAGAGACCAAAAGCATTCTGTAACTTCAGAACACTTGTACACTTGGTATCATGACACGTAATTGCTCTACCTCTCACAATTCTCACCTTCTCTGCCCCTCTCCCCATCTCTCTGGCCACACAGGCCTTTCTGTTCCTGGAACATGAGGTGATTTTTTTCCTGCCTTGGGTTGTGTAATAATTACTGCTCTAACACCTGAAACCCTGTTTCCTGTATCTTTTCTTAACTGACTTCTCATTTTCAGTATCTACCTTAAAAGCTGCCACCTCAATTTTCCTGGATCTTTTCTGGCCACTCTAACCAAAGTAGCCATGCCCACTTCCAGTTACTGTCCACATCGCACCGTCCTTTTTATTTTATTTTCTGTCTAAGTCACTATTTTATGTTGACACATTTATTGTCTGTCTACTCCACTAGAATGTAAGCTTCAAGAGGACAGGAACTGTGTCTGCTTTACTCCCCACTGGGCTGGCAGAATACATAGTTATGGAAGACATGATAAGTGACTGAATGCTTTCTTATTTCAGATAAAAAGAATCATTATGATATTAACACTGGTGATATGGATTTGCATGGAGCAAAAGTACCTTGTATAAGCACAGAAATAACGATTTTCTATACTACGTTTATTATGTACCATAGTAATGGTGAGAGTCTCTCTCTCCCTCTGTTATTTTGTTCTGTAGTGATGGTGGCGGTAGAGAGGGCCAGCACTGCCTCCTAAAAATGGTAAGAAGTCCCATGAAGGCAGACATCATGCTCGTGTTTCTTTCACACCTTTTTTGATATTTAGTTGCTCAATACATACATGTTGGTGATCATTGGTGGAGGGAGTGGGGGGTGGGTGAGAGAGAATTACAGGCCTTCCATTTGTGTTTGATTAAACTGGCAAGACTTTCCAGGGAAAGCAGTGCTTCAGAAATTATGTGATTGACAGAAGGAAGGTCACATATTTGTTTTCTAGAAGAAGAGTAATTGTCAAGTTGTGAGCTGAGGAGCCTCAGAGCCTCAGCTGGCCAAGGCTCATGTGGAAATTTTTATTTGAACAAAGAGTTTTGGGGCTACATCCAAGTGGAAACTACTTATTTCAGGATTGGAGCCTCCACAGAGAAAGATCAGAGGTGGGAATGAAACAGGAAATAGTTCCAGAGACTGCTGCTGTGTAACAAATTACCTTAGAACTTAGCAGCTGAGAACAACCATTTTTTACGCTCACGCAGGAAGCTACAGGTCAAGAGGTCAGTGAGGGCACAGCGGCAATGGGTTGTCTCTGCTCCTGCTGTGCAGACTTAAAGGAAAGGGGAGACAGGATGCCAGGATGGGGTCATCTAAAGACTCCTTCCCTCACATGTCTGGTGATCAGGATGGCTCCGTGTGGCTTGGTGTCCTTACAGCTTGGTGGTTGCAAGGTTGTCTGCCACTGCGTGTGGAGCTCAGGACTCCAAGCAGACCGCTTCCAGCAAAGAAGACAGGGCCTATGTAGCTTTTTATCTTCAACCTTGGAAATCACACGGCCTCACTTCCACTGTCTTCTCTTGGTTGCAACAGTCATAAAACCCACCCAGATTCAAGGGAGGTGACATAGATCCCACTTCTAAATGGGAAGAGGGTCTAAGAATTTGAAGCCATGTTTTAAACTAATATTAGGTTGGTGCAAAAGTAACTGCAGTTTTTTTCACTAAAAGTAATATAAGGGGCTGGGCATGGTGGCTCATGCCTATAATCCCAGCATTTTGGGAGGCTGAGGCAGGCGGATCACCTGAGATCAGGAGTTTGTGACAAGCCTGGCCAAAGTGGTGAAACCCCATCTCTACTAAAAATACAATAATTAACCAGGCATAGTGGTGCATGCCTGTAGTCCCCGCTACTCAGGAGGCCAAGGCAGGGGAATCATTTGAACCCAGGAGACAGAGGTTGCAGTGAGCCAAGATTACAATACTGCACTCCAGCCTGGGTGACAGAGTCCAGCTCAAAAAAAAAAAAAAAAAAAAAAAAAGAAAGAAAAGAAAAAAAAAAGAAAAAGTAATATAAGGATGAAAGAAGCAAATGGAGGGGAAGAGAGGGACCTTGCACTCTGGAAAGGGAGATAGGATTGTGAATCTGCTGTGGATCCAGGTTACATTTATTGCACATGTGCCCTGACCTTCAATGGCTTTTATTTTTTGAAGATAGAGTGTTTTGATGATCTTCTGAGAGAAACATCTCCTTCCTCAGCTCTAATGTGCTCAGGAGCTAAGAGCTGCAGAGCAATCATTTGAAATCTTTGGTAGTCATAATAAAATAGGTAAAGGTATTCTCAGGTACTAAATGACTTCCTTGTCACCAAGCAGCTCCTCATCAGACCTTCTCCAAATATACATTCTCCCCTTTTCCACCTCCAGCTCATCTTGCTTTCCATCACATCTCATCTCCTGGCCTTTTTCATTCCTCATGCCCACCTTATTTCCAATTTCAGTCATGTTTTGGTGAACCCACTGCTCTTGGTGCTTAGAGCAAGGAAGGCTAGTTGTTCTGAATTTATAGTACGTTTTCAACCAGCCATTGGGAAGCACATTGAACTCCCCACACTCATTTTTACTGCCATTTTTTTCAGCATAATTTACAAGAAATAGGAATGCATATTAGCTAATTGTGCCACATGGTCCTATTTTCTCAGCAATACTTACTTTCATTAATGCAGCTGATAGAAAATGAAACAAATCTTTATCAAAGTGTTTGCTAATGTAAAACTGAGAGTACCAGGCAGCCTGGAATAAAGTAAAGAAACACAATTGTAATATTGCTATTTTGGGAGTTTTACATTAAGCTCCTATACAGTAATCAAAGATGGAAGTGTGATCATAAATTTTAGCTGAAATTTGGGAATGTGGCAGCCACTCTGGGGCACATTTGCAGGAAAATCATAGGCTCAAATGGAATTGGCTGAGGACTATATATCAATTTGCCATCAGAGTAGACAGTATTAGAAACCCTGGACTCTTCCCATTAATCATTGTAGATGTGGCATCTCAAACAGAAGAGAGTTATGACTGTTATAAATCGTGCACTGAGAGTTGTTTTTTACTTGAGATAGGGAAAACAATTGAAGGAGTTCAGGATAGCAGATGTATTGTTGTCATTAGTTAAGGCTGAAACTATAATTTAGGAAAGAAAAAAAAGGCCAGGCGCGGTGGCGCACACCTATAATCCCAGCACTTTGGGAGGCCAAGGCGGGCGAATCACGAGGTCAAGAGATCGAGACCATCCTGGCTAACATGGTGAAATCCTGTTTCTACTAAAAATACAAAAAAATTAGCTGGGCGTGGTGGCGCGCGCCTGTAGTCCCAGCTACTCGGGAGGCTGAGGCAGGAGAGTTGCTTGAACCCGGGAGGCGGAGGTTGCAGTGAGCCGAGGTTGCACCACTGCACTCCAGCCTGACGCCTGGTGACGGAGTGAGACTCTGTCTCAAAAAAAAAAAAAAAAAAAAAAGTACAAGATGGTCTACTGCACAGAGAGCCACCCAGAGCCCATCTGGTGGACAGAGTAAGGAACTCTTGTGGGTATAACTGGGTCAGTAAGAAGGGGCAGGATATGGTGGAAAGTGCTTGGGTTTTGAAGCCAACTTGTTTTTGAGTCCAGGTTCTACCTTTTCCTTGGTGTTCTTTAGCAAGATACTTAACTTCAATAATCTATAATCTGCACATTGGGAATAATAATCGCTATCTAGCAATGGTGTTTTAGAAATTAAAATATTATAATAATCTTAGCAAAACATCTGCCTCATACTCAGTAGAAGTGTCTGCTTCATACCCAGCAAATATTCCTTTTCAAATAGATGTAGGCCACTATATTATAATTAATAAGCAATACTATAAGCATTTGAATGTTTCTGCACAATGACCTATTTGCTGTCTTTTGTTAAATTTTCTGAGTTGGGGGAGTGAAACTCCTGGCTAGCTTTGGGGTGGATATAGCATAGGGGTGCCCACCTATGTGGAATGGTTTGAAGAATCCTTGGCAGGGCCAGAGGGCCGGTGGCCCCATTGTCCTTCATAGAGCCAAAAATGGCTCCAGTTACAGATTCATTCCTCTGAGTTTTGAACAAACTTCCAAAATTTCAGTTCTTCTATTATAATGTGAGTATTCTCGGTAGTTGAGAATGGAAGAGAGTTATGAGAATGAGGCGAAATAGGTTAAGCTACAGGTTGCAAACTCATTTCTTGCACCTTTTGGGAAAACTAGACAGTCAGATGACACATTCTTGCCTAGCTGCAATTGGCTGCAAGGGGCAGCTGCCCAATTTCTATGGGATGCCCACTCCTGATAGGATACTAATCCCTATGATGTTACTCTTGGCATTCTTTAGACATTTTCACTGTTTTCCTGCCCCCTGCAACACCTGAAAACTTATTTACCCACAGTTTATTAGGGAAGAGAACTGACAGATGTTAGTCATGTTTAGTTGAAAGAGGGTAGTCTGTAGGTCCGAAGGCTCTATTGTTCTTTCATTATATGGGGTGGGGCAGGTTGCTGTATCTTTGAACTCTGGCTTCCTCCTCAGTGAGAAGATGGCTTAGAGGTTCCACAGTCTCTTTACTTTCTTTCATTCTCTGGTTCTTGATGGTGGTCTCGATCCTATCTGAAGGGAGCCCAGGATTAGAGAGCGGAGGAATGTCACAGGCAACCTGGTCTCTTTCCAATTTGACCCATGCCTTCTTGGTGGTATCTGCTTCAGGGAAGTGAAGGGTCTGTCCAGAAATTATGATGTCATGTTACAGCACCCTTATTCCCTCCTCTCTAAAACAATTTTCCTGTTGTCAATTCTTCTGGAACTATGTTATCTACTATGCTGACCACAGGCTACATGTGATTTTCCACATTAATGAAAATTAAATAAAATTTAAAAATCCTGTTCCTGGGCCATACAATCTCATTTCCAGATCTCAATAGCCACATGTGGCTAGTAGCTACTTGGCAGAGGAGGCACAGAAAGAACATTTTCATAGTCACAGAAATTCTACTCTTGTAGAGAGTACTGCTCTGTATTCAGTGGCTTAACATCAGGGTGTTTTTATAGTCACTTGAGCAGAGGTAATGCAATCCCTGGAGAAGACTTCCAGTTTTAATTACACTCAGGTTAACAAGCCCATTGTTCCATTCCAAATAATGGTTGCTCAACATTCCATTCTGATGATTTTTTTTAGCCAAGCAGTCGACATAGTTTTATTAAACACCACCCACTCACTGTGTACTAGTTAAATGAGGAATGAATGTGGCTCTGTCTCCAGATAAATGAATAGAGAGAGAGAGAGAGACAAAAAAAAAAAAAAAATTGGATGAGTGGGGATGTTGGTTCACAAAATAACTTGGTTAGACTGTAGGATCAGAAAATCTCTCTAGATCTTTTTTCTGCCCATGAAGAATCACACAGCTTTCACAAAGTGGCCAGTTTCCACTAAAATGCTTGCCATTTATATAAAATATTGGCATTTGTTGCAATATTGCAAACCAAAGAGTCATTGAGTTCCAAACTAAAGTTTTATAAAACAGTTTGTCCTGTCTAACCTTAAAAAGAGAAGGCATTTACTATATGCCAAGCATTATGCCACCTGCTTCACATGCGTTTTCTCATGTGGGTTTCACAATACTTTCTTGACAAAGGTCAGCTGTGCACCTACTGGAGAGACAGCATCAGGAAGGGGGAAAGCAGAGGGTTTGGAGTACAGCAGACTGGGCTTAAATTTCAGCTGCATTACTTATTAAACTTCAAGACTTTGGACATTTACTTAACTACTATTAGCTCTAGTTTCCCTATCTGTAAAATGGGGGACATGATATCTGCTTCATGTGATTGTTGTGAGGATTGAGTCAGACAAGGTAACTGAAGTACTTGGTATAAGACCTGGCACACAGAACGTGAAGACAGGGAAATGAGTCAACTTCTGGGTCCCTATTACATTGTACCTTGTACTTATTGGACACTCAGCAAGTATTTGTTGAATAGATAGGTGGATAGAAGGATGGATGTCACATCTACAAAACATTCTTCTTCTGCAGAACATTTCCTGGGAGTGTAGGCAGTTGCCTAAGTACAATGATTTGGGGAGGCCAAAAGTCTCTTATTCAACCCCAAACAATCATCCCACTGGCCCTGGCTGCTGTTTTGAAATTTAAGCATTCTCCTGTTTATTCAGCCAAATGTCCCTGTTAAAAGCAAATATTGCTTTAGAGAAGGAACGCAGTAAGCTATTGTGTGCCATGGTTCCGGTCCAGCTGCCGAGCCGCCTAAGACTCCACAGCACTGTGGAGCAGGAACAGCTCTGGTCTGGGAGCTGGACATTCCAGCCTCCAGACCTGGCTCTGCTAGCATCTGGCCTTTCCTGGGTCTCAACCTCAGATTCCCTATTAATTAAATGGAGTATTAGACTAGATCTTCTATAAATGGTTCGGTTTGTGGTTCCATAAGCGGGTTACCAGGCAAGTGAGTTTTCATGTTGAGGCATGGAGTGATGCCTGGGTTGGAGGGCTTTGGAAGGAGCAATGTGGGGATTATAGCCCTGGAAGAATAGGGAGCTTCTGTCCAGAGTGGTTATAGGATACCTGATAATGACAGCCTAAGGGACATGTGAAGGTGAACAGAGGACGAGCAATGACAGTTTTAGGACTGTTTCACAGCTTTGTTAGAAACCAACCTGGTTTATAAACATCACCTAGGAGTCTTCCTGGACATTAAATGTCAACACAAGATCACCTGGAATGAAGCCAGCTGACTGCTCCAAATGTGATCTTCAACACTGGGTGCCCTCATGCAGCCAGGCTTGGGTGTATTGTGGAAAACTGCTCCAGGACATTCCAAGGCGTGACTGTCCACTTGGTGGTGCAACCATGGACTGAGAGAAGCTACTGGCCTGAAGCAACTGGCCTAGCCCATAGAAAGCAAGAGTGAAGCAGCTCTTTGTGGCTGTAGGTGTGCCAGGGAACAAGAGAGAGCCAGTTACTGAACACCTCCCACATGCCAGGCGCCATAGTGGGCATTTCACACACGTTGTCTCATGTAAACCTCACAGCTGTCCCTTGCAGTAGACACTACTGCCTTCACAACACAAACGAGGATGCTGAGACACAGAGAGGACAGAAGTAGAGGTGAGATTTGAGAATAAGATTTTTGGATGCCAAAATTCACATCTTTTCCCAAGTATGTCATGCATCCTCCAAGATGTTCTGCAGATATCACTTGCTGTTATAGTTCAATGTTCTCTGCTCATGGGCATTGAGGGTGGAATTATTGTTCTCACATTTTTGCTATTTCAGGCATTTCTGGAACAAAGAAACAATCGCCACCAGTGGCCCCATCTACCCTGAGAGAGAGCATTTGAAGTCATTAGTTGTATTTTCCAGCTGTCAGGGTTCCAATTTAAGTTTTCTGTTGGATCTTTTTCTCTCTACACTTGGTTGATTGGAGTTATAGTCTGTGTTTTCTTCCCCACTTTTGAGAACTCACTTTTAGGTTTTATTGAGATTCATTTTGTAATGCTTTAGAAGGTTAAGAAGCCTGAAGCTCCCTGGGTTTCTTATTAAGATGCTGCAGGGAAGAAGACAGAGTGTATCAGTTTATTGGGCTAGACATATCTGTTGATTGACGCAGATGCTGCAAACATGTTCTGGGAATGATTTCAATGTTCTGTAATAAGTAGCACTTTAATCAGGACTGGGCAAACTGGAGGGGTCTCGGCAGGGTTAGAGTTTCCTGGGAAGTGTCTGTTAAGATGAAGAATTAGCCAGTGCTCACGTTTAGCATGCAGACCCCTGAGATGGGGCCTGGAGAGATATGCCACAGACTGCTGATCGACATTGGTGCAGATCACTGTTGCGTGATCACTTTCACCTGTACATCATTATCAGGTCAGAGCCTCCCCCTGCCCCATGGGCTTGCCATGAGAGGGAGGCTCCATCTTCTTTCTTAACATAAGGGGAGGAGGGTGTGCAGTCTCCAGAGATGTGTGTCCTTTACTCTTTGCAGCCTCAGCAATTGAGTAGACTGAAGAAAGATGTTCTTGAAAGGTGGACTTTTCTTTTTATCATGATTTGCCCTTTGTTTTCTAGATTTTTCATTGTGAAGTGTGTTATATATTCAAGACTTGATATCATGTCATCAAAAGCCTAATCATAAAATAAGTCTCAAGTGTGCCCACTGTCCCTTATGGAGCATGAAGCTGACTTCTTGTGCAGTCACCTTGTTGGAACCACTCCTTGAAATTTGTACTTATCATGTCCTGGCTTTTCTGGATAGTTTCACCACATAAGATAGTTGGCTAAACATCTTCCCTGTATTTAAAATGTGGCTTTTGTGTAATAAAGCCGTGTGGACTCCATAGCAGTACCAAGTTTACAAAACTACCCCAGTACCCTTGTTTTATAAACAGTAGCCCTCTTTGCAAAAACTGGTTCTATTTTAAAATAGCTTAGATGACCTTTATCCCAAGTTCTTGTGTTTTTATTATTCTCTGATGCAGAATTAAATAAAGAAATGTGTGCACGAAGCAAACTTTACCTGTGTCCCCCAATACCATGCCACCCTCACTTTTAATTCTATGAATTAATGGATTTTACAGTAGGATGTTAGGACAAGAAATTTATATGTTATTACACATACTTGGGGATTGATAAGAATTTATATTTCAATATAGAAGAAGATGGATGAAAACTTTTGAACTCCAGTCTCATCCATTTCTGTTTTCCCATTCGACATTCTTGTGCAGTTAAGTGTGGTTCTGAGGCAGTGGTCACTTTGTGATACAGTCATAAAATAAATATGAGAGAATCTGGCCATAGTTGTGTTTTTCCAGGTCCAAAGGTAGGATAATCCTCAGATGCTGATGTGAATTTAGTGACAGGTTGTGATATGACCTGATACCCTTGCTGTTACTCTGGTGGAGCACAAATGTATCCTTTAATATAATTTGTTCATTTGGGATACTCAAGGCAAGCAATTGAAACTGAATTTGGTTGGCTTAGGCATAAAAGTAACTTCTCGAGAGATACCAGGTATCTGGTGGACTCATTGTAAAGTTGCAGGAACCAGACTTAGAATATGGGTGGGGACAAAGGGAAGCCAGAGCCAAATTTAAAGTCACACCAGAGAGCCAGCTTGGTGAGATGCTCAACACTGCTGCTCCTGCTGAGCACTGGGCATGGGGCTAGCACGGCCACTGCTGGTGTTGGCCTTGGATAAGGGTGCTTGGTGCTGCTGGACCTACTGGCTTGGCAACTGCCTGCTGCCACCACAGTCACCAGGATGAAGGCTGTCTGTTCTCTGAGCCGCTGGTCCCAGATGTGAAGTCCCAAAATGGATGTACCTCATTGACCATGACCGTGATCTGGGCCATGACTGCTAAAGAGTCTGAGAAAGCAAGATTCATGGCAGGAAATTCATCAAATATAGGAAGAGGTTCAGATACCAGAAGGCCACAGTCTGACCATACATAATCAACTCATTTTATCTAAAGGCATTCTTTTGAACTTTTAATTTTCCTTCTTGCTGACATCTTTATTCTTTTAAGCCCCTTATTAATAGTTTGCATTTCAAGTAGAAGGAGAAAACATAAAGAGATAACATTCAGTTCCTTTTTTTTATAGTTTTCTTGAAGTTTCTGTAAGCAATACTAAGAGGTAATATTGCCTCTGTTACACTCCCACCCCAAGAAATTGGATTGGAGAAGTGAACACACTTTCTTAGAGTGCAGCTAAAAAATAGACCTGGAATAGATCAGATGAAAGGAAATAAAAACAATTATTTAAATAGGGCTTAGATGTTGCTTAAACTTGGCTTTTCCTCCTTATTAGTATAAATAATCAAATTGTGTATCTCCAGGGAGCTAACATTTTAATTTTGGGATGTATGCCTCATTGCAATTCAAAGATAGGTGAGTGCTTCAACATGTGGAAGTAAAGCTTAGTGATTACAAACAGGATGCTGGGGATGGACGGACCTGGGTGCAAGTCCTTGTTCAGCTGTGTGACTTGAGGCATGTTTCTTCACCCTCTTAGTCTATTCCTCATTTGAAAAAAGGCAGTGGTAATCCTTATCTCATTAAATAAATTCATATAGGTAAATCCCATATTAAGTATTTAGTGAGATAGCTATTCTTATTCTAATTCCTGATATAGGAGAACAGAGGAGAAATTTATTCTCTCAAAGTAAAAAGGGGTTGCCTTTGGAGGAAATGTCAAGTGGCAGTCAGTTGACAATGCGATGGTTGTTGCAGAGAAGATCTAGCACTGGGGAGTAAGCGTGGTAGACTAACGGATGTCCCAGGTTCCCTTTAATAGCTAGCTCTATGGTACAGTAACTCTCTTGAGAACTCAGACAAGGATGAGTCCTTTCAGCTGGGCTACTCCTGATGTTGACGGTAAAACAGCAGCCACTCAGACAGTGTCCATCAATGTCAACCCTAATCTGGAAGTGAACTGACCAGGCCAAGGTGGAAACCAGTTGGTCTGTCCAACAGTAACAAGTCCATAAAAGTGGCAGCCACTTTCACCACCATCATTGTAGCTCTGATCACTTTCCATGACTTGATTTGGCCAACATGTTGTGTGTGTGGTGGATGGAAGAAGCTAATACAGCTATGGCCTTCTTCAACAATAGTGAGATACCACTGTCATTTGCAAATTAGTTAAAAAATAGGAGGCCTTCCCAGCTGGGCACTAAGAGCTAATTCTTTTGGACAATTTTTTTTTATTACATTCAACCATAGAAAATTAAAAAATAAAAAAGAATGGCATTTTCCCCTTCCAGTGCAAAACCTCCTGGGATTCATGGTCTATCCTAATTATATCTTCTGGGGTAATCCTGAGAAATCTTGTCCATTCCAGTAGAGCCTGTGCTGTGAATAACTGTTAGAGTGCTCACCTAGTTTTGCTACAATGCAAGAATTTCTAGGTCTAAACTCTCTTAACAAGTTGATTACGGTAAGTTATTGCCTATATTGTGATTAAATTATATTATAAGGAATTATTTTATCTGATGGTATTCCAACATGAGAGCCCAGGCAGAATAGTACACAGGATGAGATTATAGATCTACTCATGATTTTCCAGTACATAATACATCGTTCTTAACTATAGTCGCCACATTGTATAATAGACCTCTTGAACTTATCCTTGCTAACTGAAGTTTCCCATCCTTTTACCAACATCTCTCTCCAACCTACAACTCTCTGCCCCTAGCCCCAGTAAACACCATTCTACTCTCTGCTTTTGTGGGTTTGACTTTTAAAAAGTTCACATATAAGTGAGATCGTGTGGTATAGTGTTTGTCTTTCTGTGCTTGGCTCATTTCACTTAATACGATGTCCTCCAGGTTCATTCATGTTGTTAGAAATGACAGGGTTTCCTTCTTTTAAGGCTGAATAGGATTCCATTGTGTATATACACCATATTTTCTTTACCATTCATCCATTGATGGAAACTTAGGTTGATTCCATATCTTGGCTATTGTGAATAATGCTGCAATGAACATGGGAGTGCAGCTATCTCTTCAAAATGATTTCATTTCCTTTAGAAATCTACCTAGTCATGGGATTCCTGGATCATATGATAGCTCTATTTTTAATTTTTTGAGAAACCTCCATATTGCTTCCCGTAATGGCTGCACTAATTTACATTCTCATGAACAGTGTGCAAATGTTCCCTTTTTAACCATATTCTTGCCAACACTTGCTGTCTTTTGTCTTTTGATGATAGCTGTTTTAACAGATGTGAGGCGATAGCTCCTTTGTAAGGGAAATGCACATTTGAAAATACTATGAGTGCTAGTAGTGAATGTGGGATCCTAAAAATTTATACTGGACCATGGGAAGAATTTCTTCTGTTAGGCCAGAAAATGGGCTAAGAGTCAGAATGACCTAGTGTTCCCCTTTGTTCCTGTATCATTCCTAACCTACCTTGAGTTCCGTGTCTGAATTTGGCTGTTGAAGGCTCTAATTTTCAAGGAAAGGAAAGGCCTGCCCAGGATGAGTCTGCCAGCAAGTCAACAGAGGTAAGCCTACCCATTGTATAAAGTCAAGCTGGCATGGGTACCACTAAGTGTCTTCTCAGTCTGGGGGCAAAATCTCCAGCCTTGAATAGGAGTCAAACCTGGTATGGTGGCTTTCGCCTGAATTCCCACCTACTCACGAGGCTGTGGCAGGATCCCTTGAGCCCAGGAGTTTGAGGCTCTGCAGTGAGCTATGAGCACACTACTGCACTCTAGCCTCGGCAACAGAGCAAGATCCTGTCTTTAAGAAGAAAAAAAAAGGAGTTAAAAGTTAATATAGAACCAGAGAGAGAGAGGGGCCAGGTCTTCTTAGACGGGGTAACCCCTGGTTTGACTTGCTTTCTACTCCCATGAGAGGAAGACCCACAATAAGGGAAGAAGCCAAAGAGAAATATGTGGCAGGGTCTTTCCCAAGTGGCAGCAGCTTAACCCATTTCACCTTCCTGACTTCATAAAGGAAGACACGGGAGACTTTTCTTATTTTTACTCCTTTCATTAGACTCCACCATCTGGAAAATGTGGTCTAAGAATAAACTCCCAGGATCGTCTATTTTAACATATCTGCTCCTTTGTGGGAAGAGTGAGTGTGAAAATTTGGGAACCTGCGCAGTGGATAAAGTCGTTATTTTATGCAAAACAGAAAAGATCAGTGCCCCCTTTGAATGGATGTAGCTCTGTACCAAGGCACACAGCTTTGTTATTCTCAATGAAGCCCACAAAGCAACCAAGGAAGCCGTTGCAGCTGGGCACTAGTAGCTGATTCTCTTGGTAACCGTGGGCTGGGTTCAGCTCTCACATGCCTGCTTGAGCTGAGTGCCTTTGTGTGGTAAACAACCTAGACCACTCTATATCGTCTTCTGGTGGTGGTAATGGGCAGACTTAAAGGGTGTGATATTGGGGAGGGGGCTCAAACACTTCATGGAATGGGCATCTAAGCAAGGCAGAGAGATGCAGAGCAGGGAGGAGTTCAGAAGGGGTGTTTGGCTTGTTTGCTTTTTTTTTTTCTTTCTATCTTGGCACTCTTTATTAACAGAACACAGTGTAGACTATGCATTGTATTTTGAAAAAGAAAGAGAAAAAAAGGCATAATCTTTGCTGTTGAAATGTTTGCAGGCTAACTCAGCAATTCCCTTCCCTCATCTTTTCTGCCTCACTACTTATTACATTTTCTTCTAGTTCTTCCTCTTTAAATTGAAAAAGCAGAGAGGCAAAACCAGACACTATGATAATGGAATTTTATGTTGTAGTCTTTGATTACACTTCCCTTCCAAAGCCTCAGTATTTCACATTGTTAATAATAATGTTCTTTGTAGGAAAAATCCTTAATTTGAAAATGTTGCAGATGGCCTTTTATCAGGAGCTATGGACTGTCAAAATAAATAGATCTAATTATGAACCATTGTTGTTGAATGGACCATCTTAAATAATAGCAGTCAAGTTTCCAAAAATTAAAAAAAAAAGACCCCACATTTTAAAAAGACCTCAGAATAATTAGTGTTCTTTGGTTGATTGGTTTTCAACAAGTTATTTGGCAGATGGAGGCTGTCATTTCTTCTGGTACATTATTTTTATAACTCAGGGGGATTGCATGCAACTTTAGCATCACCTTTTTGTTGAATAGGATTTGGTTTAGGAGAATCCCACTGCACCTGTACATTAAGATGGAGCATGAGGAAAGTCTTGGGACTGAGCCATTTGAAGAAAATCTAGGTTTGGGTAGGTCAATTTAAGATTGTTAGATATAGCCTTACACATCATCTCTTGGAACTGCCCTGAAGGTGAAGATGTGAGACGGCTAATATTTCTCTGCAAGAATTCCTTGGGTTGCTGAGTTTTGGTTCTTGTCATCAAGAAAATGTTTGTACCGGAGCAAGATGTGGAAAACCCCAGATGAGTAGATTTGTGAGCTCTGCCAAAGTAATGTCATTACTGCTGCTCCATCCCCAAAGAAAGATCTTGAACATATGTAAATAGACAAGTTATAAATTGTAATTTAGTATCTGGTAACTGGAAGTCTTTACTTCATTCGTACTGAGTGACTACCTGAGTTTACTAAGGAAAATTTTGGAGATCACAGATTTGAGTTGAAGTCAATAAAACAGGATAAAAGTCTAGATGATGAAACTTAGCTTTTGTTGATTATTCTATTTAGCTCTTAAAACTGCAGTAAGAGGTTATATTAGTGGAAAATACACATGGATTCAGAAAATATAGATAAATCAACAGGAAATTGAAATGTATACTTTTTTCAACATGTAAAACACTGAGTTCAAAATTCTTCATAAAAACACAATTCCTAAATTAACTTTAAAATAAATTAACAGTGAACCTTATTATCCCCATTTTAGTGCTACAAATCCCAGTTATGGAGAGAAAATTTTAAAAGAAGAGGCAAGAGCTGTGACTATAATTTAAAATATATTGTTCTCCAGTCTTTTTACATATATTTGAAACCAGTTCATTAACGATGACCTTGTGTAGGAAAAAGTGGCATTTGTGCCAAAAAATTCTTTGTGTGTGTTAGTTTGCATGCATATTTTAGAGTCTTCATGTTAAAAGTATAGGAAAGACCTACTTGACAGATGAGTTATGTTGAAATTTTGGGGAGAATATAGATTTGAATTCATATAAATAACATTGATAAAAATCCAGATGACTGAAACACATTTCCTTTTTTCTAATTAGAGTTTATTGAGCACTTAAGCTGCAAAAATAAGAGGTTATGTTAGTAGAAAATATGCGTAAGTTTAAAAAATTTAGGTAAATCTGTAGATAATTGAAGTATAATTCAGGAAAACATTCAATGAAGCCTCTTTTTCAACACCTAGATTAGTACGCTAAGAGAGTTAAATTCGTATTTTACTGTGAAATTATTTTCTTCCACACCAGAATCTATTGTATGTTGGCAAAGGAAAATGGACTAGTCATTGATTACCACCAAGAGTTTATTACTTGCTCAGGCCACCCCAGTGTTCAGTGGGTACGTAAAGTGGAAAGAGTTTTAAATGCTACCTTTGCAGTATTAAGTTTGGGTGAATCCAGAGATATTTGCTGTGAGTGTGGCAAAATTATTATTGTGGAATTGGTTGTCGAATTTCAATTTTTTTTGCTGACAAAATTCATATTCCCAAGTCCTCTTTCCCTTTATCTTTTAAATTCAAGAGTATTTAAGTGAAAATGCAACGCAAACATATCTTATTCCCTGAACTTCTTGTTTAAATTGTTAGTGTTTTTTATTTGTAGTGAGCTATTTATAGAGATCTTTTTCATAAAACTTGCAGATTTTTCTTCATAAATCTTGCAGCTTCAAGAGGGAGAAAAGAAAAAAAGAAACGTATTTCCTCTTACCCCCTTAGTGTCCCACCTCAAGTACTAGACACAAATGTGCAATCCTTAAAGATTCTCTTGGCTTAGAAAAGCCTTTCTCCTCTCTTGGCTAATCAGGCAGTGTGGAATCAGCAAGGGCCCAGCTCTCACTGTTTTCCTATGAAGTTGTTCCAATGTGTGACACATCCACCTTATGAAGGTTTAAATTGATTATATCTTCAGGCTTACAAAAGCAGGTTCTGGAATTGGTATAAGCACTTGATTTATTGGGACATATCTGATGGTGTGTCATCGACTGACCCCTCTGATATGAGCTTTCCTTCAAAAAAGGTCCATCAGAGACTTGAAGTTTCACAATCAGATCTTTGTTTCCTAGGCGTATTTTTCAGCCTGAAGGAAATCTTCCCTGGCTCCCTGTAGAAGCAATAGGGAGTTCTTCATAAAGGAGTTCTTCTCCTTAGGGGAAGAACTCAGTTAAATGTGTTGCATATCTTTACTTCTGTTACTTGAATAAGAAGTTTACAATCTTCCCTGTGGTATTCTTCTTAGGGGAACTTTAGGAAGACATGTTTGATCATGAGAGTGGTAACTGGAAGCATGAACTGGAGTATACTATTACCTATTTAAATAAATTTTGCTTAAAATTTTTTAAAAATGACTTTCCAGAGGCCAGGCAAAGGCCGATTTCTACTTGATATTGGGAATTTCAGGGTGGGATTAACAAGAGACGAGAAAATGAAGATGGAAAGGGAATTATAGCTATGTACCAGCAGCATGGACAATTTCCTAGTGTGCATCACTAATTAAACATTGGCTTATTAGTTTATTAATTAGTTCAACAAATATTCATTGGATATGTCTGCTAGGCAAGAATATGGGCACCAGAGTTACAAAAGTGAATAAGGCACATTTTTCTTCCTTAAGGAGCCGAGAATGAAATATACAATTAACTACAGAGATTGTTTCTCACACTACCAAATAAAAGTGAGGCTTACCTATTTCTCAGTGTTGTTTTCTGAGGACAAATAAATGAAAAAACTTCAACTAGAAAAATCAAAATTCATATTCACTATTGGATTGTCTGTACAATATTGTCATCAGTAAGCCATATAATGGAAATACAGAACTTGGACTGTGTGTGACATTGCCAATTTCAGTTTGTAATTTGTTCAAACTTGCAAGTGATAATTGTGTAATTTCTTTTGAGCAACAAAACAATGAAAACCATCAGTACAAACTCAGAGTATCCTTAGTGCTAGAGATCTCTATTACACAATGATTCCTTACACTGTGTGGAGTATGAAAGTTCTATGAAAATATTTCTCCACAATTCATTTTTATAGTAGTCCTGTCAACAGGTTTTATTAATTCTACTTTTCTGTTGAAAATATGGAGTCTCAGTAATTGTGATTGAGTTAGTCATCCAAGGTTATAAAAACAACAGTCTCAGAAGGATCTCAAATGAAATATCTTCTGCTTTTCAATCCAGAGAAATCTTTTCTATACCTCAACAAGGACTAATGTAAGGACCAAGTGTTAGGGCTAACCATGGAATATCACAGCTATCACACAGATGAGAGAGGCCTTATCACTTCTTAGGTTGCTCAAGAGGATGACATGGGCAGAATAATGGCCCCCAAAGAGGTTTATGTTCTCATCTCTGGAATCTTTGAATATGTCAGTTATAGGACAAAGAAGAATTAAGATTGTGGATGGAATTAAGATTACTAATCAGATGATCTTAAAATAGGGAGATTATCCTGGTGGGCCCAATTTAATATTTTAAGAGGTAGGCAGGAAAAGAAAGGAGTTGTGACTAAGGAAACTAAGGGGCAGTAGTCAGAGGGATATGATGTTGCATTCTTTAAAAATGGAAGAAAAGATCACAGGCCACAGAATGTGGATGACCTCTACAGCTGGAAAAGGCAAGGAAACAGATTTTCCCCTAGAACCTCCAGAAAGAAACTCGGCCCTATGAACCTCTTGTTTTTAGCCCATTGAGACTCATAGGACTTCTGTCCTATAGAACTATGTGATGACAAACTTGTTTTATGCCACTAGTGGTAACTTGTTAAAGTAGCAGTAGGAAACTATTCTGTGGGGTGGCTGTTAGAGCCTGATTTATGGCTCTCTACTTTCAGAGCAGACAGTGTGACTGGGAGCCCCCTGCTATCACCATGTGAGAACGTTACAGGTTAGATCAATAGTTTATTCAATTATTTATTAATAAACATTTATTGGTACCAGGTACTGTTCTAGGCCAAACAGTAAACAATACATAAAGAATCTTGCCTTCATGAAGCTATCATTGTAGAAGGGGAAAGAAAATAAATAAGTAAAATGCATCATATGTTAGATGGTGATAAGTAATGAGAAAATTGTAAGGAGGTAACAGTACAGTAATAGGAAGCAGTGTGTGTGTGTGTGTGTGTGTGTGTGTATTTGCGTGTGTGTATTAGGTTTGTAAATTTTAGATGAGGCTTCTAGGGCAGGTTCACTGAGAAGGTGATATGTAAATAAGACCTGAGGACTTCTTTCAGGAAAGAGCAAACAGCCAGTGGCTTTCTGACTCAAGCAAAGGAAATGCAAAGGTTCTGAGGATAGAGGGTTCCTGGTATGGGAGGGATGGGAGATGGTGAATAGGTGATAATGTAGGTAAAACTTCCAGGGTGCCAGGTTGATCTTTTGAATAGTAGCTTATATCCCCCCTCAGGCTGAGCCTTGGAGCTCTTCTCCTCAGCTGGTGGTTCTTTTCATAAAAAATTTATTATTTCTGCTGCAGAGAAAAAGCAGACCATTTCCAAAGGGCAGCCTAAGGGAGCTGGAGACAGAGAGTGCCAGAGAATGTTTCTGTGCTGATAACCAATTTTATGGATCAGTCATTTTAATTAATAAGGAGAATGGGAGAAAGTGATGCAAACAATGTAAGCCCTGGTTGGCATTTCCTTGAATGTTGAATACCTTTTACTTTTCAAAGGGTAAGGAGTTTGGTTAGTGACTGAAACAGGCAGAACTGGGGTTGCTTCTCTAGGTAGAAGGGCCGACCAGTTGGCAGCAATAGGCTGCACCAGGTATACATTTGCCTTGGGAAATGGGAAATAGAAGGGATGCCAGAGCTTGGTTTCTCACACAGCAAAGATCTATGAAAGAGAGAGAGAATAGTAATGGAGTAAACCAAAGAAAGAAATAAGATGCCTCCAGATGGATATGGCAGCTTTGAAATGTGGCCTCAAAATCCTTTGACAATCCTTCCATTGAAAAGTGGGGTCTGTGACTCTTCCCCTTGTATCCTCTTGTGACTGCTTGATCAATAGGATGGGGTGGAGGTGTCAGTTTCAGGCGCAGATCTTCAGAAATGGGTTGCTTCTACTTTCTGTTTCTTGAGAGGCTCGCTCCTGGAACCCAGCCACCATGCTGTGAAGAAGCTTCACCTAGCCCACAGAAAGGACCATATAGAAAGGGACCTGCAGTCAGCCATGTGTGAGAGCCATCTTGGAAGCAGATCCTTCAGCCGGTCAAGCAATCCCAGCTGATATTACATGACACAGAGATGATCTGTGCCTTTTGAGCCCTCTCTGAATTGTAGATTTGTGAGAAAATGAAATCACTGTTGTTACTTTCGGCTACTAAGTTTTAAGGTAGCTTGTTATATGTGAGCAATTGTGACGTGGTGCATTTTAGGTGACCAGGAAGGAGAAATATCAGGTTTCATGCAATACTGAGGATGCTTTGTTATTCAAGTATATAAAATATAAATCATGATTAAAATCTTTTAACCATTTAGAGCTTTTTGTTCTCTTTTTAGAAAAATGCACATATACCAACATTTTGAATACAGTTTCAAGAGTCTCAATACCTTCTACATCCATCCGTGGGCATAGACTCCAAGCTGAGAACCTCTGTGATCAGAATCTCTCTTCACTACTGTTTGTTATAAAGTGCAATTTGGTTTAAGCTCAGTGAAGTAAGAGGGAGAGAGGAAACTGGACTTTCTGTTGTTAGACTTGTATTTTATTCCAATCCTTTCATAGACTTGCTCTTTGATTGTAGATAAAGTGTAAAACCTCTCTGTATCATAATTTCTTGGATGGTAAAATATGGATTAAAAATGTGTCCTTTCTTCCCTCAAAGGAATGTTGAAATTTAGAAAAAGAAAAAGGAATTGAGTATGTTTAGAAAAGTCATAACTTGCCCGTAAGAGGTGCACAATGAATATTTGTTGAATTTTTAGCTGTTGTTATGCATAGGGGATTGCTTGATTAGATTGCTGTGGTGTTACGATAGAGATACTGGTTTTCATTCATGGTTCCTGGCTTCTAACTACCACAGTACGTGTTTAATGTTGGGGCACTTGAGGCCTCAGGAAACGGAATCTTTGTAACCTTCTCTTGTCCTCCTTTTACCTGCCCAAGGCAGGACTCTAATCTGATTGTCGGTCAAAATACCCTCATTCCAGATCATGTCCTTTGCAGGCACATGGATAAAGCTGGAAGCTATCATCCTCAGCAGACTAACACAGGAACAGAAAACCAAGCACTCCATGTTCTCGCTTATAAGTGGGAGTTGAACAATGAGAACACATGGACACAGAGAGGGGAACAACACACACCAGTGAGGGGAGGGAACTTAGAGGATGGATCAATAGGCGTAGCAAACCACCATGGCATATGTATACCTATGTAACAAACCTGCATATTCTACACATGTATCCCATTTGTTTTTTTTTTTAGAAGAAATAAAAACAAAACAAAACAATACCCCATTCCGGAAAGAGTCCTGCTCTATACCCAAGAGGAAGGAATGCTACACAGAGAGGCCAAGAAAAGTCTTTGTGATAGGCATCGATGGGTTTAGATCATGCACTTGTTGTCCAGTGACATTTCTACATGGCTGTCAATCATGTCTATGTAATGAAGCTTCAATAAAAATCCAAGAGGATTGGGTTTGTGGAGCTTCCAGAGAGCTGAACACGCGAAGGTTCCTGGAGGGTGGTGCATCCAGGGAGGACACAGAAGCTCGTGCCCCTTCCCTCATATCTCACCCTGCACGTCTGTATCCTTTGTAATATACTTTATAATAAACTGGTAAGGGCAAAAATGTTCCCCTGAGTTCTATGAGCTGCTTCCAATTCCAGTTAGTTGAACCCAAAGAGGGGGTCATGGAAACCCCAACTTGAAGCTGGTTGGTCAAAAGACACCAGACTTGTGACTGATGTCTACAGGTAAAAGCATCTAGGGGCTGAGCCCTCAACCTATGGGATCTGATGCTATCTCCAGGTAGACAGTGGCAGAATTAAACTAGAGGACACACAGCTGGTGTCCACTGCTTGGTATGTGGGGGAAAAACTCCACACCTTGGGTAACAGAAGTCTTCTTCTGTGTTCATGACTATTGTTGCAGTGGTGTGAGAACAGGGGATAAACACTTCTGACATAGAAGCCCAAACCTGTAAGGGCAAGATTTTGTCCATAAACAACTCTGGAACAAGGTCCCCAGGGAAAAAGCACCAAAGAGTGTAGAAGTGAAAAGTGATCAGTACAGACACCCCCACCCCCGTCACCCATGTTAACTTTTACCCTCTGTTGTCCTTAGTTTGTTTTTTTTTTTTTAATATTTGGGAAGGAGTATTGCTCTGTTGCCCAGGCTGGAGTGTAGTGGCATGATCTTGGCTCACTGCAACTTCTGCCTCCTGGGTTTAAGCGATTCTCCTGCCTCAGTCTCCCGAGTAAGCTTGAATTACCGGTGTCTGCCACCATGCCCAGCTAAGTTTTGTATTTAGTAGAGATAGGGTTTCACCATGTTGGCCGGGCTGGTCTTGAATATCCTTAGTTTTACAGCCAGTGTAGGGGAACTAGGAGAAACAGTAGCATGCAAAGATTGATATCAGTTTACACCAAAACAGAACACTGCCCATGAGCAGAAGGAATTGGAAACAATATACACAAAAGTCTCACAAAATAGAAAAGAACATGGACACTGGCTCTAACATTGGCGTCATTGGGATAGAAAGTCTATTTACATTGTTTCTTATGAGGTCAGCAAAACATTTTAAATAGCCATTCCTTGGCTGCCTGCAGTGGGTCTGCAAATGTGAAATAAAACATGAACCGCAGACCTGACTTATGAGCAGGATGTTCCAAGTTTCTTTCTTTGCTTTCTGCTGTAGCAGATCACCTTGTCCTTGTACTGTATTGGTAGATTTTTATCATCTCAGATGAAAGAATCCCAGTGTTGGCCAGGACAAATCCAAAACACAGGTGACGAGCGGTAACACCCAATGTTAAAACCTGATTCACTGTGGTTGTTTTTCTTTTACATTGTGAAACTATAAGGATAAAAAAGGGTCAGGAAAGTAAAAGCAGCAATCATGTCTGCATGGACTGAAGGCAATTTAGTTTCTATCAGACACGGTGACAGTGATGAATGCATCACAAACTCTCAAACAACAGATGCCAAGCACAAACTGTGTCACAAGATCCCAGATCAAAGATACCTACCATATGTTTAGCTTTCACATCAATGTACGTCAAGTCAGTTTTGAACTAGAAGCCTTTAGATATACAGTTCATTACCCCTTTCTCCTTTTCACCCTTTTTTGTCTCCAAGAAGTTCCCAGAATCTGAATTTAATCATTATTCAGGTTTGGGTACATTTGCATATAAATACATTACTTATGATTGATCCAGTGAAAGTTCATGTGCGGGGCTGCCCCTGCCCATGTTGCACTGGCTTTCTGCCCATCAGCGCTGGAGCTGGCAGAACCCCCTGCAAAGGGACAGAAGCCAGTGACCTGGAGGGGCCTGGGAAGAGTCTTAGAAGGGTAATTACAACACGTGTTTCTTCCTTTTAGGAGTATCTAATTGGGTTCAATGTGAAGGCAACTCACTCTCAGGCACATGGAAGACACTGAGTTACAGAGGTTGAAATGTGGTCACAAAATATCTGTGAGCGTATTAAATCCACGAGGATTTATTAGGGTCTCTTAAGCATTTGATTCCCTTTAAGGAAATCAGTGCCAATAAAGAGGCACACAGCTTAAGATGCTGAAGCAGAGTGAACTAAATTGATTTATAGCTCATCGGTAGAGAAAGTAAAATTCCTATTAATTTTTTTAAGCATATACTAAAGGGAAAATTACTATATTTTTCCTAAAGTTTCTTTAGTCTAGGTGTTGTTTACCATTTTAATTACAGATTTATTATTTATTTTCTATAATATATAAGTCTTTCAGGAATTATTATTAATTTTCTCTTTTTGCATTGGGCTTGGTGCTGGGGAAACAGGGACAAAGTATGCAGAGTCTTTGCTTGTTGGAAATTCATGCTCTGGCAGCCTGGTCTAGCCATGTGGACATATAACTACTGTGCAATTTGTTGAGAGAAACAGAAGGCAGGGCAGTGGCACAGGTGGAAGTACGCAACTGGGATACAAGGAATTGAGGGAAGGCTTGAGAGAGAAAGAGATCTGAGAGCTCTATCTTTCTAAAAAGTTGGGATATTCCAGGTAGATGGAAATAGGATTGAGAGACAGAGGTGGACATTCTGAGAAGGGGGGTTAGTAAATAGAAAACACAGAGGTGGGGATAGATTATGGACTTGGGGATCGTTGGTAGGTTGATAGGATTAGAGCACACAAATGTTAGCCCAGGAAGACTGGGAAATGATGCTGGAGAAGAAAGCAGGGCACAGGTCATGGAATGACTTGCAGGCTGTACCATAGGCACTTGGATTTTACGAGAGCCTTGTAAGGCTTTTGTGTCAGTGTTGCCAGTGGCCCTCTCATATTCCCTTGGCAGTCACTGCTCCTATACAAGACAACAGCTACAAGTCTCAGAGACTACAAGTTTGCAAGACTGCAATGAGGCAGGCCCAGAGCACCAGAAATTAACATCCTTGCGAGCAGCGCTCAGACAATGATAAATAAATAGCTTAGATTCTTCACCCCTGGTGAGGATGAATCTGCAACAGGGTTTGTATAATATCTCTGAGGTTCCCAGTGACATTGAGTCTCACTTGCTCACAGCAGTTGTCTGGTTATTCACACACCAGTATTGGCTTCCTACCCATACTTGCCGTTCTTCCATACCCTCCTACATTTTGCTTCCTGGGATCCCTTCTCAAAAAACTACTTGTGCTTAAATTCTTAGCTCAGGCTCTACTTCCAGTGGAATCCAATCTGGGACAGGTTTTTGGCTTGCGGAGGAACAGTGGTAATGAGGGTGGACTCTGGGTGATTTTCATGAAAATGCAAGTGAGAGTGGAAGACTCTGGTGCAATTTTGAAAGTACAGTTCATTGCAGTGATGGCTGAGCTGGATGTATTCTGGGAGAGAGGGAAGGACTTTTCGATGATTCAAGGTTTGGGTTCATTGACTGGTGGAATCCATTAAGTAAAATAAGGAATACAAGAAGGGGAATAGAGTTTTGGTGAACGATATGGGATTTGGATTTGATTACACTGAATTTGAGGTATTGCCATGGACAGTGCAGGCATTAGAGAAGAGAACTAGTTGGGAGACCCCAGTTTGAAAGCTGAGCATCAGCCCCTAAGTAGTAGTGGAAGATGTGGATGTGGTTGTGGTCACTCAAGCTGAGCATGGGGATAGGGAGTACGAAGAACCCAAGTAAAACAAACCTCTGGGAGTACCAACTTTTAACAATCAAATGTATGAGGAGGAACTTGCTACAGAGGAGTGATCTGCAGGACCAGGCAAGGGCCAGAAGCCAAGAGAGGGAACAGTGTCAGGAGGAGGGAGGAAGCAAACAGAGTCAAAGGCTGCAGAAGGGTTGGCGAGATCAGACTTAGTGCTCCTATTGGATTTGGAAGGTGAGTGGTCATTGTTGTAGTTAAGAAGTTCATACTAATTTGGATCAGTTAGAAAAGTAGTAGAGATTTCCTCCACTTAAGACATTCAGTTTTAGCCCATTTGAAAAATGGGCTAAACAATGATTGCCTAGAAGAGGGATTGCTTTAATGAATGGATAAGAATAATTTCTAATTATAGGTAAGCATGATTTGAGTTAGTATACTGAAAAGTGCTGCCCTATATTCATGTGATTTGTATGAAATTGGGTACTTGGAAAGCTTCAAGTTTGTTCCACTAAATTAGGTAAGGATTTTTCTTTTAAGCTATTTGCTATTTTTTAGTTTTAAGTTGGTCCCTATTTCTGCTTGAATTATCACAGGTTTCAATTTTGTGTTGCCAAAAGGGTAAGGTTTAATCCCATAGCTGATGCCCCTTTGAATTCTGAATAACAATTCTACCTTCTTTATACTACTTAGTTATTTGTGGTTAGGAATCTGGTCTGTAGAGTTAGACTGCTTAGTTATTATAGTAGCTCCAACACTCTTTAAGATCTGTGGGCAGGTACTTAGCTTCTCTGTGCCTTGATTTCCTCATCTGTAGAACAGAAAGAATACAACTTTTTCCTGAGGTTAATTCTTAGCACCAAATGAGTTAATTTATATAAAGTATTTAAAGGTATGCCTGGCACAGAGTAAATGCTTAGTACATTTTAGCATTAGAAATATTTGTTAGTATTTTTTCTAATTATAATTTGTTACTATTATTAAAAACTAGGAGGCAGAATAGTATAAAGTAATAATGATTGAACTATAAAATAGATTAGATTTTATAGTTCTTAAATTTTCTGCCAAGTCTCTGGACCAGGACAAGTCCATTCACCTATCTGAGGTCACATTCTTGACCTATAAAAGAGGTAGATTAGAATAGAACATCTTTCAAGCCAGCCATGGTTTTAATATTCTGGGAAGCGTAACTTTTGCTTGGAAGTAGTTGATTTACACAGTAATTTTAGCTGTAGTGTTTTTTCCCCTAAGGGAAAGATAAATGGGCAAAAAGGGGAAATGGAAAGCATTTCCATTAGGCAAATGCTTTCTGAAAAGTACAACTGATGTTTTGGTTGGTTTATTTTCATATAATTCATTTCTTGGGCTAAAACATATAAATCAGTTACTTATATTCAGATGACTTATTTTTTCTTTTTTGAGCATACTTATAGTTAGAAAAATTCCAAGTGTTTTTCATTTTTTTGCCCTGTTTTTTCATATGTTTTACAGAAAAATAATTGTTTTTAGTGCATTCATTTCATTTTCTAACATTATGATCTGTACAAAACAGCCCACTTATTCTTTTAGATTTTAAACATGGCACATGTACATAAAATAATAATTATATAATGTGGTGTTTTGTTGTATCTTAGCACACTTTTTAGATCTGAAAATTGGTGCCTGTTCTAATTCTGCATGTACTGCACCTTTCCCTTGATAAGTTATTTTTCATGTGCACACATGGGGGAGCTTTTGAGACATGAGTTTGAATGTTACACTTTGATGACTTTCTCAACAACTTGACCCTAAGATGACAGACTGGAACTCTTCATTAAAAGAAGTGTAGCAGGATACAGCTGGCTATAGAGCTGACTTCCCTAGTGCTCACTGTCTCATATACAGCCCTAGAACCAATTCATAAATCTCTTGGAAAGATAGCCATAAATGTGTATTCTCTTGCACAAAAGGGTAGGGCTAAGAAAATGAAAAGGAAAAGTGAAAGCAGAACCAGTGTTTTCTAAAACTTTAGTAAGAAGTTTTACTATGACATGAGGTCATAAACATAGGGGGCTGACTACCTTTCCTGGTGAAATGGGGGAAGTGAGCCAGAAACTGATTTTGACAGCAACATTATTTAAAGGAGTTTCCAAAATGATCAAATACGTTCTTCCATAGAAGAATAAAAGTCTAAAAGCAACTGAGAATATTTTTAAAAATCACACCTGAGGGAAGCAGAAATAAAAGTGAATGGCTTGAGTTGAGTCTATGTTCTTGGTGTCCAGCTTTGTTTGCCATTTAAAGAAAATGCAGGAAAATAGAAATGTGTTAAGTGAAATGAAACTCCACAGGACCTTGACAGGCTTTATTGTTATCTTTCTTTTGACCCCATTTTTGGGTAGCTAAAACTATAAATAAACATATAAAAATAGACCTGGTGACAGCCACATAGATACATGAAGTAGCATCAGGAATGACTGGGGCTTTTGTCTGCCCTAGTTTATTTGGAAATAATTCCAAACTATTTCATAAATAAATATATATATATTTTTTTTCCAATGCTTATCATAATTACATCTGCAAATTTTGTTCATGAGATAAACTTTTAAATGCCCTTAAAATGAAAATTCAGTAAGGAAATAAATAGAGCTGATGTGTGTGTGTGTGTGTGTGTGTGTGTGTGTGTGTATTTTGAGATGGAGTCTCACTCTGTCACCCAGGCTGGAGTGCAGTGGTGTGATCTCGGCTCACTACAGCTTCTGTTTCCTGGGTTCAAGCAATTCTTCTACCTCAGCCTCCTGAGTAGGTAGGATTACAGGCATGTGCCACCACGCCTGGATAATTTTTGCATTTTTAATAAAGATGGGGTTTCATCATGTTGGTCAGGCTGGTCTCGAACTCCTGACCTTATGATCTGCCCGCCTCAGTCTCCCAAAGAGCTGGGATTACAGGCATGAGCTACTGTGCCCAGGCTGATTTTTAAATGTTATTATTATCAATAAAAAACTCTTTAGCAAGTATTTTCTGTGAAAAGTCTATATTATAACTAGCTTAATATAAATGTGTATAAAATTAAATAGAATATATCATGATGAATTGAAAATAGGTAAGACTTGTTTTTCTTCTCATTGTTTTTTCATATGTAGGCAGCCAAGTTCATCCTCCACAGTTTGTGTTCAGCTCCTTGCTGTTTTTTTCTCTAATCTTTTCCTCAGTACCCTTATTCATTCTCATGGTTTTAACCATTAAGTATATTCCCATTCTGGATTTTCATCACAGACTCCAGTTGTACATTTTCTATTGCTCATTGGATGTTCCTACCTGGATATGGAAGTCAAATTGAATGTCAGCTTCGAGTCTTACCTTCCATCCTCCACTTGCTTCCTTGGCCTCCTTCTTTACCCTCCCAACTCACCAGTTCCTCCTGACTTTCCCCTATCTGTTCACTGAGCTACCATTTTTTGAATCACCTAGGCTTGGAAATTTGGTGTCATCTTTGACATTAACCTGTCTCATGTACACTATTGTATCAAGGGTTCCCAAGGCTACCCTCAGGCTTGCTAAAAGGATGCATGGAACTCAGAAAAGCTGTTATAGTCACAATTATGTTTTACTATAGTGAAAGAACACAGATTAAAATCAGAAAAGCAAAAGATATATGGGGCAAAGTCCAGGAGAAATCAGGTGCAAGCTTCTAAAAGTTTTTTTTCCAGTAAAATTGCACAGATGCACTTAATTCTGCAAGCAATAATGTGTGACATGTGCAAAGTGTTGTCAACCAGGGAAACACACTTGAGCTTTGATGTTTTCTTTTTTTTTTCCCAAGATGGAGTTTTGCTCTGTCGCCCAGGCTGGAGTGCAGTGGTGTGATCTCAGCTCACTGCAAACTCCGCCTCCTGGGTCCCGGTTCAAGCAATTCTCCTACCTCAGCCTCCCAAGTAGCTGTGATTACAAGCATGAGCCACCATGCCCAACTAATTTTTGTATCTTTTAGTAGAGACAGGGTTTCACACGATGGCCAGTCTGGTCTTGAACTCCTGACCTCATGATCCTCCCGCCTTGGCCTCCCAAAGTGCTGGGATTACAGGTGTGAGCTACTGCTCCTGGCCAAGCTTTGATGTTTTTAATGGAGGACAGTCACATAGTCATGCAGCACCTGTGTGACTTAGCTACTCAGACTTCAGCTCCCTAGAGAAGGAACAGGCACCCATCATGCATCACATCGCTAGCATGAACTATCTGATCAACTTGTACTACATGGTCCAAGGTCTCAGGCATGCAACACTCTTGACAGGTGGAATATACCTAGGGCTCAAGGCTTCCTCTCAGGAGCTGGCCTAAGTTCAGTCTTGAAGAGAGGTTTTCTTGGGAATGTGCAGGGTTTGAGCAACCCAGATTTGCCAAGTTAATATTCTTGTGTATACACATAAAATCACCAAGCTTTATTGGTTGCTGGGAAAATTCAAAGCACATACTGTGGTGTTAGATATGTGTTTGAGTTCTGCTTCTGAGACAATTAAGATACAATTAACATAATGCTGGACACATAAATACTTAGTGATGTTGATTTCTTGTTGTTGTTGTGGTTTTTATTATCTCTGCCCTTTTCTATCCAATATCACTTCTTCTGTTTAACCTAAGACCTTATCGTTTTCACCTTCATGGTGCATTAGCTTCCCATCAGTGAACTTAAGGTGTTATGCTGCCCTAAAAAACAATGTCCAAATCAGTGTCACTTACTAAAACAAGAGAGTATTTCTTGATGCTGCTGTTTGTCTATTCTGAGTTGACTGCAGTTCTGTTGCAAAGTATAACCATTCTGGGACCCTGACTGAAGGAACAGCCCTGATCCAGGATATTGTGGCAAAAAGAAAACAGCACGTTATAGAACCGTACAATGGCTCTTAAAATTTTGCTTGAAAGTGGTACGTATTCTGTCTATTCCCATTTTATTGTCTAAAGTAAGTGACGCTGCCAGGCCTGAGGTTATTGGATTAGGGATGTATACTATTCCCTTGGAGTGGTGGTGGTGAATGTTTGAGTAGTAATATAATCTATCAACTTCCTAGCTGGACTCTGTGCTAAATGATCATTATACTATCTAAGGAGGCTGGAAACAGACTGGCCACTATGTAGTAATGATTTCTAGCATGTCTAAGGAGGCTGGAACTAGAGAGGCCAGCTGGGATACTCTAATCTATCCTGTTGACCATCACTAAGTTCATATCCTCAAAGTTCACTGTTGGCAAATCATTTATCTTCTCTATAACTGCTGTAATATGGTCTTCTCTTGATTAGTCATGCAAGCTCATTTTTAAGCTCAATCACCCATGAAACGCCAGTGAAACCATACACACCAGTGAAACCATATACGCCAGTGAAACCATAAAATTAACCCGCATTGGGAACATTTTATCTTAGCGCCTTTTATACCTTTGCTCATACATTCACTAAGATTAAGGATGCTGTTTTGAAAAAAGTTACCATTTCATTCTCTTTTGAATTCTCCACAGAGCCCAGGTACATTACCCACAGTCATGGCTGAAACATGTAATCAATGAATGCAAGAATAAGTATTCCCTGTGTTCCAAAGAAATCCAGGTGCCATTCAATGACAGTGAGAAGTCAGGCCAAGGAGGTGAAGGGAGGCTGAAATCCATTCCATGCTTTGCTCACAAGGCAAGTCCTGAGATGGGATGAGGAGAAAGAAGCATCTTTTTCTAATCTCATTAAAGCACTGCATAGTGGGGCTTTTCTTCTTGGTTTTTGTTCACTAAAAGACTTCCTACAAAGGACGTGCATGCCCCACAGAGACCATATGCATGGAAATTATTGTAGGGCAGGAGTAGAAAAATGCTATTTTGGTTCTGCTTTCTAGAAAGTTTCAAGTGCTGGGCCACCCAGTCCTCTAGCTGCTCTGCATCCTTTGGATGTCTGTGGCTGAGGACAGCTTCACAAGATTGGGTCCTCAGAGCTGCTTTCCACTTCCCGAGAATGGACCTGTGGACCATGCCCTTTTTGTCCACTCAAGTTTTATTTATTTTTGGGAAGGCACCTCTATTACTGGAGAAAGTGACTCTTGAGGCTAGAAACATACTGGAAATAAGAATGAAGAAATAACCGGATCAGCTATACTTGCTCTATTTCATGAAAATATTCCTAAAAATTAAAACTAGTTCCTGGCAATGCAGCAAATAGCCAAAATGACTTCTTTGATTGAATGGTTTTAATGTTTCCCACCCTCCCCCGCGCCCCCCCACCACCTGTTACAGTTTTAAAAACTGCACCACAGGAGTCTATTCAAAATACAGTGCCAGTAGGGAATATTGCCTATTAGCCGGCAAAATAGTTAGGAGCAGAAAGGCGTGCAACAGGGCTTTGATCGCCCAAGGCAGGGTAACTGTGAGTGTGGGACCTTTATTGCTGCCTTGTAGATGCTTCAGTGTGGAAAGTAAATGCTCAGTCAAATTTGGCATAATAGCTTTAAAACAAATGAAACCACTGTGCATGTTGTCAGCGACAAACTGCTTTTTTCTTTTCTTTCTTTCTTTTTCTTTTCTTTTTTTGAGATGGAGTCATTGCTCTGTCACCCAGGCTGGAGTGCAGTGGTGTGATCTCAGCTCACTGTAAACTCCTCCTGGGTTCAAGTGATTCTCTTGACTCAGCCTCCTGAGTAGTTGGGATTACAGGCGCAGGCCACCATGCCCAGTTAATTTTTGTATTTTTAGTAGAAACAGGGTTTCACCATGTTGGCCAGGCTGGTCTTGAACTCCTAACTTTGTGATCTGCCCACCTCAGCCTCCCAAAGTGCTGGAATTACAGGTGTGAGCCAGTGTGCCTGGTCCTTTTTCCTTTTTAAAAAAAAAAAAAATATATATATATATATATATACACACACACACACACACACACATATACATATATATTATTATTATTGCATTTTAGGTTCTGGGGTACATGTAAAGAACATGCAGGATTGTTGCATAGGTACATACATGGCAATATGGTTTGCTTCCTCCATCCCCATCACCTATATCTGGCATTTCTCCCCAGGTTATCCCTCCCCAACTCCCTACCCTGCACTGTCCCACCCCTAGTTCCCCCCAACAGACCTCAGTGTGTGATGTTCCCCTCCCTGTGTCCATGTGTTCTCATTGTTCAATACCTGCCTATGGGTGAGAACATGTGGTGCTTGATTCTCTGTTCCTGTGTCAGTTTGCTGAGAATGATGGTTTCCAGGTTCATCCATTCCCTACAAAGGACATGAACTCCTAGTATTCCATGGTGTATATGTCCCAAATTTTCCTTGTCCAGTCTATCATCGATGGGCATTTGGGTTGGTTCCAAGTCTTTGCTTTTGTAATCAGTGCTGCAATGAACATACATGTGCATGTGTCCTTAGAACAATTTATAATCCTTTGGATATATAATATACCCACTAATGGGATTGCTGGGTCAAATGGAATTTCTATTTCTAGGTCCTTGAGGAATTGCCACACTGTCCTCCACAATGATTAAACTAATTTACACTCCCACCAACAGTGTAAAAGTGTTCCTATTTCTCCACATCCTCTCTAGCATCTGTTGTCTCCAGATTTTTTAATGATTGCTATTCTAACTGGCATGAGATGGTATCTCAATGTGGTTTTGATTTGCATTTCCCTAATGACCAGCGATGATGAGCATTTTTTCATATGTTTCTTGGCCTCATATATGTCTTCTTTTGAAAAGTGTCTGTTCATATCCTTCACTCACTTTTGAATGGGTTTGTTTGTTTGTTTGTTTTTCTTGTAAATCTGTTTTAGTTCTTTGTAGATTTTGGATATAAGTCCTTTGTCAGATGGGTAGATTGCAAAAATTTTTTCCCATTCTGTTGGTTGCTGGTTCACTCTAATGATTGTTTCTTTTGCTGTGCAGAAGCTCTGGAGTTTAATTAGATCCCATTTGTCTATTTTGGCTTTTGTTGCCACGGCTTTTGGTGTTTTAGTCATGAAGTCCTTGCCTATGCCTATGTCCTGAATGGTTTTGCCTAGGTTTTCTTCTAAGGTTTTTATTGTGTTGGGTCTTATGTTTAAGTCTTTAATCCATCTGGAGTTAATTTTAGTGTAAGGTGTCAGGAAGGGGTCCAGTTTCTGCTTTCTGCACACTGCTAGCCAGTTTTCCCAACACTATTTATTAAACAGGGAATCCTTTCCCCTTTGCTTGTTTTTGTAAATGTTGTCAAAGATCAGATGGTTGTAGATGTGTGGCATTGCCTCTGAGGCCTCTGTTCTGTTCCATTGGTCTATATCTCTGTTTTGGTACCAGTACCATGCTGTTTTGATTACTGTAGCCTTGTAGTATAGTTTGAAGTCAGGTAGCATGATGCCTCCAGCTTTGTTCTTTTTGCTTAGAATTGACTTGGCTATGCGGGCTCTCTTTTGGTTCCATATGAAGTTTAAGGCATTTTTTTCCAGGTCTGTGAAGAAGGTCATTGGTAGCTTGATGGGGATAGCATTGAATCTATAAATTACTTTGGGCAGTATGGCCATTTTCACGATATTGATTCTTCCTAACCATGAGCATGGAATGTTTTTCCATCTGTTTGTGTCCTCTCTTATGTCACTCAGCAGTGGTTTGTAGTTCTCCTTAAAGAGGTCCTTTACATCCTTTGTTATTTGTATTCCTAGGTATTTTATTCTCTTTATAGCAATTGTGAATGGCAGTTCATTCTTGATTTGGCTGTCTTTAAGTCTGTTATTGGTGTATAGGAATGCTTGTGATTTTTATGCATTGATTCTGTATCCTGAGACTTTGCTGAAGTGGCTTATCAATTTCAGGAGATTTTGGGCTAAGATGATAGGGGCTTCGAAATATACAATTGTGTGGTCTGCAAATAGAGACAATTTGACTTCCTCTTTTCCTAATTGAATGCACTCTATTTCTTTTTCTTTCCTGATTGCTATGGCTAGAATTTCCAATACTATATCGAATAGGAGGGTGAGAGAGGGCATCCTTGTCTAGTGCCAGATTTCAAAGGGAATGTTTCCAATTTTTGCCCATTCAGTATGATATTGGCTGTGGGTTTGTTGTAAATAGATTTTATTATTTTGAGATACATTCCATCGATACCTAGTTTATTGAAAGTTTTTAGCATAAAGGGCTGTTGAATTTTGTCGAAGGCCTTCTCTGCATCTATTGAGATAATCATGTGGTTTTTGTCTTTGGTTCTGTTTATGTGGTGGATTACATTTATAGACTTGCGTATGTTGAACCAGCCTTGCATCCCTGGGATGAAGCCTACTTGATCATGATAGATAGGCTTTTTGATGTGCTGTTGCAATTCATTTGCCAGTACTTTATTGAAGATTTTTGCATCTATGTTCATCATGGATATTGGCCTGAAATTTTCTTTTCTTGTTGAGTCTCTGCCGAGTTTTGGTATCAGGATGATGTTGTTCTAAAAGTTGACTAGATAAACAATGAAATGAAGGCAGAAATAAAGATCTTCTTTGAAACTAATGAGAACGAAGACACAATGTACCAGAATCTCTGGGACACATTTAAAGCAGTCTCTAGAGGAAAATTTATAGCAATAAATGCCCACATGAGAAGCAAGAAAAGATCTAACATTGACACCCTATCGTCAAAATTGAAAGAGCTAGAGGAGTGAGATTAAAAAAACTCAAAAGCTAGAAGACAAGAAATAACTAATATCAGAGCAGAACTGAAGAGATAGAGACACAAAAAACCCTTCAAAAAATCAATAAATCCAGGAGCTGGTTTTTTGAAAAGATCAACAAAACAGACCACTAGCCAGATTAATAAAAAAGAAAAGAGGGAATAATCAAGAAGATGCAATAAAAAACGATAAAGAGGATATCATCACAGATTCCACAGAAATACAAACCACCATCGAGATTACTACAAACAACTCTATGCACATACACTAGTAAACTTGGAAGAAATGGATACATTCCTGGACACTTACAACCTCCCAAGCCTAAACCAGGAAGAAGTTGAAACCCTGAATAGACCAATAACAAAGGCTGAAGTTGAGGCAGCAATTAATAGCTTACCAACCAAAAAAAGCCCAGGTCCAGATGGGTTCACAGCTGAATTCTACCAGACATACAAAGAGGAGCTGGTACCACTCCTTCTGAAACTATTCCAAACAATCCAAAAAGAGGGAGTCTTCCTCAAATCTTTTTATGAGACTCTTTTTCTTTTTGAAAATATTTTACTTATGTTTCTATTTTGCATCAAGGGGGTTGGTTTCTAGATTACTGAGGGCATAAGCCAAGCAAAGCAGAATTAGTGTCACTCATGTTAAGGTATTAATTTCAGTACTAATGAGATGCTGAACAACATGACAAAGATGATTAGAGGATATTGAATGAAGGTAAATCAAGTAGGTAAACTTAGCTCCTTATGTTCAGAATCCTCATATTAGGCATGGAGTATGGAGCTAATTGCACTGTGGTTGGAAAGAGTTTTAAATTATAGAGAAGATGAAGTTTCATCAATCCAACATGTGTCCCCTTTAATAGTGGGAAAACACAAGAGCATTTATGTCATCATATAATATTTTTGTTAATTTACTGAAATACCAATGTATTTGTGGCATTTTGGGATCACTGTCATTACCATAATAGAATGTTCATGCTTCATATCTATGTACTCCAAGATTGTTCTAAAATTCCTTCATACCCATTTGGGCAATTATGACTCACCCATTGGACAGAACAATATAGATCTATTCTAGGACTCAAGGATCTAGTCACCATTTCCAAGACTGAGCACACTTTGTGGAGCCAGGTCAGAATGAGACATTAATGTTGTTTCATTTAAATATTATATGTAGAAATGACCTACGTATTTCCCATTGAGCAGATGAATCATCTTTTTCAGGAATTGTTTTTCCTCTGTAGTCTCATCAGAGCCTGTTAATATTTTTACTTTGCCCTTGGTTTCTTTTCTATTTGAATATATCTTTTTCTCCTTACAGCATGCTGAAAAGTCATTTAATTGTAAACTTTTGTCTTCAAGACCTCCCTTTAAGCCTTTAGTAGGGAGTAATATAATGATTACTGGTAGGTACAATCAATCAGTCAGTCATCTCTGGCATCATTCTTTGCAGGTTCTTGGGCCTTGGTTTCTGTAGGAGTTGGCAAGTAGATGCTGAGTTTTCTGTCTGAGCGGTCACTCATGAGATTTTTGACTAAGCGGATGGATCATTTCTTATCTAGGCCTGAGTTAACCCTGTTGTCTGTAGACAATATTGTGTCAAAATTTGAAGCTGATAACTTTCTCTCAGTATTCTGATTCTATTTCTTTAAAGTGGTTAAAGTAGAACAATTCTTCAATCCCTTGATCTGATTTATGGCAGTAGTAATAAAGAGGATTGTTACCCCAAAGGGGCCAGTTGCTTATGCTTGTTCATTCATTCATTCTGGGATGTTTGAGTGCCCATGACGTATTGGCTCTGTGCTAAATACTGGGGGTTCAGTTGTGAGGTCCAAGTCAGATTCAGCCTTTGTCCTCATAGTGTGTAAAATAGTCAAATGTAATGGGGAATGTGGAAATAGGCAGTGACAATATACTGTATTGTGAGGAGTGCTGTAGGGGAGAAGCACAGTGAGCTCACAGGTGGCACATGAACAGCATTTGGTTGCCTGTATGTGCCAGGAAGTGTGCTAAAAGCTGAGTTTACAGTTAACTAACAAAATAGACACTGTCCTTGCCATCGTGAAACTTAGTATTGGTGAAAATCAGTGTTAATGAATAATTACATACATGCATACATGTGATGTTGCTATAAGGGAAAACACAAGTTGTGATGAGAGGCTTTATCAGGAGTTCTAATTTAGACTAAGTGTTGAAGGACCGTGGATCAGAGGTTGAGGCATTTAGGATGAGACTTATGATTTGGAGATATCACTAAAGAGGATTCCAGATGGAAAGAACATCACTTGCTAAGGCCTGGGGCAAGTGAGAACAGGAGAATTTATTGAGCAGAAAGTTTGGTGTGGTTATGTCATTGTGTGCAGTTAGGGGTAGAGGCAGAGATAAGGACCAGGGATGAAGGTGAAGAGTGACCAGGGTAGCTAATGGCAGCTCTGCCTGGCACAAATTATTCAATAAATGATATCTGTTATTAATTGCTGCATAACTTTGTGCAAAGCACTGAACCTTTCTATGTCCATTTTCTTAATTGTAAAAAGGTAATAATCTCTACATAATAAAATTGGTTATAAGAATTATATTAATATATACAAAACACTTAAAATAGTGTGTGGTGCAAATAAAGCATGCCAAAAAGAAAAATAGGGGTAGGGAGCATTCATTCATTCAACAGTGTTTGAGAGCCAGCTATGTGCTAAGCACAGGGCTGCAGCTTGGGAGAAAGAGACAGCTATGTCCCTGTCCCCATAGGGTCAACAAAAATTTACCCCGATAATGAATTAAAATTGCAATGTGGTCTGTGGCCATACCACCCTGAATGTGCCCGATCTTGTCTGATCTCAGAAGCTAAACAGGGTTGGGCCTGGTTTGTACTTGGATGGGAGACCACCTGGGAATACCCGGTGATGCAGACTTTTTAAAAAAAAAAATGAAAAAAAAATTAATAAAATGTGATGTGTTATGAAAATGAATTCTAGGAAATGGAGACAATGAGGAAGGTTTGAGAAAGTTTAGAAGTAGAAAGCACAAGACTCTGAGTACAGAAGCTGATTCCAGAAAGATTGGAAAGGTTTCAAGAAGGAGGATGAGGTTGGCCATGTTGCCTACCTTCAGAGCTAGAACCAAATTATGTAGCTAACTTTGTCTATGACTTAAGAAATGAACTGGGATAGAAATTAAAGTGCACAATAATGTATTTAGAATTTATTTGTTGCACTGCAAAATTCCCTAAAGGTCATAAAGAAACACACACACACACACACACACACACACACACACACACGTATAGATATATTTCACTGATTTTTAAGCATATTATATAACATGAAAGATATCTTACTTAAAATTATGAAATAGCAAATGAAGTCTGGATCCCAGCTCACTAGACATTTCAAGATTGGATTTAATTTTTCATATTTTTTCCTTTTTGAACAATGCCCTGATGATCTATTTGGAGAAGAGGTATGATAGTACCCTATGTGACTGTGCTTGCTCTATTCTGTTTGCTGTTTCCTGTTTAATTCTGATGGTATTGTGGATAAGTGAGATGACCTTCCCTGGAGCAATTTATGAAAGCACTGTTGAATAGAGAACAGAACATGGTGGAATATTCATGAGCAACCTCAGTAGTTCAGGGTTATTCTCTGACACAATTATTCTTCAGAGCTTTGCTGAGGGCTTAGAGTACCCTAGGCAATATAAATGTTTCTTTCTCTTTTTAAAGAATCCTCAAGAGGAATTGCACCTGAAACTGTAGCTAGTGCCATTCCTTTTTGCATTCCTTTTTCACCACCCTTCTAACAATTCAAAATAATGCTGGTGTTTTTTTTGTGGGGAGAGAGATGGCAAAAAGTGTCTGTTGTAATTTATAGGCATGCAGGAGAAAACTGCTTTGCTATCCAACGTTATGATGCTAACACTCAGTTGTTACTTTGGGGGATTGTTTTTGAACTGACGGAAAATGTGTAGCAGCACTATTAGGTAAATCAGTAATCCTGGCTCAACTGTATCTTTCAAGGAAAGGAAGGCTTGGTTACAGTGTTGAGGGGTTTGGTAGTCACAGTAACCACCACTCAAAGATGTTGCTGGATCTTATGAATATATTTTGACAAGGGGGGAGTAAGTTTGTCAATCAGCTGAACATGAGATGGAGAGATTACCCTGGATTATCTGGGTGGGCCCAATGTAATCATAAGGGTCCTTAAGATGGAAGAAGGAGGCAATACTATGAATGTCAGAGCAACGCAGCATGAGAAAGTCAAGCAGCACCCAGTCATTGTGAGCTCTGAAGACAGAGGAAGGGGCCATGAACCAAGGAATAAGGACAGCCCCTGGAAGCCAGAAGAAGCAGGAAAATAGATTCTCCTCTGGAGCCTCCCAGAAAGGAATGCAGCCCTGCCAACATCTTGATTAGGCCAATGAGATCCCTTCTGGGCCTCTGATATTCATAACTGTAAGATCATAAATTTCTGTTCTTTCTTTCACTAGGTTTTCATTAGGTAGTTACAATAGCAAAAGGAAACCAATACAGGAGCTTTCTGAAGAGCCTGACAGTTGTAAGCTGTAAGAATCTGGAGATCAGGTAGTCTATTTTTGTAAAGTAAATGATATTACACATATTAGCAGTGGTTTGCAACTCTCAGGCAAGTAATCATTTAGTTCAATAAGACTCTAGAGAAAGAGGTAGCAACTAAAAAGAAAAAAAAATTCAGGGTCTCTACAGGCAGAGTAAATGAGGGAGACTGGCCTGGTTGGAAGAAAATAGGGAAGGGATGGGAGTGTGGCTGACCAGAGAATACATGGCCAAGTCCTCCTGGTGATTGTTGCCATGAAGAAATGTGAGCACTGTTGCTAGATCTAGTTTTTTCAAAAGAAGCCCACATTTTGAAATGTAATGTAAATTATCCTAATATCGAACTCTAGAAAATTTAAGTAAAAACCAACCACCAACCAAACAAACCTCAACACAAGATAGGTATGACCCGGGAGCCACTAGTCTGAGACAGCTAATCTAGACAGCCGGAATGACTTGTATTTTCACAGTTCTGAGTGTAACACCTGCAATTCCACTTTAGAGTCAAAGAAACTGACGTAGGGAAGTTAATAATTGAGCTAGTCAACGGTAAACATCAGGTTTCAAATTGCGGTGTATCTGATTGAAAATGCCAAGTTTTTTTCCATCTCACTGCCTCTAATGTAAAAGGAGGAGATTAATAATGGAGAGATAGAAGGAGAAATGGAAGGAAAACATTTACTATTTACTAAGCACAAAATATCTACCAGACATTGAACCAGGGATTTTAAGCACATTATCCTTTAAGTCTCACAACAATTTTAAGAGGTAAGAAATATTCTAATTTTCCAGGGAAGAAACTAGAGTCCAGGAGAGGTCAAGTAACTTGTACTTGGTCACACAGATAGTAAGTGTCAAAGAAAACTCAAAAGAACACATTTTCTCAGTGATTACAGGTTTTAGAGAAGAGGAACACTGCTTCCTCTGAGCCTGAAGAAAATAATGAAATAAGGGCTGCTAGGGAAGATGCAGATATTCACACTGCAGGAACTTGTCTGTCTTGGTGCAAGTGGGAAGTAAGGCTATCTGGTAAGCTTAGGAATAGTTTGTAAGGGGGAAGCAGGTGTCAGATTGGATACTGCAGGAGAAAACAGGCTGCCACCAGGGTGACCTGTACCGGAGATGGAGACATGATGTCGAATCAATTAGTGGACCATGAGAAAGGCCAACAGACAGGAAGACTTTGAGTGGAAAGAATGTATGCACCCTTGCTTCTTTCCTCAGCATCCCTTGCAGGTGGTAACCACAGAGGAGCTGAGTGCCAGGACCGGCCATTGGCTTGGTAAAAGTTGAAATGTGAAAAAGGCAGGGTGGATCAACTTCATTAGCCAGCAGGAAATGCAAATGATATCTACAATGCCATATCAATCCCATTTGACATCCATTCGGAGGGCTAAAAGAAAGAAGACTGACAACGCTGTGTTATGAGACTGTGGGGCAGCTGGAATGCTCCTAGACTGCTGGTGAAAGTGTAAATTGGTAGATTCAGTATCTATGAAAACTGTCTTCAATATCTGTGAAAGCTGAACATATGTATATCCTATAGCCTAGCAATTCCATTTTTATAGGTGTATGTCCAGTGGAAATGTGTACATTTCTGTACTGAAAGACATGTGCATATGGTAGTGCTATTTGTAATGGTGAAAAATATAAACAACTCACTAATTTTTGGTGTGATGACAAAATGAAATAGTGGCAATAAAGAAGAATGAGCTATAGTCATATACATTATGGATGAATCTAAAAAATAAAACACTGAGCAAAGGAGTGCATGCCATGATTTCATTTACATAAAGCTTAGAATCAGACCTCTGGTGTTAGAAGTCAGAATGGTGGTTATATTTCAGGGAAGAAGTTGCCTGAGATAGAATATAAGTGGGCTTCTAGGGTGCTGCAATGTTCTAATTTTTAAAATTTTATTACCCAACTGTGTTCACCTATGAAAATCCACTGCCTTTATGATTTGTGTACTTTCTATGCATATATTATGTTTCAATAGAGAATTAAGAGAGAAAAAAATATAAGGCCCAGATGGGAGTCTAGGATCGTGACAGGGCAGTGTTGAAATTGCTGACAAGTGCAACTAGGAAAAAAGACTGAGTTGTTTAATGCATCCCCGATTATATTGGATAAGGGGAGGTGGGGGAATTTAGGGACACAATGATGGTGATGGGAGAGAATCACCACATGGGGGATTGAATGGGGAGCAGCATCTTGCTGTGACAAAGTCCACCATGTACCTGTCATGGTACTGATGATAAAATATTACATCAGCTGCATGGCTATATCTAATCTGTTTCAGAAGATGTCAGCAAAGGCCATTTGCATAGCGCAATCTGGGAAGTTGATTGTTTCATTTAAGGTGGATACAGAGTAGATTGACAGCTCACTTCTTGACCTTGTTTAATTTTCGTCTGTTAGCACTAGAATTCTGTACAAAAAAATTCAAGGCTGCAGTATCAAATTAAGCAAATCATATGCAATGAAAACAAAGCTTGTGCTTGAGTTGTGAACTCACATATGGTTTCTCCTGGTTTGTGGTCTCCTAGCCAGATAAATGCAGCAGGTTGATGACAATGTAAACAGCTAAGTTCCCTGGGTGGCTTTAAAGGGAAAGGGACAATTTACTCATTTTAATTTACTAAAATTGCCTTTTCTCTCTCACTTTCTCTCTCCCTTCCCATCTCTCTCATGCACGCGCACGTGCGTGCGTACACACACACACACACACACACACACACACCCTAGATTTGGGATCCTTGTCTTAGGAATGTCTAGTCACTATCTGGGTATCTCGGTTAAAATAGAAAGGCCATTTGTCTCATGAATCAAAGGTTAAAAAATGTTCTTAAAGGATTAATTTCCAAAATTGCTTTCCAAATTGCATGGCTGACCAGCTTTTAGCAGTCATCATTAATGAGAACTGTGGAAAATTAAAGTCAGGTTTGCGTTTTCTGTCTTCTTATTACTTCTCTTCTAGGTTGATTTGTATTCTTGTCCTTCCTTATATATTGCTTATCTTCCCCCAAATTTCATGAAGATAATTTCTAAGTAAGTTTCATTTCTAATTTTTCCCGAGTTCCAGAGATTCTGTTGAATGTAGTCAATGACATGTTGTTATGACACCTCTAATGGATTATAAATAGTCCATTATATCGTACATACCAAAGAGACCTTCTGATTGAACACGCAAATTGGGGCCTTTTAATAATGAAAGGGGGTGCTATTGTTACCGGGTGTTTTCAGGTTCTTGACCCCTCTGCCCCAGGAATGAGGGAAGAGGCCCTGGAGGTGTGGTGGGCTCGTTCAAGTAAATATCAGATCCCAAGAGCTTTTGCAGAAAAGCGATTTATTAGGCAGAGAGAGAAAGAGAAGTAGGGAGAGAGAGAAAGCCAGCTCCCACGCTGTTGTGGGAGGAGATCCCAGAGAGGGAAATTCGCACAGGTGAAGGGCAGGCGGGGTCGTTAAATCTGAGAGTTATTCCCGACCCATCCAAGTTTTTGTCCAGTAAGAGGAGTTCTTTCAAACTTCCGCTGGAATGACTGATCTTTGATTCTGACATCTGATTGGTTGTTAGGCCCACCGTCCTCCCATAGCTTTTCGCAGGCTTTTCGAAACAAAAGAGGCTCACCTGGGCACGCTAGCCTCCCGTTAGACGTCTAAGCTCTCGGATGGAGACGTGAAGGAAGGTAGGTAGGGCATGTCGCTGGGAAGTTCTTGCTTTTGAAACCACGACCCTTGTGGATGGGGGAAGAGAAGTTAATACATTCCCTCACTATGACTAATTACACCAGGGCCATAGCTGTGAACCAGCACTATCTTGGACAAACTGGGATGCATGGTTACTCTGCTCAGAGGCCTCCGGTACAGGAACCAGCCTTCTGAAGGCTCTGTCCTGTTAGGGTTGCTGCTTCCTGGCCTGGCCACTCTGGACTGAGTAAATTCACAGGTGTTCACTAAGCTAGATTTTCTCTCTATAATAAATCCTGCAAGGGCTCTCTAATTTAGGACTTTACAGAGGCATTAATTGAAAAAAAAAAAAAAGAAACTAATCTAGGAATGAGCATTATAGGGTCTAGTTACAAATAACATTTGTGGATACTACCTGAAAGGTTTTGGATATTATTTACCAGTTCTTCACTATTAAGTCTGGTGAAAACTCATGAAAGAATATCACTCACAAAATGGCCTCGATTCACATCTGGTCTGATTTTTTTTGAACATGTTGACTTCTCTTGTTAGCTTTTTTCCTGCAGACTGCACACTTAGTCTTATATGGTTCTTGTCCTGTTCTACTCTGCTTTGTTCTGGGGTGTGGCTTTCAGATGTCGGGGTCTTATAACTAGAAGCAGACAAGTCTCAATCTCATTAAACACAAGGTTTTTGTTGTTTTTTCTAATGGCAAGGTGAGGAAGTCCCTATGATACAGAACGTGGTGTCCATGCTCCTTGCTGCTTGCCCCTGGGCCTGGCTCATGAGGTTTCGCTCCCACTTGACCCCTGTCTGCGTCCTGCCTCATGAGGTTTCGCTCCCACTTGACCCCTGTCTGCGTCCTGCCTCTCTCGGGCTTGGTACTCTGGTCAGCTGACTCACTATTCTGCCCTGCGCACTCTGTTCCCAGCTGTGGGAGTTATGGGGTATTCAAGAGGCTTAATGCCTGCCTCATTGTTCTGTGGGTTCTGAACTTGTGGGGAAATAAAGACGCGGAAGTCAGAGGAGGATCAAAATGTTCTCTTTGCTAATGGTACCTTTTGTTGTGGTGGTGGGTTCCCTGGCTGCCCACCATTCCCCTCTGTGCTGAACTCACGTCTTCAGTCACAAACAAACCAGTAGCACCTGCCCTGGTGGCTTCAAACAAGGAGGACAGAGGAACACCTGTGCTGTCAGGCTGGTGGCCAGAGTGGAGGGAGAGTGGAAAAGGGGAGCAAGACAGGTAAGGAGAAAGAAAACGGCATAGAAAGCAGGGCAGGGGACAGGAAGACAGACAGGGTGAAGGAGAGTGGAGTTCAAACAAGCAGAGGAGGGAAGGAGTGGGAGGTGAAGAAACTGAGAGAGGCTACAAGCACCATGGCTGGTGATGGGTGTGTAAGGAATCTGTATTAGTCCATTCTCACACTGCTATAAAGACATACCTGAGACTGGATAATTTCTTAAGAAAAGAGGCTTAATTGGCTCATAGTTCTGTGGGCTGTCCAGGCTTCTGCTTCTGGGGAGGCCTCAGAAAACTTACAATCATAGTGGAAGGGAAGGGGAAGCAGGCACATCTTCATGTGGATGGAGCAGGAGGAAGAGAGAGAGAAGGGGGAGGTGCTACACACGTTTAACAGCCAGATCTTCTGAGAAGTCTATGATGAGAACTGCAAGGGGGAAGTCCCGCCCCTGTGATTCAATCACATTCCACCCGGCCCCTCCTCTAACATTGGGAATTACAATTAGACATGAAATTTGGGTGGGGACAAAGAGCCAAACCATATCAGAATCTTTCTGAAGGATCAGATAATTCCTTCTTCTGCTCCTCACAGAAAATGAATGAATGCTAGAGCAAAGGAAGGCACTGACTCCTCAATACCGACAGGTGTTGGTGGTAATCCCTGTTTTATGCATTAAAGCAAGATGTGGGCAGAGGGAGAAAAGGCTCCCTCTAACCCCCACATCATGCCAATCTCCCTGCCCTTGAACACAGGTCATGATATTCCCAGTGAAACTTAAGTACATCTGGAGCCTGTGACTGCCAGAATGTTACTGTTCAGCCATTTCATGCACAGTGCCCTAGGGGTTGCAGTGGCATTCATGGACAACTGCAATGCCTAACATTGTCACTGAGCAATGTGAAGCCACATCTTTGTCACCTGTAAACTGCAGAACACAAGCCTTCTGTTTGCAGAAGGAGGGTATGACCCTTCCTATTTTAAATAAAGAAAACTTGTTATTATTGTTGTTGTTATTTTATAAAATGGGTAAATTTATGAGCATATTGGAGAACTGTTCTTTGAAATATTTCCAGCTTGGATAAAACCAGGGAATTGTAGAGGATCAAAAACATTTCAATGAATCAAAATAAATCTCTTCCTCTATAATGCTTCTTTCATATTCACTGTCTATAAGATCTGAAAAAGAACGCTCAGTAATGACGTACAGAATTCAAAAGAGCTCTCTCTGAAGAGGGCAGGGAGGAACAGGACAGGTCAGAGCAGAACAGGACAGGCAACTATTTCAGTCCAACGGGAAGCAGGGGCTCATGTCAGAGGCTGGGGACTTAGGCCTGGTGATTCCTCCAAAAGAGTCATAGGAGCACTTGAGCTGTGTCCTTCTGATGGGGTCAGAAAAAATCAATTTAGTATTCAGTGCTTATTCTTCAGATTCAAATAGCACAGAAGACTGTAACGAAAAGCATACTGAGCCAGGACATCAGGACTCCCACTGGAAAGCCCAGAGTAGCCAGGTCCCAGCAGGAGGGAGAAACATGAAATTGAACTGTGAGATAGGACAGAAGAAATTTCAGGTTAGTACAACTGGGCAGCTTGTGGAAACTCATATTCTATTAAGGAGTAGGAAAGATGAGCTGGTTTAGGCTACTAGAATGAAACAAAGAAAGAAAATGTTTTTTCAAAGTTTCCATTTGGTGTAGAAATTTTATTGACAAAAATGTCTTCTTGTAAATTACTTTTTATCTCCCAACAAATAAGAAATTGGTTTTCCAAAGAACTGTGTATCTACCCACCCGGGAGGCATGTTAACCAGGACAGAGTGATCTCAAAGATTAGGATGAGTGGTTGGAGCGTGGATTTAATTTTCGCCTCTCTTGGTCTGGTGTGACACTCACTTATTTCCCTTTTTCAAAGTTTCTAGAATGTGTTTCATCTGAGAGATTAAAAAAGAGTAACTGATAAAAAAAATTCAGATCTTCATGCCCTTTTAATCTCTTGACTTGCCAAGTAAATCTGGTTGAATTTCATGAGGATGTTTATTTCATTTGCATTAAGTTTATATTCTTCCAGGGCTGTGCTGCTGCATCTATTCATACGGATTCTTCACTGTACAAGTTGGCTGGGCTGCCGCGGCTGAGTAAGTGCAGAAAGTCAGCCACACTCTGCTTGCCAAACCATGCAGTGTGATGTGGGTCTGTGCCAGCCCAGAGGGAGGGACATCTTTTTCTATTTCACACGAAGCCCTAGCAAGTGGCTTTCATTGCCACTAAGGTTCATTGACATCATGGCCACCCTGAGATGTGCCTGGTACAGTGCTTCATACATACTGTTATCTGGTAAATCCTTTTGATGATGGTCCTAGTTATATTTCAATTCAGTGGGAACATTATATGTGTTTTACTTAGGGAGAACATCACCCCAAGTGCCTTGTGCTTGAAACAATAGTGGTGTTTCATCCTTTGAAGACACTTGATGTATGATCTGACGTTTTTCTTCTCTTGATCTTTGAAGCAGTTATACTTGAGGGTAAATAGGCCTCAAATTGGTTGGTGTCCTACAAATAAACATAAAGAGCTTAGCTTAGATATAAAAACCCTGAGAAATGGGGGAAAAAAGCCTGTTATCTATGCAAACAAGGGGAAAGGCAGTAAGCAGGAACAGAATGGAAGTCTGTGGAAGGTGCTGTGACTCCTTTCTTGATCAGCTCCTCAAGTCCTGGTTCTTGTTTTGTTGAAGAACAAGCAGAAATAGTGGGATTTAGAGTTCTAGAAATGGCCAGATTCTTTTTTTTTTTTTTTTTTTTTTTTTTGGGTGGAGTCTTGCTCTGTCACCCAGGCTGGAGTGCAGTGGTGTGATGGCTCACTGCAACCTCTACCTCCTGGGTTTAAGTGATTCTCCTGCCTAAGCCTCCAGAGTAGCTGGTATTACAGGCATGGGCTGCCACGCCGGGCTAATTTTTGTATATTTAGTAGAGATGGGGTTTCACCATGTTGGTCAGGCTGGTCTCAAACTCCTGACCTCAGGTGATCCACTCACCGCCACCTCCCAAAGTGCTAGGATTACAGACATGAACCGTGGCTCCTGGCCATATTCTTAGATGGCCTGAACTAAGAATTCTAAGAAATGGCCATATTCTTATATGGCCTGAACTATGTAAGTCTGTTGCTTGCCTTGGTTAATCTGAGGAATGCAAAGTGCAAGAAGTGTTGTAATCTCCATGCCCTTGGTACAAGAGTGCCTGCTCTAAGCCTCCACTGTTCAGGGAAACTTGATAATGTAGGTGTGAAATATTTATCTATCTATTGATTCATCATCCATCTATTTATCTATGTGATTTCTTTATTACCAAAGAAAGCTTGCTTGCACAGGTTGGGCAGGTGTTGTAAATGAATGATGCAGAGCGAGATTTAAAAAGCCATAAGGAGTGGTAGGAACTTGGCAAATAGAGTATTTCCTATCTATGTGGAGTGGCCTCTATCGGTCTTGGGATTGTTGTCTTGCAGAAAGGCAAACATGCAGCTTCATAGGGGTCCATATCTTTTTCTGACATTTTCCGAAGGAGCTGGAAATCAAGATGTGAAACCTGATTATTAAATATTGACAACTAATTTAACTGTTTGTGCTAACATTGCAAGGCTTGTCCTCATGTTGTTGCATGCCAAGGTGGAGAAAATATGTTGGACACATTAGGTATTTATGTGTCAGTTTGTGACCTCTGCTCTGGTATATAAGTTTGCCCTTAGAAATGCATTCTTGTATTATTTTACAGTTGAATGGAAAGCTTCTCTACTTTTAATGAGTTCTAAAGGAGAAATGTCAGCTAACTTATCTGTCTACCATTTGGAGGATAGACTGCTTATGCCACTTGGATTATACAAATAAACATTGTTGTTGGTTATTTTAAAAAATTTTATTCTCTGAAGAGAGTTTTTAAGGTTTTTAAAATGTTCTTTGTGGGCTTCTAAGGAGGTTTAGGATTGTTAATGAAAAGAAAGGAATGGGAAGGAAACTTACATTTCTGCTTCTTGGGATAGAGGTGTTCTGTATATCTTGGTTTCAAAAGTAGATATTTAATCTTTTAGGCACTTTAATCTACATTTCTAAGAAGAAATAGGAACCTTTTTGATAGAAATACCACCTGTTTTAAGGACTGAGTACCAATGGCACTCTGCCAAGTTGAAAGCAAATCTAGGCAAATTTAAATCAGGCTGGCATTTCACAGAACTGGTACAAGTATGGTTCATAAAGTTTATTTTTTTGCTTGAGAAAAAAATGACATTTTACTGATTCTATGTAAGAAAATCTTTTAAGTTTTTATGAAATACTATTAAGGTCAGAATGAAACATCACAGAATTCAATATTTTATGATAGTATTTAATGTTTTATATTTTATAACATATTTTAATAAAATAACCTAGTATTTTACAGTAGAGCTGATTATCTTTCTAGTGCTTTCCTAAAGAAATTCTGTAAGGATACACATAATTGCTTGGCCAGTGATAAAGCACGTAATTTCCCCTATCTTGAATTTTTCCTTCCTATCCACCCTCTACAGCAAATGACAATGATCTTCTAATAGATCCTGGCTTGGGTAATACATTACACTGGCAGAGTAAGAAATCAGAAAATAGCTCAACAAGACCCCTCAGTTTTGGTGGTCTTTCTGAAAAGGCAAGTATAAGCACCCTGAGGAGAACCTGGAGCTCAGGTATTCTCTGTTTCAAACTCAGAAAGGCGTGAGTGAATTCCTGCTAGAGCTGGTAGAACCAGCTTTCTATTATGAATATTGAGAAGTTTGGTCAATTTTATCAGGCTTCTGGACTGATATTTGCATATCTACAACTTAATATAACTTTTCTACTTAACACTCACCAGTAACTTCCACCTATGAGCCTGCAAAATCAAAAGCAAGTTAGTTATTTCCACGATACAATGGGGCACGTGGTATTAACATCTCATTGTATGTGGAACTACGTGGGCCAGCCCATTTCAAGGTGAGATCTTGGATTTTATTCCATATAAGGTAAAGATCTTGAACTACAAGATCTTGAACTACTAAGGATCTTGAATTACATGGGCTGGCCTCTGCCTTTCTCTCCAACCTCATCTCCAGTGACACTGGCCTCCTTTCCCTCCTTCAAATAGACTAAGCTCTTTCTCACTTCAAGCTCTTTGTTGAACTCGCTAGTCCCTGTTACTAGATGGCTCTTCCCTAGATCATTGGCTTCTTTTCATTTGGGTCTCAAGTCAAATATGACTTTCTTAGAAAGGTCTCCTCTGGTGACTCCACTTCTACCATCACTGCAACCCCTCACTCTGTATTATTTTCTTCATACCCTTTATTTGAACTAATCTTACTTAGTATTTCCCTCTCACTAAAATGTAAGGCTTGTGAAAGTAGTACCTTCTCTGTTGTACTTTATTGCTGTATTTTCAGAATCAAGGACAGTCCCTGGCATGAAGTGGGTGCTCAAAAGTATTTGTTAGATGGATGAATTCCAATTTGCCCACATTCAGTGACTTTCCTTGTCATCTGTTTTACTCTTGATTGGAATATAATTTTATTATTTGGCAGGGATGGAAATAATAGGGTTAGAGGGTAGTGAGGAAATAGTGAAAAATAGTACTGGTGAAATTAGCTGCATGATTTGAGCAGCAAATTCCAAGTACAGCCTTAAAACAAAAAAAATCAAATATGTACTACTTGAAAGTCAGACTACTATAATCTTATGGTAGATATAGTTGTCTAAATCATACATACTCAAAGCTTTACCTCTATAATTCTGATAAGAATGGGAAGGCTGGTGACATGCTTGCAGACCATTAAATAAATATAGTGAACTTTTAGTTTGCTTTGAGCCTATCTGCATGGCTGATGAATGCTTTTCCAATAGAAGGAAGGGAAAACATGCATTAAAGGTGATAAGCAACCAGCCATAAGCACAGCTAGAATCAGTTTTTAAAAAGACATTTTCTCTCCCACCACCCTGAAACTGTGATCATTCATGTAATTGTTTATGAATGGTTCATTGGGAACCAAGGTCAGCAGAATTAATCTTTTAAACATCAAGCAGAAATAAACTAATATTTCTTTTTTTTTTCTTGAGTTGGAGTCTCATTCTGTTACCCAGGCTGGAGTGCAGTGGCACAATCTCAGCTCACTGCAACCTCTACCTCCCAGGTTCAAGTGATTCTCCTGCCTTAGCCTCCCAGTTAGCTGGGACTACAGATGCTTGCCACCACACCTGGCTAATCTTTGGATTTTTAGTAGAGACAGAGTTTTGCCATGTTGGCCCAGGCTGGTTTCAAACTCCTGATCTCAGGTTTACCCACCCACCTCAGCCTCCCAAAGAGCTGGGATTACAGGCATGAGCCACCATACCTAGCCAGAAATAAAAAGGTATTTCTTATCTGTACCCTAAGACATGTTAGACAGGAGATGTCCCATGGAGCTGATGAAATTTTAACTAATGCAGAAAATAATCCATTGAGAGTTAACCCTCATCAATCACCATCCTTATTGGTTCCATGTATCAGAAAAATGTGAAATTCTGTTAAATGCCACATCTTGATGGAAAAATATGAAATTCTTGTAAATAAAGCTTGAAATTCTCAGGTTCCCAAAAGATGACTCATCTGACCTTCTACTCATCTTTTTAAGACATGAACAAGAGAAAGCAAAATGGGTTTCTGTGGCCAAATAATTTCATCAACAACAGTCCATGGGAGCAGATCAGACACAGGGAAGGTGGGTCTCATGACAATTTTTTGGTTTATTTCACATCTCTTGAGCTGAGCTCTAAATACCGTCTCCTCAAGAAGAATGTGCATTGCATTTCTGTGGGACATAAATTGCCTTCTCTCCTCTCTATTTCCAGCACTGATTATAATCTTCAGCAGAAAGCAGAGTTTTACATTCTTGCAGAATTAATAAATAGATGAGAATAAAGGTATGTAGGGGGAGACAAGGACATAGCCTGTAATTTACATGAGTGAAATCAGTAAATATGAGTCTGGGCTGTGACATGGTCCTGGCTCATTATTATTATTATTATTTTTTTTTACAAGTTTTAGAATCTTGGAGTTTTATTTGCCTTATCAATTAGTATGGGCTAAGATGTGCTGCTGTGATGTGGATTAAACAACAACAATTTATTTCTATGTTGTCTTTCCATTGTGGGTCAGCTGAGTGCTCTGCTCATCCTTGCCACTCAGGCATGGGTTGATGGAGCATCCACCGTCTCAAACGTTGTCAATTACCATGCTTGGGAAGAAAGGAAACTCTAAAGGATGTTACCCCAAGTGATTAAATAAGCTTATGTAGAAATGGAATGTAATACTTCAACCCAAAACTCATTGAATAGAACTCAGTGTGCCTGTCCCCACCAAATCATCCATAAGGGAGGGCAGAAGGTATACTGTGAACAGAACTAATGATATTCACTTAGTATTTGCCTGCTTGATTTTTGGCCAATTTATTAGAGTAGAGAAGGTAAGCTGATTATCAAAGGATGTCTTATTTTCCTCATTAGTTACTTATTGATTTATTGAATTATGATTTCATTCTTTAATATACTTTACATCAATAATTGATTAATTTTCACAGCTATATCAAGTGGCTATTGATGTACTAATCAATTACTAAATTTTTACAAATTAAATAATATTACTAAATTCAATTCTTGAATGTAGCCAACATTTATTGGGAACCTACTATGTGCTTGATCACTATGCTAGATCCTACACTGTATGGCTTTGCTGAATTATTGTTAAGTCCTCACTCACTTAGCTAACCTCAGAAATGAATACATCTCAATGCATGCAGAGAAGGTTCTTATCAAGGCTTACCCACTTTGTAGGGTATTGGTGGCATTCGAGATTATATTTTCAAAGTGCTTAGCACTGGCAATAGTGATGTTCATAATGATGTTGTAAGTTGACTAGGATTTGATAGTTCATTTCCTAAAATAATTTTTATTCAACTAATAATTCAGTTAAACAATGTTCACTTGATGATTAGTCATGGCGTGAAGACTGCCTTGTGAAGCTCACCATTCATTCTCTAATGATGGCCTCCTGACTTGGGACACTTACATAGGATTTATTTCTGATGACAACAAGAGCACAGATGCCAACCATACATGCAATGGTTTCTGGGAGTAGACTTGACAATTCAGCACTGTCCCTGTGAAACGACTAAAGAAGACCCATGTATAGAGTTAGATATGGACGATGGTACTTACATTTAAGCTTAATTAGGTGTAAATCCTTAACTCCTATATTCTATTCTCTGGTCCTTTGAAGCCGGCCTTTTCACTTTGTTCTCCAGCCACAGAAGAGACTCTCTTCTGCTGACCACCGTTCCCCACATGTTTTCCCTTCAGTAAATAGCAGATGTGTACGGTGGTAAGTTGGTTTTGTGCCATTGCTGTGTGAAAAGACAGATATTCTGAATGAGGATTGTGGGTTATCTTTCTTCCTTACCTATTTGCAAAAGCAACTGCATTTCAGTTGAATGTGAAAATTCACTCTTGATGATTTTCTCAGATTAATGCTGTCATCATAATGTTAATGGGGTAAGGCTTCTTTCTGCAGATCTTGGAATTTAAGGCTTCTGGTCAGTGTTTTACAGCTTTGTCTGAGAATGAATGTAATGTGAGTATGTTTTTGGCATATGGCTTCAAAAAGCCAAGTCTGCCTTGCTTGACTTTTGTGTGAGCAATCCCACCTGTCTGATCTCACCTCTGCTCCCAGGTCACAGAAAGAGGGAACATTGTGTCCTCGCAGCAAATCACATCCTCTTTAGCCCCACAGGGACATTTCAACAAGAAGGTTCTCGTGGAGGCTTACCCACTTTGTACAGGATTGGTTGTGTTTAAGATTGTGTTTTCTAAGTGCTTAGCCCTGGCACAGCGCTACAACTTGCAACATCCTTAGGAAATATGTTAACAAAAGGTATGTACAAAAGCATGAAAGGATGAATGTGAGGAAGGAGCATGTCTTATTGGGTTAGAAAACATGGGACTAGAAATGTGGGAGAAGGTGTGTGTGTTGGGGAGGTAGATGGGTAAGAAAGAGAACAGGTAGATAAGACACCAATTTACCAAATGATTTCATAATATTAGTGCACAGATAGTACACAACAACAACATTGAGAAAGGCAAACTGACTGTCTACAAAGGCCAGAAGACATTTTATAAGATGTGTTTTACTGAAAGCGTTGTCCTTGTGAAAAGGTTTTGAGCAAATATTTTAAGAAGTCCTTAGGGAACAAGCAATCTTCCTCTACGTTGCCCTTTCTAAGAATGAGACATTAATAGGAAGTTTCATTCTTTTATTTGTTCTATTCAAATATTTATAGGAGAAAATCAGCTGCTACTTCTTTATAAGACCTACCTTTGAAACTCATTATTTTTCCAAGGTGCCTTGTTCTTCTAACAGTATTTTTTTTCTATGTTTGTTTGTTTATTTATTTATTTTATTGAGACAGGATCTCACTCTGTCACCCAGGCTGGAGTGCAGTGATGTGATCTCAGCTTACAATAGCCTCTGCCTCCTGGGCTCAAGGGATCCTCCCACCTCAGCTTCCTGAGTAGCTGGGACCACAGGCATGTGCCACCACGCCTGGTTAATTTTTTGTGTTTTTGGTGGGGATGGTTTTGTCATGTTGCCCAGGCTGGTCTCGAATTCCTGAGCTCTAGTGATCTACCCTTTTTGGCCTCCCACAGTGCTGGGATTATAGGCCTGAACCACCATGCCCTGCCCATAACAATATTCTGTTTAGGTTGTGGAAGACCGCATATATTCTTATTTAAACATTAGAATGGAAACCACCTGAAGACAGAGGTTATATCTTCACCCTTGTTGCCCCCACATAATATGTGCCCAATTGATGTCTTTTGATTAATTAAATGAGTGAATTAATGAATGAAGACAGACCTAGGATTCCTAATAGAAAGAGAATAAAAACCTATTTCTGTTTGTCCTTCTGCAGGACAAACAGTACCAGCACTCGTATCTTGTTTGCTTGTGATTTTATTTCATTTATTTCTGTTATTTAAATTCAGGGGAAAACATAGGTAGTTTTTTCTTGTAATATCTCAACACTGAACTTGAATGAAACCTTATTAAATAGCATGCAAAATTAACTATTATATATTGCTGCCAAGGGGCTTTGGCATTTTGCTTGGGTAAATTATGTGGCTGGTCTGGAAGACTCAGGCTCTGGGATGACAGGCTTATGTCACCATGGGTGACATGGGTTGGGAAAGATGGATGGCTATCCCTTAAAATGCCTTATGAGTGCAAAGCCAAAGGCAATGCTTGGTACCACCCAGGGAATATCTATCAGAATGAGATATTTTCTTGGTTCAACATACCATACCGTAACATGTCCGATACAGTCAGCCAAAACAAGATTATTTATCAATGCCTCTGCCAGCTACCCATGATGGTTAAGAGAACCAAAAGCCAAATGCAGTGATCAAAAAGACTGCTGAAGAAGTAAAAGGCAAAAGGATGAAGAAGAACCAGCCAGGAACCCATGTTTTGCTTTTCTATCCCATTCCCTGGGAATCAGCAGTATAGGAGCGTCTACCTCTGTGTAATCCATCTTCTCTGTGGGCAGAAGGGCCACTCCCTTACTGCACCTGAGTCCTCGAATTCTCAACCACATCAGTCACTGGGAAGTGAACAAGGGAACAACACAGTATAGCAGAGTGGTCAAATCTGCAGCCTCTGTTACCAGACTGCTTGGGTTTCCCTTTCTTCTCTACCACTTATTAGCTGGACAGTTACTAAACCCTCAGTGCCACAGGGTTTTGATAATTAAATAGAGGAAGTAATAAAAATGTTATCTCGTAGGGTTGTAGTGAAGATTAAATGAGATACTACATACTGCATTGTATGGGTTTTATTAATAATAGCAGGGTCAAGACAACTACATATATGTGGTAAATAGAGATGTGAAATATGTATAATTGGCTACCTAAGTTCAGTATTTGAGGATGCATCAGAAACGCTAGTTGAATAAAAACATATTGTTATTATTACTTCTGTTATTACCATCACTATTGATGTTATTACCAAAGAAATGTTAAAAAATCATTCTATATACACTATGGATCCTATTTCACACTTGAGGAGAATAATATAACCCAAAGCTTTCCATTCTCAGTGCTTCAGTTTTTCAGATGTTTTTGTTATCAACTCTATTGAGAGGTAGCAGAAGCCAAAAGACAGGAATCTAGTAAAAATTCCAAATAGAATGGCACATAAAACTTTACTCTTTGAAATGCAATTGGTCTGGCATAAAAAATAAAAATCAGGCTCCAGTCCCAGGATGAGATTTTTTTTTAATGAGTTGAAATTGTAGCTAATAGAAAATTGAATATAGATAAATAAATTGAAAAGAAAGCATGGCATAGATTATTCATAATAGGTGTTGAAAGAGCAGGAGTGAATTTCTTTCTTTTCTTTTTTCTTTCTTTTTTTTTTTTACAAAGATAACTCAGAAAATAAGCGAGATAGTTTAAAAATGAATTCACTGCACAACTTGGTTCTGCATTCATAGATACAATGAAACTCAAAAAGTTATTTAGTAGCAGAGGCTTATGAGAAGAGCTTGGTTCTGTGGTACAGCAATGTGAGAAAGTTAGATTTTTGGGGCCTCACCTAACCTGTGGGACAGCTCCCTGGCCTCTGATTTCAGTTATTCCCTGCTTTTTTTTTTTTGGTACTGCTGCAACACATCTGTCTTCTTGTACCCTCTCCTTGCCCTTTCTGTCTGCTTTCCACTGGGATTGAAATGCTTTTCTTTCCTCTACCTCTGTTTCTAGTTGTAGTGTTTTTCTTTATCAAGCTCATTTTTTCCCTAACCTGTAAAAACATCACCAGCAAATTTATGACACTGGAGCTAGTAGCTGTGTTGATGGGCATGAGTGTCCAGTTCCGTAGCTGCGTGCCAGATGAATAGCAGTAATAGAGCCACAGAGGCCCTGCCAGCACTGCCAGACATGATGCACCAACATGCCAGTTTCCTTGCTTCTAGTGCTTCCAAGCCATGGGGCCCCTGCTGATATATGCTGTTAATCAAACAAGTGTGATGAAAGCTAAATGAAACAAGTTTAGTGTGCAGCATCAATATCAACATCATTTATTTACTCACTCATTTTGGTTCACTTGAATATTCAGTACTATTTTTCCCATAGTAAATGATGAGAAAATAACTTTTTAAAGTGGGGGAAAAGAAGGAGAACTAGTAAATTTCTCAAAATAAATGTTAGAAGAAGGTGGAAGCCATGTCAAATGGCTTCAAATCAGACATTTTTAATCATAGATAGATACTGGTTTAGCCAGAGAAAAGCACAGTATTCATAACAATTATCATTCAGATGTGAATATGCTGATAGTAATATTACTATCTGGATTTCTTAAAATTTATAAGTTATATAAAAATAAGAACTATGGCCCAAGGCAGTCTATTTATATACGTGAGGAGTAAGGCAAATGGCATTTGAAGAAAAGCATTGACAACTTGGTTAGGTAAAATGCTGCATTTTTATCTTGATAATAAAATGTTCAAGGTAATTATTGGGGCTGTTCAATAAGCAGAGCCAGCAAGAACATGATAATCACTCTGTATTGTCAGTGAGAACACTGTTAATATTAATGGGAATGTAATACTGAAGATCCTGGGGATTGATAAAAGGGCAGCTCTGGATCTATGAGACCAACATGCAGCTCTGGAGGTTCCTGACCAGTTAATTATTGACTTCCCTGTGGTGTTTTCACTCTCTTGGGAGCATTCCGAGGACCCCTTCTGAGGCATTTCTTAGTAAATGTGAGAGAGAACTTATTTTCAAATTCTTCTGAATTGAGAACCAGACTAGATGTAGGGATAAATGCACAGTGAAGTAGAGTTGATCCTTGAACAACAGAGTTTTGGAATGTGTAGGTCCACTTATACTTGATTTTCTTCTGCCTCTGCCACCCCTGGGACAGCAACCTTTTCTCTCTTTCTCCTCAGCCTACTTAATGTGAAGATGATGAAGATGAAGACCTTTTGAATGATCTGGTTCCACTTAATACGTGGTAAATATATTTTCTCTTCCTTATGATTATCTTAATAACATTTTCTTTCTCTAGCTTCCTTTATTATAAGAATACAGTATATAATACATATAATATATAAAATATGTGCTAACTGACTATATTATTGGTCAAGAGTAGCCTGTTAGTAAAGTTTTTGAGGAGTCAAAAGTTATATTTGAATTTTTTACTACATATGGGTTGGTGTCCTGAACCCCTACCTTGTTCAAGGGTCAGTTGTAGATTAAAAGGTTTTTCATGTCTGGGAAAATTCTCTATTCTTGGGACTGGTTCAAGGAGCTTAGGGGTCAACCTGAACTCCAAAGAGTGAATGTACTAGTGGTTTGATATCTAGGTATACATGGCCCTCTGCCAGGAGACTGTGGAGAATGTAGGTTATCATCACGCAACTTGTCCAGTTGTGCAGCCAGATATTCTTGCTGACGATGTAGATATGTGCCTATGAACACTAGAGTACTAGTCTAATGTGCAACAAGATACATTTGCAAAGTGCAGGGAAAGTATTAGTCAGGAGACCAAACCTAAGGAAGGTTATTTTGGGCATTCCTTAGGTTTGGCCTCCTGATTATTACACTTTGAACTTGTTATAGAATTTTCAAAGTGCAGTAGTGGTACATAATTTCTTGATCTTGTGTGTTTCAGTTATGGTAAAAATAAAAACAAATATAAACAGGAATGAACAAACAGCTTCCAGGAAACTTATTAGTTATTCCTCCTATGTTACATGGCATTTCCGTAATTCTCATCTGTATTAAGTTTGCTGTGGGAATAGCAATCATAGTATATAGCTCTTACCACCAGCGTTGCCTTCTCGGCATGATTTATTGCAAATTGGTTATATTGGAGAGCAGATTCTGCCAAATGGGTAGCCTAATTAGTGGTCAAATTGTTGTTTTCCCTAGTGATTTACTATCAAGCATATTAATTTCAGTGTCCAACAGAATGAAATAAATGTCCTGAACTATTTTTTCAGTGACATTAAAATAAAAGAAAACTAACCCAGAGACCAATTACATTTAACAAAATTTATTTGAGCAAGAAAAAGGTCCTAGTACTGGGAAGCATCCCAGACTAAAGATGGTTCAGAATACCCCACCATCCAAGTGTGGTGATTTAATTTATAACCAGAAAACAGGAAATAACATATAGAGATTACCTTGTTGGTGCAATTCAATGTTTGCCTTATGTGGGCATAATTTGGCAACTTTCAGCCTGGGATTGACTGAGGATTTGGCTGCTATGATTGGCTGAGAATCAGTTGCTTGGTTACAAGGGTATACTCCTAGATTACAGCTTGCTATGTATGGAGGCTGCTTTGAGCCAGACTTCACTACCAAGTAAAGAATCTGCTGTGTGCCAAACTTAACTCAGTTTAACACATCTCAGCATTGGTCTGAAAACCAATTCACAGTATTTGCTAGTGTGCCTTGCTGTTTTCTGTTACACACTTTGGTCCTTGTATGAACTTCTGTTTACTTTGTAGTATTTCTGTGTTTGCTACTTTGGAATAAAAGTGGTCAGTGCAACTTAAATGATGTTTCGTAAATAATCAAATGGGAGTGATGATTCAAATATACCTACTTTCCCCCATTTTCTTTCTAAATTATTTACCTCTAAAGTAATTATAACTAAGTTTCAAGGTTTGGTGTGGAACATTTTTCATATTTCTGTCACTTAGTTCATAGACGTTCATATTTGTACTGTATTCTCTCAGTTATTAAGATTCTTGGGAGAATATATATCTTTTTATAAAACTTTCTGGAATAGTTACCATGATCTTCATTCTTATTAATAAGCATTCATGCAGCGGCTGCTTAAATATGATCCTGTGAATGGTAGTATAAAAATGTAATGGATTAGATGCTATGGCTATGTGCTCTAGGAGATGAAAATTGAAGACCCTGGCCCAATGAATTTCTCAGCAAATGTTACTGACTGCTTGGTCAATATATAGTGTTGTGTGCATATAAAGTATTTGAAATGTACTTACTAATATATTAATATGACATGTTAAAAGTAAACTATTCTGTGGTGTTTGTCATGGATTATCTCTCAAAATCCATTCCAATTTCTTTCTACTGTACCCTTGGTCCTGTGAAAGCTGGAACTATCTCTTAGTCTTCCCTGGAGATAGGTGTGAATCCATGAAAATGCTAGTCTGTTGGGGGAATTCTGCTCCCTAGAACGCTTGTCAAGCATCCTTAGTTGACATGAGTCCAGAGGTACTGATTTTTGAGATTTGGTAGGTGGAAGGAAAGCAGAGACTAACTTCTGCTATTTCATCTACCATGCGGGGCCATGGGCATATCTTGCTGCTTTGCTCTCAACACTGGCACAAGTCCAGGACCTATTTGCTAGCTGCGTGAGTGTTAAGAGGCAGGGTGTAAGGTATCACCTGTGCTGGTGAGGAACATAGTGAGCACTGTATGATTTGGGAGCTGGCAGTGGTAGCAGCTGTGTCAGCAGCTCCCCTCCCCTCCCCTCCCCTCTCTTCCTCTCCCCTCCCCTCCCCTCCCCTCTCTTCCTCTCCCATCCCCTCCCCTCCCCTCCCCTCCCCTTCCTTTTTCCTTTCCTTCTTTTTTTTGAGACGGGGTCTTGCTCTTTTGCCCAAGCCTGAGTGCAGTGGCGTGACCTCAGCTCACTGCAACCTCCACCTCCTGGGTTTCTCATGATTCTCCTGCCTCAACCTCCTGAGTAGCTGGGATTACATATGCATACCACCACAGCTGGCTAATTTTTGTACTTTTAGTAGAGACGGGGTTTCACTGTGTTGGTCAGGCCAATCTTGAACTCTTGGCCTCATGTGATCCACCCACCTCTGCCTCCCAAAGTGCTGGGATTACAGGCATGAGCCACCACTCCTGGTGTTTGCTTTCTAACTGTGGCAAGGCACTGTGGTTATGGAACTGGCAGCAACCCAAGGTGGCAGGCAGCTTCCTGATCCTAGAAGAGGTAGCAGTTTCTCCAGAAGCCCATTTCTGTGGTGTGGTTTGGGAACTATTTCTGAAGGCTCAACTTAGATGTATTCAGCCCTCCCTAGTGATTCTCTAAGCCATTCAGTTATGTGTATTAAATGTTTTTCTTCTTAAAATAGCTAGAGTGGATTCTGTTATCTTTAGTTGAACTATAATCAATATCCCATTGGACCATATGCTTCCTACATATTGTTTCAATGTCAAGTCATTGAGCATTATGTTATTTCATGGAAATTTGTGGGAGTACCCCTAGAAATAATCACAAATATAATTGTGTCTTTTTCAAATCCATCACAAAATGTTTATAAATATTCCATATTTTCCCTCTAATCAATAAGTTACACTGGTCATATCCCCAGGCCCATTAACTTTCTTTATAAAATATCCCCTGAACTGTACTTTGAAGCCCAACAAAATTGAGTAGTTGGAGCTATAAAAGCAAGAGCAGGAAGAAATGCAGAATCTCCACAGGAAATGTTTTGCCTTCAGGGTCCTGTCATTCAGACTAGAGATTGAAAATACCAATATTCTACCTAACGTGTAAGGTTGCTTATTTCTATGGCTTAAGGCACAGGGCTAATTAGAAACCAAAGCAGTGGGTCCTATCACCAGGTGAGCCATTTAGTTTTACTCTCTTTTGTGGCCTCAGCTTTCACTCTTGGTCTTGCCTAGTCATACTATATGCCTTTGAGCAAAGAGAGTGGTAGAAAGATGGCAGAAAATACTTTCTCAAAATTCTTTAGTGATGATGGGTCAACAGCATCATTTTCTAGAGGGACTGTGCATTCTAGTCAGTCTTGATAGAAAAGAGACAAATGCAACCTGTCAAGTAACTGTGAGCCATGCTAAGCTGAATAGACAGGCAAAAAGGAAGCTCACTACTGTGCCTTGGGAGCAAATTTGTATTATCAGGGAAATGGCATGTATTGATTAAGGTGGAGGTGTGTTAGAAAAATTTTGAGTATACAGGAGAATTTAGTTCACAGTAGGAGTTTAAAAAGGTAAAAAAAGGCCAAGTGTTGTGGCTCATACCTGTAATCCCAGCACTTTGGAAGGTCAAAGTGGAAGACTGACTTGAGGCCAGGAGTTTGAAACCAACCTGGACAACATGGTGAGACCACATGTCTACAAAACAAACAAAAAAAATTAGCCAGCTGTGGTGGTGCATGCCTGTAGTCCCAGCTACTTGGGAGGCTGAGGTGGGAGGATTGCTTGACCCCAACAGTTCGAGGCTGTAGTGAGCTGTGATCATGCCACTGTACTCCAGCCTGGGTGACAGAGTGACATCCTGTCTCTAAAAATAAATAAATAAATAAACAAATAAATAAAATAGGTGGAAGAAAGATGACCCAGCAAGGCGAGGGACTATACATTGCTTCATAATTATATTCAGCTACAGTAATGCTGATTCATTTCCAAATAGTGAATTAAATACATACATACATGTTTATAATGTTAAAAGAAGTCTGAAAGTAGGTGTTCTGGTGCTGGCATTCTTCAAGGTCATCATGGACCCAATTTTCTTCTCATTCTGTTTTCTGTTTTCCAAGCACATGGCTTCCATTCTCAAGGTCAACTCATGATCCAAGATAGCTGCTAGAGAACTAGATATCACCTTTGATTTCCAGCCAGCAAAAAGGAGAGAAGGACTCTCCTTCCTCAGAGGCCCATGCAATATTTCCTCTTACATCTTTTTGGCCAGAATTTCGTCACATGGCCTCACTAAGCTGTAAGGGAGCCTGGGAATTTAGTTTATTTTGCCAAGCAGAAATATGCCTAGTGAAAAAATGGGGTTCTGCTACTAATGGAGAAGAAGAAGAGTGGATATTTAGTGGTCAACTAATCTGCCATAAAGTAGGTGATCTCTGCCATAAGGCTGAGCTAGACAGGGTTATACCATGCTACTGATCACTGTGGCCTTTTGGCTCTGTGCTGAGGCTTTCTTCTCTAGGGCCACAAATGGAATTTCTCACCTTTACTTCTGGATGATCCAGGAAACTAAACTGGGTTTCAGAAAATACTGCCAAAACTGGCTGAGCACATACTCAGCTGTGTGACATCAGCAATGGCACCTGAGACCCTTTTATCTGCTTGTTGTAGTTTTTAATCTACTGAAACAATAGCAGGTGTAAGCTGGAATTCTTTGACACAAAGCCTCTGAACCTTGGCTAGTGTTCTCAGAGAAATGCTTATAACAGCTGAAGTTCTTGACAAAAATTTAGGAGGAGGAAACAGAATAGGGATTTTTTGGGGTCACAGTCTAGGTGTTTTTAGAGCCACAAACTTGAATCAAGACCCTTTCACTACCATAAAAACTCTAAAATAAGATGTTTTGTTTGGCCCAAACAGTTTCAGAAAAAAGTTGAGCCAAATTTGAAAATTAGTTTATTTCATGTATATTGAATAGTTAGACCATTCGGCCACACCTGTCCTGTACCTTGCATGTTGACAACATCCTGGGACTGAGCAATAGTTGTCATCCTTAGATGGAGCCTGCATTTGCTGGCCTCTAACCATCCACACATTTCTGATATCTTGTATTTGGCCTATTTTTCACTCATTGAATGGAACCTGCTGGATACCTGTAAGCATCTAGGCTGTTACCCTTTCCGTGGATGGCTCAGGAGGTAACCAGTGCATGAGAAGTTTCTGGCCTACCTCAGTTGCTATCTGAATGGGCAGCATATGTGGAGAACTCCTAGCCTGGAGAGATGAGAAAGGATGTAGGTTAGAGTTGAGGTACTAGAAGAAAAGATCTTGACAAGGAAAGCCTGAAGGCTTGTCCAGTATGAGGTTGCCAGGAGTCATCTGTGGGAAGACGCAGAACTCCACCTAGGAGCAGCTAGTGTCTCAAGACTCTGACTGATGGGCTCGATCAAACCTAAGCCATGGTTTACAAAGCTGGAGCCAGAATGTAACTATGGGTTGTAGCCAAGTTGTTCCAACACAGGTGGAGTGAACTCCTGTGGTATTTTGAAGTGATAATTGGCTAGGGTAATATTTTCAGGGTGCTGGTTCTAACAGATGGTGCTATTTGAAATCCTTCCCTATAATCTCCATGAATGACTCTGTAACCTACTTAGGAGGCTTATTCAAGTGGTTCAAAACCTAGGCCTGTATTCCAACTGGTTGGCAATCTGTTCATCGATGTTATTATCTGAAGTGGGCATTACATTTTTTTAAACAACAAGTATAACAATTGCTTCCCAAACCACTCTCCTCTCAAAACACGTACTAATACGTGCACGTATATTTTTGCCACCCTGAAAAATTCACTTGGTGATGACTTTAATATTAATGTACAAAAGAGAAAAGAAAACCTCAAAAAGCTTTAGGATTCCATTACCTATTAGTTATCACAAAAATCAGGGTCTATCAGCTCCATTGGAAAGAATGGCTTGAGGAAACGTTGCTTTCATCATTTGGAGCTTTTATTTTGGGATTGTGTTTATCAATTTCAGAACAAGTCCTCTTACCTTCTCCCAGCCCAAGTAAGTGGTTGGATTGACATTTGTATTCGTGGAATTTGGCTTGAAATGAAATCTTTTAATTCTGCCTTAGATAGTAAATGCTAACAGTTTAAAGTGACATGATTCTGATCTTAAAATTTGCCCTACTGATGAATGGTACAAATAGGAAAAAAGGAAAATAAAAAGTATTTGCTACTTGAGAAGTACGCGCAGACTCTATTTGATTTTCCTTAGATGTGGAGGTCTGTAATTGTAAGATCTGTTTTTATTCATCCCAAGTGGGAAAGCCTTAACATTTTAATTAACAATAGTAATATAAATTACATCAGTTTTATTTCAGTTCGAGTTTTTTTCTTTGGTGTATTTAATTGATGTAAAAATATCCATGCAAGCGTTCCTTCAGTTTAAGTCAGATGTGTTCAGTGGCTGGGGCAGTTCATTAACTAGAGTCTGCATGTGAGAAAAAGAGCAATGGGCTTTTTACTAGTATTTGTCATTGCTGTATCCTAAAGCATTCAACTTTTTCCTGTTTTGCTATGCTCCATTCTATATCATACTTTACCTATTTGATTCCAAATTTATTTTATGGTATTAGGTTTTAATTTAGTAATTTACATACAGCTTGGAAAAGTAATTCCTTGAAGATGTTGCTTTGTATCTACATGATAATTAACACTATTTATATTAATATTAAAAGTATTACCTCTTTTTCCTAGTGGTCTCCAATTTGATTATTAGCCAAATGAAATTATAGATTCTGTTTTCAAAGAAAATTTGTGCATGAGATTTCTTTCCATTCCTTATCTAATGTTAGGTTACTGAAATTAAGGTATATGTTTTCTATTTTTACATATTTTGTCTTTAAAATGTATGTTCAGTTATAAAAGTAATATCAATTCCTTAAAGAATCTGTATAAAATATAGGCAAGCTGCAAAAAAGAACAAATATTCTAGAGTTCTATGAAAGTCATCATATTAAAAATGAAATTTTGAGCAGTTGGACCTAACATTATTTCCTAAGCATTTTCAACTCTAATGTATATATAATGAGTCTATCAAGTGTGTCATAGTTCACATAGCTGTTTCAAATTTTTTTTTCTACTAAGACTAATTAATACTGTGTGGAATACTTATGTATAGACCATTTTTATACTTGAGATTTTTAAAAAATTTGAGTTCTCAGAGGTAGATTTACTGCTTCAAGAGACTTTTTTAAAACTTAATATTACTTTGCAGGGAGCACTCCATAAATCCATATTTCCTAATACTCTGCTGGACTTTTTTTCTATGTTTGGAGCAGCAGATGAGAAGTTGTAAGGAGAAACAATGGAAAAGGAAGAAGGAATCATAGAATCATTGTTGAGTTTTGCTCCCCAAGTTCTTGTTTGCTACCTGAAAGGAATTTGCAGGCTAAAGGGAAGACATATTGAACTAGTTGCCCCATACCTATATTCACTACACACCTATATTCACCTTGCCCCACACCTTTATTCACCCTATATTCATCCTAAATTCACTCCTGAAGGCCAAGAGACAATACCAAGACTTCTGTTGTTTCACTGAGACAAGTCAAATTAAGCAACACTTGAGTTTTTATTGTGTCCTTTGTAGGGCTTATGGGCATATACCTCAGCAGAGTAGGCAGACAGTACTTTAGGTCATGCCCACTTAATTTCAAAGGCCAGCTTTAATCTCTTGGGCTGATTGTGCTTATTCCAAAAATAGTAGAAAGCAACTGAGAAGGGAATGCCAGGTCCAGATTGCAGTTCTATGAGGTTTTGTGTAATCCTGAGTTTTTTCCCTGCAATGTAACACCACAATGATTTTTGCATTTTCTTTCCTCTGTTCTACTTTTTCCCATCATGGCAGGTGAACTTCTTAGTGTGCAAGGAATGATATGTAGCTGACTCTTCCAGGACATGAGAGGTGGGCTGAAGCTATCAGGATAGCAGCTGGCTTTAGTAGTGCATTTAGCTGTCTAGACTTGTGCTTTCTCATTGATTTTGGTGTCTGGGCATTTCCCTTCCTTTCTAAATCATGTCTGCATTTAAATATTTTAGAATATTTTATCCAGTGCTTTTGTTATTTTTCACAAAAACTAGTATTTTCAATATTTCTGTGAGAGAACAGGGAGTCCTTTCTAGTATATTACTGGAAATAAAATATGCAATCTATTCTCTACAAAACAGCCAGGGTGATCTTTTAAAGTATAATTTAGGTCATGTCAGTCCTCTACTTAAGACTTTCTACAACTTTTCATTGCTTTTAGATTAAAAGCAAAATCCCTTATGGTTTTCTATAAATGTCTGCATGATCTGCCTCCTAAGAATCTTCTTTCTTACCGACTCTTTCTCCTGCCCCTTAACTTCCAGCCACACTGGCCCTCCCTGTTTCTTGAACTAACAGAGCTCATTCCTGCTTGGGGCCTTTTCACTTGACATTCTTTCTGCCAGTGCCATGGACACACTGGCTCTTATGCATCATTCAGTTCACAGCTCAAGTGTCCCCCTCAGAGGGACCTTCCCTGCCCACCCTACTGAAAATAGCAAGTTTGCCATCACCCAATCACTCTAGCCCATCACCCTGTTTAATTGTCTGACTTAAGTTGTTTTGTTTTTTTGTTCACGTGTTTACAATTCAGAATATAAGCTCTGTGGGAGCAGAAAACACTTCTCTCTAGTTCAACACTTCAAGCCCAGTACCAAGAACAATGCACTTGTTTGTGGAATGAATTAATGATTTAAATAATTAGCCTATATTATGTCACTCCCAAAGTTGACAGAATATCATCATTGTAATTTTATTCATAAGGGGAACTGGGTTATAGAAATGTGGGAAGAATACTTAATTAGCATTAAAAACAATGCTTTCTTAAGGACTCAAATTAAAATCATGAAATGTAAGAGCAAATGAGAGTGTTTGTCCCCTTTATTCCAGACTCTATTTTAGATATTAAAACCGAGACTCTGGGATGCTGTGAGTGGCTCAGACCTCACAATTAGTGGCAGAGCTGAGACCAGAAGATGCATTTTCTGATTCCTGCATCATGGCTGTTGCTTAATATCTCACCATGAGTCATGGCTACTGCCCAGTAGATTGGGCACAGCCATAAATATTAGACTGGCAATTTGCTAGAGATTTTGCAAAACCATGGGAAATGGATTGAACAAATTTCCCTGTCATTTTGATAAGAGGCAGTAAATAATGGTAATTTGAGATGTTAGAGAACAGCATCTGAATACGTTTTCTAAAATTCTACAAGGTGAATATAGAGAGAAAATTGTAGCTTTCCTTTCTGCCTATTGCTTTCTGAATGTCAACAGATTACTTTCTTCACCTTGTGTTAGAATGTCACCAGTAGGACTAACATCTGACATGCTCTGGACTGTCAGAGCCACTCAGTACCTAGGAAAACTTTCCAGTTGAATTTCTCTTAGGAAGGTCAGTAGGAATAAGATAGATAAATGAAAAACTTATTCAGCATTACCATAATCTTCATGAAAGTGGAAAAATTCATCCTGGCAAATTCAAAATCTATTACAAACTCATGCGTGTTGCATATGTATTTTTAAATATTTTATAAACTCAAATAAAGTAAGTGGAAGAAAACAATAGTGATAAATTTAAAGTTCTTAATTGAATGAGTAGCTTTGAATTTTACTCAATGGATATAAGCTTTGCTTTATTTAAATAAAGAAAATAGGTTTGTTAAGAAGCTATGGATATATTTCAGAAGTACTTCAGTGATTTTATTGTTTAAATGGAAATTTGGATTATTTTGGAAAACAGTCTGATGATATGTTTCAAGCATTTGAACATATTTACTCTCCTGGCCCAGTAATTGCACTTTTAGAAATTTATCCTATCTTAGGAATCTAGCCTAGGGAAAAATCTGAAATTAGTCATCTTGGCATAAGGATAGTTGCAGAAATACTATTAATAATACAAAGTTGAATAGTACCTAATATTCAAGTAGCGGTATAATTTGTGGCAGGTTCATTGCTATAGTTTTATGCAACTATTTAACAAATATAAATAAGATTATTGAAATAATGAACAAATTCTTTTAATATAATGTGAATTTTTTAGAAAGTAGGACCTAAAACTACATATACGTACATGTAATATGTATATAGTATAATCTCAAGTATGTAAAAAAAGATAAAAAGTTAAAAGATTGCAAAAAAAAAACAAGTCAAAGTATTAATAAAGATTATCTCTAGGATTTGAATAATTATTTCTATTTTCTCCTTTACACTCTTTGTATTTTCATTTTTTCTCCAATATGTCTATTATTTTAATCAGAAAATCAACATAATTTATTTTAAATTTTAGCAAATGAACACAGTGAATAAGCTATGTTAAAATTTGGTTGGAATTTTGTTGAACCTCTTTATAGAAGACTATATAGATGTGTGTTTTTCTTATTTGCATAAATAGGTCCCCTTAAAAAAAATCTGTGAGTAGATACTAAGATCAATTAAAATTGAGTAAATTTATCTCTCTCTCTGTCTCTCTGTGTGTGTGTGTGTGTGTGTGTGTGTGTGTGTGTTTAAACCATTCATCTCATGTGTGCCACTTACCTCCTGTGTTGCTTTTGTAATAAGACTGAGGTAGTTGGTGAAAGTTTGAACAACTCTTGCATAAAGATTTCATTAATTCATTGCATAGGTTATAGGATAAAGTGCAAGAGAAATGTTTTGTAGAAAGAGTACTTGGTAGAGAATCAGAAGGGCTTTATGGATTCTTCATTGTGGTCACCTTAATACCTTTATCTAATAGACCATTGATATAATATAAGAGATTGATACATAGTTAAGGGAGGTCATGATATATTCACTTTCTAACAGTAAATTTAAGGGGCCCAGAAAAAAAAAATCAACCAAAACTAATGAATAGATAACTCTATTGTTATTGATTGAATTATAAACTTAGATCCCTTAGCAAAGTAAAACTCACAGTCCAGACCAAATCCCTTGCTATGTCCATTGGGGAAGGATTGGCAGCAAGATAGCAGGTATATGGGGGATCATTGTTCATGAAGCAGAGGTAGAAAGGAGACTCTTATATACTTCTATCCTTTTTTATTGCCTATTCTTACATTGTCTCATTAAGAAGAGACAATATAATGTAGTGGCCAACAGGTATGACTTAAGAATCACTGGACTCAAATTTACCAGTTTATAACTCTGTAATTCTGGGCAAACTACTCTCAATTGTCTAATTTGGAAAATGCGACTAATAATGGTCCCCCTCACCCAGAAAAAGATGAATCATCTTAAGTGTTTGAACCAGAGAGAATTTAATTGATTATGCAGCTGAGGAAGGAGATGAAAAGCCAGATGTGGTCACTAAACAATCCAAATATTAGCAATAGCAGGAAGCATCTACTAATTCTAACTTAATGGACAATATGTTGGAGACAGTGTTAGTGTGGTCTAGGGGCTGAGGCCACTGGAATCATGGTGGAACTGGAGGAGGCATGGGAGAGACCATTTTGATGTTAGAGATTCTGCTCAAGGCACTGAGAGAGGAGAGAAATATCTTGGCGTTGCCATCTTTCTACTCTTCAGTCTTGTAGCCAAACACAACCAGAAGTCAGCTGACAGGGAAACTTGCATTGCCTCTCTTTAGTACAGAGCAGAGAAGGGGAAAGGTGAAGAATGGCCATGTGACAGGCAACAATCCCTACCTCTGAGGTATTATGTCTAAAGCATTTAGAACAGTGCCTGGAAGATATGTGCTTAATAGTCGCTACCATTGTCATCGTCATCATCATCATTATCATCATCATTGGTGCCATCTGCAGAGTAACAGTGTCTTTTTGTGAATATGCTTTACATGTTGGGTGCTAGGAGATCATTCCTAATTACAGTCCTTTTCCGGCCCCTGCCATGGTCAATTTTCTAGTCATTTTAGCATTTTTAGTGTTCGGTGACACAGGGGTGTTCTACTTCCCATTCTCATCCACCCTATGTTGATTACGTTTAGAGTGACCAGACCTAGTTCATAGATGACTAGAACTGAGCCAGGCAATGTTCTAAAGAATCCAGGCAGTTTTAGGAACATGATAAAAATTCACAACTCTGTGGAAAATGACCCTTGGAAGTTAACTTTAAAATTAATGTTTTTAAAATTAGGATTTCCTTACATATCCTAGTCCCTTTAGACTTGAGCTTAGCCATGTCCTGCAAAACTGAAAGAATATATATTTAATTTTTTGGTATTTTCTGTAGCTTGGCATTAAAGTTCATGCATTTAAAGGAACAGAAGCTTGACAAGATGCCATCATAGGCCCAAGAGGAATAATCACATAGTTGCCTACTTTGAAGCATAGACATAAAATAAAAAATCCCATCCAGGTAAGTCCCAAGGCTTTGCCAAAGTGTCCTCTTAAATTGCCCCCCTTTTGAGAACACACTATTTATTATAGCATTTTGCTAAGCCCTTGGGAATTTCTTTCCTGAGAGAGCTTTACTAGTATGAAAAATAGCAGCTTTTCTAAGTTTTGGAATATTGTCAGTCTTTTTATTTTTCATTGGTTTTCCAATTACCCTATTTTTAGAAATAACATTTATTGATCTCAAGGAGTGAAGCATTGTCTTGTTTTCTCTGGTGCTGTATTCTTCACATTTTAACACCAGATCTTAAGTAAGTAATAATAAAAGATAATAATGGCTAAGAGTTTTTGAGTTTTCCTCCACATCAGTTATTGCTCACAGTACTTTGGTTTCATTCTCTCATTTGATGTGATGTAGGAACTTATAACAACTCTGTGAGACAGGCACTTTACTTTAAAGACTAGGAAACTGAGGCACAGAGGTTATAAATATCCCCACAGTCACCAAATCATGCTGCTGGACTCAGCTCACACTTTCTACTACTATTAATACATGGTAATGTTGACTTCTTATTGTGAATATTAAACAATAAAGCATAAATGGACAGGGAAAGAAGAAAATGGAAATAAAGTGTGTGAATCCCTCAGAATGGTCAAAGCAGGAGATGCTTTTAAAGAGCATCTGCTTCAGTCTTCCCTTTTAAAGCTGAGAAAACCAATCTCTAGAAAAAAATGAGCTTTTTGATTATAAAGGACACTACCCAAGAAGTATCAAGTCTCACTCATTCTTCTTTGCCTTCCATGAACACAGAGTTCTGACCACGTCCCATGTCATTCTCGAGCAGAGATTGAAAATGACCTCGGTCCTTTACTTGTTCCAAGGAAGCAAACATTTTATGGCTTGAAATTGTTTCTCTTGCATTTGCTTTGCAAGAGGTTTACATTATTCTCTCCCGAAGTGGGTGGACTGCTTGTTGCTCTTCTTTGCCTCTAAATTCATGTTGATTAGATGGTGATGGGGTGGAGGGCTGATGGGTCTATGTTTGGTTGGTGAGCTAACTCCAGCATACTATAATTACTACATTTTCAATCTGGTGCATAGTTCTGAGTTTTGTACATCCTTATCTGGCTCTACACTCCTTTAGGTTAATTTTGGCCTTGGATGGTGCCCTTTTAAAGTCAGGGTAATAGCAACACATTGTTTTTGATGGGAAATAGAGTGTATGGGCTCCTTCTCTTGGTTTTAAGTATTAACAAGGCAGCGAGGATAAAAGGTGCTGTGTTTGGAGTCTTTAAATGGACTTGGCATTTGGCTTGTCTACAGATCTTTCAGGAATTTTAATCCTGACATTCAGATTTGAGTCACACACCTGGGGAGTGGTGACCATAACTCTTCCTTCCCCCTCCAGCTCTACTTCTGGGTTAGCATGAACTGACCATGTAACCTGCTCTCAGGCTCTACACAAAGACTCTTCAGAATCTGCCTGTGGCCACTTCTGTGAAAGGGCATGGTCACGGTCACCGCGGCATGGATGAAAAACCAGACAGCAGCAGGAGGAGCCCAGGGATAGAGAGAGGAGGTCTGGACACCTGTCTGGGCTCTGTGCCATGCCTTTGGGTCGGTCACTTGACTACTTTAAACCAAGTTGACTCTCCTGTAATGCAATAGGGGTTTAATGATCGCTGTGCCTCTAGAGTTTTGAAGTTTTTACTGTTCTTTGAAGCATGAACATGAATTCAGCAGAAGAAAAAAACAAACAAACGTTTTTCATTCAGAACAGCTTCAAGATACTGCTCTGACTCACTGGATGGCAGATCATAGTGAAAGGGGAGTCTGACTCAGCTTCACTTTTGCATTGCTTTTGGCCAGCATGGCTCTTTATGGTGTACTTGTATAATAAAATGGCTCTCTAGAGAATTCTCTTACATTTACTTACTGAGAGATAACAGAAGTTCAGAATAAAAACTCATAGAAATGAAAGACTGGGAAAATAGTTTTTCTCTTTTCTGTTACATATAGCGGAACAAAGGCTGACATTTGTGTTTTTGCCCCTTTCTGAGAACAATGTTCTTGAAATTCTGTATTATTATTATTTGTATGTAACTAGATTGTTCAAACTCTCCTCTGAACTTTGTATCTTTTTCATTATCTCTCTTACCTGGAATATTCATAAAGCTCCACTTAAATAGCCACTGTAATCTGTAAATTTTATTTGCTTAAGGGCTGATCTTGGCTGCAAATGAGAGTACTTGTGTTTTGTTTCTTAAAATGATGTAACTGCTCTGTGAAGGGGCATAATGAGTCTGTGTTCTGTTCTATTCCTCTTCAATAACTTTTTCAGGAAAGAAGGCTATTATGATTTCTTGGAGAAGTGGGAGGATTGTGACATCACCATGTGCTAGTCATGGATGAAAGGAGAAACTATTATACCAGGGTAACATCTGAGGCCTGAGATAAAATTCCCATTACAACCTCTTTAAATATTTTTGTGTTTAAATGGGGTGGGGAGACTTTCCACTCCACACATGTAATCCGTTTTCATTCTTAGCCTAGTGAAATTCATTGTTTCTTTTCCCTAGATTAAAAAAATAATAATAGGATGCTCTACAGGTTCTTTTAGTTTGTCAAAAGACAGATAATTCACAGATTTTGCTTTTGTGTAGCTTGTGCAATGTCTGAAAAGGCGCTGTAAGCACGGATTCCCTGAACATGGCCCCCTGGGCCCGGATTCCCGTTTTGCTTTCTTCGTAGAGCTCACTGGCAGCCTCCCTGATGCTTAGTGCCAGTTCTTAGGCGCTCCAAAGCCACATGCTCATTGACATAATCTCTGGTGGTTTTGGCTGGGTTATAATCTGGCTTATTGAGGTTTGGTTCAAGGCAGAGGCCTTTGGGTCAGGGATCTTCTGTGAGCTGAAATAAAAGGTTCTGGTTTGGAGGAGATTTGACTCTGTCAAATGAAAGTGGCACATTTCCAACTGTACATGCTGAGTTGCCTCGAACACATCCGTGCAGAACACAGACATGCATTAGGCAGCTAGTTTGTGGAAGGCAATGTGCTGAGCACATGGGGGAATAGTAAGACACATGGTTGCCATGAAATAACTGCTTCCACAAATCACATGTTGAGTTGGAAGGATGAGCCAGAGACACACAGAGAATATCACTCAGCCTAAAATGCGACGTCCTGAAAGTGTGCTGGTATGAGACCCACGGAGTTGGAGAAGAAGAGATTTTCCTTCCAGCGGGGAGAATCGAGGTTGGAAAGATGAGACAGGCCATATTACAGTAGCCCCCTTTTATCTCAAGTTTCACTTTTTGTGGTTTCAGTTACCTGCAGTCAACCATGGTCCAAAAATACTGAATGGAAAATTTAAGAAATACAGAATTTATAAGTTTTAATTTGTACTCTGTTCTGGGTAGTGTGATGAAATTTCATGCCCTTCAGCCTGGGGTGTGTAGCATTCCCTTGTCTAGCATGTCCATGCGCTGTCTGTGTGACTCACCTGGAGATCCCTTAGTAGCCATCTCATTAGCAGATCTACCTTGGAGGTATGGCAGTGCTTGTGTTCAAAGAACTCAGTTTACTTAATAATGGCCCAAAGTGCAAGAGTAGGGATGCTGGCAATTCAAATATCCCTAAAGTGCTCCCTTTAAGCTAAAAGGGAAGAACAAAAATTATATGCTGAGGTTGCTAAGGTTTATGCTAAAAATGAATCTTCTGTCCATTAAGTTGAAAAGAGGGAAAAAGAAATTCATGCTAGTTTTGCTGTTGCACCTGAATCTGCAAAGGTTATGGCCACAGTGTGCGTTAAGTGCTTAGCTAAGATAAAAAAGGCATTGAATTTGTGGGTGGAAGGCATAAACAGAAATGTGTTCTGATTGACGGCAACTAGGTTTGGTATTATCAGTGCAGTTTCAGGCCTACACTGGGGGTCTTGGAACATAATCCCTGGAGATAAGGGAGAACTATTGTATAGAGGACCTGGATACTATTGATGCTAAGGATTCAGGCCCATCTCCTATTTTGGGAAGTTTCCTGCTGTGTGTATGGAACCTTGGAAGGAGGCTGTCCTTCCCTCCCTGTACATTCTGGCAGCCCCTGGCACTGCTCATAAATAGTCGTGTGACTCAGGCTGGGACTCTGACTCTAGAGCCAGTGGATCAAGAGGCTGTTAGAACTTCTTCTTGGTGTCAGTGGTGGTGCCCACTGGCTTTCAGTGGCAGCAGCAGCAGTCCTGGTTGTAATTCCTGCTACAGGATGGTGGTTGTGATCTTGCTCCTTGGCATTCTGCGTGCCTGGGTTTTTGCCCATTTTCTGTGCTTGGCGTTGGAGCCTCCTACTGAGTCTGAACCAGCATGTCCTTCCAATGGAGTCTACTTTTTTCTCCTCCAGCTAGCCAAGACTGATTTCTGTTATGGCAACAAGAATTCCAACAGCACCTGAGTGTCAAGGGCTTTCATCATTTGTGCTGACTCACCTGTGCAGCTGATCGTCTGCTTTTTTTCTCTAGGTACTCACCTTTCTTTATCTGCATGTATAACTCCCTGCTTTGAAGGCTGAACTCCAGCGTTTTTAACTTTTCCTGAGTTATTGAAGAGAGTTTAGTGTTTATTATTCCTCTGTACAGGACAACATCTTATAATTATCCATTGTACAGATTTTTTTTACATTGTATGTCTTTTATTTTTTAAATCGTTTCTGTTTGCCTACTAGCCTGTGAGAAATATTTTTTGGTAGGAACTCTATTTTCATTTTGTATTTCCAAATCCAGTTAATATTACACACTATTGTAAAACTGAACAAATCTGTTTGCGGGGAGGGATGTTGTGTTGGAATTGTGAACTTGAGGAGAATGAAAAATACAGAATAGCTGTTGTGAGGCAACTGGTGATACCAAGGGAGGAATAAAATGATATCTGAAATGTGTGAGGGCCATCTGATACTGAGTAGTATATATTATTTTCCACTTTAAGAAGTCTGGTTTATTTAGGTATTATTTATTTACAGTAAAATTAATCCCTTGTATTGTAGAGTTCTGTAAGTTTTGACAGATGCATATAGTCATGTATATACCACCAGAATCAGCCCTCCCTCTTATAGCCAGTCTCTCCCCACATCTCATAGATTTTTCTCCTGGAAACAACTCATCTATGCATTTGCATATGTGTCTATAAATTCATATTTCTTTTTTTGAGGCAGATTCTCTGTCACCCAGGCTTGAGTGCAGCAGTACAATCTTGGCTCACTGCAACCTCTGCCTCCTGGGTTCAGGCAATTCTCCCGCCTCAGGATCCTGAGTAGCTGGGATTACAAACACCTGCCACAACGTCTAGCTAATGTTTTATTTTTACTTTTATTTTTGTATTTTTAGTAGAGATGAGTTTCACCATGTTGGCCAGGCTGGTTTCAAATTCCTGACCTCAGGTGATCCACTGGCCTCGGCCTCCCAAAGTGCTGGGATTACAAGTGTAAGCCACTGTGCCTGGCCTATCAATTTATATTTTAAGCAGTTATCATAGTTCTACAACTTTTCAGAATAATGTTTAATTCACCTGGAGAGATAAAATAATGGGATAGTGGATTTTTGTCTAGGAATAGAGTTGCTGAAATTAGCAAATTCAAATAACACATACTAAAAATTATCCATTACTTATATGGAATTCAGTTTAACTGAGCATTCTGGATTTTATCTGGCAACCCAACCTAACCCCACTGGATGGATATTGCCAGTGTGGTAACTGTTAGAACTCAAGGTAATTTGAAATTGGCAGACAGAGAAGGAAACTGAAAGAAGAGGTCATGGATCATCTTAGCAGCATTATTCAGCTATTCAGACACTTGGTGACAACCTAAAAAGAGATGAGGGAGTGAGATTTTTGTATGAAGTAAGAAATTCACTTTTTTGTGCATGAACAACGTATGTGAGGCTGCTTTGATGACTGAAGTTCTTGGTGTTCCAGTTTGTAAACTGGTTCTACCTCGGCACCTTGCAGCCACATTGTGCTGTGGAGGAGTGGGACTCAGGAAGCACTGGGCAGTCTGTGGAAAAGGGGGAAGCAGAGAGAGATCCAAGATGGCTGATGATTAGCAGCTCGGGCACGTACCTCCCAGTGAAAGCGCAAAGAACGAGAGGACGCCACACTTTCAGACGAATATTTGTTGCTCACGGACCAGGAGATTCCCAGTGGAGGAGCCCCACGGGTCGCTAGGGCGACTCTTGTGGCCGGCGTGGCGGTTTTGCTGGTGCCTTAGCACGCCAGTTCTTGGTGCAGAGTCCGGAGATTCCCGGGCAGAAAAGCACCATCAATCTTAACACCACTGTTTTGGCCGGCTCAGTGGATTGCTCAGATCTCGGCGCAGGGAATCAACAAGTTGGATGTCAGAGACCCAGTTAGAAAGCCGGTAATTATAAAGATGACAGACGGACAAATATATAATGAAGGGAAGAAACCAGCGTAAAAAGGTAGAGAATACTCAAAATCAGAATGCCTCTCCCTCTACAGGGGATTGCAATTCCTCATCAGTAACGGAACAAGGCTTAATAGATTACACGTGTGTTCCAATAACAGAAGCAGGTTTCAAAACGTGGGTGATAAGAAACTTCTGTGAATTAAAAGAACTTGTTCTAACCCAATGCAAAGAAACTAAGAACCTTGAAAAAAGGTTTGACGAAATGTTAACGAGAATGGACAGTTTAGAGAAGAATATAAGTGAATTGATGGAGCTGAAAAACACAACACGAGAACTTCGCGAAGCATGCACAAGTTTAAACAGTCGAATTGATCAAGCAGAAGGAAGGATATCAGAAGTCGAGGACCAGCTCAGTGAAATGAAACGAGAAGACAAGAATGCAGAAAAAAGGATGAAAAGCAATGAGCAAAGTCTCCAGGAAATATGGGACTATGTGAAAAGACCTAATTTACGTTTGATAGGTGTACCTGAATGTGATGAAGAGAATGAATCCAAGTTGGAAAATACTCTTCAGGATATCATTCAGGAAAATTTTCCCAACCTGGCAAGGCAGGGTAATATTCAACTCCAGGTAATACAGAGAACACCACAAAGATATTCTTCAAGAAGACCAACCCCAAGGCACATAATCGCCAGATTTATTAGGGTTGAAATGAAGGAGAAAATACTAAGGGCAGCCAGAGAGAAAGGTCAGGTTACCCATAAAGGGAAACCTATCAGACTTACAGCAGATCTCTCAGCAGAAACCCTACAAGCCAGAAAAGAGTGGGGACCAATATTTAACATCCTTAAAGAAAAGAACTTTCAACCCAGAATTTCCTATCCAGCCAAACTAAACTTTATGAGCGAAGGAAAAATTAAATCTTTTGCGAACAAACAAGTACTTAGAGAGTTCACCACCACCAGGCCTGCTTTACAAGAGCTTCTGAAAAAAGCACTATACATATAAAGGAACAACCAATATCAGCCTTTCCAAAAATATATCAAAAAGCAAAGAACTTTAACACAATAAAAAATTTACATCAACTAATGGGCAAAACAGCCAGCTAGCATCAAATGCCGGTATTAAACTTATATATATTTTAATTGGATAAAAAGCCAAAACCCATCGGTATGCTGCATCCGGGCCCATCTTACATGCAACAATACACAAAGACTCAGAGAGAAGGAGGAAGATTTACCAATCAAACAGAGAGTAAAAACAAACTAATAAACAAAAAACAGGAGATGCAATTCTCGCCTCTGATAAAGTAGACTTTAAAGCAACAAAGATCAAAAGAGGCGAGGAATGACATTACATAATGGCAAAAGGATCAATGTAACAAGAAGAGCTAACGATTCTATAGATCAACGAGATAGAAAATTAACAAGGATATTCAGAACTTGAACTCAGACCCGGAACAAGTAAACTTAATAAACATTTATAGAACTCTCCACTTCAAATACACAAAACATACATTACCACCTCACACCTATTCCAAAGGTGACTATATAATTGGAAGTAAATCACTCCTCAGTAATCGCATAGCATTTCATAGGTTTAAATTAAATATTGGTTGGCTGTTTGTTTGTTATCTTCTTCCCTTATTCCTTCCTGACTACATCATTAAGTATAATTATCAGTATAAAAGAGCTTTTCAATACCCATTACTAAATTGCATTCTAGCCTGGGCAAGAAAGCAATACTCCCATTCTCTCTCCCTTTTTCTTTTCCTTCTCCCTCCTCCCCATTCTCTCTCTCTCTTTCTCTTCCTTTTTCCTCCTTCCTATTCTCTAAAAAAAAAAAAAAGAAAAGGGGGAAGCAACACTAGGGTTCCACCCTTAAGAAAATGAACTTTTCCTGAGTTATCAAAGTGAGTACTTGCTATTTCTCAAAATGGCCATGCCAGAAACACACATTTACAGTAAAATTCAAGTTGGTAATAATTAAAATGACTGGCCTCTAGTTTATCTATACATTATTGGAACAAAAGGGCTTACTAAGCAATGCCAAGGAAAGAAACTTCCAAGTAGGTTCTTCTTACTCTACATAAAAAGTAGATTCTTCTTACTTTACATAGTCTTTTACTATTTTAAAAGACTTTCAGCAAGTCCATTGTTTATACCATCATGAGTCTTACCTTTCTGTTTTAAATCAAACTTGGCAGGACAGTTACTTGGAAATAAGTTGTCAGTGTTTGATCTGAGTGGTAGCACTTGTGTCTGGAATTCTTCATTCTTTTTCTCATTCCCCAAGGCTAACCTACCCTGTGAGGCCATCTCCAATCCCAGATCCTGACCAAGTGACCATGCTGCTAAGCTGCTTGATAATAGTTTAATATTAAAAAAAAAGGACACAAGTTTAAAATTATTTGACCTATTAATGCTATCAGTCTATGACTTACAGATAGCACCTTTGGTTTCTAGGTGTTGGCAAGGATTCTCTAACTTAACCAAACTCTAGCCGTGCTCCTCTGAACCCCCTTCTTGACTAGGCCTTGACTTCCTATCAGAACTATAGATTCTCAACACAAATGATTTCATCCACTTGTGCCCCACATTAAATGACTTACACAAATACTAGAATAATTTCTAACAGCTCGAGGCCCTGTCACTAGGACTGCCCTACCCCACTTAGGATTCCTGCCTGAGGAAGCTCAAGGCTGCCAGGAGAATTTACTGTGTTCTAGCCAATACGCTGGAGTTAGGCCCAACCACCCTTTCTTAGTGCATTACTAAAAAGGTATTACAATTGTAAATCCTTGCCCGGTAACCTTTGATAAATATATGCACTTCCTGCAAGCTCAAGGACCTGAAAGCCATTCTTCTAAACGGTAACCATCAGGAGAGATAGGGCCTCTGTCTTTTGGTATCTGGGCAGATAGAATCCTAACTTCCATAATTGCCTAATCAACATTTCAGGTCTTTCTCAAGGACCTGAAAGCCATTCTTCTAAAGGGTAACCATCAGGAGAGATAGGGCCTCTGTCTTCTGGTGTCTTGGCAGATAGAATCCTAGCTTCCATAATTGCCTAATCAACATTTGTGTTGACCAACGCTTTGTAATTTTTCGCTTCTCTAACTTTGCTGAGCCGGCTCCCAGCTCCCACCCCTTCCTACTCTCTTGTTTCCCTTCTAAAATACCCACCCCACCTCCTGTGTACAAATCAAGGTTGAGTTCAGTTCACACTGCACTCCTTTCCCTATTGCAGTAGTATATTAGTGGTTCAAATCTGTCCTCCCCAGTTTAACTAGTGTCTGGCTTCCTTTATCTCTGACAGTGTGAAGAAGCTGGAAATTGCAAGGAGCATGGGAAGGAGATGATTTGGGGTAGGCATCTTTTACTTTTCAAATATATTGCACAGAGGTGGCTGTCTTTTCTGCTCATACTCCTAGAACAGGCCTTTGGTGTATCTTGCTATATATAGGAGACTGGGACTAGAAGGTCACCCTGTTCAGTTGTTTTCAGACTATTATAAGGTTGTAAATGGAATCCATTAAAAAATCATATGGAATACACAAAATAAAGCAGGTGAAGGCAAAGCTGCTGTTATGGAAACGGGTGGGAAATCTAGAATCACATTTATTCCTTCTTTTCTCTTTATACCTATCTGGGGAGTATCAGAATCATTAGTAACAACTGGGAGGGTAAAATGCAAGTTTCCAAGAGAATGAGTTTCCTCCCTTTCAGAGTTCTTTCCACCCCCACAGCTCAATTGACTCAGCAGCTCTTGGGAGCAGTGGCTTGAGTGTGCTGGGCTTGTGTCTCCTAAATAGGACATACTACCCACAATGGGATAAAGAACCCATAAAGACTCTACAAGTGGAGAATTAGAGGACACATCTTGTGTAATCCTGGCAGAAGGGCTAGGCATGAAGTCAGAGCAGGAGATGACTCAGAAATCCTGATGCTTAGAGAACGTTACCCTGTGGCTACTGGGATTACTGCGATGAACTTTGCCTGATGTCTGTAATGTGATTTACCAATAATTATTCTATTCCCTTACCCCCTAACTTGACAAGATGAGGAAGTTAATGTTATTAGCTTCTCAATTTGGAAGATGATAATTATTAGGTGGGTCCACTGGGAGTCAGGCAGGGGTGAGTTGTTATCAAATCAGAAGGAGTTATCAATAGGGCACTATTAATCAATTAGAATTGAATGTGAGCTATCAGAATTTTCATTTCATGATATATACAGGACATGTGTACATGATTAAGCCTTCAAAAAGATAAAATTAGGAAGACATTCAGATAACAGAAATTTTGAGAGACCTTGACATCATATTATGATTGAGAAAGAAAAACACATAGATACTCACATTGGGAAGGAATGACTACATCCAGTTATGGCAGCAAAGCTGTGTGTTGATTGATATTGTGAGAATGACTCAGTGATTGGGCACTGTGGCTAGGACAGAAAGGATGACCCTGAGAAGCATAATGCTCTTGTGTGCAAAAGCCATGAACAAATCTTATCTGGACTTGATATTGATGCGTTGTGTATTTCCGTATTTTTTCTCTATTTTCTATCGTCCTCCTCCTCTCTTTTCCTCTTCTCTTTCAACCTTGTGTTGAAAAAAAAAAAAAAAACCCTGAAGTTCGCTTGTGGAAATGGGTGAGATTTGTGAGTTTTGATGAGTTGGAATTACTTGCAATCAAATGGAAAGTTGTAACAATAAGTGTGGATGGATGCAGCTCACACATAATGCATATGGTGAATTGAGGAAGCTGGTAGAAGTTTGAGGCATGATTGACAGGTTTAAAGGTAGCAGAAATAGAGTAGTTGCTTTTGGTATTTTAGATTTTTAAATAATACTTTTCTCAGGCCACACATTAGTTAGTCAGACACAGAGTAGGAACCATATTTGGAACCTTCTGAGCCTCCACGTAGGCTTATTCATCGTCCTTATGTTAGGGTGACAAGGTTCGGAGCTAAAACCAGAGAGAGAACGCTGCAGCAGAAGCCTCTTCCAGACTCACCGTGTCGGTTTTGAACTGAGGCATTTTCTGTCCACAGCCATATGCAGTGTGAACAGGCCACAGATGTACATTAAGTGAGTGGGTGAAATAACGTTTGGTGGGAAATGATGACAGTTTTATGGCATTAGTCCTTGGAACCCCAGGTGCACTTATTCATCTTTTGTATATTTTAAGCTGTTAGCCTTGGGGATACTTTGGCTTATTTGCATCTGTATTTTAAAGATGAGCCCTGGAGTGAATCAGTGAGAGTAGCGAGTCATACCTGAACTAGGAGAAGAGATGAGTGGATCTTTGTAGGAGAAGAAATAAGTGGATCTAGTTATCCCTGAACGAGGAGAATATATCAGTGTAATGAAGAGATGTAGGGGAAGGCTGTCCTTTCCTTTTTACCAGCCAGCTCACTGACCTTCTTTCATCTGCCTAAGAGCTAACCTTGACCTGGGCTGTTTGCACCAAGCTTTGGATATGCCCCTTGAACGTCAGGATCCTATACCTGGATCATCCTTGCACAGAGCATGAATTATAATTCCTGATCTCAGCGTATTCTGCCCTTTGACTTTTCTGTTAGGAATTTTGAGTCTTCTGTTTCTGACTTTTTGATGAATCATATCTCCTTGACAGAGTAAAGGCTATTTTCTTTAAATGACTCATAGCCATATCTATATACAACCACTGAGTAATAAATAACTCATAGCCATAGCTACATATGGCCACTGAATTGAGTGATTAATAATTTTGTTGTTATAAATTTGAATGAATATATTTTGGTCAATTATGTGATTGTGGCTATAAAGATAGCTAATAATCTTTATTAGCATTTGGACACTGTTGATTTTTTTCTTGGGATTTTATAACTTCCATTTTCCTGTGATACATATACACTATGGAATAATATGCAGCTATAAAATAATAAAATCATGTTCTTTTCAGCAGCATGGATGCAGCTAGAAAACATTATCCTAAGTTAATTAATGCAAAAAACAGAAAACCAAGTATATCACATGTTCTTACTTATAAGTGAGAGCTACCCTGCACACACACAGACATAAAGATGGAAACAACAGACACTAGGGACTCCAAAGGAGAGAGGGAGGGGAGCAAGGGCTGAACAACTTCTTGTTGGGTACTGTGTTCACTATCTGAACAACAGGATCAATAGAAGCCCAAACCTCAGTGTCATACAGTATGTCCCTATAACAAACATGCATGTATACTCCCTGAATCTAAAATTTAAATTTTAAAAAAGTTCAGTTTTTTGGGCTTAGGCTTAAATTTCTAGAACTTTTCCCACCCCTAAAATTGTCATTATACAAAGTATGCTTAATAGTAGCTGAAATATTTATTTAAATCCACATACTAACAGCAACCACAGTGAATGCAGTTTAGATAATATTTCTTTTATCCAACAGCTAGAGTGAGATGCACAGAACAGTAAGCAAGCACCTCAAGACCTTGGACTTGTTAGAGATTCAGCGTGAGTTTCAAAGCAAGAAAAGGCAGGAACATGAGTAGCATTCCTATGAAGTAGCTATTAAAGCAGGGTGGTTTAGGAAAGATGATTGTTACAGAAACACAATCAGTGAAATGGTCTGGTAGAAAGACTATTCCTTTCTTATACTCCCATAGAATTTACTTCTAAACAATACTGCCCTTAGACTTGGGTAAGTATATTCCCTGCCCAGCCTGGCATTTTAGAGGACCCTAATTAAACCCTCCTCTTGCCTTCGTCTTCCCCATAGGGCAAGGATTCTGTGAGTCTAAGTAATCACGTCCCCTAGCCCTCCCATGTAAGCCATGATCCGGGTATCTGGACTCTGGAATTTCCTGCCATGATAATCCTAAACCAAGACACAGGTCTATCCTTCAGAGAGAAGTTTGCATTTCACAAAATGGGTGGCTGAGGGGCAGGGAATGTGGATGGATGACAAATCATGTGTCCATACATAAGTCTGCAGTGAAGGAATAATCTCAGTGAAGGAATAAGTTGGCGAGAAGAGAAGGAAGGTAGGCTAGAGCCTGGGGGCCAGCTTATTCTGAACCAGTAAATTCTGGTGCAGAACTTTTCTTGGGTGCTTTGCATGTATTTTCTCATTTAATCCTGCAGAACACTTCAGGGTAGTGTTTTACTGTCATATTATGGGACAGGAAAATGCAGCTCAGGGGAGTTAAGTAACAGACCCAAGGCCAACTGACTTAGTAAGAAGTTGAGCTGAGATTAAACCTCAGGTGATTGAACTCTAAAGTGCATGTGTTTTTCTACCTTGTTAAGCTGCCTGTGATCAGTATCTTTGCTTTTATATTTTCCCAGTTCTTTCCAGAACCTAGCCTGGTGCTTGGTACGTGGTGACATGCAATAAATATTTGCTAAGTAAATAACAAAACAGGCCATTTATTCACCTTTACTAATTATTTATTATTTATGTATTTATTTATTCACCTTTGCTATTAATGGTGTATACAATATAGCAGTAATGCAGGTGAGGAATTTCATATCAAATATACTGAAGGGGACATTTCACTCCTGATCCATCTGTACTGGATGGATGTGTTGATTTCCCTATGGCCGTGTAGCTTATGGGCTCATCTCTCTATTTGTCAGTTTATTAAATTGCTGCAACTGTTCTGGCTAGCAAGGACTCACATGTTCCAGAACAAACTTTTATTCAAGGAAAATATTAATGAACATCATATATGCTGCTGTAGTCCAAAATCTTTTTCTTTTCTTACTTAAAAATGGCACAAACTCTGAGTGTTAAGATGATTCAAGAAGAAGCTGTGAGAATGCCAGCCTCGCAAGGGTTGATTGGCAGGGTCCCTCTGTTGGTGTGGCCTCGTTCTCAGCTTGTCTGGGTGGTAGTTCTTCCACCTGTGAGGGCTGCCCATGCTGGTCACTCCTGGAATGGTTGGTGTGCTGTCCTGGGGCTTTGTCTTTCCCTGTGCTCACTCCCACTTATCATGGATGCCAAGACCATTCTCTGCTGTTGGCAGAAAGCCATGGAACATGCTTCCCTAATTCCTGCTATAGGCTCATTTTGATATTTTCCCCATGTGCTCCCATTTGCACACTTAATTGTTTGGGCTTATTTGTCTTCCTTGCTAAACGGTAGGCTCATTTGCAACAGGCTTTGTATCTCTCTTGTTTACCATTGTATCATCACATCTAATGCAACACCTTGTAGTAGACTACTTAATAGATATTTACAGAATGACAATGGACTGCCATCCTAGTTGGGTCATTAACTCCTTTTTCAAAGAAGTTCTAGCATTAAGGTATCAGATAAAAATGTTCCTTTCACAAAATACTTACATTTTCCTCTATACTGTAATTGTATCTACCTGCTTGGAGAATCACTAAGAGTGTGATCACTGTGTACACTCCAGAGTGACTTTGTATCTCATTTAGAACTACTGTTTGTTACTGTGATTCCCTTAAGCAACTGGTTTTGCCCACACGGAGCTGTTTGTTCACTGACACAGGCTTAACTGGTTAAAGAACTCACAGGTTGTTTCTCACCATTACAGCTATTATATTATTTTACCACCAGTTATACCTCAGTTCTGCTTCTATCTTTACAACTGGAGGCTTTGGTCATTTTTAAAGTCGTTCAAGTTTAGATTGCATTGACATTGAATCAAACCACATAGGACAAACAACTATATATTTTCACTGAGAGTGGGCACAGTAAAAGGTTTCCAGGCTTTTTCTCCTACTCTTAGGTCTTTTCCAGAAGCTTCCTATCTCCGTAAGAAGTCTGAGAGTTATTACAATTTCTTTATCCCCTACTTACATATCCTATCCCATAGAAAACTATTTAATAGAATCTACTGTAGCAGAGGCAAAACTTTACCTCTGCTCTCTTAGAGTCCCAGGTGGACCTGATAATGAAATTGACCTAAGATGGATTAATAGGTGTATTAGTCCATTCTCATGCTTCTCATAAGGACATACCTGAGACTGGGTAATTTATAAAGGAAAGAGGTTTAATTGACTCACATTTCTGAAGGTCTAGGGAGGACTCAGGAAACCTACAATCATGGTGAAAAGGGAAGCAAACATGTCCTCTTCACATGGTGGCAGCAGGGAGAAGTGCTGAGCCAAGCAGGGTAAGTGCTCTTTATAAAAACATCAGATCTCATGAGAACTGACTTTCATGAGAACAGCATGGAGGTAACCACCCCCATGATTCAGTTACCTCCTACTGGGTCCCTCCCATGACACATGGGGATTATGGGAACTACAGTTCAAGATGAGATTTGGTTGGGGACATAGCCAACCCTATCAGCTGGATAAAAACACATAAGATTTACATAACATAGGAGCCCTCATAAGGAAATGAAGACCCAAACAAGTGGCCGAACCTAAATGTTTTTGCACTAGTTTGAACAAGGAAAGACAACTGTGGAAAAGTATCTAAATTATGTGGGAAGACTAAAGGAAGATCAGTAAGAATTATTTTAACAAGGTTTGTGTATTCAGAATTCTCTTGGTTGTGACTCCTAATCAAAGAATGTTTCTTTTCTCTTGGTAGAAAGAGAGCAGTTTTCACATGTCAGTTTTTATCTCCTGTTTTCAGGGAAAAAAAGGGAAAATATTAGAATGCCCTTTTTGCCTCTGCTGTTATGCAAGTGACTTTAGCTCAAAATAACCTTATACCAAAATGGCATATTCTGGGGTGCATATTCTGCCATTCTTCACTACTAAATAGCAGAACATATGCTTACCTCTGTACTAGCTATTTCATTTCTGGTATATGCCAAACAGAAACGTGTATGTGTGAGACAAAAAAATTCTTATACCATCATTATTTGTAATAGTTCCAAATAGAGAACAATCCAAGTTTCCATCAACAGAAGAATGCATACCTAAACTGCCATATAGCAAATATATAATGGAATATTGTGCAGCAATGAAAACAAAGCAGTTTTAGTGTTATAGGCAACAATATAGATGAATATTACAAACACAGTGTTGACTAAATCAATTTCAAAAGAGTACATACTGAATGATTTGATTCCATTTGTATGAAGTTCAAAAATTGGTTAGCTAATGTTGCCATTTGGGGGATAATTACTGGGATCCTGTCTTTTTCCCTTGGAAAGCCAGAAGAATAGCCTGTTCTCAGAAAGAGTGACCAAGACTTCATAAAATTGCAGAAAAGTCTCCTTTCCCCAGAACATTATTATTTACTTATCTAGGTGCTGCCAACCACATCCCATTGTGTCCCTTTAGTCATTATATGGAAGGGGGTCAAATTGCCTTAGTCTCCCAGTGACTAGAGCTAGATCCCCAGCCATATGAACAGTTTGCTAAAACTGGAACTCTGAATTCTAATGCCCCATAAGCAGGGTTGAGCTTTTGTGAAAAAAAGGCTGTCTGAGGTCAGAGGAAAGATTCTATCATCATCATTGTCATGATCATAATTATTATTTTGATTTGTTTACTCATGTTTTTAAAAATTATATTGGTATAAGCTATTATGTTAGGTTTAATAGAAATGTAGAAAAATATAAAAATCACTTGTTCAGTATAATAAATTTTCATATAGTGAATATATCCATGTAGCTTCCAGGTAAATGTTTGTAATATTGATCTATATTGTTGCCTGTAACAGTGGTTTGTTCATTTTTGTTGCTGTATAATATTCCACTATATATTTGCTCTATGCATTTAGGTATGCAATCTTCTATTGATGAAAATTTAGATTGTTTTCCATTTGGAACTATTACAAATAATGCTGGTATAAAGATTTTTGTATATTTTTTGACCCACCCATATACATTTCTGTTTGGCGTATACCAGAACTGAAATAGCTACTACAGAGGTAAGTATATGTTCTGCTATTTAGAAGTGAAGGATGGCAGAATATGTACCCTAGAATATGCCATTTTGGTATAAGGATTATTTTGAGCTGAAGGCACTTGAATAAAAGCAGATGCAAAAAGGGCATTCTAATCGTTTTCTTTTTCCCCCCTTAAAACAGGAGATAAAAACTCACATGTGAAAGTTGCTCTCCTACCAAGAGAAAAGAAACACTCTTTAACAAGGAGTCATAGTCACAAGAATTTTGTACACACAGATCTTGTTAAAATAATTCTTACTGATTTTGCTTTAGTTTTGCCATATAATTTAGTTACTTTTCCACAATTGCCTTTTTTTGTTCAACCTATTATAAGAGCATTTAGGTTTGGCCACTTGTTTGGGTCTTCATTTCCTTATGAGGGCTTCTGTGTCATGTAAAACTTATGTGCTTTTCTCCTATTAATCTATTTTATGTCAATTTCATTATCAGGTCTACCTGGGACTCTAAGAGGGCAGAGGTAAAATTTTGTCTCTGCTATAGTAGATTCTATTAAACGGTTTTCTATGGTGTAGGATATGTAAGCAGGGGATAAAGAAATTGTAATAACTCTCAGACTTTTAGAGAGATAGGAAGCTTCTGAAAAAGACCTGTCTAAAAGTAGGAGAGAAATCCTGGGAACTTTTTACTGTGTCCACTTCAGTGAAAATATATAGTTGTTTGTCCTGTATGATTTGATTTAATGTCAATGCAATCTAAACTTGAATGACTTTAAAAATGACCGAAGCCTGCAGTGGTAAAGATAGAAGCAGAAGTGAGGTATAACTCATGGTAAAAAAAAAAACAACAAAAAAAAAACATAATAGCCGTTAATGGTGAGAACCTGTGAGTTCTTTAACCAGTTAGGCCTGTGTCAGTAAGCAAACAACTCTGAGTGGGCAAAACCATTTGCTTAAGAGAATCACAGTGACAAATAGTAGTTCTAAATGAGATACAAAGTCATAAGAAACATTATGTACATGATGGAATGTTGTAGGTAAAATTTTATCACTTGACTGGTTATTTATCCTTACTTAATTCTTTACATTTTCTGATGGCCTAAGAGTGCAATTATCTGAATTTAGCTGATCAGATTTTAGGAAAAACATAGGGCAAAATTTAAATTGCTGAATTCAAGTGTCTAGTGTTACGTATCTTCACTTTTACCTTTAAAGAAGAGTCAGAGATAGCTATCATAATGGTTAAATAAAAAATAATGACAACAGCAAATGCTTTCAGGGATATGGAGAAACTGGGTCATTCATACATGGATAGAGGGAATGTAAAATGGTACAGCCACTCTGGAAAACAGTTTGGCAGCTTCTTAAAAAACTAAGCATGTAAGTATTATACTACCCAGTAAAAGCACTCCTGGGCATTTATCCCAGAGAAATAAAGACTTCTGTGCTTACAGAAAAACCTGTATATAAGTGTTTATAGCAGTCTTATTTATAATCTCCTAAAATTGGAAGCAACACAGATGTCCTTCCGTGGGTGAATGATTAAACAAACCGTGGTACATCTATACCATGGAATGCTACTCAACAATAAAAGAAACAAACTATTGATACACACAATGATCTAGATGAATCTTGAGAGAATTATGCTGATTGAAAAAAGCCAATCCACAAGGGTTGTATACCATATGATTCAAATTATATAACATTGTTGAAATGACAAAATTATGAAATGGAAAACAGATTAGTGTAGATTAGTAGTTGCTAGGGATTAAGAACAGAAGGAATAGGAGGAAACTGGGTGTGGCTATTAGAGGGGCAACATGGGAGATTCTTCTGATAATGGAACTGTTTTATTTTTTCCCCTCCCCCCAGTAATGGAACTGTTTTATATCTTGACCATATAAATGTCAATATCTTGGTTGTGATGTTGTTACCATTGGGGAAAACCAGGTAAAAAACTGATTTTGTATTATTTTTTATAACTGCATGTGAATCTACGATTATCTCAAAATAAATAAATAAAAAAATAAATTAGAAGAGAGCCAGGGAAAGTTCTAGGTAGTTTCTCTTATATCAATTCTTTTTTTTTTTTTTTTTAACATAATTACCCATCCATTTCTTACATCTTATAGATTGTTATCAAAGGAAGGCCACTGTCCTTGCTTTCCATTAAGGACAATATTAATTATTGGAGACATCTACAAAGATTTTGAAATTCTTCATGCAGACTTTCAGGGGACCATTAATTCACATTATTTTACCTGTAGGTATATATACAATCAGGCATGAATCTTAGACCTTTAATAAGCGATATATCTGAACTGCTTATAAATAAGTGGGAGGTTGGTTGAGGTTATTTTCCCCCTATAATTGCTTGTCTTCTGTCCCAGAAGAACCTGTCTGACCAGTCATTCAGTTCTGTGAAGTTTACCTGTCCTTTTGTTCTCTTTGGATTAGGTGGTTCAGGGATCAGCTTAGGGAATAATAGAGGCAATGTAATGAATCTTAGCAGGAATAAAACGATTGGGACTTTCGGTTTGTTTTTCAGAATTAGAATATGATATCCATTTTCTAGTCCCATGACTTCCCCAATGCAATGCAATTCTTTTTGAAATGCTGTAACTCATATAGTGGGGGGCCTCGCCATGTTCTTTTAGTTTTTTCCACTTCTATGTCATTGTGTGCAGGAGCTTCCAGCTTTTGGGTTATCATGTCTTTGAGTTTTCTAGTCTGAATAACACCTGTTTAGAAATCATTTTTTCTGAGAGCTATAGTTGACTATACTTTGTTTCCTTTTGTTTCATAGGATTATCTCACAAATGAGGGTCACAGTAACCATACGAGGCATAGGTATTATCACCTCCATTTTATAAAGACTTAAGGAAGCGAAGTAATTTTTCCCTGGACATGTAATTAGTAAGCAACAGATTCAGAACTTGAGTTCAGAAAGCTAACTTCACAGCCTACACAGTTAGCCTCTCTTTACTTTTGTTTTTGTTTTGAGACAGAGTCTCAAAGTGCCCTTACTTGCATGCTTGGTATGAGGAAGATGAGAGAGTTCCTCTCCTAGGAATTCTATCTTCCTTTTAAGTCAGAGACAGTATGATTGGCTGAAGATGAGGGGACAGGAAACAGAAGTAAAGGTGTAAAAAGAGCTGAAAAAGTTTGAAATATGTTAGGGTTTTGTGTATGTGTGTGTTTGTGTCCATATATATTCAATGTTTAGCTTCCACTTGTGAGAACATGCAGTATTTTGTTTTCTGTTCCTACATACGTTCACTTAGGATAATGGCCTCCAGCTTCAACCATGTTTCTCCAAAGGACATGATCTCATTTTTTATGGCTGCTTAGTATCCCATGGTGTATATGTACCACATTTTTTTCATGCAGTCTGCCACGGATGGAAATTTAGGTTGATTCCATGTCTTCGCTATTTGTGAATAGGGCTGTGATGAACATACACATGCATGTGTCTTTATGGTAGAATTATTTAGATTCCTTTGAATATAAACCCAATAATGGGGTTGCTGGGTTGAATCGTAGCTCTGACGTAAGTTTTTTGGAGAAATTGCCAAACTGGTTTCCACAATGGCTGAACTAATACACCTTCCCACCAGCAGTGTGTAAGTGTTTCCTTTTTTCTGAGACCTTGCCAGCATCTGTTATTTTTTGAGTTTTCAATCATAGCCATTCTGACTGATGTGAGTATCTCATTGTGGTTTTGATTTGCATTGCTCTAATAATTAGTGATGTTGAATATTTTTACATGTTTGTTGACTGAGTGTATGTCTGCTTCTGAAAAATGTCTCTTCATTTCCTTTGCCCCCTTTGTGATGGGGCTGTTTTTTGCTTGTTAATTTGTTTAAGTTCCTTATAGATGCTGGATATTAGACCTTTGTCAGATGCATAGTTTGCAAATATTTTCTCCCATTCTGCAGGTTGTCTGTTTAGTATATTGATAGTTTCTTTTGCAGAAGCTCATTAGCTTAATTAGATTCCATTATCAATTTTTAAATTTTTGTTGCAATTGTTTTTGGCATCTCTCTCATAAAATCTTTGCCAATACCAAAGTCCAGAATGGTATTTTGTTGGTTATATTCCAGTGTTTTTATAGTTTTAGGTTTTGCATTTAAACTTTAATTCATCTTCCGTTAATTATTGCATATGATATCAAGAAGGGGTCTAGCACCAATCTTCCACATATGGCTAGTCAGTTATCTTAGCACCATTTATTGAATAGGGAATCCTTTCCTCATTGTTTGTCTTTGTTGACTTTGTTGAAGATCAGATGTTTTTACATGTGTGGTATTATTTCTGGGCTCTCTAGTCTATTCTCTTGGTCTATGTGTCTGCTTTTGTACCTGTATCATGCTGTTTTGGTTACTGTAGATTTGTAGTCTAGTTTAAAGTCAGATATTAGGATCCCTCTAGCTTTATTCGTTTGCTGAGAATTCCCTTAGCTATTCAAGCTCTTTTTTGTTCCATGTGAACTTTAAAATGGGTTTTTCAAATTTTTTGAAAAATGTCATTGGTAATTTGACAGGGATAGCATTGAATCTGTACATTGTTTTGAGCAGTATGACTATTTTAATGGTATTGATTCTTCCTATGCATACTGTGGAATGTTTTTCCATTAGTTTGTGTTATTCCTGATTTCTTTGAGCATTGTTTTGTAATTCTCATTGTAGAGATTTTTCACCTCCCTGGTTAATTGTATTTCTAAGTATTTATTTATTCTGTGGCTGTTGTAGGATTGTATTTTTGATTTGGTTCTCAGGTTGGATGTTATTGGTGCATAGAAATGCTACTGATTTTTTCATATTGATTTTGTATCCTGAAACTTTGCTGAAGTTGTTTATCAGATCTAGGAGGTTTTGAGCAGAAACTATGGGGGTTTTCTAGGTAAAAAATCGTAGTGTCAGCTGGGCGCAGTGGCTCATGCCTGTAAATGCCAGCACTTTAGGAGGCCAAGGTGAGTGGATTGCCTTAGTTCAGGAGTTCAAGAGCAGCCTGGGCAACGTGGTGAAACCCTGTCTCTACTAAAATACAAAAAATTAGCCAGTCATGGCAGCATGTGCCTGTAATCTCAGCTACTTGGGAGACTGAGACAGGAGAATCTCTTGAACTCAGGAGGTGGAGGTTGCAATGAGCCAAGATCACACCACTGCACTCCAGCCTGGGTGACAGAGTGAGACTCTGTCTCAAAATAAATAAGTAAAAAATCACAGGAGGCTGAGGCAGGAGAATTGCCTGAATCCAGGAGGCGGAGGTTGCGGTGAGCCGAGATCGCTCCATTGCACTCCAGTCTGGGTAACAAGAGCGAAACTCCGTCTCAAAAAAAAAAAAAAAAAAAAAAAATCACAATGTCTGCATACAGATAGTTTGACTTTCTTTTTTCTAGAATGCTTCTAGCTTTTACCCATTCAGTATGATGTTAGCTGTGGATTTGTTACAGATGGTTCTTATTATTTTGAAATTTGTTCCTTTAATGCCTAGTTTGTTGAGGGTTTTAAAAATGAAGTGATGCTTAATTTTATTGAAAGTCTTTTTTTCATCTATCAGGTGATCATGTAGTTTCTGTTTTCAGTTCTGTTTATGTGATAAATCATATTTGTTGATTTGTGTATGTTGAACTAACTTTGTATCCCAGGGATAAAGTCTACTTGATCATGCTAAATTAGCTTTCTGATGTCCTGATGGATCCAGGACATAGTTTGCTAGTATTTTGTTGAGGATTTTTGCACCTATGTTTATCAAGGATATTGGCCTGATGTTACCTTTCCTTCTGTTTCTTCCAAGTTTTGGTATCAGAATGATGTTGGCCTCATAGAATGAGTTAGGGAGGAGTCCCTAGTCCCTCCTCTTCAGTTTTTTTGAATAGTTTCAGATGGAATTGTACCAGCCAGCTCCTTATACATCTGGTAGAATATGGCTGTGAATCTTTCTGGTCCTGGGCTTTTTTTGGTTAGTAGGTGTTTTATTACTGATTCAGTTTCAGAACTTGTTACTGGTCTGTTCAGGATTTGAATTTCTTCCTAGTTCAATCTTGAGAGGTTGTATGTTTCCAGAAATTCACCCTAAAAAATTCTAGATTTTCTAGTTTGTGTGCATAGAGGTGTTTGTTATAGTCTCTGACGGTTTTTTGTATTTCTGTTGGGTCGGTGGTAATGTCCCCTTTACCATTTCTAATTTTTTTAAAATTTAGATCATCTCCCTTTTTTTTTTTCTTTGTCAGTGTAGCTAGTGGTCTATCAATGTTATTTTTTCTTACCAAAAACAACTCCTGGGTGCATTGATATTTCATATATATGTGTATTCATATATTTACACTTCAATTTCATTTAATTCTGTTCTGATTTTGGTTATTTCCTATCCTCTGCTAGCTTTTGGGTTGGTTTGCTCTTTTTCTGTTTCCTCTAAGTGTGATGTTATATTGTTAAACTAAAATCTTCCTAACTTTTTGATGTGAGCATTTAGCACTATAAACATTCCTCTTAACACTGCTTTAACATTGATAAGATAGAGATTCTGGTACGTTGTAATTTCGTTCTCATTAGTTTCAAAGAATTTCTTGATTTCTGCCTTAATTTCAATGTTTACCCAAAAGTCATTCAGGAGCAGGTTGTTTAATTTCCATGCAATTGTATCATTTTGAGTGGTTTCCTTAGTACTGATGATATGGTTGGCTCCGTGTTCCCACCCAAATCTCACCTTGAGTTGTAGTCCTCATAATCCCATGTGCCAGATGGAGGTAATTGGATCATGGAGGTTGTTTCCCTCATGTGGTTCTTGTGATAGTGAGTTCTGATGAGATCTCATGGTTTTATAAGAATCTGGCATTTCCCCTGCTTGCACTCACTCCATCCTGCCACCCTGTGAAGAAGGTACCTGCTTTTCCTTTGTTTTCTGCCACAATTGTAAGTTTCCTGAGGCCTCCGCAGCAGTGCAGAACTGTGAGTCAATGAAACTTCCTTCCTTTATAAGTTACTCAGTCTAAGGTATTTCTTCATAGCTGTGTGAGAGTGAACTAATACAACTGATTTCTATTTTTATTAAGCTGTGACCTGAGAGTGTGGTTGGTATGATTTCCATCTTTTTGAATTTGCTGAGAATTGTTTTATGGCACATTGTGTGGTTGATTCTAGAGTATGCACCATGTGCAGGTGAGAATAATGTGTATCCTGTTGTTTTTAGTTGGGGAGTTCTGTAGATATCTGTTAGGCCCATTAGGTCAAGTGTCAAGTTCAAGTCCCAAATATATCTTTTTTAGTTTTCTGCCTCAGTGATCTGTTTGATACTGTGAATGGGGTATCAAAGTCTCCCATTATTATTATGAGGTTATCTAAATCTCTTTGTAGGTCTCTAAGAACTTGTTTTATGAATCTGAGTGCCCCTGTGTTGGGTGCATATATATTTAGGATATTTAGGTTTTTATATTGAATTGAACCCTTTACCATTATATAATGCCCTTATTTGTCTTTTTGATCATTGTTGGTGTACAGTCTATTTTGTCTGAAATTATCATAGCAACACATGCCTTGCTTGGTAGAATTTTCTCGGTTCCTTTACTTTGATCCAATGAGTGTCACTGCATGTGAGATGGGTCTCTTGAAGAGAGAATACAGTCAGGTCTTGTTTCTTTATTCAGCTTTCCACTCTGTATCTTTTAATTAGGACATTTAGCCCATTTACATTCAAGTTTAACATTGATATGTGTGGATTTGATTCTGTCATCAAGTTGTTAGCTATTTATTATGCAGACTTGATTGTGGAGTTGCTTTATAGTATCAGTGATCTATGTACTTAAGTGTGTTTTCATAGTGGCTAGTAATGGTCTTTTGTTTCCATATTTGGTATTTCCTTAAGGACTGCTTGAAAGGCAGGTCTGGTGGTGATGAATTCCTTTAGCATTTGCTTCTCTGGAAAAGATCTTACTTCTCCTTTGCTTTGAAACTTAGTTTAGCCAGATATGAAATTCCTGGTTGAAATTTCTTTTCATTAAGAATGCTGAATATAGGCCTCTGGCCTCTTCTGGCTTGTAGGATTTCTGCTGAAAGGTCTGCTGTTAGCCTGATGGAATTTCCTTTGAAGGTGACTTGCCCCTTCTTTCTGGCTACCTTCAACATTTTTTTCCTCCATTTCAACCTTAGAGAATTTGATGACTATGTGTCTAGGGAATGATTGTGTTGAATGGTATCTCACAGGGGTTCTCTGCATTTCTTGAATTTGAATGTTGGCCTCTCCAGTGAGGGTGGGGAAATTTTCATGGACAGTATTCTCCAATATGTTTTTCAAGTTGTTCGCTTTATCTCCCTGTCTTCCAGGGATATCATTGAGTTGTAGATTTGGTCTTTTTATATAGTCACATATTTCCTGGAGGTTTTGTTCTTTCTTTTTTATTTTTTTTCTTCCTTTTTGTCTGAGTTAATTCAGAGAACTGGTATTTGAACTCAGATCCTTTCCCCAGCTTGGTTTATTCTTCTGTTAATACTTGTGGTCATACTATGAAATTCCTGAAGGGAAGGGAAGTTTTTTTTTTTTCCTCTATCACATCAGTTTCTTTCTTTCTTAAAATGGCCAGTTCATCTTTCAGCCTCTGTATTGTTCTCTGTCTTAGATTTCTTGGATTGGGTTTCAACTTTCCCCTGAATATATATGATCTTTGTTCCTATCCATATTCTGAATTCTATGTCTGTCATTTCAGCCATGTTTGCCTGGTTAAGAATCCTTGCTGATACTTCTTTTGTCTTTGAAGTTGCTGTCCTTTAGATGGGACTTTTTGCTTTTATCTTCTTTGATGACCTTGGGTATTTGATTGTGGTATAAGGTGAATTCAGTCCACTGGCTTCATTTCTGGAAGATTTTAGGGGGTCAAGGCCCAGCTTTGCACTTTGGGCTGCATGCTATAACTTTGGAGGTCAGTACCGGGCCTCTGGCTTTGTTCTCTGGCCCCTCTAGGTTAGGAGCCTGCTGTGCTAGAGGGGTCATGAAGTTCCTGGTCTTCTGGCCACAACATTTCAATAGGATGTGCTGACCAGGGCACTTCATTGGAGTGATGGCAGCAGAATCCATGCTTGCTTGTGCATGTCAGCAGCCACAGCAGCACAGTGAGGTGCATGCATGTTTGCTGTGGTGGGGCACTGGCAGGAATGAAGCAATGGCATTCCTTTGCATGCTCAGGCAGTGGTGTAGTGGGGTCATGGTGCTGGTGGAGGTGAGGTTGCCTGAAACATGATAGTTGTTGTAGCTAGTGGGGAGTGAGTTAGCTTGCGAAGAGCCTGGAATTACTAGCTAAGATTTAGGGCCTGTTCCCATAAGCTTGGTAATACACATTTTCTTTTGCTAATTAAGAAATTCAAGATGTATCCATATTTTGTGAAAAACCTGAGTTAACAACGTCTAAATAAGTAAGAGTAAAGATTTTGAAAGAAGTGAGAAGGTTACAGTGAGCTGAGATTGTGCCACTGTACTCCAGCCTGGTGTCAGAGCAAGACTCTGTCTGAAAAAAAAAAAAAAGTGCATGTGTTAATATAAGCTACACTTCAGTGGCAGAGTGTATTTCTGATCAGGATGTTATCATATTACTAATAGAGTGGACAGATGGCATTACCAGTAATTCCATAGTTGGTGGCAGCTACTTAAACTGTTACTTTATTGTTAGCTCCAATAAACACCAGATATTTTGTTAATTATCCCAACAAATGGCAGAAACAGGTTTTTATTGGTGAGATTAGGGTGTTGTGAATTGACATAAGAACATTCTAAATGAAAATATAATGTATTCTACATCCTCATTGAAACTGTTTATGAATCTTTTGAAGCTTATAGTCTGCACTCGGAAATGGTGCCTAAAGCTTGACATGTAAATAACTCTGTGCCTAAACTATGGTTAAGATAAGTTGAAAGTGCTTCATTCTGTAAGGGTGACATAATTGTGCATTTGGGATATTCCTCTATGTGCTGGCAGAATATGTTTTGCAAGGTGGTAATCTGAGTAAATCAAAAGACAGGAAATTGAGACTTTAGGTTAACAGAATGTAAATGTATGAATGCCATTTTACAAAACAAGTCACATTTGAATGGAAAAACATATTCTGCAATTAACTCATTTAAACCTGGTAGCAAGGTTATATGTGAGTATTCATTATTACCACAAATATTTTTATGACCACCATGATAAATTAAATAGAATAAAAATTTTGCAAATGGTTTGATTTAGTTCACAACTGTTAAAGAATAAAACAACTTGTTGGAGGGAAATAGGGGAGGGACAGCGGGGGGTGGGGAGTTGGGGAGAGATAGCATGGGGAGAAATGCCAGATATAGGTGAAGGGGAGGAAGGCAGCAAATCACACTGCCATGTGTGTACCTATACAACAATCTTGCATGTTCTTCACATGTACCCCAAAACCTAAAATGCAATAAAAAAATACAAAAAAAAGAAAGAATAAAACAACGAAAAAAAAAGTGAGAAAGATAAAAAATGGTGAGTTTTTTTTTTTTCAGACTGAGGAGGCTGAGGCTGGAAGAAAGGTATTCATTTGAAAATATGTAAATATTTAGATATCTCTGAGGTTTATGTATTTATTAAATGAACTGGCTGAGGGAGAAATGTTTCCTTTTTATGAAGAAAGTGACCAATTAATGCTGTTTAAACATTAAGACCTTGGTTAGGTTAAACATTAGAGGTTATTTTAAAGGAGAATAGCAGAGTTTACCCAGAAAGGTAAACTAAGTCATGAAATTTTTATTTTTACCCTTGATCCACTGGTATTAGGTCTATACCATGTTTCTATCCACTCCAGAAGACAAGCAGATATTTCTATGAATCTGAAACTAACTCAGCAAATGTAGCTTCACTTTCTAAATGGTGTTTTGTCTGTGGAACACAAGATACAGATACCTGGAGATAGAAATGTGTCAGTAATCACTTATAGAAATAACAAATGCTTATTTTAGTGAATTGGACTTAGCTTAGTTAATAGGAATTGCCTAAGTGGAAACTTCATATTTCCTAAGTATGGGGAATGTTATGAGGTATGCTGGTGGGAACACAGGAGAGCACATGACATAATTATCCACTACTAGCAACATATCTTGTTTGGCTGGACAGGGAACATACTCATACAAGAGGGATAAAAAGATGTTTAAAGAAGTGAGCAAAGGCTCAGAGAGTAAGAAAAAATAAAAACTGTAGAAAGACTCCATAAAGGAAGATTCAGGAAAAAGTATGTCAGAGGTAGAGCAAGAGCAAGGGTTGGATTTGCTGACTACTACTAATCCATTTCTCAGGAGCGTGTGGAGACGCACATGGGAGGTTCTAATGGCTGGATCTGTCAGAACCTTATTCTGTTGGCCAGAAGTCAATCACACAGCCCCAATTTTCTGCTAGGGTGGCTGGAAAATAGTTTTCCTGGAAAGATGGTGTGGTTTTTTTTTTGAGCATGTAACCATTTTCTGCTACATGTCCACTGGAACTTTGCAGAATAAACTTCAGTTCCTCCCCACCTCATTCATTTTTTAAACCTTCCCTTTCCCAAGTGAGACACCGTTAGTTCTATCAGCTATTATTCATATATTTTTGTTCCCAAACCCTCTACTATCCTGGCCATCATAAAGCAAACATTCTTGATTTTTATTGTTCTTCTCTAAATGAGATGCTCACTGTAGGACATAATACTCTAGATGTGGTTTTTAAAATACTGGTAAAGTGGGATCATTGTTTTCATTGATTTCAAAACTATAAGGTCAAAGAGAGGGCCATGACTGGGGACTTTGCATTTAAAGAAAAAGAGGAGAATTTGAAGAAGGAAAGGGGTCTCCATGATACCACTTCAGTATGGCAGCCGTGAGAAGCATAAGGTGCTATTCTTTCCTACTTCTCAAAGAGGAAAAAAGGCACTCACACTCACAAATCAATTCTTTTTCATCAAAACTCCAAAGTGAAGTCAAGAAGAACAAGTGCACTCAAATTATGTTGCTTCTAGATTATAGATTTAAATTTTAAAAACCACCAAGGATTTCTGTGTTAAAATCTTTTTATTGTAATGTTAACTAGCCTGCATGTCTTACATAGTGTCTAGGTTTTATGCTCAAAAATTTGGGTAGTCGTCCAAATGATTCCATGATATATAAGCAAATTAGCATTGCTATAAGGAACTAAAATTTACCACCTCACATTTTCACCTGCTGCTAATATGGCACTGATGTTGTGCCATTCAGCATATCCCTGTGGCCCCCATTCCTAATGTTTTCATCTCTAGATCCTTTGAAGAGAGAAAAATTGAGTATTTTTTTCTTTTCTTTACTTTTTTTTTTTTTTTCCAACAATTGCGCTTTCAATGTTCTCTGTTAAGAAATGTTATAACCCAAGGGAGTGGATGTTCTTATCAGAGAGGAGAATTGATTGAAAACTATTTAGTTTCCAAATTCCTAGAAGAAGGGAAAAAGCCTAAGCATCCATCTCTCTGTCTAATCTACTAATATGATGACGTATTTCAAATATATATTTTTCTAAATTGAGTTTTGGATGTCAAAATTTCAGGATCCACTGATTTCCATAGTTTTAGTTTGTCCAGTTGCTTATGGCTAGACACATTGTGAACAGAGACATTATACTTCTCTTTTTCTATAAATATGGCTGCTTTTGAGTGTTGAAGTTGTAGGAAACAGAATTCATTGTAATCTGAATTTAAATTCAGCTTCCTGTTGCAGCTTCTCTCCTCCCCCTGCTCCCTCATGTTTCTTCCTGTCCCCAGATGTCTCTCAGAGGCAGATGCTATGGCCATAAATGACATTTATTGATTTGAGTACTAGTGACTTTTTCTTGACGGATTCACCCATAGCGATATTTAAGTAATATTAACAGTTTCCCACCAAGCACTCTGAATAAACTAAACAGTGAGTATCTAGGCAGAAAGCCATGTACTTTTAGAGCTCAATATGTTTATAAGATATATGAAGGCAAAACACAGAGACAACATAAATACCTATTCTACTTGGTTGTAATCTGCCAATTTATATTTTTCAGAGAAGAGTTTATCACTAAATCACTGAGAGGAAGAGTAGGATATCTGGGGGAAATGGTGGTGGAGGGAGGCAGGTTTGTTATACAGAAAAATGATTGGGAGCCAGGGAGGATTTTCAAATTCCAATCCCTCAGCTCAGTCTTGGGGCATTTGTCTTGCCATCTGAATTATCTTGGAACCCGGAAAAATACTGGTTGTGAAAACCATAGATGCAATTTTCTTCTTTGGCTTTTCCCATAATACTATAATTATAAACCATGCTGTGTTAGAGTGTAACATTCTTTGGAGAGCACTTTGATCACATTTTGCCTTATGTGGCAACATTTAGAAACATAAGCCTTTGTGGGATTTCTGGCTCTTCTTTTTACTGATGGGCTGATAATCTTATAATAGCATTAGTTTTGCCACCAATTACCAAAGATTTGTTATTATTGGTTTTTAAAGTTGGACAATCCTTAAATGTTACAGAAACATTAGAAACAGACTCCCAGAAGGGGGTGGGTCAGACTAGTTTAGAAACCTCCAATCCTGGCTATCTGGTACCTCAGAATTCAACAAGGGATGTTGGAACATTTTCAAAATAAAATGAATTTAAATTCAGTTTTGTAAGAGGTTGTACTATAGAACACAGTGAAAAAGAGAAGGTCAGCTGGAAAGTTAAACATGATAGAATTTGAGAATTACTAGGCTTTAGGGTATGAAAGTATTTCCCATATGTTAGGACAGAATTTGTATTCTCTTTTTTCTCAATGGCATTTTATGAGACTATATATTCCTGCTCTTCTATATAAATATAATAGAAACATCTCTATTTTTAAATTGTCATGGAAATAAGTAATGGTCTGTGAACAAAATGACTTTTTTTTTTTTTTTAGATGGAGCTTTTGTCACCCAGGCTGGTGTGCAGTGGCACTATCTTGGCTCACCACAACCTCTGCCTTCTGGGTCCAAGCAATACTCATGCCTCAGCCTCTTAAGTAGCTGGGATTACAGGCACCTGTCACCACACCCAGCTAATTTTTGTATTTTTAGTAGAGACGGGGTTTCACCATGTTGGCCAGGGTGGTCGTGAACCAACATGGTGAAAGCAAGGCTGGCTTTCTCCCTCCTTGCTTTACTATTTTGGTGAATTTTGAGAGGCATACTTTGCGGGAACATTGTGATTATTCACCATTACTTTTAATGGAAAAAAGCGCAATTACTTTTACACCAACCTAATATTTCCTTTGCTAATCTAGTGTGATTTAGGGACAGTGATAAATAAAGGATGAGAAAGAAAGAGAAGGGCTTACTAGTAAATGCAGACAGAGTTGATACACTTTCACAGTCCCATTGGCATGTTCCATGGGCCATTTCACTTTCAGATGATTTGTTTGGCTGAATTTAGAGGCTAATCTCTGGAGTTTTGCCTTTCCTCTTGTGACCTGAGAACTTGCTGGCATATACAAGTCAATTTTCTTAATAGTTTTTCTTCATTAGTCTGTATTCTCCAGTGAGTTGAAATGTCACATTTACTTATACTAAAATTTTATCCTAGACATATTTAGGTGTCTTTGGCATCAAACCTCTTTTAATCACTTGTCTTTCTTGTCTAGAACTAGTGTCATAAGGTCATTGTTACACGTTTCTAATACACTTTATGACCTAGAATGGCATAACTCCCATTGCATCTTTTTCCTTTGATTTTTTAAAATATATATATTTTATTGTGTTTTAGGTTTTGGGGTACAATGTGAAGAACATGCAAGATTGTTGCATAGGTACACACATGGCAATGTGGTTTGCTGCCTTCTTCCCCATCACCTGTATCTAGCATTTCTCCCCATGTTATCCCTCCCCAACTTCCTACCCCCCGCCGTCCCTCCCCTCGTTCCCCCACAGACCCCAGTGTGTGATGCTCCCCTCCCTGTGTCCATGTGTTCTCATTGTTCAACACCTGCCTATGAGTGAGAACATGTGGTGTTTGATTTTCTGCTCTTGTGTCATTTTGCTGAGAATGATGGTTTCCAGGTTCATCCATGTCCCTACAAAGAACACAAACTCATCATTTTTTATGGATGCATAGTATTCCTTGGTGTATATGTGCCACATTTTCTCTGTCCAGTCTATCATCGATGAGCATTTGGGTTGGTTCCATGTCTTTGCTATTGTAAACGGTGCTGTAATGAACATTCATGTGCATGTGTCCTTATAAAAGAACAATTTATAATCCTTTGGATATATACCCAGTAGTGGGATTGCTGGGTCAAATGGAATTTCTATTTCTAGGTCCTTGAGGAATCACCATACTGTCTTCCACAATGGTTGAACTAATTTACACTCCCACCAACAGTGTAAAAGTGTTCCTATTTCTCTACATCCTCTCCAGCATCTGTTGTCTCCAGATTTTTTAATGATCGCCATTCTAACTGGCATGAGATGGTATCTCAGTGTGGTTTTGATTTGCATTTCTCTAATGACTGGTGATGATGAGCATTTTTTCATGTTTGTTGGCCTCATATATGTCTTCCTTTGTAAAGTATCTGTTCATATCCTTCGCCCACTTTTGAATGGGCTTGATTTTTTCCTTGTAAATCTGTTTTAGTTCTTTGTAGATTCTGGATATACTTACAACTCTTATTTTATTGTGAATTTTTTTCTTTTAATATACTCCTGAATTTTATTAATATATTTCATTAGTTATGTTTGTATTTTCAAAAAGTGAGATAGGTGGATCTTTTAAAAAATAATCATTGTCAGGTATGGTATTAAGTTTGAAATAGCTATTAGCTATTACATTACTTTTAGTGGCAGGAACCACAAATACTTTTGCAACAACCTAATATATAACATGAATATAATAGGCTTCCATTGTTTATCTGTGTTGTGGAATATAGTGTAATTCTAAAAAAATTTACTTCTTATACCATTTTTGTTTTGTGTTTTGGGTTTAGATTGATTTTTCTAAAACCCTTTTTCTTTTGTTTCTGCTATATATTTGTTCTACTATTTTCTCATTTCGCTTTCTTTCCAGATCAGTTTCATCACTTCATATTCTTACATTATTGCCACTAATTAGTTTATCACATTAATTGGAATAGGATTGTATATGCTATTCGTTTGTATATTTTTAATCTTGTTTCTATATTTAGTCAAATCTACTTTGTCATTTTTAATGAAATCTAAACTTTCTTTTCTTACTCTTGCAGAGTTCTACTTACCTAATTGCCATTTTTCTGCTTTTACCTTTATTAACTTGTTTTTCCAAACTTCCTTTGGGTTCTGATCTTTTTCTAGGTTGTTAAATGAATATGTCATTCTGTTTTGATTTTCATTGATTCATTCCTGTGACTTTTCTTCAAGTTATTTTGTTGACCTTTATTGAACTTCTGCAGTTTATTGAGTTGAATATTTTGTTACTTTATTTTGTTCCATTTTTTAAATGATGAGATCCCTGAATGTTATGGGATTTTTTCCTTTTGAGTCCATATTTTACCACACATTATTAGATTTTATATAGATTTTTCAATTGTTCTTAATTTTAAAATAGTTTGTAATTGCAATTTGGATTTATTCTTCAGCCTTTGGCATTTAGAAATGTTTTAAGATTTGCTTTTGTGTTTTTATTTTTAAAGGTTATCTTCTGATATTAATTCCACTGGGTTATTTGTATGTGTTTCACATATTTATGCATACTTATGTTCTATATAATTTCTATGTCTTATAGCTTTCAACTGCCTCTATCTAACATATGAACAATTTTTGGCCAACTTTTTACAAAAGTATTTTCCTTGAAAAATCCAAACTTTTAAATGTAACTGTTAGACCAACTTCATTAATTGTATTTACTTATATGATTTATGGTCCTTTTAATTTTTCAGCTACTTTTTCTCCTTAAGAGAGTTTTGTTTGACATTAGTACTGTATTTCTATCAGTTTCTTCTTACAGTTATAACTTTGTGTGTGTGTTTATACACACATGTATATATATTTATACATACACATTGTAATATATAATGTCTTATGGGCTATGGCATTTCCTTAGAATCTGTATCTTATTTGAAGCTAGCATATTTTTAATTTTTTTTTTAAGTAAAAAGTTTTATTTCTTCCTGGAATCCTGCAGGATTTTTTTTCTTGTTTATTCAGTAGTTTAAAAGTGCCAGATGTGTTAAGGTTTAGGTCTTTTACTGATTTATTTTTTTCCTGGAGCCATGTCACCCCTTTTCCTGAGGTTAGGAAAGTTTTTTTTCAGATGTGTATTTGGTTACTGTTTCTGTTTCATTTCTCTGGACTCTCTCGGAATATTGATGAGCTGTATGTTAGCTCTCTAGTCTCTCTTTTTCAATTTTTTCTTCTTCTCTAACACACTTCTCCTTTCTCGTTGTGAAGGCTTATAGAACCGTAAGTAATGCTTAAACCCACTGTCTTCAGTATCAATTAATTCTTCTATTTTGTTTTTAGTTTCTATGTAGTCTTCCTTTTAAAAAATAATCCCTCTTCCTTTTCATTTTACCCATTGTCTGTTGTCTTGTTTAACCTGGCTGGAATCCTCTTCATTTCATCCTGTTTTCTTTTCACAGAGGCCAATATCTTGGTTCTCTGTTGACCATACCAAGTAGTCTTTTGAGTTTTTCTTTTGGATTCTGCAGTAAAAAATTTTTGGAGGTTTGTTTTGAATTTTTAGAGCACTGTTCTCTTTCCTCTGTTTTGTGTGTGTATATGTGTGTGTATACACATATATCACAACTAAACGCACTAGAGAATCAAATATGTATATATATATATATATATATTTTACTCAAATTTAAGTAAAACCACAAAGATACCCAAGTTGAGTGGGTTTTTTTAATCTGACTCTTTTTCTATTACAATGGTAGTGAAAACTTCAACATCCAGTTTACAGTTTAATGAACATCATTGGGTTTAGTTGCCATTTCAATTACCATTTTCTGGTAATTTTTTTTTTTTAAAGTACCTCCTCTCAGTTGGCTTTTGATTTTTTAGCTACTGCAGGCTGATTCTTTGATACTGTAAGAAGAAGTTTTACGTGGCATCTGTAATTCTCAACCTATGAGGATTGCTCCTCTGTGCTCTGTTCACCTTTTCTCCCCAGTTCATCAACCAAAGGCTCTATCTCTGCAGACTAAGCCTTTTGGAACATGTGGCACTGTGGGCCTCTCATCCCTGCTTTCTGCTCGTTTTTTTCTTAAAGATGCTGGAATGGTGGGAGAAAGTATATTTGCCTCTGAGTAAAATTCCCCAAACCGAGAACTCCGGGTCTCTTTCACCGAATAAAGAAAAGAAGGAATGCTTGCTGTGGCAGCACATATACTAAAATTGGAACAATACAGATAATATTAGCATGGCCCCCACACAAGGATTACACGCAAGTTGCTGAAGGGCTCCATGTTTTTTTTTACATAATAGTAAAGGGTTCAATTCAACAAGAATAGATAACTATCCTAAATATATATGCATCCAACACAGGAGCATCCAGATTCATAAAACAAGTTCTGAGAGACCTACAAAGAGACAGACTCCCACACAATAATAATGGAAGACATTAACACCTTACTGACAATATTAGACAGATCATTGAGATAGAAAATTAACAAAGATATTCAGAACCTGAATTCAGCTCGGGATCAAGTAAACCTGATACACATCTGCAGAATTCTCCCCTAAAAACAACAGAATATACATTCTTTTATCGCCATACAGCACTGACTCTAAAATTAATCACATAATTGGAAGTAAAATACTCCTCAGAAAATGCAAAAAAACTGAAATCATAACAGTCTCTCAGATCACAGCACAATTAAATTAGAACTCAAGATTAAGAAATTCACTCATAACCACACAATTACATGACAATTGAACAACCTGCTTCTGAATGACTCTTGGGTAAATAATGATATTAAGGCAGAAATCAAGAAGTTTTTTGAAACTAACGAGAACTAAGAGACAACATGCCAGAATCTCTGGGCTGCAGCTAAAGCAATATTAAGAGGGAAATTTAGGCTGGGTGTGGTGGCTCACACCTGTAATCCCAGCACTTTGGGAGGTTGAGGCAGGTGGATCATTTGAGGTCAAGAGTTTGAGACCAGCCTGGCCAACATGGTGAAACCCTATCTTCGCTAAAAATACAAAAAATAGCTGGGTGTGGTGGCATGTGCCCATAGTCTCAGCTACTTGGCAGCCTGAGGCACGAGACTCTCTTGAACGTGGGTGGCAGAGGTTGCAGTGAGAAAGGTCGTGCCACTGCACTCCACACTCCAGCCTGAGTAACAGAGTAAGACCGTGTCTCAAAAAAAATGAAATTCCCACATCAAAAAGCTGGAAAGATCTCAAATTAACAATCTAACATCACAACTAAATGAACTAGAGAATCAAGAGCAAACAAATCCCTAAGCTAGCAGAAGGCAAGAAATAACCAAGATCAGAATTGAATTGAAGGAGATAGAGACATAAAAAATCCTTCAAAAAATCAAATTCAGGATCTGGTTTTTTGAAAAAAGTTAATAAAATAGACCACTAGCTGGACTAATAAAGAATAAAAGAGAAGGATCAAATAAACACAATTAGAAATAATAACGGGGATATCACCACTGACTCCACAGAAATACAAATAACCATCAGAGAATGCTTTAAACACCTCCATGTACATACATTAGAAAATCTAGAAGAAATGGGTAAATTACTGGACACATACACCTTCCCAAGACTGAACCAGGAAGAAATTGAATCCCTGAATAGATCAATAATAAGTTCTGAAATTGAGACAGTAATAAATAGCCTACAAACCAAAAAAAAAAAAAAAAAAAAAAGCCCAGGACTAGATGGATTCACAGCTGAATTCTACCAGAGGTACAAAGAAGAGCTGGTAGTATTTCTGCTTAAACTATTCAAAAAAATTGAAAAGGAGGAACTCCTCCCTAACTCATTCTATGGTGCTAGCATCATCCTGATACCAAACCTGGCAGAGATAAAACAAAGAAAACTTCAGGCCAATATCCTTGATCAACATCTATGTAAAAGTCCTCAATAAAATACTGGCAAACCAAATCTAGCAGCACATCAAAAAGCTTATCCACCATGTTCAGGTTGGCTTCATCCCTGGGATGCAAGGTTGTTTCAACATGTGCAAATTAATAAATGTGATCCATCACATAATGAAAAACTAAAGACAAAGATCACATGATTACCTCAATAGATGCAGACAAGGCCTTTGATAAAATTCAACATCCATTTACATTAAAAAACTCTCAATAAACTAGGTATTGAAAGAACATACCTCAAAATAATAAGAGTCATATATGACAGACCCACAGCCAACATCATACTGAATGGGCACAAAACAAGGATGCCATCTCTCACCATTCAACATAGTATTGGAAGTTCTGGCCAGGACAATCAGGCAAGAGACAGAAATAAAGGGTATTTAAATAGGAAGAGAGGAAGTCCAATTATCTTTGTACACAGATGACATAATTCTATATCTAGAAAACTCATCATCTCAGCCCAAAAGCTTCTTAATCTGATAAGCAACTTCAGCAGTCAGGATACAAAATCAGTGTGCAAAAATTGCTAGTATTTCTATACACCAAAAACAGGCAAGCAGAGAGCCAAATCATGGATGAACTCCCATTTACAATTACAACAGAAAGAATAAAATACCTAGCAATACAGCTAACAAGGGAAGTGAAGGACCTCTTCATAGAGAACTACAAATCAGTGCTCAAAGAAATCAGATTTAACACAAATGGAAACACACCATGCTCATGGATGGGAGGAATCAATATCATGAAAATGGCCACACTGCTTAAAGTAATTTATAAATTCAATGCTATTCCCATTAAACTACCATTGATATTGTGCATAGAATTAGAAGAAACTATTTTAAAATTCATATGGAACCAAAACAGAGCCCAAATAGCCAAGACAAGTCTAAGCAAAAGAACAAAGCTGGAGGCAGCATGCTACCTGACTTCAAAATATACTACAAGTTTACAGTAACCGAAACAGCATGGTATGGGTATCAAAACAGACACATAGACCAATGGAAGAGAATAGAGAACTCAGAAATAAGACCACACACCTACAACATCTGATCTTCGACAAATCTGACAGAAACAAGCAATGGGGAAAGGATTCCCTACTTAATAAATGGTGCTGGGAGAATGGACTAGCCATATGCAGAAAACTGAAATTGGACCCCTTCCTTACACCATATACAAAAAATAAAATGGGTTAAAGACTTAAATGTAAAACCCAAAACTATAAAAACCCTAGAAGAAAATCTAGGCATTACCATTCAGGATGTAGGCACAGGCAAAGATTTTATGTTGAAAATGCCAAAAGCAATTGCAACAAAAGCAAAAATGGACCAATGAGATTTAACTAAATTAAAGAGCCCCTGCACAGCAAAAGAAACTATCATCAGAGTGAACAGGCAACTTACAGAATGGGAGAAAATGTTTGCTATCGATCCATCTGACAAAACTCTAATATCCAGAGTCTATAAGGAGCTTAAACAAATTTACAAGAAATAAACACCACCATTAAAAAGTGGGCAAAGGACACAAAAAGACACTTTGCGAAAGAAGATATTCCTGCAGCCAACAAGCATATGATAAAAAGTTCAACATCACTATCATTAGAGTAATGCAAATCAAAACCACAATGAAATACTATCTCATACCAGTCAGAATGGCTGTGATTAAAAAGTCAAAAAATAACAGATACTGGTGAGGTTGTGGAGAAAAAGGAGTGCTTTTACACTGTTTATGGGAATGTAAATTAGTTCAACCATTATGGAAGACAGTTTGGTGATTCCTCAAAGACCTTGAGGCAGAAATACCATTTGATCCAGCAATCCCATTACTGGGTATATACCCAAAGGAATACAAATCATTCTATTATAAAGATACATGGATGTGTATGTTTATTGCAGCACTATTCACAATAGCATAGACATGGAATCAACTTAAATGCCCATCAGTGATAGACTGGATAAAGAAAATGTGGTACATATACACTATGAAATACTATGCAGCCATAAAAAGGAATTAGATCATGTCCTTTGCAGGGACATGGTTGGAATTGGAAGCCACTATCCTCAGCAAACTAATGCAGGAACAGAAAACCAAACACCATATGTTCTTACTTATAAGTGGGAGCTGTCTGATGAGAACACGTGGACACATGGGGGAACAACACACACTGGGGCCTGTGGAGATGGTGTGGTTTGTGGGGAGGGAGTATCAGGAAGAATAACTAATGGATGCTGGGCTGACTACCTAGATGATGGGATTATCTGTGCAGCAACTACCATGGCACATCTTTACCTATGTAATAAACCTGCCTATCCTGCACATGCACCCTTGAACTTAAAAGTTGAAGGAAAAAAAGAAAAAAGGATGTATTCTTAGTTTTCTATGTCTACAAGCCAAGCAATTGGAAATGAAAGCTGGGTATGCCATGGAATAACTAAATTCCCTTTAGGGTTTCAAAGTTAGAACCTATCTTTTTCTTATAGATGATAGAATTGATTGTCCATTTGTTTTGGTTTCAAAGACTGTCTTCAATGATTTTAGTGACAAGTTAGTAACAGCAGCATTATATGATGTTAGCCAGAAGCTCTTTTGAACTTAAACTTCCTATCAGAAGGCTGAAAAAAACCTATTTTTTTCAGCTAAATCTCTGGTCTACTTCATTCCAAGTAGAACCAGAGATTTAAAAATTAAATGATTAGCACACAAGCTCTAAATAAAAGAGCTTGTGTGCTAATCATTTAAGTATGAATTTTTTCTTAATATGTTTTAAAATTCATATTAAAAAGTATGAATTTCATACTTAAATCATTTAAGTATAAATCATTAAAGTATGAATTTTCAATTGTTTCCTTTCTTCTTTTCTTTGAAGTAAGAATGCCTCAAAAGAATATGTGAAACAGAGACCTAAAAGTTCCATGGTGACTGCTGAAATGTAACAGAAATGCACTGTGTTTGAATTTACTGTGATATATTCCTAATGTTTTATATTTGGTATGTTCTCTTGTTGTTATTACTGATACAAACCAAAGAACAAGAATTTCCCTTATGCCACTGATTTGCAAAGGTCATCTAGAAAATGAAGGGTCAGATAATGGATGCTAATCATCCTTGGATACCTTGACAAGAAAACATAATTGAATTGCATATATTAGTGGAAGAGAAAAAACATTTTAAAAATTGTTCTTAATAGAGAAAAAATGATAGGGGAGCTAAAATTGATGTGAAAAACACAAGAGGAAGTTAATGGATTAGTGTGGGAGGGAAATTAGTGAATATCTATTTGTGTGCATGATTGCATTTTTGAAATAATTAGTTGCCTAATTGTGTATCCAGATATAGTAATTGTTGTTCCATAGTCATGATTTATTTTAAGTATTCTCTGGGTGTAATTTTCAGTTGTATAGATTTTTTTTTCAGAATCAAATTGCAGAGGAATACATTTGTTTGAAATTGCTTTAGGGATGTGTTTATAACTCATTTTGGAAAGAGTAGAAAGAATTTTTCCTCTTCCAAATGGCTATGAAGGTGGATAACTTCTCTGATCTTTAGTAAACACTTTTATGATGGTTGAATGGTATGCAGTGAGTCATAAACAGGAGAGATTGAGGAAAAATAACATGCTTAATGCAAATACATTTTCTGTACCTGATAAGTTAATTGAAATTTTTCCTGTAATCTGTTTTTTGTTTGTTTGTTTGTTTTTCTGGTAGATGTTGATTTAAAGTAAGATAAAAAAGAATTGTCAAACTATATGTAAACCATAGCCAAATGAAGAATTCATAGTTTTTGCTCAAGTAAGGAATTATCTGGAATGAAAGTACCAAAAGAATTTGATAATTTAGAAGTACATTATTTTAAAGGTACATTTGAACTAGCTAAAAAGTCTGCTCGTAGTTTGTTAATCACAGCCATAAACAGGAATCATCTACAATTGGAGTGGGCCTCACACTTGGAATATCTTGAAGATGTTTCTTCTTTGGCTGTGCTAAATTAAGCATGCATAGAAGTTATATTGTGTTAAAATTTCCACAATACAATATTCTCTTTTATGAATAAAAACACTTTGCCTTTTTATTTGGAGGTGAACCTGCTAACTTTTGGTTATAGAATAATACCAGTAATTTTATTATAAAGTGTATTTCAGTAATTGGAACTGTGTTTTATAATACAATTGGATAGAATGCATAATAAAACGAAATGAGAGAAACTTCTCCAGAAGAGTGAGTTAAAAATGTTTTGGTGATGAAGTTGAGATGATGCCCAGATTTATAGCATATTTGGACACCATAACACACTTCTCAATACATTGATTTCCATATAAATGCTTATTTCTTCAAACTATTTGAATTTTATAGTATTTTCTCCCTTCTGTTATTAACAGGTTCTGTTCATATTAGGTCTTAGAAAATTATCCAATGATTAATATTTCTCCATACTTGTAGCTTTCATTACTTTATATTTCTGTTTTTGCCTAGGCTCCTTGTTACCAACCTGTTCTAATGTCACAAAACTTGGCAAACCTTACCCAGGAAGGGGTAAGGTTTAGTATCTATGAATTTTGTAAATACTTGATGAGAAAAGTTGCTTTTAAATTATTTTGCATTTTATTAATACCAAAAATCTTTGAAAAAGAGAAGCATGTATATTTTTTCCAATATTGAAAGCTCATTCAATATAGAAATACTTAAACCTTTTTATTCATTATACTTTAAGTTCTGGGATACATGTGCAGAACATGCAGGTTTGTTACATAGGTATACATGTACCATGGTGGTTTGCTGTACTAATCAACCTGTCATCTACACTAGGTATTTCTCTTAATGCTATCCCTCCCCTTACCCCCAACCCCAGACAGGCCCCAGTGTATGATGTTCCCCTCCCAGTGCCCATAGGTTCTCATTGTTCAACTCCCACTTATGAGTGAGAACATGTGGTGTTTGGTTTTCTGTTCTTGTGTTAGTTTGCTGAGAATGATGGTTTCCACCTTCATCCATGTCCCTGCAAAGGACATGAACTCATTTTTTCTCATGGAGGCATAGTATTCCATGGTGTATATATGGCACATTTTTTTTTTATCTAATCTAATAACACTGATGGGAATTTGGGTTGGTTCCAAGTCTTTGCTATTGTGAAAAGTGCTGCAATAAACACTTGTGCATGTATCTTTTGCAATATCATGTGGGAAGGAGATTGGAAAACATGGACTCATTGTACAATTCAAATACACACTGACTTTGTCAAATTTTGTTACGTTTGGAAAGTGTTATGGTACGTATTAGAAAGAAAGTATGTGTGCATGGGTGTGTGTGTGTGAAAATATGGCTCTTTTAAAAAGCAGGCTTACTGAATCTTTTTGTGAATAATAGCTGCATTGCAGGTAAGAAAACACCTCAAGACATTGACTGTAATTGTACAGGAAAAGCAAAACAAATAAAGGAGATGAAGACTAGGCTGCTGTCATTCTGTGCCATCTGTGACCAATTTGGAAAGCCTAGAGGCCTGAGAATACCTCCTCCCCAGGGTGTTATTGCAGTATCTTCAGGGTCCTGAGCCTGAATCTTCCTGTTTTATGTAAGCATTGCACCCAGAAGAATGGGTCAGACCCTCTCTTATGGTCTGAACGTTTGTGTCCCTCCAATATTCATATGTTGAAGTCCTCACCTCCAAGGTGATTGTATTAGGGAGTTGAGGCCTCTAGGAGGTGAATAGGTGATCCTCATGAATAGGATTGGTGCCCTTATAAAAGAGGCCCTAGGGATCTCAGTTACTCTTCCATCACATGAGGACACTGTAAGAAGGTGCCATCTATGAGGAAGCTGGCCCTTATTAGACATTAAATTTGCTGGTTCCTTGATCTTGGACTTCCCAGTCTCCAGAGTTTTGAGAAATAAATTACTATTGTTTATAAATCATCCTGTTTGTGGCATTTTTGTTATAGCAGCCCAGGCGGACTAAGACAGCCTTTTAATAGTCAGTCAAGGGGATCTAAAGAAATAGGTGAACCAAGCAAGTCAGTCTGCAGCTCAGAAAACGCAAGTCCCCATTCAAGCAGCTGCCTGACAACGTTAGCTGTAATCTCCTGTGTTTGTGCCTGACTTACTGCCTCAGTTTAGCTCAGTGGTTCTCAAATAGGGGCAACTTTGACCATAGGGACCTTGGGCAGTATCTGGAGGAGACATTGTCACAGCTAGGGGAAGGGTGCTACTGCCATCTAGTTGGTAGAAGCCAGGGTTGCTGCTGAACATCCTGCAGTGCACAGAACAGCACCTACTCCCATCCCAGCAAGCAGTCATCTGTAGGAATATTTGATAAAAGCCATCTACAAAAAAGCCCAACAGCTCACATCAAAATTAAAGGTGATAGCCTGCTTTTCCCATAAGATTGGGAACAAGGCAGTAATGTCTGTCTTCACATCGCTAGTCAACATTTTACTGAAGGTCTTAGCAACAGTGCAAGAAGAATTATTAAAATGTATAGTTTTCAAAACAAGAAGTAAAGCAGTTTTTATTCATGGATTACATGAACAGGTACTTAAAGAACCATAAAGAATAGCTTCCAAAAAAGTGACTTGAACGAGTAAGTGAATTTAGAAAGGTCTCAGTATCTTAGTCAATACAAATTCAATCATGTTTATGAATACAGTTGACAATTAAAAGTAAATATTTAAAAATTTTATTTATTATAATGCCAGAAAATAGAAAATACTTAGTAGTAAATTTAATGAAATATGTGCCCAATTCTTACACTGGAAACTACAATTTGCTGTGAGAAATTTAAGAAGACTTAAGTAAATGGAGAGATGCACTTTGCTCATTGATCAGAAGACTCAATAACAATTTAGGATATTAATTTTCCCTGAGTTAATCTATAGATTCAAATTTATCTTAATCTTCATCAGAGTGGCTTTTATTTTTTAAGAATTGACAAACTTATTCTAAAATTTATATGAGAGTAAAGAACGTAGAATAGTCAGAATAATCTTAAAAATGAAGAGCAATTCTACGTGACTTGTACTTTTCCTATAAAAATACAGTTGTATTCAAGATTACAACTTGAATCTTGGCATAAGGTTTTGGTATAAGGATAGAAAAATATATGAAGGAAATAAGAGAGTCTAGAAACAGTAAATTGATTTTTTTTCAAGACACCAAAGCAATTAAGGAATGAAGAGTCTTATTTACAAATGAAATTGGAATAAATTGATATCCATATGGGAAAAATAAATTTTTACTTCCTAACTTCATACCTCAGAGAAAAATTAATGAATTAGAGACTTAAAAGTAAAAGCTGAAACTCTGATACTTCAAGAACAGAATATGACAGACTCAGAAAATAATAACCCTAAAAATTGGTAAATTAAACTGCTCATCAAAAGACATATTTAAGTAAATGAGTAAGCAAGCCACTAATAGGATTAAAATATTTGTAAAACATATCTGACAAAGGACTTTAATCAGCATCACATAAACACATCTACATTAATAAGATAAAGACCAAAGAAAATAGCTCAATAAAAATGGGCAAAGCATTTCAAGGGACACGTTACTAAAGTAAATATACCAATGGCCAATGAACACCGTAAAGAATGCTCCACATCTTTAGGCTTCAGAGAAATGCGTTTACAACCACAAAGAGATACCACTACACACCCGCTAGAATGGACAAAATTAAAAAGGTTGAAAACACCAAAAACTGATGAGGAGTTAGAACCACTAAACTCTTCAACATTGTTGACTGGAAAATTAAATGTTGTAACTACTTTGAACAAATGTTTTGCAGATAAATAGTTACTTTCACCTACCCTTTGACCCAGCAATTCCACTCCTATTTTTTACCCAGAAGCAAACATTTATATTACACATAAAAAGTATATTACACTTATTTGTTAAAATATTCATAATCCCACATATTAATCAAAAAGAAAATCGATTAATTTTGTCACAGTTGTACAATGTATGTCTCTCAGCAACAAAAATGAATGAATTGATACTTGCAACAAAATGAGTGACTCACGGACAAAATGCTGAATGAAGGAATCAAGACAAAAAGGAATACATCTTGTATGATTCCATTTCTAAGAAGTTCTAGAACAAAACTAACATTAGAAAAAGGTGATTGCCTCTGAGAGGGAAGATTGACTAGAACAAGAGATGGGAGAACTTTCTAGGGAGATGGAAGTGCTCTCTATCATAAAGATGCGGGTTACTCAGTGTTCAGGAATACTTCTTTTTCTTTTTTTTTGAGATGGAGTTTCACTCTTGTTGCCCAGGCTGAAGTGCAATGGTGTGATCTGGGCTCACTGCAACCTCCACCTCCCAGGTTCAAGTGATTCTCCTGCCTCAGCCTCCCAAGTAGCTAGGATTACAGGCACGAGCCACCATGCCTGGCTAATTTTGTATGTTTAGTAGAGACGGGTTTTCTCCATGTTGGTCAGGCTGTTCTCCAACTCTTGATCTCAGGTGATCCGCCTGCCTCGGCCTCCCAAAGTGCTGGGGTAACAGGCATGAGCCACCACTCCTGGCCCAGGAATCCTTCTAATCACTTTCAACAGGGATAGCTTATGAAATAGTTCCTTAGTTTTTTTTCTCATAAGGGGAGGCTAACGCAGAGAACCACTTGAACTTGGGGGGCAGAGGTTGCAGTGAGCTGAGATCACACCACTTCACTCCAGCCTGGGCAAAAAAGTGAAACTCTATCTCAAAAATATGAAAAAAAAAAAAAAAAAAGAAATGTGTACTCTTGGAAATAAATATTTCATAAGGAACCTTTAGAATTGTCCAATCTGCACGATCAAACAAGGACCTATTATCATTTTGGGCCATGTCTTAATAGGGAGGAGATAGCTCAAAATTAGTCATATATTTAATCAACAACATGATTATGGAAGCTAGTCTTAGAATTGAGCATAATTAAAGCTTTTTATTTTTATTAGTATTAATAAATAATATTACTCAATTCATTGACAGTTCCAGTCTTTGCAATATCTTTTGTTGGGGAATGGGGAGAGGACCTGTTCATCTAATTAGGAACACATCTACATTTTAGGAATAAAATATTTTACATATACTTTTAGTTATTAAATCTGCAAACTCTAGAATTGGAAGAAATAGCTTTTGTAACTCTTCACAGCAAAATTTATGAATACTTGATAGTCAGTATTAAGTTAAACATCCAGTAAAATTAGACTTGTTTGGAAGAATTGTAGGATCCTTGGCAAGAAGTATGTTTTATGTTGTTTTAGATGTATACTATTTTGTCTTAAGGTTTACAAGTTAATCAATAAATATTCTTGGCAGAGATAAGCACAAAAAATAATTTGTATTTAGCATACCAAATGGATCTAAGTCATAAGTGTTATTTGATGTCTTGAAATGTTTGGCTTTCAACTTTGTTTAAATGAATATAGGCTTTACTTAGCCATGCCTAGAACCTCTGTGGATTCTCTCATAATCCTCAGTTATTGTAAACCAAATTTGATAGGTCCAAAAGGATATTTTGTTCTGGCTGCATGGTATTATTGGAAAACAGTAAAAATTTTATTCTCTAAATAATGTGTTTTTCTATTAAGAAAATTAATGTCTGCCTTTATAGAGATAGTTATTTCAAAATGTAGTTTTCTATATGCACTTGGGGGTATGAACATAAACACACATACATAGGGTTTGACATCATATCTAAAATGTTGAATCATACTTTCCTACTTAACAGGAATGTTTCCCTGTAACTAAAAAGTCTGTATAATGTGTATTATATTATGTGTATTATATGAATTATGTATCATAATTAACCATTATTTTATTGTTGGTCATTTTCACATATTAATGCAGATTATTAGGGAACATCTGTGTGCATACATTTTTATTTATGTTTTGGATTATTTGCTTAGAATAGAGTCCCAGAAGTGAAACTGCTAGGTCAAAGGCTTTTCCCAAATTATTTCTCAGAAAGAAATTCCCCTGTATTCTGTACAAGTATGCTTGTCTTGCTGCCCACATGCTAGCCTTACATGTTATTTTTATTTTGTTATCTATAAATAGAATCTCAGTGTTTTAGTTTGCATCTCTTGGATTACTAGTCAGTTTGAAATTTAAAAACCTGTCTTTTTAGGCCTTTGTCTTTTAGGGTTTTTAGGATTTTCTTAATGATTAGCATCATCTCTTCTCTAAAAATGTCATATTTGTTCACTATATTGTAATAGATATTTTTTGCATTTAGTTATTAAGCTTTTAATTATATATTTGATTTTTAGTTTAGAAAAGTAAAGTTTTCTTCAATGGAGTTCTTTTATAAATTGAATTCTTTGACATTTTTATTATTTTGTTCAAAGAACCCTATAGGCAAGTGGAATCTTATACTTTTATTACCTAGAGAGTAGATATCATTCAAAGTTTGATATTTAATCTGTGGCACATAATTGACTTTTATTTTTGCAATATCATGCTTTGAAACTACAACTAAAGGAAGACAGATGGTTAGTTTGTCTTCTCATTTCCTGAAAATGCCCAAGATTGGAACCAATATTATCAGTCTCTAATGGAGATTGGCAATGTCAAGATGGTTTGTGTCCATGTCAAGATGTTGAATCAATGTCCAGGTCATTGTTCATTAAAGATGTTGCTCTTTGGATAAATAGGAAACCCAGAAAAATGGTCCTAACAATTTTTGTTGCTACCTCACATTCCTTCAAGACAGTACAGAACATTTTGTTCTTTAGAAAATATTCGGGTCTCTTTCCTTGTGTTACAGCACTTACTATTTGTCTGTTTGTATTATTGACTTGTGACCCTTTTTTGGGGGGTTACAAATACATTAGGGGAAAGAATATATTTAAAAATCATTATGCCTTTGCTTTATCTATGTTTATATACGCTGCTATTTATTATTATTATTATTATTATTATTATTATTATTATTATTGAGACAGGGTCTCACTCCAATTGCCCAGGCTGGAGTGCAGTGGTGCAGTCATGGCTCACTGCAGCCTCCATTTCCCCAGGCTCAGGTGATTCTCCCACCTCAGCCTCCTGAGTAGCTAGGACCACAGGCTCACGCCACCATACCCAGCTAATTTTTTGTATTTTTAGTAGAGATGGGGTTTTGCTATGTTGCCCGGGCTGGTCTCAAACTCCTGAGCTCAAGTGATCCGCCCACCTCAGCCTCCCAAAGTTCTGGGATTACTGGTGTGAGCCACTCTCCCAGCCTCCTATTTCTTGTTCTCTATGTATATTTCATATTAATGTATAATTTTTTTCAAGCACGGGTTATTCCATATCAACAAACCGTTAATTCTCTTCTCTTCTACAGTCATTTCTTAATTTTACCAAACATTAATTTCTTTGTTTCTTACACATTTTGTTTCCTTGAGATCTTCAGAATGTACATTAATCTCCTTTCTGTTATGATTTATAATCATTTACTTCTCAGATGATTCCTCTTTTAGTGCTTTATGCCTTCTGTTATATTCTTACTACTTTTGATCTTTCATTGTTCTAATTTCACTTCTTCTCAACCCACCCCCACCCTGTTATATGACTGGCTGGTCAGATGAAATCCATGTATGTTCTATATATATGTACAGATTTTACTTAAACCACTAGTGGAGACAGTATTCTTACTCACACATATGAGTACCATCCTCTCTGTGATGCAACAATCATCTCTTGACATATGTAGAAAGTTTCAATCCTCATCAATAAATTACTGAAGGCCATCAAGTGACCTTCGTATTTCCCCACATAACTCAGGAATTTTACATTAACCCACCCAACTTAGGAAAAATCAATTCAGTGACATGACATAAGATGGGCTGTCAAAATTACAATGTGTCTAAGGTGATTTTTATTTTCATTGGACTAGAAACAGTAATCTGGCACTATTTTAGTTGGGGTTTCCTGGTACCTTTCCAGCCCATAAAAATTTCTATAAAATGGAACAAATTACACATTTAATTATAGTTTCAAAAATTTGCATTCTTGGATGAAACTTTTTCTCTTGCCCCACTCTTGCCATAATTGCTACATTGTCTACTGTTAATTTGCATTTTAACTGAACTTTAAACATTTAACCAGAGGATGGTGCAATAGCAGATTCTATAGCCATCTCAGTAATTAGTAGGCAAGCTATTTTTTATTGCTATTTTAGCAGTAGGGAAGTCTCCTCTACAGAGGTGGGGAAAAGAGTTGATAATCTTCAAAGCAAGCTCTTTACTTTGGGGTTTGATGAGAGAAACAGAACAGAAGTTAGGAATGGCGAAATTAGAAGAGACAGATGGTGCGAGATTATCATGATTTATGGGATCACCCAAATTGTCTAAAATTTACACCAGAATTTTTTACAAATTGGGGCAAAATGTCATGCTTATTTTGAGCTCCTATAGATACATTTAAATCAGACATACTGGACTTTGCATTCTGTTATTTTTTTTTTTTGAGGGGGGTGATATTTAAGGAGTTCTAGAAATAGCCTACAGTAGACTTAGTCAGTGTTTCCAGCAACTAACAAATTTAAATGTTATAAACATTTTCTAAAGCAATTTTCTTTAAACCACTCTGGGGAAGGACATGAATGTAAGATGACTGATTCTTAGATTATCTGCATTTAGAACAACCTTCTTTTAGCTACAAAAGCATAGTGATGGTATTCTCAATGTGAGACGGGGAAGATTTTAGTGGGCACAGCAGCTGTTGACTCAAATATAGTTATACATGTTCCTTCTATGTTTTCTTGTAGGTGAATCAGCAGTTTAGTTTGTTATGAAAATTAGCAATCTATAAGATGATTCTGAAGAATAAATTCTCAGAAATTTAAGGTACACACATGGCATGATTTGGTGAATATGAAGTGCTGAAGTGAACTACTCATATCCCATTGTGATCAGTGAGGTTCTTGTTGCAATTATGGTCATCATGTCAAGAAGAAAACCAATTTGATGTGATTGAAAATAACAAAAATGCTTTATTTTTTTAGGGAAAATATAAATGATTCATGTAAATGAGAAACCTCAAAATGAAAGCACATAAAATACCAGCTATGGATTGCTCAGTATGGCTCTTAAACTTTTAAAAACAAACTTTTCTGAGTATTGCATTTTGAAATCTCAGACTACATGAGAATTGTCTGGGAAATAAGATACCAATTACACAAAATAATCTTTGTAGTTAAAAACCTTGTTTGCATACATATCGCCAGTTAACTATTTTTAGTCCCATTTTTCCGATGTGCCCAGCAGTGAGCTAAAATCTGTGCATTTAATGCATTCTTCATTTTGTTTTTGTTTTGTTTTATTTTGTTATTTGTAGAGATGGGAAAGACTGAACAAAAAGATGTCAAACTTCTTTGGGAGAGAAGAGGACATTTGCATTTTGAATTTAGAAACCTAAATTAGAGGTTTAGGAAGACTCATAAATGTGTAGCAGAGGTTTGGCAGTCAAAGCTAGAAGCTGACCACCACTGTAGGGATCATTTAACCTCTTCCTCTAAGTATTTGATGTAAGATCATCAGTATATTTCATCTGTGAAATTATCCAAAAAGATGAATCTGAGGAAAGCAGTGCTTGTAGATCTGAGGGGGAAATATGCTTGGAGGAGTTATTCTCAGGATAGCCCTAGGTGATAATAATCCTTGCACAAACATAGCACACTGTTCGAACAGTCAAAAGTCTGCAGAGGTTAATAAGAGCCTCGTTTCATTGGAATATTTTCAATCGCTTCTAGAAATATGATTTAATTTAATCAATATTTAATTTAGCTCTAGGTACAATATTGATGCTAAAGAAGTTCTTGTCAAACCAACAAATGGATGCTCCTTTAAAATTCTGGAGACATCACAAATGGCATATTAGGGTCAGGTACCTCCCTCTAGGAGCCTACACATAAAAGCAAATGTACCCAAATAGCAATAATCAAATAAAATCTTAGGGGATTGTGTAAAATGAGAGCTAGTAACAACTGTTGATTTAAAGATTCAGCCATTTCAAACCCTTTTAGAAGTTTGAGGAATATAAATTAAAGAAGAGTCCAGAGAAAGAATAAACAAAATTTTTGCCAGCGATGGAAATGTGAGGCAAGATTGGATTGCTATAAGGAAGAAGTGGCATTTGAGCTGGGTAGGATTTTTACATTCAGAAATGTGAATGGGTACGTGTAGAGAAAAGGAGCCAGAGGATTCTGGATTGAGGGAATTTATTAATTCTTCATTCTGCATTTACTGATTACTTCTTATGTACAAGACACTAAGTGCTAGGAACACAGGGTAAATAAGAATTTTAGTTCTTGTCTTTGAAGAGCCTCCCAACAGTAGAGAAAGCCCCTACTTGCAAGAGGCACGCAATGGTGCCCTGAGGCCTGAAGGGGGCGCCTCTCCTACACAGCAATACCAGGGCAGAGTTTATTCTCTTGGCACCTCAACCCAACTGACAGCTAGGGGAGCTGCATTTTCTGGCAGAAGGTGCATTTTGTTTATTTGTAGCCTGCTTTATACATGCTTTTTGCTAGTTATTCAAGGCATTTCTCATCCCTCTAGACCTTAAGTTCATGGAGGCCATAAGCTAGGTTGCACCATTTTTTGTATCCCTCTATGCTGTCTAGAGTAGTACCTTGCACACACAGTAATCATTAAAGACTTTTGGGATGTAATTAAGTTTTGTGTTTACTGGAAAATAAAATATGTCTCATGGAAGTCATGGTTGGCCTATTCTTCGCTAATCCAGTCTTTCACAGTCTTTAAGTGTGTTTTGTGGTGGAAGCAAACAGTAGTTAATACTGTGTTGAAGCCATATCTTGCACACTTGATATTCTTTTTGAACAATGAAAACTTTGCTGGCATTTTAAAATTCTCATCTCTCTGTGGCTAAGGTGTTTCCTGTTAAGGGGTAAACAAAAAGAGAAACATTAGCAAGCCACTCTTCTCATTAATTTTTTTCAAGTTACTTGTCAAAAAGTCACCTTTTACCCCAATTTCACATTGAATTTAAGTTCATTCCTACCTATCTGACACTAAGTCAATATTCTGAGATTGTTTCGGAGGCTTCTTATTTTTCCTCAGCTGTAAACTGAATTACCTTTTAAACGATTTTCTAGCTAAGAGTAAATGGTCCATAAAGCATATGAATAAAAATGAGGGCAAACATTTCATGCTTAAATAGCTATAATGGTAGTTGGTGTAATGGGCTGGAGTTTCAAAAATAACCAGTGACGAATCTCTTAGTGGCCACATCATATTATCTATGGTTTTTGCAAAAGGGTAATTTGCAGCTATTCTGACACACATCTTACTCTAGTTGGCAATTTATGATGTTTTATTTTGTGTAAACAAATGTCTGTCTATCCATGGAGTACAAATATCTATGGAGATCAAATGTAAGAAAAAAGTGGGCATGACTTGGTTTCATTGTTGTCATAAATGATCTTTAAGAATGTTGTTTTTCTTTAGAAAATATTACTTTAAGTATCTCAATTGCTTGCTATATTTCATAGGAATGGTATTACTTTACGGCTTCTTCCAGGGTATGTATGAATCTCCTCTCTCACTAAGGAAACAAATTCTGCTATTTCTTAAATAGTTTGTGTGTGTATGTGTGTGTGTGTGTGTGTGGCACTTATAAGAATTATCATGTTTCTCAGATTGTTGTGACAGATTGAAAATAGCTATGCCTGAATTCATGGTGAAGGATATAAGAACATGTAGTGTTAAATGGGCGTCCTGTTTGCCTGAAGTTGTCCAATCAAAATGCCTTCACTGATACCAGCTATTTCCTTAAAGCTCTGTATTTGCTCAGAGACACTGAAGTGTTCCTGTCCCTTTTACTTGTGCACTATGAAACATTTGAGAATGCTTTTCAAATCTTGAAATCTGGTGATTGCATTGCATTTGAAACAGTTTTATAAACATTCAAAGTTAGTCATATGATCTACTGGTTTTTTGTTGAAACTGCTACTCACATGCCAAGGTTTGTACAAATAGACCTGAAAGGAATTATCAAGGTCATTTTATTGCAATCCATTTTTGAGGAATTTGGGAAGTTGTGGGCACCACATCACTCTATGAACTTGTAGCAGTGAGCTGAGGCTGGCAGGGTATTATCTCTTTGTTTTCACTTTAGTAGTGTTATATTCACACATAGCTTTCCTTCTTATGGTAGAAGTCTTCCTCTGCTAACCTTTTGCTGTCTTGATTTTTCTGAATTTCATTTTTTTATTCTTCAGCCCCCAAACAGATTCATTGTTTTTCTCTCTGTAATGTTTTATCTGCGTATTTTGATTAAGGTTATTTTCTAGTTGTAATGGGGAGCCTTAGGCAGGTTCTTTTGTTTGTACTTTTCTAAATAATCAGGACTTGACACAAAGTTACAAGCTCAAAAAGCAACAGCCAAATCCTTCTTATTCTACATATTTTTCAGCGGAGTGCCTTAGCAGACACTATGTCCTCTATAAAAGTCTGCACATTAATGCCTATGACAGTCTAGACAGCTGCTCTTTAGTATATCTTTGTACTTCAGGTTCCCTTTGTGGTGGTGTACGTTTGCCAAGAGTCCCAAATCTATTGATGACTGTTGTATTTGCTATTATATTGTATCATATAATTAATATAGACTGATATACATATAAGTAAAGAGAAGTGTTTATGTGAAAACTAAATAAAATGCTAGTAAATCTGCTAAAAAAATGCTGTAGAATTAGGTGTAGGTGAGCCAATCACAAAAGACTGGGAGGACATGTGAGTGATTCTTAAGTCAGATTGATTCTCAAGTGCCTTAACTTCTCAGTTATAAAGAAACACTGTGGTTGGGTGTGATGGCTCATGCCTGTAATCCCAGCATTCTGGGAGGCTAAGGTGAGTGGATCACCTGAGGGCAGGAGTTCGAGACCAGTCTGGCCAACATGGTGAAATCCCGTCTCCACTAAAAATACAAAAAATTAGGCATGCATGGTGGCGGGCACTTGTAATCCCAGCTACTAGGGAGGCTGAGGCAGGAGAATCACTTGAACCTGGGAGGCGGAGGTTGCAGTGAGCTGAGATTGCGCCATTGCACTTTAGCCTGGGCAACAAGAGTGAGACTCTATCTCAAAAAAAATAAGAAGAAGAAAAAGAAGAAGAGGAAAAAACAGATGATGCATAATGGATGTTCTTGATGTAAGACAACATAGAAATCTAACTAAGAGATTCAAACTCAAAGAAAATGCCTTGGCTTTACATCAAAAGGGTAGCTAACTATGTGCATTTAAATGTTTGTATTTATAAAGAATGCTTGAGGTATTATTTCTGAATATTCTTGACTTTAATATATTTATTTAACAAATTGATTGGGCCAGGCACGGTGGCTCACGCCTATAATCCTAGCACTTTGAGGGCCGAGGAGGGCGGATCGTGAGGTCTGGAATTGGAGACCAGCCTGGCCAACATGGTGAAACCCCGTCTCTACCAAAAATACAAAAATTAGCTGGGTGTGTTGGCACACACCTGTAATCCCAGCTACTCAGGAGGCTGAGGCAGGAGAATTACTTGAACCTGGGAGGCGGAGGTTGCAGTGAGCCAAGACTGCGCCACTGCACTCCAGCCTGGGCAAAAGAGCGAGACTCTATCTCAAAAAAACAAACAAAAAGAAAACAAACTGGCCAACTGCCTATCCTGAATATATCAGAGAAGAGGGCTTCTGACAAGAGGATAAATCACAAGCCTCTAGCTGTTCTCTATTTTAAAGTGGGGATGAAAGGTGAACAAAGTGTTACAGATTCTCACTATTTCAGTATCTAATAGTGGAGAAAGATCATCAGGTAAATCTGTCTGGTCTGGACCCAGAAGAATCATCTCTTTCATCAGTGGGTCTCTGTAGGTGCAAAAACAATGGCAGAGATGGGGAGGCTGTCCTGTTGTCTTAGGTTGTCCTGGAGAAATACCATCGAGGTCTCTTTTCTGTGATGCAGCTCATGCCAGGGTACACTGCTGTCATCCTAAACCTTTAGCTAAAAGCAGATAACACACTTCTTTTTCATATACTGCATTTGTTTCTGAATGAGGACGTTAGTATTACAGTTAAGACCTACAGGCATTGACTACTTTGGGGAGAAGTCTGGTGATCAAAGAGAGTGTTCCTAAAAAGTACAACTTCCTGGGAGTTTCCATACCTAGGGAGGAGATTGTCTCAGGGACTTTTTACCCAGAAGATAACTCTATTATTGGGAGACCTTATAATAGCAGAAATACAGGCTACCTTGTTTTCATTATTATGCATTTTTAACATTAACTAATTTTTAATTTCCTTGAGATCAGGTAATAGAAACATTAATATCTCTCTATACTACCAGGCGTAGCTACCTAAAACAAGGTGGGTGTTAAATAAATGTAGAAATAATGATCAAGTTCCCAAAACGTACTATTTAGTTCTTTTGCATCATAATTTTAACGGAAATTTGTCTCCTATGACAAATTGCAGTTTTACTATATCAATTAGTTGGATCTTGTCTTATATTTCCATTCACTGTGCTACCTACTGTGGATGATTCTGTGTATTTTAATGTTGAGATGTGACCACAAAGTATTCATTCAGCTGGTTTCTCAGAACTGACTGAATATGGGACAGTTTTTTTTTCCCCAGTAGTAAGCTTGATTCAGTGCGTAGGAAATAAATGCAGTCCTCGTGTGCCTTTCCCTTTTCTGCAGATGGTAGTTCAGGAGCTTCTCTCAAATATAACAGCAACCCACAGGTGAATTTATCAAAGAGTATGGCCACCCTGGGAGACTTGGCACATTTTATAGGCCCTGCTGTGATATAGAGCAATCAACCCAAGTCTTTTATGTGTTCTTTCCATATTGTAACTATCATGAGGTAAAGTGTTAAGCTACATTAAGCCTCATAAAGAGAAATTTGAGCTCGTGATATGTATGTAACTTCTCAGTAATTGTGATTAGTATAATCTGCTTCTTGAATTTGCTAACATATTTGAAAAAATGTTACCATTTTTTATTTCTATTTAAATACTTAATGCCAAAAACTTTCAGTAGAGCATTTAGTATCTTTCACAAAATTTCATAAGTGGCTTTGATTGTATGCAGAATTACATCAAATGATCAGGAGCAGACAGCTCATGAAACTAAGAACATAATTTACAACATTTATAACAAAAAAGTGTATTTTTAGTTTCAAAATATGGGTAAAATCTGAAATTGAATTTTTTGCAGTCAGCTATCTCCTATATATTAACCAAAATTTATGAAAAATATCTATGGCAAAATAAGACAAAAGATGGGCAAGACTTCTAATAGAAGAGGGAGTTAATGCATTAGGAAGCATCTGTCTGTGTAGATACTAGTGAACCTGAGGGTATAAGATGGAGATAATGTTAGAAAACATGGTAATACAGCACATACTGCTCATAATTATAGTCAGAAATTTACCTCCCTTCTCTCAGTAATTGGTAGAATAAGTAGACAGAAAATCAGTAAAGATATAGAGACTTGAAAAACACAACCAAATAACTGCATTGACATTTTAGAACATTCCACCCCAAAACATCAGGATATACATTCTTTTCAAATGTGTATGAAATATTTACCAATATAAAGTATATTTTAGGCCATCAAATATATCTCAGTACATTTAAAAGGATTGCAGAGTATGTTCTTGAACCACAGTGGAATTAAGTATAAATCAGTAGCAGAAAGATGTCTGGAAAGTTCCCAAATACCTGGACACTAAATAGCATACTTCCAAATAACCCATATGTAGTGGATTGAACTGCAGCCTCCAAAAGCATATGCCTATATCTTAACCCTTGGAACCTGTGAATGTGAACTTATTTGGGAAACCAGTCTTAGAAGAGGTAATTAAGTTGAAGATCTCCAGATGGAATAATCCTGGATTATCCAGCTGGGCCCCAAACCCAGTGAAACATGTCTTTATAAAAGAAAGAAGATGAGAGGACACAGACACAGAGAACATAGTAGTAAATAAATCAACAAATTTTTAATGATGATAGACTCCATGTGTATATATATATAATATTCAAGATTTTTAGATGAATCTTGAATTTTTAGTTGAATATATAAAATATTATATATATATATTCCAGGAAGATGAATATATTAAATATTTATTTATAAATATTTAATATTTTATATATTTATATATTCCAGGAAGATGAAGTATACATACCTTTCCCTATTCCTCCTGCTAAATACAACTAAAAATCTTGACTATTACACACACACATACACACACACACATACATACACATATGTATACAGAGAGAGAGAGAGAGAGAGAGAAAGAGGAATACTCTGAAATATGAAGAGAAGGCAGACTGGCTTGGGGCCTTGGGGCCAAAAGAAAAACACATTAATTGCTATGTCACATGAGTTTCAATCAATTTAGATTCCTTACTCTAGGAATGATAATGACTGACTGGTTTCATATGTTGAGTAATGTTGTTTAAAACAATGTTATTTATATTGAAATAGAGTGTCTCTCCTTTTTTTTTTTTTTCCCCCTTTTTGAGACAGGGTCTTGTTCTGTTGCCCAGCCGGGAGTGCCCTGAGTTTTCTATTTGCTTCATATGTATCAAACTTGGAGCTTAAGAAATAAACAACACAGAAATACCAATGCATTACATGGTAAGCAAAAATATTCTTTTTTGTTGTTGTTGTTGTTTTCTGTTTTTTTTTTTTTTTTTTTTGAGACAGAGTCTCACTCCGTCACCAGGCGCCAGGCTGGAGTGCAGTGGCATGACCTCAGCTCACTGCAACCTCCGCCTCCCAGGTTCAAGCAATTCTCTTGCCTCAGCCTCTCTAGTAGCTGGGACTACAGACGCACACCACCACACCCAGCTAATTTTTTTGTATTTTTAGTAGAGACGGGGTTTCACCATGTTGGCCAGGATGGTCTCGATCTCTTGACCTCGTGATCCGCCTACCTCGGCCTCTCAAAGTGCTGGGATTACAGGCATGAGTCACCGCGCCCGGCCTGCAAAAATATTCTTAACAAAGCATGCTTTCTTTAGTAACTAAAGGACCAGAAAGGGTCAACCTAACAAGACAAACTTTTAGACAGTAACCACCATAATCCAGGTAAATAACAGAGAAAACATTGTGAACCCAGTCACCTCTATTCCTGCAAAAGCCAAGTAGGGAGCCTAGGTTTTTACCTTTTTGAGATTCTAATGAAGTACCCTAATGTCCACACTGGGATAGTGTCAAAAAAGGGCAAGGAGGGAACCAGGAGTTTTATCATCACTGAGCTCCATTTCTGTTCTTGGTGTCAGTGGAGACCACATGGGAATTCTGGACTTCCAAAACCATCTGGAAGTAATAGGGTGCACTTCCCTCTCCTGACTGGGCTGGTGTCAGTGGAGGCCTGAGAACAGTCAGGACCTTCACCACTGCTCTATGATAACAAGGCCCCCTCATTGCAGTGTCAGTGGACACCATGTTGGGAGCTCAAACTCTTAGAATTCTCACCTTCACTAAGCAGTAATAAGGAGCCTTTTCCTAAGATGCTGAATGGGGAATCTGGGCTTTTACATCCATATGGTGGACATGAGACAGTACTACCTGCCCCTTCACCTGCTAAAGCAGTGTCAGAGAAAGCCAATTAAAACAGAAGATTAAATAAGATATGGCATCTCTTAAAATAATTTAAAAATGAACAGGTTTTAATAAATTATTCTTATACCAAGAACTAGATCTCAAAATGAAAGAAAATTGCAATTGATACCAACACTGAGATGACAGAGATGTTAGTTATTTGACAACAATTTTAAAATAGTCATGATAAAAATGCTTCCAAGAAGAGCAAATGTGGACACCTTTAGAATGAATGGGAGAAAATTTTTGCAGTCTACCCATCTGACAAAGGGCTAATATTTAGAATCTACAAAGAATTTAATCAACTTTACAATAAAAAAACAACCCCATCAAAAAGTGGGCAAAGGATATGAACAGACACTTCTCAAGAGATTTATGCAGCCAACAAACATATGAAAAAGAGCTCATCATCACCAGTCATTAGAGAAATGCAAATCAAAACCACATTGAGATACCATCTCACACCAATTAGAATGGCGATCATTAAAAAGTAAGGAGACAACAGATGCTGGAGAGGATATGGAAAAATAGGAATGCTTTTACATTGTCGGTGGGAGGGTAAATTAGTTCATCTGTTGTGGAAGAAAGTGTGGCAATTTCTCAAGGATCTAGAACTAGAAATACCATTTGACCCAGCAATCCCATTACTGGGTATATACCTAAAGGATTATAAATCATTCTGTTATCAGGACACATGCACAGGTATGTTTATTGCAGCACTGTTCACAATAGCAAAGACCTGGAACCAACCCAAATGCCCATCAATGACAGACTGGGTAAAGAAAATGTTGCACATATACACCATGGAATACTATGCAGCCATAAAAAAGGATGAGTTTATGTCCTTTGCAGGGACATGGTTGAAGCTGGAAACCATCATTCTTAGCAAACTACAAGAAGAGCAGAAAATCAAACGCCACATGTTCTCACTCATAAGTGGGAGTTGAACAATATAAACACATGGACACAGGGAGGGGAATGTCACACACTGGGGCCTGTTGGAGGTGGGAGGCTAGGGGAGGGATAACATTAGGAGAAATACCTAATGTAGATGATGGGGTGATGGATGCAGCCAACCACCTTGGCGTGTATATACCTATGTAACCAACAGGCATTTCTGTACATGTACCCCAGAACTTAAAGTACGATAAGAAAAATAAAGAATGGATGAAAAAATAGGGAACCTGAACAAGGAAAGAGAAGCCTCAGCAAAGAAATGAAGGAGATAAAGATGAGCCAAGTAGAGTTTTAGAACTGAAAAATACAGTAACTAAAAGAAAAAGCTTAGCGGATGGGCAGAATAGAGGAGATTAAAAAATAGTTAATAAAATGGAAGATAGAAATTACCTAGCTTAAACAACAGAAAGAAAATAAATGGGAATAACAAAACAAAACAAGAGCCTCATGGGCCCATGTAATTATAAGAAAAGATCTAGCATTCATGTCATCAGAGTACAGAAAGAGAGGAGGAAGAGGGATGGGCTGAAAAGTACTTGAAGAAATAATGGGCCCAAACTTTCCAAATTTGGTAAAACACATAAACCTACGGATGGAAGAAGCTGAGTGAACCATAAACAGGATAAACCCAAAGAAATGCATACCAAGACATTTCATAATTAAACTTTCAAAAACAAAAGACACAAAGAAAATCTTGAAAGCAGCCAGAGAAAAATTATTCTTTACTTAAATAAGAAAATCAATGAAATGGCAGTAGTTTTCTCATCAGAAACCACAGAGACCAGAAGGAAGTGAGACACATTTCTTTATGTGCTGAAAGATAAGAATTACGAATCTTGAATCCTATACTCAGTGAAAATACCCTCTTCAGGAATGAAGAGGAAATCAAGACATACTTAGATAAAAACAGAGGGATTATCACCAGCAGATCTACTCTAAAAGAATGGCTAAAGGAAGTTAGCTAAGCAGAAAGGAAGTAGCGAAAAAAGGAGCCTTGGAACATCAGGGAGGACAAAAGAACATGGTAAGCAAAAATATGTGTAAATACTTAGACTTTCTTTCTCTTGAATTTTCTAAATTATGTTTGATGGTTGACAAAAATTATAACACTTTCTGATGTGGTTCTAAGTGTATGTAGAGAAAATATTTAAGGCATTTATAAATGTGGAGGGTTAAAGGGATGTTCAAAGAGGTAAGGTTTCCATACTTACTTTAAGTGATAAAATGCCTTTGATATGTTATACATATATGATATAATACCTAGAGCAAGTACCATAAAATCTGTACAAACAAAAAGTAAAATAGTGGACTTAAGCCCTAGCATACCAATTATTGCTAGATGTAAATAGTCCAAATGCACGAATTAAAAACAGACATTGTTATCTTTTTTGTGGTAGGAACACATACTATCTATTCTCATAGCAAAATTTCAGTATATGATATAATACTATTAACTATAGTCCTCATGGTAGTATATTACATCTCTAGAATTATTTATTCTATATAGCTGCATGATGCTAGGGTAAATGGGATTGTTCCTCAATTTGTAGTTTGGATAAATCATTATTGGTGTAAAGAAATGCAAATGCTGGTATGTTGGTGTTGTATCCTGCAAACTTACTGAACTTATTTATTAATTTAACATATTTTTGTGGAATTTTGTATCATGTAATCTGCAAATAGGAATAATTTTACTTCTTCATTTCTGGCATAGATGTATTTCTATATCTGTTTTACTATATTGAATGGAAGTAGCAATAGTGAGCATCCTTGTCTTGTACTGGCTCCTAGAGGAAAACCCACTTTTCTCCATTGGATATGCTAATTTTCTTCTGTTTGGCTGTAGTAATCATTTGATTATGCATATATATGTCAAATATTATTTTATATACCTTACATGTATATAATTAAAAAACAAAAATAAAGACATATGATGAAAAGGAAAAAACAAAAGAAACTTAAAGCAAAACAAAACAAAAAACAGAGTGGCATTATGAAATAAAAAATATGACCTAACCATATGCTGTCTACAAGCAGCTATCTTCAAATATAATGATATACGCAGGTTGAAAATAAAGATTAAAATGTGTATCATATAAATGTTAATCAAAGAAAAGCAGAAATAGGTATACTAATATCTGATAAGGTTGATCTCAGAGCAAAAAATTACTAGTGACAAAGAGGTACATTATATAATAATATTAAAAGAAAAACTTTAGACAAATTAAATTTAACAAGTTTATTCAAGCTAAGAATGATTCACAAATTAAGCAACCCCCAGAACCAGAAGAGATTCAGAGCAACTCTGGCATTATTGTGTAGTCAGAGAGAATTTGTGGAAAGAAAAAAGAAAATGATGTACAGAAAATAGAAATGGGATACTGAAACAGCTGGATTGATTACAGCTGGGTGTTTGTCTAATTTGAACAAGGTTTGAACAGTTGGCTGTCTGTGAATGCTAAAGTATGGCTGCTGTGATTGGCTGGGACTCTGCTACTCATAAGCGTAGGCTGCTGTCTATCTACATAGGTTACAGTTCACCATGTACATATAAACCATTAGGCCTAGCTTAAAATATGTAAGGAGTCAGCTTTAGGCTAAGTTTAACTTTGCCATGGTAAAAGGGTTACTTCATCAAGAAAACATAGCAATCTTAAATGCATATGCTGACAACAACAGAGCTGAAAATGTACAAGCAAAACCTGATGGAACCGAAAGGAGAAATAGACAAATCTACAATTAACAGTTGAAGACTTCGGCCCTTCTTTTTCAACAGTTGATAGAACAACTAGACTGTAAGTCATCCAGGATATAGAAGACTCAACACCATCAACCAACTGGATCTAATCAACACTTAGAGAACATTCCTTCCAATAACAGCAAAATACACATTTTTCCAGGTGTTTATAGAACTTATGGCAATACAGATCATTAGGCCATATAAAGAACCTCAACCAATTTCAAAACAATTAAATCATACAGAATGTTTGTTCTCTGACCACAGTGGAGTCAGACTAGAAATCAATAAGAGAAAGGTATTAGAAAAATCAGTAAACACTTAGAAACTAAACGATAAACTTCTAAAAATGCATGGACTACAGAGGAAATCTCAAGGGAAATAGAAAAATTAAGTAACAAAATACAAATGCACATAAAATTTGTGGGACACAACTAAAGCCATGCCAAGAGAAAAAATTAGAACAGTAAATACATACATTAAAAAAGAGAAAAAGGCTGCATCAATAACCTAAAGTTTTACTTCAAGAACTTAGGAAAAAGAAGGTAAAATTAATCCCAAAGCACACAGAAGAAAGAGAATTGGTTTTGTAGGCTGATTGGGGAAAAATAATTCATGCAACATTGCTTCTGTTAAAAAGTATGATTTCGGAAAACACATTTTGGCCTTCAAAATGCCAATGCCCTGTTAAATTACCAGAAATTAAAATGAGTAAATCGAGTTGATGGTTACTGTAATGATTAAGATAATGGTTACTTATGGTGACCTTTTTTCCAGTCATAACCAAACATATCTCTGGAAGTGAGTCACTAAGGATGATGTAGCATCTTTCTTTCTCTTTTGATTAATCAAAATTAATCTTATGTTAAAGAACACTTTAGTCATGAATTTAAGCTGGTGTTAGAGGATAACTAAACTGCTTCTCATATTCATTTCCTTATTTATGTAATGAAGAGCAGAAAAATATTTTTACCAGTGGTTCTCAACCTTGGCTGCAAATTGGAATCACTCAGGGAGCTTAAAAAGAGCCTGGGTCCCATCCAGGGAGATTCTGAATTGTTCTATGACAGAAATTCTCAAAATACATTATTAGACTTGCAGCAGCAGCAGTAGCACTTGGAAACTTGTTAGAAATGCTAATTCATAAGCCCCCACCCACCCCCCCACCCCCGATCTAGCAATCTCTGTTTTAACAACTCCTTCAAGTGATTCTGAGGCATCAGGTCTCAAGCTTTAATGTGCATGCACATCTCCCAGGGAATCTTAGGAAAATACAGATTTTAATTTGTGGTCTGGATATTGCACACTCTTACAGATGCTAATACTGCTGATAGCAAAATTATAATTTGACTTACAAGGGTCCACAGGACATCTGGATATTTGCATTTTAAAAAATTTTCCAAGTGAGAATGCAGCCAAGGTGAAAACAACTAGTCTAGATAGCTCTATGGGACACTGCCAATAGCCCACGCAATTTGATCTCTTTTTAGTCTTCTGTACCTGAGGTTGTAGAGTCACTGAAGAGCACGTACTTCTTGTTCTTTTTAAAGTGATAATCCGGCTGGTGCGGTGGCTTATGCCTGAAATTATGTAATTCCAGCACTTTGGAAGCCTGAGGCGGGTGGATCACTTGAGGTCAGGAGTTTGTGACCAGCCTGGCCAACATGGTGAAACCCTGTCTCTACTAAAAATACAAAAATTAGCCAGGCATGGTGGTACGCATCTGTAATACTAGCTACTCAGGAGGCTGAGGCAGAAGAATCACTTGAACCCGGGAGGCGGAGGTTGCAGTGAACTGAGATTGCACCACCGCACTCCAGCCTGGGTGACAGAGCGAGACTCTGTTTCCAAAAAAAAAAAAAAAAAGAACAGAACAAAAAAAAATCTCTAAAGTGATGATCACTGACTGACTTTATGTTGCTCCTTGGTCATCAAGAATCCCAGTTGTAATGGTTTTATCCCTTGTTTTCCAGAACCAATGTTGAACACCCTGCTTTTTATCTTCATCTTGTTTCTCTCTACTCCCATCATATTTGCCTGACTCATCATCTTTCAAGGTTTTCCTCTTCATTCTCAGCTAAAAATTAGCTGATTATATGCACAAATAATTCCAGTGTATCAGGAGAGAGTCAGTTTCCTCCCTTTTAAGTTAACATGGATCCTTTCACCATCTGCAGATGATGCCCTGAGACCAATGTCTTCAGAGCATCACATCTTGTTTCATACATTCTGACTGGGCATGCTCATCTCCCCCGGTGTTCTGAAGAAACACTCATGTACTGATCACTCCGTGGCCAGGGCAGTTCTCTCTCTGGCTGGTCACTGAGTGGACATCTTTGCTTTGATTTCTCAAAGTCACCTCAAATTTAGTGTGTCCAGACTAGAACTCATCTTCCTCACCATGTCTGCTTCTCCTCCTGCATTCTCTGTTTCAGTTATAAGTAACTTGGGAGGCATTTTTGACTCTCCCTGCCCCTTTTCCACCCCAGTTGGAACTTATTGTTAGGATCTGTGGATTCTGTCACTCTTGATTCCACCTACTTTTCACAATTTTGCCTCTACTTCTCTGGTACAGGTCTTCATCATCTCTTCTTAGATTGTTGCTACAGTGTTTTGACTTACTTCCCTGCCTTTAGTCTGTCTGTCTCTAATCCACTTTCCATATGGCACTGAGAGTGTTTATTTTTGCCACTTCTTATATCTAAAACTCTTCAGTAGCTCTCCATTGCTCTCAGAATTGAGTCTCTTTATTATGACTTAAAAATTATTAATGATCTGGTGCTTGCTCACCTTTCAGGGATCTTCTTTTCACTTGAACTGGATGAATTTTCCAAATGTACCATTTTCTTTGTAGGTTCTAAGCCTTTGGAGAGGTGATGCCTGGGCTTGGAGTGTCTTTTCATTCTCTCATTTGCCTAATTCTTATTCTTTTTTTATTTGCTAAGACACTACCTCTGAACAGATGCCTTCCTGAACGCTGCCTCTCTCAAGGGTGAGTTACATACCGTCTTCTTATACTTACTGTTAAAATTATCACACCGAACTTCGATTCCCTCTTTACTTGTTTATCTTCCTCAGTAGCTCCTTAAGAAGGGATCATCTTCTTCACTCTGTCCTTAGTCTCAAGCCCAGTGTCTCTATTATAGTCTGTGCTCAATAAATATTAATAAACAAAATTCCCAGTAGTGTGAGGAAAGGAGCCTGCTATGGTAAATCAGTGTGAGAGAGGTTTTGAGGCAGTCATAACTGTTAGAAAAACACATATCACATTATAGGTAGTGGCTTCTCTGTTTATCACAGTGCTCAGTTTCTTATTCCAGGGTATTTAGAAAAAGTATACCTAAAAGAAGTGGAGAAGTCATTAGGTTGAATGACATATTCTCTTCTGCTGAGGTATTATAATATAATTTGTAAAGGGCCTCAGTTAACAATTAAATTATATATGTCCTTGCAGCAGTTTTTTTCTAGGTTTCATTTCCTTCCAGAACCAGATGAGGATTCTTGTCTAAGTGATACAATTCCATATTCTGAGTTCTTGCCTTTCCTCTGTTTCAGTTTCTGTGCTGTTTGTGGCAGATTGCCCAGTCTATACCTAATCAGCACTAGGTCAGAGAAGAATAAATTGCCTTCCGGTTGTGGAGCTGGTAGTCTTTTCGGTGAGTGATAAACGCATGCCATTCTAAAAGATCTGCAGATCTGTGTGATCTCTTCTTTCAGGAAGCTGTAATTACTAACTTTGATGGAAATGCCAGTTTTAAAAGATTGCAGTTCATTTCTTACATGCATATTTGCCTAGGGAAATTTTGTTAACATCAACTGAAGTTTACTAAATGAACAGCAAATGAATAAGTATGAGGGTTGATGACAAACAATCCAGCCCAGCATCTCTAGGGCCTTTGTCAATGATTCACTAGAATTTTGCACCCTCAAAGCCATCTGAGTTTTACCATGTTCTCCTGATTTCTGTTGTATGGGGTCATCCTCTTTAGCAATCTGCAGAGCATAATTTTAATGCTGTCTCCCAGGTAGAGGGTTGATGATTCCTTTATAGACCACATTCTGGCACAAATTAATGTCACTGTTTTTCCTGTAGGAGGAGCCTGCCTGGCACACTGAGTACCAGTGGAGTCTTGCTCTCTAGGCTTACCTTGGGAATTAGGTATGCTTATTCTTGTTTCTGTCCCTTTCCTTATGCACTGCCACAAAGGAATTGCTCTAGAATGCATTTCTTCTTCCTCATCTCGTCGTTTTCTTTAAATCTTGTTTTGTAAAGTTCAAGTTTCATTTTCTGCAATTAGGGAATAGATCATGGTTTTTAGGTGCTTTGTCATTCTCAATACTGTGTGTCATTCTTTCAAATTATTTCATGTTCCTTTGGAGCAGAGGTTGTATCTTTTACTTTATATGGAAAAGTATGACTTAGTACAGCGTATAACTCAGAGTGAGGCCATTTAAATGCTGTGTTTCATTTGAAATGACACATGGAGCTGTTCTTATCACATTTCTCACTGTCTTATCTGAAAACCAGACTAGCGCAGGGAAGGCTAGGAGCTGTTAAAACCTTCTCCTCATATTTTCTCTGGCTTTCAGAATTACTATATAGGACCTTTTCTTTGCTGGGGATTATACCTTCCTGGCTCTCATGTAACCAGTCAATTTTCCTCTCACTCATTATGGGACTGTGAAAGAAAGAATTAGAAGGTGCAATTGTAGGATTAATGTTAAAAGGAATTAGTTAGCTCTTTGTTCCTTTAATTTCCAGTTACAAGAAAAGAATTAGATCAATTACATTTCTATGAGCTTGATCTCACTTATACCATCAGCACCTAGTACCAGTGCCTAGCATGTGAAAACAACTTTCAATAAATACATGCTTAATAGATTTATCATACCAGGAAAGGTGGCTATAAAAAATAATAGTAACCTTGTACTAAAATGAAAAGAACATCAACATCCTCTCTGCCATTTGGCCACTATCTACATCTTTGATTCTCTTGAATATCTGGAATCAGTAAAAATGGTGTTTTCAAAGACACTTATCAGAAATTCAACTACATCTTTTCTTGGCAATCAGAAACTCTTGGAAATAACATATTCCAATAATAAAGAATGACATAGAAATTTGTACATGATACATATTTAAATAAAATATGACATTTTAAATTTAAGTACAGAGTCACTGTTTCAGAACTGAATATAGACATCTGAACGAGAAGCAGAGATTTCATTGAGAAAATCTCTACTTTTCATTTCTGCTGGCTTTACTGTGTCATGGAGAGCTCAAAATATCTTCACTGAATTTGTTTCCTAGCTGACTTTCTCCTGGTGGTGTTAGTGACATTGAATTCTGGACTTTTCCTTTTTCCATAGGTCTTACCTCATTTATTTGAAATAGAATCGATTAAAAGAATCTATAGAAATAAAAAGCAAAATAAAACAAAACAAAGATGAAAAATGTGGTATAATTTTTAAAAATTACCATTCTAGGTATGTAATCATAATTATGAAAATTTATTCTGGTCTGAATGATGAAAACTGCTCGGCTTCTGTGCTTTAGAAGATATCATTATTAATACCTAATTTCTTGGATTTGAACATTCAAGAGCAAAGAGATGCTGCACCAGTGAGTTCCCTTGGCTCCTACTTTCTAGTTTATGTAATTGTAAATGAGTATCCTAGATTATCAGTTGCTTTTTAGGGGTATATTTTGATTAAAAAAAAACAACAGCCCAATCATGACATTTGCAGTAACCTGCAATGTCATGCCCAATCATGACATCTTTCACGCAGTAACCTTATAGAAATGACTCCTTATCTTCCTATCTCTAAATTGGCTTATATTTTCCCTGTCTTGGTTAATGGTGTACTCATTCCTCCAATCATGAAAGTAGAAACTCAGCTTATTCTTTGATTCTTCTCTCTCTTTCTGAACCACTGACTCATGGTAATTCCTTTAGCATGTGTTCCGTATCTGGATCTTCATGTTCAGTCTCACTGTCTCTCCTCCCGTTCAAGTTTTCAGATAATAACCTTTTACCTTATCACCAAGACTTTAGTCTTCCCCATTTCAATTCATCTCCTGTACTATGATAAGACAAATAATGATTTTGCTCTTTTCTTTTCCCCTTCCAGCTTTATTAAGATGTAAATGACAAATAAAAATTGTGTATATTGATGGTATAAATGTGATGTTGTAATTACTGTATACATTGTGAAATGATTAAATCAAGTAAATCAATATATTCATTATCTCTCATAGGTATGACTTTTTTGTGGTAAGAACATTTGAGATCTACTCTTTTAGCAGTTTTTAACTATCCAATACATTTTATTAGTTGCAGTCACCATACTGTACAATAGATCCTCAGTTCTGGAGATTCTGCTATTTTCTTGCTCAAAAATTGTTAGTAGCACTCTATTACCTATAAAAATATAGCCAAATTTTACTTTAAATGTTCACTGCGGCATTGTTTATAATGGTAAAACATTAGTATCGACACAGATGTCTAACCACAGGAAAACAGTTAGATAAAATGTAATTAAATCCTTATGATAAAATTTGGTCATTAGAGTTGCTGTTTTTGAAGAATTTTTAATGTGTGAAATGTGGAATGTAGCAGAACATAATACCACATAAATACAAAATACAAGAAACATTTATGTATATATAAATGTTAGCATAAGTTATTTCTGGGTTTCTCAATAACAGGAGATTTTTCTTTTTGCCTACACTTTTCAATTTTCTACAATAAATTGCATTGTTTTTATAAGCAGAAAACCTCTAATGACTGGGATCTGTAAGAGAGGTTATAAATTATTTAGTTTAGTTGTTCTTAATATAGTTTTGGATCATGGGTCTCTTTGAGGATCTGACAAATGACATGAAACTTCTCTCAGAGAAATGAACAGCTGTCCATAGACACAAAATGTGGCGTATAACTTTGGCAGGATTTTGGGCCTCAGATTAAGAGCTTTTTGATAGTAAGCACAGTGCTCTCATTTAAGAGGATGATGGAGGACCCAGAGGATCTGCCTGTTCTCCAACAGAAGGCTGGGAACAGAGGCAAAACTAGTTCTTAGTGCTTTAAGCTTTGCCCTGAAATGAGGCTGTCCAGGAGACTTGAGATCACTTTGCTATGCCCTTCATTAGGAGGTACCTTCTGTAGGTTGCTAAGCCTGTGAGGTAGCAGTCCACACCTGAAGAGGTTCCCCTTTACCTATGTGGAGGGACCTCACCTATGGTGGTTACTACTGTTATTCTTTGCAGTAGTGTCAAAGCTTTTCCTTTCTGTAAAGATAAGCTTTTACTGGAGAGATTGAGAGGAGTGGCTTCTAAGTCAGTGGTGGGTCCTAGAAGTAAGCAAATACAATGTGTGTCTCATTGTACTGAATTTTGTGTCCATTACTTTCTTAAACATTTTTTCTCAGATTTGATGATTTTGTTGTAAACAGGCATGATGAAGACTTTTTTTTTCTTGACTTCCTTAAACATTTTTTCTCAGATTTGATGATTTTGTTGTAAACAGGCATGATGAAGACTTTTTTTTTCTTGAGAATGTTTGTTTTCTTCCATTATCCAGCAGTTTTCCTTACATGATCATGACTATGATGATAACAGAAACAAGGCCTCTCTCTGTCTGCTTTAGAATTTTTCAATGTGCTTGGTCCTGTAGCGGCTCCCTACCTGATACCTGCATAGCCTGCATGATCAGGGCTTGGAAAAGTCTCCCTTCCTCTGATTTTAGATGATTTTGTTCTTTTATAGCCTTAAGTTAGGCAGTAAGTGAGGAAAAAGTACCACTATCCTTACCCCAGAGGCAGCCTTTGACTGGGAATGAACATGGAAGACTGCCCTTTCTTTGTCAGAAAGTCCTATAGGGCTCTGATAAATTTTGCCACAGATAGCAGATTTTACAGATAAAGGAGAAGTGTTTTCTTTGGTGCAATAAAGACAGCAAACACAGATCTAGAGACAGCTGTCTGATACTTTTTTTTGCAAGTTGTTAAGCCCTCTACAATCTAATCTCTGTGGAGAGCCCCTGAATCAAAATAGAGGATTGAATCCCTGCACTGAGCAGAGGAGTTGTGGAAGAGGTAAGGAAATGAACTTTTTTTGATGCCTCCAAGTACCAGCACTAGCCAAGGTGCTTTTACAGATGTAATATTTAATCCTAGGAAAACCTTGTGAAGTAGGTGGTGGTGGTCTTATTTTTACAGGTGAGGAAACTGAAGCCCGAAGTGTATTTTGCTCAAGTATACAGTTAGTAAGAGACAAAATGAGTATGTCTGCTTCCAGTCAAGCTCTTTCTCGTCTATAACAAATAGGTTGTATGACAGCACATCCTCTAATTATCTTTTATGTGTATGTGTTTCACATATTTTTATTTATATGTTATAATCTCATTAATAAAATTAGAAAATACAGAAAGATATAAACACACACACACATCCACACACATAACCCTCACATGGAACAGTTCTACTCCAACCACAGCTGCTTGTAGACCCTGATATATAGTAACTGGCCCTGATAAAGATTTCCTCTCCCCTCTCCCCTCTCATCTCTCTGCTTATGTGCTGTTGTATTTTTTCCAGTCCTTTCCCCCCAGTTATATTTCTAATGTAATTGTAATTGAAACACACAGACAGTTTAAAGTCCTTATTACATATGTATTTGTGATAACTTTTTGCATACTGCTTCATTCTGCCGCATAGTTTAGTGCTCTCCCACTGTCATCTTCATAAAATCTGCCTGATGAGAGGAAAAGCAGAAAGAGCACCATAGTCCCTGAGCAATCTGGGCAGAAGCACATGGGTTTCGTGTGCTTTTCTTCACTCCTCTGCATCTGCTCAAGATGAAAAATGGTTGGGACATTATCATTTGGGCCGTAGCACAAGAGAACATAGTTAAGTCATTTGGCTGAGCCTGGAATGCAAGAGAAAATGTGTCTACTGACATTCTATTTTCACTTCACCGATAGCCCTACGAAGACAGAAAGACGGGTATAACTCAGATGTCTTCCTCCTCCTCTCTTAGAAATAAGCACTTGAAGCTTATTGACTAGATTGTATATCTACCTAGAATTGGGCCAGAGTGAGAAGTGAAGACTGATGCCTACAGTGTTTACACCCATGTTGGTGCTGTCAGAGCTCAGGAAACAGACATCTGGAGATTGCCTAGTCTCCTGCCCCTTCCAGATTACCAGCAAGCATTCTCTCAGGCACACACAGTGCCCAAGGGTGAAGCAGCAGCAGCCTGGAGTAGCTGTAGATAAGGTAGGATGCCAAGAAAGAAAAGTGAGCAAATCAGAAGGATGCCCACCAGCATTTTTCTGTTTGGAAGCCAATCTTTTCTTTATCTACAAAAGTTTTAGATTGCCAGACTCTTGAACTTCAAGGTTTCCTTCTTTATAAAAATTCTATTTAAAAAGTACTCTCATTCCACTATCTGTGTCTTTCCAGAACCTGCTTTCATGGGGCTTTCCAATATCCTGCTGTGGGGAAGCACACTGTTTGCACTTCTTGTAAGAGATTTAACTTCTCTAATCAGTTTCCCTCTCTGTCTTTCTCTTTTGAGTTTACTGATGGTAAGATTGTGTTCAGGGTAGAAATTTGTCCTCCTGTTTAAGTGACAACAGTGGGTCCAGCCCTTATAAATATCTGCTCCTTCTTCCCGCTGCATCTAACTTCCTGCCTTCTGCCAGGTCTCAGCGAGCCCTGTGAGACAGAGCACCTTCTTCCTTCCACTGTGGACAGCTGCTTCTCCCAAGCTGTCTGCCATCTCAGGAGGGCCCAGGGCTCTTTGCAGTTCTGCAGCTTCTGTCCTGTTCTTGTGTACTTATGTTCACTAATGTAAATGGAGCTTTGTGTCTTTATTGACTTTGAGGGAATACAATTGTCAGAGAGGCTGCTTCAAGTAAGCACCTTGCTCTCCTCTGCCCTGCCTCGGGCTCAGCTTGGGAGGAGGTATGCCATCCCAGAGCAAGTACAGCATGTTTTGGAGGAGCAGGGTGTTAATGGCAGGTGACCCTTGGCCCCTTTTGTGTGCCTGAGCTGTTTTGCCATGTACAGACTGGAAGTGGATCAGAAAAGGGGGTTTTTCTAGTCTGGGGTCCCACCAGCTAAGGCCTCCTGATTGAGCCATGTAATCCCAGGGTGGACCTTGAGGCAGCCTATAAACCATTCTCTGCCACTGTGTCAGGTAAGGCTTGGAATTAAGGTTCCAAGACAGGAAAAAGGTAAAACCAAGAGAGCATCAAATGGCCTAACCACAAATTTCCCTCCTCATTGTGCTCCTGTAGGTGAGGTCTCCTGGCCAAATGACCTTCCTTATCTTGGGGACCAGGGCCAGTATCTGCTTATCTCTGAGGAGTGGGTTTCTGTTCCCTGACAACTGTGGAATTATTCAAACAAGCCAATCACAACCTCCTGTGGGGACCAGGGCTACCTCACCCTTTTGTGACTTCAAAGCCGGCCTCACACAGGCCCTGCCTGTTTACCTTTCCTGAGTGTGGCTCCTGTGTGGCCTGTGTGGCGTGCATTGTCCTCCCCTGGGCCGTGAGTAGATGTGACGAGTGAACTGCTATTAATCTCCTCTGTTTAGGTTAAGTGTCTTGTCTTTGGCCATCCCCATATCTCTAGGGTAGGAATTCTTCATCAATGGGGTAAAGAGGAGGCGATCAAAACACACTGCATTCAGCTTTTCTACAGTCCTACCATGTATAAGTATTTTTCCACTTTTCAGCCCTTGCTCTCTCTCCTGTAACACCCTGCAAAGAGAAGGAAAGGATATCAGATTTTCATCATGATATCCTTGGTGTCCAGCACAGTGTTCCCTGGCACTTGATAAATATCTGTTGGACAAATGAGTGAGTGAATTCCAAGGGTCCTTTCTGAGTCAAGATACCACTAAATAGTTTGTCCTCTCAGTTGCGAAATGTTGTAACTCCATAATCTGGGAGGGAATGAGGGGTGTGAGAAGGGTGGGCACTTCTCCTCTAACTTCTCCAGGTTCTTCCAACCTCAGAGATGTCCCAAGCAAGCCAAAGAGAATAACAGATCCCATATTCCCAGTTCAGTACCATCTCAGTGTTAGATTGATGTACTTTTCTTGAGATACACATTGCCAGATGTTGCTGAATTTGGCAACCAACTGTAATTCACACCTTCTGAGACATTCCAGCCCATTTACCCAGGAAATGTGAAAGGACTTTAGTGGCTCCCTCTTTTCCTCTCCGGCTCTCTGGGCTATCTTCTCCAATTCTGATTTGCTCATGGAGATGGCTGTTACCAGCAACAACCAGGGAATGGGGCCTGGGGAGGGAGGGAGCTTTCATTCTAGTGTTTTTTTGTGATTGCTTTGGCTATAGCTAGGCCAAGGTATCATCCTATTTTGTTTGTATTGAAGTCAAATTAATCAACAGCCATTTTTTCTCAGCCATGAAGATGGAGTCATGCCAGGAACAGTTTGGCCTGCATGGGTTTAGGAAACTATTTTTTATTTCCCTTTATTTTCATGAAAATTTGAGCTTGAGGAGAATGTGAGCATTTTTATCAGGTCTTAAGTTTCGGGCTTCAGATTTTGTGCATTCCCACTTCTAAAGCTTTGTTTTCATATATTTGCCCATTCCTGCAATCTGAGTCTTACCATTTAAAAAGTTAAATTCACATCTGGTTTCTGGGAAATTGTTGCCTCATTTATCTTTTTGTTGTTGTTTTTTTTCCAGAAATCCTTACTTTTTTTTTTTTTTAGTTTAATGTTTTTTCACAGGTAGTATCACCAGTATTAATTTTACTCATTTTTGCTTCTCAAAGCCAAGGACTTTGAGGAATTTTCTTTTCTTTCCAGGGTGCCTTACACAGTGCTCGGCTCATAATAGGGTTTTTTTAAAGAATAAGTTTTCATTGCTTGATTTTTTGACAGCAGGAACCAGGTAGGTATGGCTCCCTGAGGGTGAGTGTTGTTCACAGAAGACCAAATAACAAACCTGGTGTCAGTTTGTTGGAGGTTACATTAAGGCCTCCTTAGCTCTGTGTATTGAAGCAACAGAAACCATGAAGAATTTTATTGCAAGAGCAATTTGGCCAGGCAACTTCCCAGATGTTGCAAAACTCTGCTTTCACTGTTGTGTAGAGCTAGTGTTAAGTGTATCTCCCACTGCTACTGGAGACAGTGATTCTTGAGATGTTACTAATTGTCACTTGTTCTTTGCCTAGATTTATCATCTGTTCTTTGTGGCATCACCCAGCAGCTAGAAGGGCAATGGATTAGAATTTACATGGAGGCTGTGGTCACTGTTGTCTCAGGTGATAAGGAACAAAGAAAAAGAGTTGCAGAAAGAATAAATCAAATCATTATTTTAAAATGTCTTAGTTTCCAACAAGGCAATGGAATTTAAGGGAGATTCCCTGCTGGTTACCCTAAGACATCTGCTTTGGAGACCTTAGCAGAACTCTCTCTGTGGGATGATTGGTCCTAAGCCTCATTAGCGGAGGCTTTGCTGCTCTATTGGAGGTTGGTGTAGCACAGGTGGGTGTTAGCACAGAAGTTTAGAGGGCCAAACCCACTTCAGCAACCGGCACTAATTGGTTCCCCGGGGAAGTCCCATGAGAAGCTGTCAATCGTGAAGAGTGAGTTTTTGTTTATAATATGGAGTGATTTCTCCTCTGCTGCTCTTTTTCTACCCCATTCAAACTGCCTCTCCTTCTTGCACAAATAGATGGTGGTTCCCAAAGTATAGATAATTAGAAAGTTGAGGGACACCTTACTTGGATTCCAACTGCATTTTTCTCTACGCTTTATTCTCCCTAACCTTTTCCCTAGCCCCACCCTTAGTGAAACAATACCCTGTCATGTGGAGGAACCCTCGCTGAGGTTGTGCTGACAAAGCTAGAAAGTAGTGTTGAAAAATAAATGTGCAATATCAGTGCATTTTTTGAAGTGATTTCTAGGTTCTCTAATGTGACTTTAATTCTGCTGAAAAATGGAGATTTTAGTCCCATCACATACTTTTGTTAAATCGTTGTATTTAAAGTTAAATCACAGGGCAAAAAAACCCTCCTCTGTCTGGAGGATATTGAGTGTAAAATAAAGAGAGGCTTTCTGTGTCCTGGGAATGCTCTGCTAAGAAGACAGTGATGATAATAGTTACCATTGAATAAGCATTAACATGTGAGGAACTACCAGGATCCCTGCTTTACAGGAAGAAGCCAAGGCTCAGAAGCACACTTGCTCAAGGTCCCAGAGAAAGTGTAAGTGTCAAGATTTGAACTTAGGTTTGCCTGACTCTAAGTCTCTGTTCATAGAGGCTGTGTTTTGCTGACATTTTGATTTATGTTTGCTCAAGTCTTTTGATTCAACTTACAAAAATAATTTAAATTAGTTATCGGACCAGGCATTCTTTCCAGTGTTTGAGGGATGGGAGCAACTCAGGTGTAGCTGACTAACCATTCTACAATGGTGTTTTTTCACGTGGTCAATTTCAGGGCCGTAATTCAGTTGTAATTATTGCCAAATCCAGGTGATAGTAAGCTTTGTGGGTGATGATGGTAGATTAGGACTTTAGCCTGTTTATAATCTCCCCCACTGTGCTTTTTCACACTGAGGTAAAAGGTTGGTGAAGAGATTAGAAAGACCCCGGGGTAAGTTTCCAAGTGTTACACAAACTGAACTTTTGTTGTGTTAACTGCCTAGTTATGGGACATGATTAGTGCCAAGAGGTCACAGGGGGATTTCACTTCCTCTGGTTAATATGATATAGGATACAGGACTAGGGAGAGTTCAAGGAAATAACAAACTGCAGAGACATCATTTTTATCTGTTTCATGCACACTTGAGGCCCAGGAAATTGGTAATTTCTTCTTTCTGATTATACTTAATTGAAGAGACTTTTGTTTTGACTAGTACTTACAGAAGGATTTAAGCTGAATCAATGCAAATTGATTTTTAAAAAATCATTAAAATTTAAACCTTGGGCATTATCCTTAGGTTGTAAGTGCTAAACTCAGCTCACCACTTTCTTTCATTATGAGCAAAAGTAGTCAAAGATCATCAGTGCTAATTAATTGAGATAAGCCAAAAACATACATATTCTTATGTTAAACAAAAGAAATTTTAGTGTTGTGATTGTTTTTATATTATTTTAGTTTAAAGTTAAATAGAATAGAAAGGTATCGATTTAGTTACCTGTTGCAACTCCTCTAAAGCCTTCTCAGAAGTGTATCCTTTTAGTTGTAGATTATAAAAAGAGATGTAGGGGAAGACATAAGGGAGAAGAAGAATCAGTTCAAATTTTTTAGGGTCTGATTTGGAGTAGGAATATTGGTTCTGAAAATTTAAGTTTGAACCATTAACTGAAGCAGCTCTTCTTAAACATAACCTGGTCAGTGATTACCATTCCAACATTCAGGTTGTTTCTAATTTGATCAAGAAATGGTATAGAAAATGCACATATAATCTAAACCACATTTTAGCTGTATCCTATTGTATCCTATATTCAAAAAATAAATAAATATCTCTAGCAAGGAATTCAGTATAATAATGTTTCCAGTCTTCCTTCATTTTTATGTCTTCCTGTAGGGTAGACAAAATTCCAGTAAACAATAAAATGATCAAAACATGAGGCAAAGAAGTAGAATGAGAGACAGTCTCTGGGTGGCATGTAAACAGGATTGCCATCCTCTGACTCACAGGCTGTCTTGTAAGGTTGGCAATGACTTTGAAATTTTATCAAGTTTATCTCTTTTCCTTTTGGCAAGACTATTCTTATACCTTTTCCGGTGGATGTTAATCTGCACTGTTTTTTAATGAAACTTCTAGTACAGAAGACACATGGTCCCTCAGGAACTCATTGTGAAGTTAGAGGGTTTTCAGAGAAGGATTCTGTTGTTTATTTTTGTTGTTCATCTTCTCCATAGGGATGATCAACTTTATATAAACAGTGTTGCATTCACGTAAAGTCATTTTACATGGCACTTGAGCAGATTGACAGATATTTAGAGAACATGACCACCTTAGGGAACAATTAGTTCAGTCCCTTCATTGTGACTAGTTGTCTTCTCTCTTCCTGATTGAGATTACAAGGGTTTTTTTTTTATTACTATGAATTCATGTTGTGGTGTTGACTTATATTCACTTTAGACCGTCATATTTTTTGCTCACTCTATGCATTGCTAGTATTCCCCTGCTCTGTGCTAAAATGTTGCTGATTCTGTTGGTGAATATCCAAAATATGTGATGTTTTAAAGAATAAAAAGTGTGACAGGGTCTATGATGTAGAGGGCACAGGATTAGCATGGATATGACTCAGCCTTCTGGGCTTCATCCCTGATTCTGTCACAGCTACTGGTATGACTTAGGTGGGTAATTTACTAAACTCAGAGGCCTCTGAGCCTCAGTTTATCACTATCAGAGGTGTGACCAGACTAGAGCAGCTTTTTTCAATGGGTTTTCCATGAGGTGTTAACAGATATAACGTGAAAAATGGTCCCATTTAAAAATAGGTGGTTGCAATTGGGAGGGGATGGGGAGGCAAAGATTAAATGAACCTAAACAGATTTCTTTGTTGAAGCACATGAGCCTTTCATGTGTTTTGGATTAAAAAAAGAAAATACATTGTAAATTTTCAAATCTTTAAGAGGCATTTCCTGAAGGTATCTGACTATGGTTCCTTTTCTTTTCTTAATGCTTTAATGTCACTAACTTTTGACCAGGCTCATCTGCAAAGCAGAAGTAGCCACTCTTTCCTTGGTGCCCATCCCAGAAATACACCCAGGAGAGCACTCAGGGCTCCTGACTGTGGATGAGTTTATGCATTCCATGCTTACTTTTGAGGGCAGGAGCCTTTTCTTATTTGCCTTGTGTAAAAAGGGTCTAGTCTAGTGCTTATACCTGGAAGATATTTAACAAATGTGTTGAAGGAGTCAAACTGTCCATAAATGGAAGGCACTGCCTTGAAAATTTTTGAGCTTCCTGTAATAGAAAGTGTTATTATAGAGTGAATTTTTGAAATGAGTGGAATTTGCAGTCAAGATGATTTCTGTGATCAGGAATCTGTGAGTTTCCTAAGGTTATAAAGATAACATAAGAATAAAATTACTCATAGATAACCACAGGTAGGTTAAAGAAGGATAGAGTGCAGCTTTGCAGGTGGTTCTTACTGGCTTCTTTCTTTGGTCTGGATAAATTTGCCTATTACCTTGATTCTGTCTGATAATGTGAAATTATTAATTGGAGAAGTTTGTCCAGATTACCAATATATGAGGAATGGACAAAATGCCATGAAATTTTCTTCATCTTTCATCTTGTAACATGCCACTGTGTACTTATGAATTCAATTCATTAAATTTATGATGAGTTTGTTTTTCTACTTTGCTATTCCATTACCTGTTGTATTTCTTATAAGCTTCTGGAAAGCACAAAATATGTCTTATATGCATTTATTTCTCCTTTGATACCTAATGTTTTGTGATTACAGGAAGAACTCAATAAATATTTGTTGAAAAACAAAAAAAGATGACTATAGTGGCTCACACTTTTTTTTCCAATTTAGCATCTGAACATAGAGATAGTGAATGTGATGAGCTTATATGTAGCAGAAGTTAAAGTTTTGAAAGCAGCGGGGGGAAAAAACCCTATCATTTCATTTCCAAAGTATAGCCATTGCTAAGACTTCAGATTATTTCTCTCTAGACATATTTCCTGCAAGGAGAATTTTAATGTATAGTTGTAATCATATTGAATATATACTTTTGTGTCCTGATTTTTTCATTTCAAACTATGTTATAGAAAGTATTTATAATAATTATATATGCCCTCTTGTATATAGGAAATATTTTTATAATAAAATTTTAAAAATCATAGAATCTTAAGTAACATCATTTTCACAAATAGAATTTTTAATTGTTCCTACATGGTTCCCAGAAGCATTTATTATTTTATGATTATGTTTCTTAGGAGATTTGCCTTCATTATTTATTTATTTATTTTGTTATATACAAGAGCTGGAGTAAACATTCTTAGACATGAATATTTTTCTTCTTTTCCTTTTGAATATTTTCAAAGCATCAAATAGTTACTGGCAAACTGCTTTTCAAAGTATATGCCAGTATGTGCTATTTCAAACAATGTACGAACATTCCAAATTCATTGCAAATTCATAAGCAAAAGACGCCTTTTACGTTTTAAAATATTGACTGATTTTAATGGGAAAATGCTTTCTTACTTTGTTTAATTTCTGAGGGTATTCTTTGGTCTTACTACTGAGGTCAAAGCTTTCCTCATACTTGTTTGTCATTTTTGTTCTTTTGTGAATTATCTATTCACGTCTTTCCATTTATTTTTCTTATTGAATTGTATGAATGCTTCATTCCATAAAGCATACTATTTCCTGCAGGGACTGTATATTCACACACCACTGCTTTACCGATGCCCAAAGATAGTGTATGAAACAGGGTAAAATCACCATCAGCAGGCAGCTGGGGCTGGCTGTTCTGTGGACTGTTTTGCAATGCAATAATGAGGAGGGAGCTGAGTTACTAAACCGTCACCTCTTACTGTTAGTTCAGTATTGCAAAAGCAAGGCCTGGCGCGTGAGGTATGTGTGGCAGGCTTCATTCTTCCTTTTGTCTCAACTATTATTAGATAGGTCCAGAAATTGCTGGTACGTTGGGGCTGTGGCACATTTGGTTTATGTTGCTCTCTGAGATATTAAGTGTCGCAACTACTCGATATAGTTTGCTCTTCACTTGAGCAAATTGCCAACAGCTTGTGTGTGACTCCTTAAGAATAATGAGAATCAACCTCATTTTAGGAGAGGGGACAGATTGTGTCTGTACTTGGCATCCTTCTGCAGACATCCTTCTGCAGCTGGGATTTCTTGAGACACTTCACAGAGTTGAGGGCTCATATTGACAGAGAAGTGTCCATTTTGTCTGAGGAGCTGCTGAGTCTGTCAGCATCTGCTGGCAGAAGTGCTTTCTGTAGCATGACTTTACCCCTCTAATCCCTGGATGTGACAAAAGTCAATATAAGATCTATGCAGTCTATTTCAGTCATTTGTCATTTTATCAGATAACTAAATGCTAAATGCCTTTAGATATATCATAAGCTAAGGACTCCTTTGAAAACAGGACAGAAACTTTACAACTACATCAAAGCCTGCAGAGAGTTTTATTTTTTTAAATACTTTTTTTTGTCTTACATGAAATACTCAAAAGTAGTTCAGGTATTACTAGTGCCACTAAAATTGTCCTATAGCAAAGAAAATAAAAACTCTTTCACCTTAATAGAAAAGTGTTGTGTAGAACAGTTAAGAATAGGTAGAAATGATTTGAGGATAGAAGAGTTTTTTCCAAATATGATTTTTTGTTGTGTTTTCTTTCTTTCTTTCTTCGATTCCATAACACCTCCTTATTACATGCAGAAGTAAATCCTACTTCTTTATGGCCATCTATTTTGTGTGAATTTTATATCATTTTAAAAATAGCTTTACTGAGATATCCTTGACATATACAAATTGTATATATTTAAGGTGTATAACTTGATGTTTTAGTCTATGTATTTATTGTGAAATGATCACATTCCAGCTAATTACCATATTCATCACTTCTACATAGTTACCATTTGTGTGTGTGTGTGTGTGTATCTGTGTGTGTAGGTATATGTATGTAAAATTCAGTATGAATTTTAGATTCTATAATATTGTTAAACACTTTACAAATCAACTTTCTTGTTTCTACTTCAGTATGTTTGCACATACATTCTCCCCAAGAAGGAAACCCACTCTTGTCTCTCAGTGTGGGTTTTACTTCTTTAGACATTTGCCTCCTCAATTTTCTTCAAATCTGTCTCTTCCACACTATGTCAGCTCACATATTCAAAATATGTTGCCTTACAAATCCTCTTGGATATGTCCATGTATTATTTTCTTAAGGTAAAAATAATTTTACATTCTATATGTTTTCCAGTGTGTCGACTAGAAATTTTTTTTCTGCACTGCAGATCTAATAAATGCAGTTGTCTGATTCTCTTTTGTTCTTAAATATTCACGAGATTCAAATTATGATCACATTTCCAGGTAGTTGAGGGACACATTAGTTTAGGGTTATTGATTTCATATTTTAAATACAATTACAAATTAAGCATTTATAAAATAAAATAGATTGTGATTATATTTTTTGTTTGTCCCTTAATCTTTAAATAAGTGGTTTTACAAAATTTTCTTTTCAAGATGTTTTCAAATCTCTGATGAGGCTATGCTTAAAAATACTTAAACCCATTATAAAATAGTGGGCCCACTGATGGTGATGTTTGAAGTAATATCTTTGAGTGTGGGGATTATCTGATTTTGGAACTCTACATGTAGACCGAGTTCTGGAAACAGTTTGGAATAGAGAGGGCTACTTTGGCCAGCTGGAGCAACGGCAAAATCTGATGGTGGTAACTCTCGGGAGAGTCCATGTGAGGCTTAGTAAAGATGCATGGGGGAACTGCATGCACCTGATTTTTATTCAGTAAAATTAAATTCTAAGATGCCAAATGCAATACTAAAATTGTGAGCTCTTCCTTTGACAATAAATGCATCTAGGGAGATGATGAGCTTGTTAAACATCAAGATTTTAATTCAAAATGACACCATCGAGTTGAAGAAATGTAAAAAGACATACACAATGTTTGAGGAATCATTTGCCACAGTTACATTGGAAAATACACGACATAGAGTGTTTTCTTAAGCTTACTCCTTTGTTGTTGTTGTTGTTGTTGTTGTTGTTGTGGAGACAGGGTCTTGCTATGTTTCCCAGGCTGGTCTCTAACTCCTGGGCTTTAGCAATCTTCTGGCCTTGGATTACAGGTGTGAGCCACTGCACCTGGCCACACTTACTTTTGAGTAGTTGTTGATAATGATGATGTTGATAAAGAGCAATTGAGTATGAATTTGAGTTATTTACTTCTTATAACAATGTACTATGTTACAATTATGCCCATTTATAAATGAGGACATTGAGGCTCACAGAGAAGATGTGAGTTTCCCAGGGTTATACAGCTAGTAAGCTGCAGTTGGGATTTGAACCCACTTCTTATTGAGTCCAAAGACCAATATTTTGAGATACTGAAGTTTTTTAGGAAATAGAAAATAACTAATGAATAGCTACTATGACATATAAAGGTGGAATTGCTTATGTATTCTGAGAAGTTCCAATGAGTTAGTGTTGGTAAAGTTGCTTCCTGGTGGAATGTTAACATTTCTGGTTGAACCCTGAATTCTGCAGCCATCAAGGGATTATAGCCCAGGAACAAAGGGATCATAGGTAGTCTCTCACATAGCAATGTCTGTCCTTTGAAACACATCAGTGTCTTTACTTTGAGAATGGTACATTATCTACATTATCTTCTGCTTATCATCCCTAAATCTTTTTCTAATCTCAGCTGAATTGGTTGAACAATGATATTCATTTTTATCCTTTGATATGAAGAGATGGTCATTAAACTTGCAGAAAGAAGAAAATGTTAATATGACACTTCTGAGTTGGTGAAGCGAAGTGTAAACTGAGGCAGCAGTATTCTTCTTTAGGAAGTATTTAAGCCATGATGCTATTTTTCAGTATATTTACTATGAGATTGAGAGTACTTGCTAATGAACACTCTCATTGTATATTAATAGCTGTACTAATTGAGCATTTAGTATATGCCAGGTACTGTACTTAGGCTTATTACATGCTTATTTAATTTTTACAGTGACCTTATGATATATATACCATTAATATTCTTGTTTCACAGATTAGCAACCTGGGGCATAGAAAAAGTGACTTTTCTAAGATTACACATTTTATTACTGGCTTAATCAGATAATGTCTAAGTATCATGATGATATAGTCTATGCTATTAACAACTCTCTCCTGCTTCTTGCACTTTAAGCATTCTACCTTATTTTTACACATGATTTTGCTCATGGTTTACCTAGATTATTTTGAAACTCAATCAAGTTATGGCTACAGGATTATATGAAGGGGCACCATAAAAACCCTGTATATTAATTGCTGTTGATTTCGCTTTAGTGGAAGGTGCATTAGATTGGGCATCAGGCATCAGGGCAAATGAGTTCTGGCAGCAGATATGCTCTTGGAACCACTTCTTTCATATGTTAAGTGGAATGAATAATGCTTCACTTGCTTAAAGGCAGGGGCTGGACAAGATAGCATCTTTGACTGAACATCCACAGAACAACATGTTTCTAGTGTTCTTTGGGGTCCAGGGTTGCCAGCGTGTATCCCAATGAGCATGACTTGAGCATCTTAAAAGGTGTCATGAAAGCATGAAGGAAGGAAATCTCTTGCCTTTTGGTATAATGTTAACATCTCTGATTGAACCTTGGACCCTGGAGCCAACAAGGGACTATCGCCCAAGAACAAAGGGATCATAGGTAGTCTCTCACATAGCAATGTCTCTCCTTTCAGAAACATCAGTGTCTTCACTTTGACAATGCTACATTATCTTTTGGTTATCATCCCTAGCTAAAAATAATTTTAGAAGGGTGTAGAAAGAAGAGGTATATCTAAGATAGTCTCTCCTAAGATACCAAGGTTAATCGATGATTCTTTTCAGAAACAAGAAACTTTCTTAAGGTATAATACATTGATGGCTTTGTTGAGTTATCAATTTATCACACCACATAGTTCTGTGGGTAATCTGTCATTGAATCAGGTTCCCTTTACTCTGTCCCAATATTATAGGGTAATCTGGGACATGTAGTTTCTGAAATATTGACAAACCTGTTTTGAATTATTATTTTAGAAGCTATGAAGACATTTAGCTCCTTTTGATTTCATACCCTTGACTTCAGTAGTCATTCTAGGCATGAGAACTGTGTGGTATTGTGTGAGCATCTGTAAAGATTGTAAATAATATTAATTAAGATGGCTATGCTTTTTCTCCTCACAATGGATTCTTTTCCTAGACTTGTAATAATAGTGTTTTCAGTAAACATCTCATGGAATTTTTTTCCCTTTCTCATAGAATAGTTGTTTACTGTAAAATTGAGATAGCCTCTCAAGTCTGGATCACCTTCCAGTTCATCAAAAAGAGACAACCTAATATTCCAAAGCAGACTCAATCCTTTTAACATGCATGCATTTTAGGGCCAGTCAGGAGAAGTGGCTTGTTCTGTAGGAAGACATTTCTTGGTACATTATTATTTTAAGTGCTTGCAGGAGACCACAGAGGGAGAGAAAAGAGACAGCAACAACTTCTAGCATGACTGGGGGATGACTTGCTCTTTCATATTTGTGGAACCCTGTGTAAGAGGGAAAACATCTAAAAATAAAAATGCATTTACTCAGAACCTCTAGGGCAAGGTGCAATGAGCCTGTGCTGTAGGAGATTAAAAATTAAATGGTTGAAACCTGCAGAGCAACTGCCATCAGCAGAACCTTGGGCTCCTTCCGGTTAACTTTGTGCCATTCAGTTAGTTTGAATAAATTGGCTTTGGGTACTGATGTTCTTTGGTCTTTTTTGTGCTGTCCATAACTCATAGTGACTGTTGCTGATAAATTGTTTCTTCAGTTCAGTGATTATTAGCCTTTCAAAGCATTGACACCATCCATCAATATATACAGTCACCAGATGGGATCTTGTTTGTTTGACATTCTAGTCAAGTTCCAAGTGGTAGGAATCAAAATTGCACTGTATTTTACATATATTATTCCTAGAGCTTCCCTTGAGATGTGGCATTGGTTGGAAAATGGAGCCTTGCTGTGGTATGAGCACTACTTAAAGTTTATCAATAGAGAGGCTTCCATGAGGAGGAGAAAGCAAGCCAAAGAGATTTGGCCAGCTACTTTTCTTCTAGTTGGTTCCTGCTCTCTTGGATTTTACTCCATTTCCCCACTCTTTCCATGTGAGTAAAAATTTTAAAACTTGAATTAAAGGTGAATTTTTTTTTTTTTTTTTTTTTTTTTTTGAGACGGAGTTTCGCTCTTGTTACCCAGGCTGGAGTGCAATGGCGCGATCTTGGCTCACCGCAACCTCTGCCTCCTGGGTTCAGGCAATTCTCCTGCCTCAGCCTCCTGAGTAGCTGGGATTACAGGCACGCGCCACCATGCCCAGCTAATTTTTTGTATTAGTAGAGACGGGGTTTCACCATGTTGACCAGGATGGTCTCGATCTCTTGACCTCGTGATCCACCCGCCTCGGCCTCCCAAAGTGCTGGGATTACAAAAGGTGAATTTTAATTCCTGAAAGGTTTAGCATCCTTCACTTCTATGTCTCATTTTCAGCCCATACCCCTGCCATTGCCACTACCATATTTTCAAATGTCTTGCAACTCTCCAATACCTACTGACCCTAGTTTATCATGCATTTGAAAGGCTCGCCACTTTTTGTAGAACTTCAGATATTTTAAAACATATTTAGAAAGACTCTAACTAAATAAGCTGGAGGTGAGTCTATAACTAATGTTTGACCAAAAAAAAAAAAGTGAAAAAGTGTGCTGTAAAATTTTGAATATTGATTGTACCAATTGAAATGGCATATTTTAAAAGAAACTATTTAATCCATAAGTGAAAAAATTATGTTTCTTTGTTTAAAGAGTACATTAATGCCAAATTCTTTACCCCCATATAATTTTAGCTTCCATGTCCATCTAATCTAAACACAATCTTGCATCACGTAATGACAGGCATACATTCTGAGAAATGCATCATTAGGTGATTTTGTCATTGTGCAAACATTGTAGAGTGTACATAGATAAACCTAGGTGGTATAGCTTAGTATACACCTAGGCTATATGGTATATCCTATTACTCCGAGGCTACAAACCTGTATAACTTGCTACTATACTGAATACTGTGGTCAATTGTACCACAATGGCAAGTATTTTTGTATCTAAGCATATCTAAACACAGAAAAAGTAAAGTAAAAATACAAAATAAAAGAGGAAAAAAAGTGACTTCTGAATAGGACACTTACCATGAATGAAGCTTGCAGGAGTAGAAGTTGCTCTGAGTGAGTGAGTGGTGAATGAATATAAAGACCCAGGACATTACTGTATGCTACTATAGACTTTATAAACACTGTATATTTAGGCTACACTACATTTATCAATATATATTTTTTACCATTCAATCCAGAAATCCTATTACTGGATATATACCCAAAGGAATATAAGCCATTCTATCATAAAGACACATGTAGTCCTATGTTTATTGTAGCACTATTCATAATAGCGAAGATGTGGAATCAACCTAAATGCCCATCAATAGTAGACTGGATAAACAAAATGTGGTACATATGCACCATGGAATACTATGCAGCCATACAAAAGAATGGGATCACATACCCTGAAGGAATATAGATAAGCTGGAAGCCATTATCTTTAGAAAACTAATGCAGGAGCAGAAAACCAAATACTGCATGTTCTCACTTATAAGTGAGAGCTAAATGATGAGAACACATGGACACATAGAGAGGAACAACAAACACTGGAACCTACTAGAAGATGGAGAGTGGAAAGAGGGAGAGGATCAGGAAAAATAACTAACAGGTACTAGGCTTAATACCTGGTGATGAAATAATCTGTACAACAAACGCCCATGACATGAGTACCTGTATAACAAACCTGCACATGTACCCCTGAACTTAGAATAAAAGTTAAAAATGTATTTCTTCAATAAAAAATTAACAGCTAATTTTTATTTATAAAAAATTTTGACTCTTTTGTAATAACACCATTTAAAACATAAATCATTGTATAGCTGTGCAAAAATATTTTCTTTCTCCAGATCCTTATTATATAAACTTCTTATTAAAAAATTTATAGTTCTCTCTTCTACTTTTTGAACTTTTTTCTTAATAACTAAGATACAAATACACATATTAGTCTAGGCCTACATAGAGTCAGTATTAACAATATCACTGTCTTCCACCTTCATACCCTGTCTCACTGGAAGATTTTCAGGGCAGTAATACGCATGGAGCTGTCATCGTCTCGATGACAATGCCTTCTATGGAATACCTCCTGATAGGCCTACCTGAGGCTGCTTTACAGTTAACTATTTTTTTTAATAAGTAGAAGGAACATACTGTAAAATAATGATAAAAAGTAGAGTAAACACATGAATTAGTAACATTATCATTATCATGTATTATCTACTAGACATAATTGTGTATGTTCTACTTTATAGGAATGACAGCGCAGTAGGTTTTTTTTTTTTACACCAGCAATCATTACAAACATGTGAGTAATGCTTTCTATTATGGCATTATGATGACTATGGCTTATTAATAACTAGGCTATAGGAAGTTTTCAGCTTTTTAATAATCTAATGGGGCCACTGAAGTATGTGGTCCATTGTTGACCTACATGTCATTATATGGTGCATAACTATATTTAAAAATAGTCCAAGTTATCAGATAGAGAAGCCTTAGGGATGCAGAATCATTTCTTTACAAGCTTTGCTTCTTTGAGACAAATCAGACCCAGACTATTACCAGCTTAGAGACACCTCCTAGCTGCCTTTAGAGATGTGTATCATCTTTGATTAGGGGCTGGTGACCTAAAACAGGAACAATAGCAGAGCATGCTTTTATGTGCAATAAATTTTCAAATATAAAAAAATTATGGTCAATATTGTTGTTATTTTCATAGTATTAGGAAAAATGAATAACTTATAAGTGAAAAATACCTATGGTGCAAAAACTCTTTCAATGTTGACTCCAGTTTCAGCAGAATAAATTTGTCTGATGATAGCCTTAGTGTCTATAGTAAATATAAATTTTCTGTTATTGGGGTTAGAGTGTATGCAGAAGCACTGTGAGAAACCTTGACATTTTGGCAGAAAATGATTTTTAACAATAAAATTCAAGGAAAGATTGTATTAGTAAACATTTTGGTAGTCATTTTAAATGTCTTCCACATTATATGGCATCATAAGTGTTTTTTAAAAGTTGGTATTATACTGTAAGTTCTGGGGTACATGTGCAGATGGTGCAGGATTGTTACATAGGTATACACATGCCATGGTGGTTTACCGCCTCCATCCCCCCATCACCTACTTTAGATATTTCTCCCAATGTTATCCCTCCCCAATCTCCCCACCCCCCACTATCCATCTCCTAGCCCCCCATTCCCCAACAGACCTCAGTGTGTGATGTTTCCTACCTGTGTCTATGTGTTCTCATTGTTCAATACCCACCTATGAGTCAGAACATGTGGTGTTTGGTTTCCTGTTCTTGTGTCAGTTTGCTGAGAATGATGGTTTCCAGCTTCATCCATGTCCCTGCAAAGGACATGAATGCATCCTTTTTTATGGATGGATAGTATTCCATGGTGTGTATGTGCCACATTTTCTTTATCCAGTCTATCATTGATGGGCCTTTGGGTTGGTTCCAGGTCTTTGCTATTGTAAACAGTGTTGCAATGAACATACGTATACATGTGTCCTTATAATAGAATGATTTATAATCCTTTGGGTATGTACCCAGTAATGGGATTGCTGGGTCAAATGGTATTTCTATTTCTAGATCCTTGAGGAATCGCCACACTGTCTTCCACAATGGTTGAACTAATTTACACTCCCACCAACAGTGTAAAAGTGTTCCTATTTCTCCACATCCTCTCCAGCATCTGTTGTCTCCAGATTTTTTAATAATCGCCATTCTAACTGGTGTGAGATAGTATCTCAATGTGGTTTTGATTTGCATCAGCAATGCTTTTAATATCAGATTGAATTATGGTTGTAATTTTTAGCCTTAGTAGTCTGAGCATCATTTCAGACCTAGCTTAATATCCTGGGATGTTATGTGTGGTTTCTGCTTTATTTAAAATAGAGGAGTGACAGGGTGATGAATACATTTTATTTCTGTTTTCTCATCCATTTTCTATTGCAAATGAGATTTTTTTTCAGAAGTGTGTATGCCCACTTGTATCTTTGCAAAATGGATTTTCAGAAAATAAGTTTGGAATATTCATTTAAATCCTATTTCTTGTGACCCAATGTAAACTCTGTGCTGTTAAATTTAAAGTGTGTGAGTTCTTATAGCTGAGCAGTAATTTTAGTGACATTTTAATGTCATGTCCTCTCCTTAGCAGCCTGTTTGCATATTGCATGCAGGCTACACGTCAGGGTTTTTTAAAACATGAGGTGTATTGGCAAATGATTTTGACACAATGTGTCCTCTTGGACCAACTCTATTTTATAAACATTTTAATGCTTTACTCTTGAATGATCCATTGCACTAAGAGTCAGAAAACTGGGTTTCTGTAATGCCATAGTGACATGATGCTGACCTTGCTGAGTTAGTTACTTATTAGTTTTACCTAAATGTTCAATAGAACACACCTAGCCCTGTGTGGACATGAGAGGGAAATGGGCCCAGAAGTTGCCGAGGTTACATTCACAAGGCATTAAGCTGTGGTCATTTTCTCCCTAAAGTGTTGTACCTCCCTTAGACAACTTCCTCTTTGGGGAGTTGCAAAGTGTAGAAACTTCAGAGGAAGGGGTCCAGCTGCAGGGATAGGGTTAAAATTTTTTTCAGAGGAGTCACTTTGCATGGCAGTGGGCCGTTTCCTGCTATCACTCAGGCACAGCCTACCCATAAGTTACAGTCTTTGGCAAGAAACAGAAGGAAACAGTGGTGGCTCTTGGAGCCACATGCTCTATTTTTGATGGTGCTCTTTGTGCAGTGAATGCCAGCTGTTCCTCAATCAGGTATGCTGCTGTTGTTCTGAGAGTGATTAGGAGCGAAAGGGATGATGCAGATGTGTCAGGCTGTGAGAAGTACAAATGTGTATTTTGGAGGCACTGAATGTAGAGAGATTTAGAAGTTTCCTGTTGGAAGGCAGGCTACAGAAGCAGGCAGACAAAATGATTTTGACACCAATACCAACCAAGGGCAAGAAATAGAAGCTTGGAAATATACTTGTTTGGGAATAAGAAATTGACAAGACAAATATACTTTTAAAAAAGAAAGATAAGAAAGGTCATGAAAGAATTGTAAGGGTCCAGCGTGTTCTATTTCCTTTGCTATCACCTGAGTCTAAGTTACCATGGTCTCACTCTTACATGAATACAGTCATCTCCTACCTAAGCCCTTTATGTTCCTCTTGCTCCTTGGAGGCTGGCCTCCACACCCTTGAAAATACAAGTCAGGTTTTGCCTCTCTTCTGCCCAAACCTGCCAACAGCTTCCCAACTCATGAGGAGTGAGATCGAATGTCTTTGCATCATTGACATGGCATTCCTGGGCCTGGAATGCCCTTCTTTGTCCTTGTCTTGCACCAGTCTTACTGTCACTTGCTCCCTTCAGGTCCCTCTGTTTCTTTGCTTCTCTTTTATAGGCCATCCATCCTGAGGGCCTTTCCACCTTCATTTCTGATTAGAATATTCTTCCCTCAGATATCCATATTACACACTTTCTCACTTCATTCTCATCTATTCAAACAGCACTTAAGAAGAGAGGTTCTGTGGCCATGCTATCTAAAAGCGCACTCACATGCACCCATCACTTTCTCTCCACTTACCCTGTCTTCTTTTTCACAGCACGTATCACCACCTGCCATATTCTATCAAGTTGAATCATATGAAATTGCTTTTGGGTGGATCAAGAACAGCTGAATATTGGTCATTTCACTTGGTTCAAACTAAAATATATTTATTAATCTGTTTATTATTTGTATTTCTTCCCCTACAGTATGATTAACACCCTGTGGATCAAGGATTTTGTTTTGTTTTGTTTTTGGCAACATCCCTAATGTCTAGAGCATAGCAAGAACTTAGACAAGTTGTACTGAATTAATGGAAAGCAAGAAGAAAAGCCATGCAATTTATTGATAGTAAGCAGTGAAAACTTATATGAAAAGTGATTTCTTTCTCTTTCTCTCTCTCTCTCTCTCTGTGTGTGTGTGTGTGTGTGTGTGTGTGTGTGTGTGTGTGAAAGAGAGAGAGAGCGCAAGCACCAAAGGACTCTAGAAAAAGGTGATTGGAAGGGTCTCTGAGGGAGTCCAGAAAATTAAAGGATTTATTTGGATCCATGTAATGTTCAGTGTAAACTTTTTAATTGTAGCGAGGGACTATGTATGCATCTATAATTATTATAATTTTTCCATGTAGTTTTCTGAAACTAGGGCTAAGTGGGATCATAAGCTTTGGATAACATAATTGTGAAGGGAAAAATTTCCTAATTGGTAAATCACAAGGATTCAGCTTACCAATTATGCTGTAAGTTTATTTTTACTAGAGAAAATAAGTTACTTTTAACTATCAGTTCTAGAAACATGGCTAATAATCTTACTATCATCCCTGCTGCAAATGCTTAGAAATACTAGATAAAATAAGTGACCTCTTCCATGCATGTCTTATGTTGAAAGGAAATAAAATCATCACTGTGGGTAGGAAGTAAAGGTTGAATTGAAAACCCCAAGGATAAATAAACATTTGAATAGATACTGTGGCTGCCTTTGGGAGAGTATTACTAGTCTCACTAACAAAGGGCTTGAGATATGATATGGAAAATTGAGATTCTGTGGGTTGGAACAGAGATCTGCATACAAAGTTGTGACTTTGGAATAGAAAAGACTGAAAAAAAATTCATCATCAGCACAGAAGAGACAAGGAAGCTGTGTCTTAGAAAATAACGTATCCTTCAAAGACACATCTCTATGGATTTGTACCTCATTTAGGTTTGGGAATTGAATTTGCACTACTTGTGTATTATGGAAAAATCACAACTTGAAAAATTAATTACAGAGAGCCCAGGTTATTGATACTTCTAAAGCACCTGGCAGAATCTGTTGCAAACTTCTTTGGAGAAAGATACCATTCGACCAAGTTTCACAAGATTCTTACAGATAAATATCTTCTAAAGATTAACTCACAACCTCAAACTATAAAACATAAGAAAAATCCCCCTGAGTGAGAGCTAGCAAACATAATAAAGAGCAGGATTAGAATAAGACCTAAAAATGGTGGAACTGTCACATAGTCTATGAAAAAACAATATTGAAAATGATAGAGACATAAATGAATTAGAAATATAAGAAAAAATGTTTTGAAAAAAAGAACAGACATTATAAAAGTGAAAAATAAAGTAATTGAAGAAATCAACCAGAATGAACTGAAAAGAAATAAATATTGTGTGGCTTATTTTACTTAGCACAATAACCTCTAGTTCCATCCACGTTGTTGTGAATAACAGAATCTCATTCTTTTTAATGGTTGAATAGTACTCCATTGTGTATATGTACCAGATTTTTTTTTTATCCATTCATCTGGTAATGGATTGCTACCAAATCCTGGCTGTTGTGATTAGTGCTGCAATAAACTTAGGAGTGCAGATGTCTCTTGGATATATTGATTTTCTTTCTTTTGGGTACATACCTAGGAGTGGGATTGCTGGACCATGTGGTAGCACTAGTTTTAGTTTTTTGAGGAATCTCCAAACTGTTCTCCACATTGGTTGTGCTAATTTACATTCCCATCAACACTGTGCAAGGTTTCTGTTTTGTCCATATCCTTGCTAGCATTTGTTGCAGCTTGTCTTTTGGATAAAAGCCATTTTAATGAAAGTAGGATGATCTCTCATTGTAGTTTTGATTTGCATTTCTCTGATAGTCAATGATGTTGATCACCTTTTCATATATCTGTTTTTCACTGTATGTCTTCTTTTGAGAATTTTCTACTCAACTTTTTCACCGATTTTAAAATTAGATTATTAGAGTTTTTTTTTTTAATAGAGTTGTTTGTGCTCCTATATTACTCTGGTTATTAATCCCTTATCAGATGGATAGTTTGCAAATATTTCCTCCCATTCTGTGGGTTTTCTCTTCTCTTTGTTGGCTGTTTCCTTTACCGTGCAGAAGCTTTTTAACTTGATGTGATCCCATTTGTCCACTTTTGTTTTGGTTGCCTGTGCTTGTGGTGCATTACTCAAGAAACTACCCAGTCCAGTGTCCTGGAGCGTTTCCCCAGTGTTTTCTTTTAGTAGTTTCATAGTTTGAGGCCATGGATTTAAGTCTTTAATCCATTTTGGTTTTGTATTTTGTGAGAGAGAGGAATCGAGTTTCACTCTTTTGCATATGGATATCCAGTTTTCCCAGCACCATTTATAGAAGAAATAATCCTTTCCCCAATATATGTTCTTGGCACTGTTGATGAAAATGAGTTCCCTGTAGATGTACAGGTTTATTTATGGGTTCTGTATTCTATTCCACTGGTCTATCTTTCTGTGTTTATGCCAGTACCATGCTGTTTTTGTTATTTTAGCTCTGTGGTATAATTTGGAAGTCAGGTAATGTGATTCCTCCAGTTTTGTTCCTTTTGCTTAGGATAGTTTGGCTATTCTGGATGTTTTGTGGTTCTGTATAAATTTTAGGATTTTTTTTCTTTTTCTCTGAAGGATGTCATTGGTATTTTGATAGGGATTGCATTGAATCCATAGATTGCTTTGGGTAGTATGGACATTTTAACAATACTGATTCTTCCAGACCATGAACATGGAATATTTTTCCATTTTTTTATGTCCTCTTCAATTTCTTGCATCAGTGTTTTATAGTTTTTGTTGTAGAGATCTTTCACTTTTTTGGTTAATTCCTAGGTATTTAATTTGTAGCTATCATAAATGATATTACTTTCTTGATTTCTTTTTCAGATTGTTCACTCTTGGCATTTAGAAATGCTACTAATTTTTGTATATTGATTTTGTATCCTGCAAATTTACTGAATATGTTTACAAGTTCTAATTTTTTTTGAGAAAGTCTTTAGGTTTTCCCAAATATAAGATCATATCATCTGCAAACAAGGATAATTTGACTCCTTCCTTTCTAATTTGGATACCCTGTTTCTTTCTCTTGTCTTATTGATCTAACTAGAACTTTGAGTACTATGCTGAGTAACAGTGGCAAAAATGGGCATCCTAATCATATTCCTGATCTTAGAGAAAAGGCTTTCAGTGTTTCCTCCTTTACTGTGATACTAGGTATATGTCTTTTATATATGGCTTTATTGTGTTGAGGTATGTTCCTTCACTACATAGTTTTTGAAGGGTTTTTTCAGTCTTGAAGGGATTTTAATTTTATCAAACACTTTTTCAGCATCAATTGAAATGGTTTTCATTCTTCATTCTGTTAATATGATCTATCACATAGATTGATTTGCATATGTGGAAACATCCTTGCTTCCCTGGGATAAATCCCACTTGGTCATGATGAATTATCTTTTTTAATGTGTTGTTGAATTTGGTTTGCTAGTATTTTGTTGAGGATTTTTGCATCAATATTTATCCGTGATGTGGCCTGTAGTTTTCTATTCTTGATGTGTCCTTGTCTGGTTTTGGTATCAGGGTAAAACTGGCCTCATAGAATGAGTTTGGAAGTATTCTCTCCTCCTCTATTTTTCAGAATAGTAACATTGTTATTAGTTCTTCTTTAAATGTTTGATAGAATTCAGCAGTGAAGCCATCAGGTCCCTAGCTTTTCTTTACTGGGAGACTTTTTATTATAGCTTTGATCTTGTTACTTATTATTTGTCTGTTCAGGTTTTGGATTTCTTTGTGGTTCAGCCTTTGTAAGTTGTATGTGTCTAGAAATTTGTCAATTTCTTCTGTATTTTTGAATTTACTGAGATTTAGTTGCTCATAGCAGCCACTAACCATCTTTTGAATTTCTACAGTATCAGTTCTAATGTCTTTTTTCATCTCTATTTTATTTATTTGTGTCTTCTTTCTTTTTTCTTCGTCTGGCTAAAACTTAATCTGTTTTGTCTTTTCAAAAATCAACCTTTTTGTTTTGTTGATCTTTTGTATTTGTTTCAATTTCATTTATTTCTGCTCTGAAATTTATTATTTTTTTCGTCTACTAGTTTTGGGTTTTGTTTGCTCTTGCTTTCCTAGTTCCTTAGGATACATCATTGGGTATTTTATTTGAAGTTGTAATTATTTTTTGATGTAGGCACTTAAACTCTAAACTTCCCTTTTAGTACTGCTTTTGCTGTATCCCATAGGTTTGGTATGTTGCGTTTCCATTATCATTTTTTTCAAGCAATTTTACAATTTCCCTCTGAATTTCTTCATGACCCACTGTCATTCAGGAGCCTATTGTTTAATTTCCATGTGTTTGTATAGTTTCCAAAATTTCTCTTGTTGATTTATAGTTTTCTTTCATTGTGGTTGGAGAAGATAGTTGATATTATTTTATTTTTTTGAATGTTTTAAAACTTTTTTGTGACCTAACATGTGGTCTGTCCTTGAGAATGATCCATGCACTGAGGAAAAGAATGTGTATAATGCAGCCATTGGATGAAATGTCCTGTAAGTATCTATTGGGTTGATTTGCTCCATAGTGCAAATTGAGTCTGATGTTTCTTTGTTGATTTTCTGTCTTGGAGATCTGCCCTGTGCTGAAAGTGGGGTGTTGAAGTCTCTAGCTGTTATTTTCTTGGGGTCTATATGTTTCTTTATCTCCAATATTTGCTTTTTATATCTGGGTGCTTCAATATTGGGTGCATATCTATTTATAATTGTTGTGCTCTATTCCTGAATTGACCCCTTTATCATATAATGACCTTTGTCTCTTCTTATACTTCTTGTTTTGAAGTCTATTTTGTCTGATATAGTATAGGTACTCCTGCTCTTTTTGTTCCCATTGGCATGGAATATATTTTTCCACCCTTTTAGTCTCAGTCTGTGTGTATTTTTATAGGTGAAGTGTGTTTATTGTAGGCAACACATGTTTGAAGGATATTAGCACCAGATATGCTATTCTAGGGTAAAAGTTTTTTCTTTATGCCTTTAGATATGTCATGTCACTCTCTCCTGGTCTTTAAGGTTTCCACAGAAATGTCTGCTGCCAGACGTATTGGAGCTCCATTGGGTTATTTGTTTCTTTTCTTTTGCTGCTTTTAGGATTCTTTCTTTCTCTGTAACTTTTGGGAGTTGAGTTAGTCTTCTTTGGGTTAAATCTGCTTGGTGTTCTTTAACCTTGTACTTGGATGTTGATACCCTTCTTTAGGTTTGGGAAGTTATTTGTTATGATCCCTTTAAATAAACTTTCTAACTCTATCAGCCAATAACTCTAACATCTGCCCTTTGGAGGCTGTTTTCTAGATCTCATAGGCATGTTTCATTCTTTTTCAGTCTTTTTTCTTTTGTCTTCTCTGCCTCTGTATTTGCAAATAGCCTATCTTCTAGCTCAGTGTTTTTTTTCTTCTGCTTGATCAATTCTGCTATTAAGAGACTCTGGCTGGGCACGGTGGCTCATGCCTGTAATCCCAGCACTTTGGGAAGCTGAGGTAGGTAGATCACCTGAGGTCAGGAGTTCGTGACCAGCCTGGCCAACATAGTGAAATCACGTCTCTGCTAAAAATACGAAAATTAGCCAAGTATGGTGGTAGCCACTTGGGAGGCTGAGGCAGGAGAATCGCTTGAATCCTAGAGGCAGAGATTGCAGCAGGATTGCACCACTGCACTCCAGCCTGGGTGACAGAGTAAGACTGCATCTGAAAGAAAGAGAGAGAGAGAGAGAGAGAGAGAGAGAGTCTGATGCATTCTTTTTTGTATATCAATTGTATTTTTCAACTCCAAAATTTCTGTGTGATTCTTGTTAATTATTTCAATCATTTTGTGAAATTTATTTGATATAATTCGGAATTCCTTCTTTGTATTATCTTGAATTTCTTTGGGTCACCTCAATACAGCTATTTTGAATTCTCTGTCTAAAAGGCCGCATATCTCTGCTTCTCCAGGTTTGGTTCCTCATGGCTTAATTAGATTGTTTGGTGAGGTCATGTTTTGCTAGATGGCCTTAATGCTCGTTGATGTCTGTCAGTGTCTGGACATTGAAGAGTTAGGTATTGTAATCTTCACAGTCTGGGATTGTTTACACCCATTTTTCTTGGGAGACTTCCCAGGTATTCAAAAGTACTTCGGTGTTATGATCTAAGCTATATCTGCATCAGGGGTTACCACAAACCTAGTAATACTGTGGTTCTTGCAGGTGCATAGAGGTACTGCCTTGATAGTCTTGTGTAAGATCCAGAAGAATCATCTGGATCACCAGGGAGAGACTACTGTTCTCTTTCCTTACTTTCTCCCAAACACAGAATCTCTCTCTATGTTGAGCTAACCATCTAGGGCTAGGGGTGGGGTGGCACAAGCATTCCTGTTACACTGAGACTGTGTTGGGTCAAACCTGAAGCCAGCATAGCACTGAGTCTCGTCCAAGGCCTTCTGTAACCATTACCTGGCAGTACTTAAGGTATTGTTCACTTAAGGCCCAAGGGCTCTTTAATCAGCTTGTGATGAAAGCCAGCTAGGCCTGGAACTCTCCCTTCAGGGCAGTAGACTCCCTTCTGGCTCAGGGCAGGTCCAGAAATGCCATTCAAGAGTCAAGCCTTGGAACTGGGGATTCCAAGAGCCTGCTTGTTGCCCTACTCCACCATAGCTGAGCTGGTACCTGATTTTTGGTTGTTATGAAGGTGTGATTTTTGCATAGATAGTTGTTACATTTGCTGTTTCTGTGGAGTAGGGGGACAATCAGTGGGGCCTTCTATTCCACCATCTTGCTCCCAAAGGTTTATATAGTATTAATAATAAGATCAGTATCCAATTCAAGAACTTAGAAAGTAGGCAAAGCAAACATAAAGTATAATAAAAGAAAAATGTGTATATTAATAATATATAAAACAAAATGGAAAGCTCTGAAAAGACTAATAAATAGGTTAACATGACATGTTTGAGCAAGAAAACCACTGAAAACATTACAGCTACTGGTATACTGGTAATAATCCCTGTACATCTGGAACGAGAGAAGAATGACTCTGGTTTTGTTTATGTTTAATCCTTGGTTGTTCTAGCCAGCATTGTAGGTAAAGGAAATAAATAAAAGGTAGAAAGAAAGAAAAAGGAGAAACATAATTGTTATTAATAAAGAGATGTCATTGAAAATCTATTTGAAAATAATACAAAAGTATGGGAAAATTGCTAGATATAAAATAAACAACCTCTGTGTACCCCAGCAAAAAACAATTAGAAAATTCAGTTTAAAAAGCAGATACCATGAATACTACAAAAAAATTAGAAACATGTAGTAATAAATCTAACAAAAGATTTTTAGAAATCTTTATGAATAAAATTATAAAATTTTAAGGTAAGACACAAAGATGATAAACAGAAAGATATACTATATTTAAAGTAGAGTGACAATATCAGAAATATTTCAGTTCTTTCTGTATTAATTTATAAATTCTAACAAGAGCTCACAGCTCACACAAGGGTGTTTTCGTCGATTGTTTTGAGGAACTTGACAATCTCATCAATCTGATTCCAAAGTGTATACAAAGAGCTAAGGATCAGTTATAACCAACACAATTTTGAAGAGTTGGGGAGACTAGCCCTACCACATGTCAAGAGTTACTATAAAAGTATAATGATTAAGACATTGGAATATTGGAACAACAATAAATAAATATAAATGGACTTATGTATGCCTAAGGATGTATTACAAATCAGTGTGATAAGGATACAATAAATGATACCAGCAGATATAATTATTCACATGAGGAAATAAAATAATAAGATCCCTCACAACATATAATAATTAAATCCCATGTAGAATGTAGGTGTAAAGGCAAAAAGAATAGTAAAGATTTTATATTTTTAGAGGAAAATGTATGAAATATCTTCATGTCCACTGGACAGGAATAGATTTAAAACTCATTTATGCCTAGTGTTCCATTATTGGAATGCTAAGCATGTGAGAGTTATTTATATCCTACTGCTCATGATCATTGTCAAGGTCCGATTGCAAAAATTCAAAAACTTGCAACCTCAGGAATAAATGGGTTAAAAGACTATAAAGAAAAATAATAATAGGTTGATTATATTAAAACAAATATATATGTGCAGCAAATGACACCAACAACATTTTTAAAAAGCTTCAGATTAGGAGATATTTATAGTTACATACAACCAACAAAAATTAATATGCATTTTGTATGAAGGAGTCTTACAAATAAATATTTAAAAATTCAATCCAATGGAAAAATAGGTGAAAGATATGAACAATTGACAGAAGAAGAAATAAAAATGGCTCATAAACAAATACTTGGCTTAAGTCACTAGTAATCAAGTAAATGCAAATTTTAAAAATGAAAATTTCTTTTCAAACCCACCATTTTTAAAAATTAAAGTGTTAAAGTGCCAAATTTGGGAATTATGTAGAAGAATAAATTGGTAAAACCAACTGGAAAAGTAGTTTGACTTTACTTATTAAAGTTAAACATTTGCATATCTTGAAGGAGGAATTCCACTTCTAGACATATATTCTAGACACATGATTAGATGTTTTTGCCAGGAGACATGCACAAGTATGTTTATTTTAGGATTATTTTGAAATAGCATGATACTGAAAAATAAACTTCTATATTTCTATCAACAGAAGAAATTACAAATCAAAAGTGGGATATTTGTGTAGTGGACTACAGTATAGTAGATGAATGTATAAACTCTATGAGATACATTAACATGGGTAGATTTCAACAACATAAATTTAAGCAAAAACAAAAACAACTTGCAGAAGGATTAATATTATATGATATAATTTCTAAAAAATTTTAGAGCATTCAAAACAATATTTTATGTTTTTAAAGAATACATCCATAGGCAGTAAAATAATTGAAAGAGAGTGGAAATCCTAAGATTTTTCTGTGAAGGGAAGTAGGGAAGGAGGCAAATGGGATCAGAGAGGGAAGGACACACTGGGCTTTCAAATCCAACTGAATTGTTTGTTTTTTCCCCAAATTTTATTTGATAATCATTAGGGATTCATAGGAAGTTGCAAAAATTGTACAGATATGCCCTGTGTACCTTTAATCCAATTTCCCCAATGATTACACCTTGCATAACTATAGTTATTAAAGTCATGAGTTTATCATTGATCTCATGTGTTTGTGTAGGTCTGTCATTTTGTAACATGTGTAGATTTGTGTTATCACCACTTCAATCAAGATTCAGAACAGCCCCAATAACTACAAAGATCTCCCTTGTTCTACATTTTTATACTCACAGCCACACCCATTTGCCACTATACCTAACCCCTGGTAACCACCTTATATGTTTGTCATCTCTGTAACGTATTGTCTTTTTGAGACTGTTATATAAATTAAACCATATAGTGTGACTTTTTGAAATTGGCTCCTTTTTTACTCAGCATAATGTCTTTGGTCCTTGAGATCCTCCAAGCTGTTGTATGAATCTGTAATCCATTCCTTTTTATTGCTGAGTAGTATTCCTTGATATGGATATAACAGTTTTTAAACTATTCCCCTGTTGTGGGACATTTTAGTCTTCAATTTTTGACTACTATGAACAACTGCATGTAAGTTTTGGTACAATCATAATTCTTTTTCTCTGGAATAAATGCTTCAGAGTGAATTATGGGGTCATATGATAAATGCATATTTAGTTTTTAAACAAAATTTCAGACTATTTTCCAGAGTTGCTGTGGCATTTTACAGTGCAGCCATATGTCATTGTTCCCTTAAGAAATGTGAGAGATCCAGTTCTCTGCATCTTTGCAAGCATTTGGTATTGTCACTATTTTTTATTTTAGCAGCTGAAAGAGGTGTGTAGTGATGTCTTATAGTCTTAATTTGCATTTTTCTGATGGATAATATACTAGTTTTCTATGAATGCTGTGATGAATAACTGTAAACTTAGTGGCTTAAAACAACACAAACTTACTATTTTACAGTTCTACAGGACAGAAGTCTAACACAGTTTTTACCAGACTGAAATCAAAGTGTTGGCATTCCTTTCTGCAGGTTCTAAGGGAGAATTCATTTCCTTGTCTTGTCTAACTCCTAGGCGCTACTCGTATTCCTTGGCTCATGGCTCCCCTGCCTCTATCTTCAAATCTAGCATCTGTGGGTTGAGTCCTCATATCACATCATTTTTATCTTTTCTGCCTGCGTCTTTCACTTTTCAGAACCTCTGTATTAAAGTAGACCCAACCAAATAATCTGAAATAATTGCTGTATTTTTAAGTCAGGTAATTGGCATCTTAATTCCATCTGCAACCATAATCCCCTTTGCCATGTCAGAGTATCTGGTCTAAGGATTAGGTGTAGACATTTTTAGGGAGCCCTTGTAGATATGTTGAGCATCTTCTCATGTGCTTATTTGCCATCCACATTTCTTCTTCGGTGAAATGTCTATGTCTTTTGGCCATTTTCAAATTGGATTGTTTATTTTTATTAGTATTGAGTTCTGAGGGTTTAAAAATTTTTTGTTGTAGATATGAGTCCTCTGTATATTTTATAATATAATATATAATATATGTTATATATATTATAATATATAATATAAAATTTTATAATATATAATATAATATATAAATATATATATTATAAATATAATATATAATATATAAATATATATATTATAAATATAATATATATTATATAAATATATATATTATAAATATAATATATATTTATAATAAATATTTATAATATATATTTATAATATAATAATAAATTCTCTCAGTCTTTTCATTCCCTTAGCAGGGCCATTCACAAAACCAAAAGTTTTTAATTTTGATGAAGTACAGTGTATTGATTTTTAAAAGTAAATTATGCTTTCGTTGTGATTCTGTATAAGAACTCATCACCAAGCACTAAGTCCTCTTTTTCTCCTATCTTCTAAAAGTTTTATAGTTTACACTTAATTCTACTACACATTTCAATTTAGTTTTTATATATTGAGGTGTAAGTTGAGGTTTATTTTATCTGTTTAATTTTTCTGTGAATATCCATATGCATCGCTCCAGCACCACTTGCTGAAAAGACTATCATTTCTCTACAGAACTGCTTTTTCACCGATGTCAAAAATAAATTGGCTGTATTTGTGTGGAGGTGAGTTGTTTCATTCCTTAACAAAAAGAGAAATACAATAAACAAAGTCTAATAAGAGTAAGGGCACAGTCATGTTGTCTTTTATATTTTTCTGTTACATTGAAATATTATAAAATCAATAACAGTAAGGACGAATTTGTACCCTCAAACTCTGAAAATATAGGAGAGTGGGTAATGCTATAGTAAGATGGGAATCACAGTGGATTGGACACTAATAGCTGTATAATATTGATCAAGGTTACTGACCTCTCTGGGCTTCGGTTTTATTTTTTTGTGTGTGTGAACTGAGAGGGCTGAACTAGATGACCCCTGGAATCCTTTGCCATTTGATACTCGAATAGTATGTGAAAACTCCTCATCGTTGAGTTTAGAATAAGAGATGAGGAGAGGGATCTAGGCTATCATTCTGGTTTACAGCCTAAAGGTGAGAGACTTTATATTTCCAGGTGGAAGCTGCATAATTAACTACAGGTTCAAAGTGCTTGTGGGCAAGCCCTCTTTTTCAAACTACTTTGAGAGGTTTTATTATACCTCTAATAATCATTATACTATGGAAGATATCATTGTAATTTCTTATAAATATCTCACACACTTCTGGATTTCATAATGGGGTCACCATATGATGCTTCTTGAGATCTCATTAACAATTTATAAACAAGTCTGAAACATAAATAAAGAAAATATATTGTATTTTCTTATTGAGGCCTAGGAGTTGAGTCAGCAGAATTCCAAATAAGAGTTTAACCCTCTAAGGAGCACTTACAGTCTTCTTAAACACATTGTAAATTGATTATGAGAAAATGTTTATCATTCACATTTTAATTAATAATTTAGCTGTTACATTTTAAATAAAAAAGAATTTCTGATTTTTTGCATGGCTCTGGCTTTAAGCCTGTTCTAGAATACAGTTTATATTTTCTGGTTTTGTCATAACAGAAGGGCTATTTGAGAAGGGCTAGAACAAGAAATTAGCAACAGGAAATCTATTTCCTCTTCTTCCTTTACTTCTTCTGGCTAGTAGCAGAATTTTTCTATCAGAAATTTTGGCATCAACAGAATAATACAAAATTACAAATGTCATCCATCATATGCCAACAAATTTGATAACCTACATGAAATGTACAAATTCCTGGAAAGACAGACACTACAAAAAATGACCCAGTAAGAAATAAAAATTCCAAATAGACCTATAACAAGTAAAGAGATTGAATTACTGATTTTAAAATTTCTTACAAAGAAAGTCCAGGACCCAAATGGCTTCACTGGTACATTCTAACAAAAATTTAAATAAGAATTACCACCAATCCTTCACAAATTCCTTTCAGAAAGAGAGAAATTGGAATTTTCATTCATTATTGTTGGTAATATAAAATGGTGCAGACTGTTTGTATGGCAGTTTCTGAAAACATTAATCCTAGAGCTGCATATGACCCAGCATTTTTTGTACTCCCTAGTATATATCCAAGAGAAATATCATACATCTACAAGAAAACTTTTACCCAAATGTTCATAGTAGCATTATTTATAATAGCCAAAAATAGAAACAACCCAAATGCCTATCAACAAGTGACTCGATAATCAAAATGTGATATATCTGTACAATGAGATATTGAGAAATAAAAAGAAATAATATTGATATATGCTACAACATGGATGAACCTTGAAAATATGCTTAGTGAAGGAAGCCAGTCACAGAGACTACTTCTTGAATGGTTCAATTTATATGAAGGGTCCAGAATAGACAGATGTATAAAAAGTTGATTAGCGTCTTTCTACAGCTGGGAAGTTTGGGACAAAAGGGAGTGACGACTGTTAATGGACATGTGGTTGAAATGTTATTGAATTGATTGTGGTGATGGTTGCATAACTTTGAATATTGTAGAAATGATTGAATTGTACACTTCAAATCGTATGTGAATTATATCTCAAGAAAACTTTTTTAAAAGTAATGTGAATATGTCTGTTGAGATAGCATGGTATGTAGAAGTCATGCAGGGGAGTAGTTAAGATCATCAACTTGGGCCTGAGTACCTAAGGTCAACCTCACCATAACAGTTATGGGACCTCGCAGCATTCTTGATCTCTCTGTGTCTCAGATTCCTACCTGTAAGCATGATAATAGTGCCTTTATCATGGTGTTGTCATGAATATTAAATGAGTTCATATTTGGAAAGCATTTAAAACAATATGTGGCACAGCATAAGCACTGTATAAGGATTTGATAAATAAGTAAATATGGTATAGAAGAATAATATTTGTTCCTTGGAAAATTACCTTTTATTCCAAGAGTTTGATTTTCCTATTCTATTATGTTAAAATTTCCCTTTGTAAAAACAAAAAAGGAAATGTTAGTTACGGTAGATGGCAGCTATTTTGTAATGTCTTTCATTTGCTAAAGGAACAATTGTAACTTCTATATTGATCTCAAAGTAATTTTTAAAACATTTTTTGAAATTGTACTCTTTCATGAAATCTTAAATTTGAGAACCATGATTCTAGAACTATGTCTTTGTTCAGTGGCCTTTGGAATGAGATGGATCAAAAAATTAATAGCCATTAAAGTTTTAACATTAGAAGAGTATTACAGATACTTAGCTACCTAGAAAAATACTTATCATATACGAGATCTTAATTAATGTACATTGGAATGAATGACAAGAGTGCATCATAAGTGTGTGACTTGCTCAGAGAGAGAGAGAGAGAGTGTGTGTGTGTTTGTGTCTGTGTCTATGTGTGTCTGTGTGTGGACAACAACCTTTTTCTACTGGTCTCCTAAAGTCTATATAGCTACATCTGATATGCTTGAGTTTGAATATTTCTGCTAATCTTATTCCAATGAGATTTTACTTTGAGGTATTTATATGGATTCTGATGTTTCAGTTGAGTTTTAGAAATTTTCTCCTCCAAGTATTAAGGGATAGTTGGGATTATTTAACACCCCTCCCTAATGTTTCTGTAATGTTTTCTATTAGTAGTATGGCTGCTGCTGTGTTTGCATGTGTTCACTATTTTGATTTCCAGTTTTCCATTACATTTTTATGTTTCTTCCTAGTTTCTGCAGGCTATTCAAATAATTTTATTTGGTCTGTCTCACCCTCTGTGTTGGCACTTTTAATTTATTGAAGAGAAACTTGAAAATATTATAGCTCCATAAAGCACATTTCAGTTTACCTTTTGTATTCCATATCCTGGGTGTAAGGCTTCTTTATGTTTTGTGAACAGTTAGAACCACACTGACTGCTATGAAAATGCTTAGTAATGAGTATGCTTCCTGGATCCTTGCGAAATAACCTGCTTTACTCAATTTAGTACACAAGTTCTTGAGAAACATCTGTATCCTTTTTCATTGCAGTGTAGGACAGTAGTTCCTGTAGACTCTGAGGCACTGTCCTATGTTTCTTGATGCCTCAAAAACGTACCATTGATTTTGTTTCCCAAGTTTAGATTTACCAACATGTGAGACTGATGCAAAACGTCAGTGCCAGGAGAATTATTACTGATCCCTAGGTAATCCAAGAAGAACTGACAAAAAATTAAAGCATTTAAAGTTATAAGAAAGTAGGATTATTCCTGGACTCAAAAGATTTTGTATAACCTACTGCTTACAGGGATGTAAGCATCTAACTTACTGTCTTAAGAGAACAGAACCATAATGATAACCAGAGTATTGCTTAATATCTGCTACTGTTTTAAAGCATTTCCCACAGTATTTCATTGTGTCTTAATGTTACTAAAGTTTATATTGCAATTGCTTAGAACTGCTTTAATTGGAGCAATTTAAATTTACATATCCTGCTGAGCCACTTTGTGCATGAAACACTAAAATGTGATAGTGGTTCTTTTTTATAGATGACAAAGTTACAAACAGTTGGTTATAGATCCTATTTGTGAAAAAAAAAAAAAAAAAAACAGCCTTGAACAAGACTAATGAGAATGATTAAAGAGAATTTATTAAACAATTGACTAAGGCGGTTCCCCTCCCTCTATACTATGTCAGCTCACAGTGAGATGTCTCCAACCTTTATTGTCTATTTAACTCATTTTTGGCATACAACTATTATGCCACTGTTTCAAATAATAATAGCTCCTCTCCACAGCTAAACTGTGATCTTCATTTTATACCGGCCCTAATAGTGCCAAGGACAGAGCTTACAATATTACAGGAGCTCAGGACAGAAGAATTTGAGGTCACTGTCCTGAGAGGTCATGTTTAGTTACATAGCAAGGAATGGTTATACAGGATTACAACTGTCTTATTTGAATAATTTACTGCAGCCTTTTGAAGGTGCATTTTTTATACAATTTTCTGTTACTTTGCCACTTTCACATGTCTCCATGTATTGTTCAAGGCATGGATTTTTATTGGACATACTGGTTGCAAGTTATGATAATCCAACTTTAATGAATGCTATCATTGAAAATTCCAGGGTTAAGTCGGGATCGTAGGCATCAAAAATATCATTAAGACCAATTTTCCATTACACAGCTCAGTTTTTCTCTATCAGCTTCATTCAAGTAGACTACTCCTACAACCCTGTCACCAATATAAATCATTTGCCACAAGGTTTATATCTTTTTGTTTTGGCAACCTTAATAGAACAATAGCTTCTCTATTAGTTTTAGTAAAAGTCTCAGGATTGCATCTCACTAGACTGATGCAGGTCATATGACCCCAATTGAACTAATCACTATAGCTAGGAGAGTGTCATGCACCAAGACTGCCTCAGATGAGAGTTGAGAAGTGTGGACTCACCAAGGAAAATCATGGTGTCATTATCAGAAAATGCAAGAATGTCTCTTCCCAACCCACAAAAATACATAGTCTTAATTTCCTTCTACTTTATGAAGTTTTCTCAATTATATTTCATTTTCTTTTATGCATGAACATATTTTTTCTTTCCTCTGTAACAAAATTCTACCTTTAGCATCCCCCAGGTCATCACTGCATTCTCCATGTAAACAGGTAGGAATACTCAGAGATCAGTGAAAAGAGCAAACCTTAACCCCTGTTTCTGCCAGAACTAAGAGTTTCAACTGACATCTTCCAGAGTTTATGCCAAAGCTTACCTACTTCTGATGGATAGTGTTTAACTTTCCATTGCATTCCATGCTCCACTTCACTTTAGGCTGCCAAATGATTTTAGAAAACTCCACAGTGAAGATTGTGTAAATATAACAGTGGTTGAGACCTTTACTTATGTCATCATACTCATTTGGTCTAGCATTTTTTTCTGTCATTGACTCAAAGTTCTCTTTAGCCAAGCATCATTATGTCAAAGATCGTGGAATACTTTTATAATATTGAAAGAAGGCCCAGCTTCTCCTTTCCTAAAAGTGTTATATCAACCTCAGTTAAAGTCAGTGGTCCACAGTTGTTTTTGCCAAAACAAGAATGAATTACATTGCTAGTGACAGTCCCTTTTCTAGTGGCAGAGAAAGAATCTGGAGCAATTCACCCACTCGGGATATGGGTGGTTTGCAAGGAATGAAAAGTACAAACTGGAATAAGTTTCCACTTTGCAAAGGACATCACTTTTTTCCACTTTTTTCTAGGTAGCAGCGTTCAAGAATGGGGGCTTATTTTTTTCTTCAGAACCTCTATTCTAGTAATTTTATTGAATGATTTCAAAAACTCAACTATTTCAAAATAATTAGAAACTCATTTGAAACTCAATAAAGCCCTCAAGATGTTTTTGATGAGTTTCTAGATTCACATTTTAGTTTCTCACTTTAAAATCATGTTTTAAAAAATTAAATTAGAACCTTTTATAATTTATTGCTAATTGAAAACAAAATCAACAATAAGCATAAAATGTAAGTTGTAATCCAGCACAGCCTCCCAGATGCTTGTTGCCTTGATTATTTTGATGTGTCCTTTCTTTTGAAGAGCTTGGGTGTTATGTGGTCAGCACTATCCAATCAATCAATGTAATTGAGTGAAAATGCCCCTTCAGCAGATAGTTTCTTCTGTGAGGAGACTAAACTGCCATTAGAATAAAGAAGAGTTATGTAAGACCATTTTTATGCAAACTGATTGGGCTGAGTTCCAGATTCCTCTAATGAAACCTTGCTGAAGAACTGCTATGCTTGCAGCTGTGGAAGTATTCAAAATCAAGTGTTGATTCTTGCCACTTGATCTACTACTTTGTAACTACAGTTCTAAAAGCTAAACCCAAGTGATTGTTGAAAGAAATTGATTGTACAGGAATTGACTTTTGATGGCAGTAAGTTGGCCAGAATCTAGGACGTGAGCATTTCAGTTGTTATGACTGTTTTTGAAGAAGATCTGTCTGATAGCATGGCATATTCCATTGGCTTTTGGCAAATAATGCCGTCTTTCAGAACTCAGAAGACCATTTACAAATTAAGGATGATGATACTTGTGTCTTCCTAGCTTCTCTGAAATATTCTGAAAACTTTAGTTCAGATCTAAATATTTTTCTTTAATTCTTTAGCGTAAAATAACTCTATTTTAGCAATCTGTAAGAACATTGCGATCAAGCATCTTAAGCGAATCTCAGAATAAAACATTGTGACCGACAAAAGCAATGCTTTATAAGAGAAGCGGATATGTTAACCTTGTGAGAGGAATGACTTCATCTTATGGTCATCATTTTTAAATACAAATAATACATCATAAACTGAAAACATAATACTGGCTAAAATTGCTCTTAAAAGAGGACCAAAGTTCCAAAGTGAATATATTGAAGTGCCAGGATGTTTATTTTTTATGGATGGTGAGCCACATGTACTTCTACTATTAAATTATAGTCTTATAATGTCTCAAAATTTTTAGCTTTCAAATTTTTGGCTTATATGCAGAAAAAAAGTGAATATTGATATTTAAAAATCTAGATCAGTGGACTTATACTGAAATTCTTTTAAATTGATCCCTAACTATTCTTAATTCTCAGCTGTTGCCTTATATATTGCTGCATAACAAATGCCCTAAAACTTAATGGCTTAAAACCATAGCCATTCTCACTATGTCTCATAATTCTTCAATCTGACTTGGGCCCAGGTGGGTAGTTTTGTGGCTGGCAGTCACACGTGGCTGTATTTTGCTGGCATGCAGTAAGCTAGAGCTAGCCTTAGTCAGGATGCTGGGATAACCTCTCTCTCCTTGTAGTCTCTGGGTCTCCTTCTTTTCAAATAGTCTTTCCATGTGGCTTTTTTTTTTTTTTGGAAGCTTAGCTTCTTACACAGCAGCTTAGGGTGGAAAATTTTACATTTGTCCGTCCATCCTTCCTTCCTTCCTTCCTCCCTTCCTTCCTTCTTCCCTCCCTTCCTCCCTTCCTTCTTTCCTTCTTCCCTCCCTTCCTCCCTTCCTCCCTTTCTTCCTTTCCTTCCTATCTTCCTTCCTTCTTCCCTACCTTATTTCCCTGTTTCTTATCACACAATTGTTTGTTCAGATAGTATTCAATATATACTCATGAAATGCTACTGTAGCCAGGGACTCATCTAGGTGGTAAGGATCCATCAGTGAACAAAACAAAGTCCCTGATCTCATGGAACTTACATTCTAGATATTGTATGAAATATTTGTCACTATCCCTTTTTACATACTCTCAGTTCTCTAATCTTTATATTTTATGCACAACTGAAAGGGAAAGGAAACTAATAATTACCAAATGCCAATCATATATTAAGCATATCCACCTATGTTATATTATTTAATAACTAATTGCCTACTGTGATTCTGACTGTTCCATTTAAATTCTGATTGTGGAAACATATTTTTTGTGATTGGGGAAACTTTAAATATTCAAGAAGTTAGGTATAATTATATGTGTTTGCACAATGTGCATATGTGTGTGTGTTTATATATATATATATGTTTGTATATTTTCCCTCTGTGTCAAAAAATAGGTGGTCAGTTCAAAGACTGACTAGAAATCATTATAACACAGACTGCCATCTTCAAGGTTGTGGTTTGGCATGTTGAGGTTAGTTTAATACCATTAAAATGTTAATATCCAGGTGGTGTGTGTGTGTGTGTGTGTGTGTGTGTGTGTGTGTAGAAATTAACAAAGACACCTGAGTGAAGAAGGATAGCTTGGGACTGGAGATCCCTTGATAATAAAGAGTTTGGGGAAAAATGAGAACAGAACCAAAAACCAGTACCACTCTTGAAATCACATTCAAGTTTATGAGTTTATGGTAGCCTTCACTCTTGTTTCTTCTGATTGCAGCCTGCTTTCTTTTAGCTCTTGCCTACATATGACCTTCCTTGCAGCATAAAAAAAAAAGTTGTTCAAAATGCACTTTTAAAAAACTCTTATCAATTAAACAATTAAATGCCAGCATTTCAAGGTATCGTTCCTGCATTTATAAAACTATTAAGGCTTACATTGTTTTTGTGAAGGTTAATTCCAACTGGGTCTTTTCTTTGGTATTCTGGGGCACCGTTTTATTTATTTGAGCAGCTGTGATTCAGGATTCATTGTCACTTTAATATTACAGCTCCAATCTCTTGAAGTCTAGTACTTTGTTTTTATAGTTCACAACTGGGGATTAGGAAGTTAACCTCCCCTGTCACCATATGTGACATAGATATAAAGAAGGATTTCTTAGCACAGTCACTTTAAAGAACCCTTTTCATGTCAATAAGAAGTAAATGATAGTCAATTTACAGATTATTTTCCTTTCAAGAAATAGACACTTGTTTTGATTTGTTAAAATATTTTTGAGTTTTATATTCAAATAACAAAGTTGACAGGATTTAGAATATTGTACCTTTATATATCTATTATATTTTCTAGATTTGCTATTATTATGCTTTTTTCTAGCTATGTTCAACCTACATATCCATATACTTATTGATTTAATATTTTGTTGTAGTTTTAAAACAAACATTAATGTGTCAGTAGGCCAGTTGTTAAGAGCATGAACTCTAAAACGAGATTACCAAGGTATAAATCCTGATTCTGTTACTATGTGACCTTCAAGTTGCTTAATCATTCTGTGCCTCAGTTTTTCTATCTGTAAAATAGAAATAATAATATGACCTATCTCATAGGATTCTTATTCTATTTAAATGAGGTAATATAAAAGCTGTACAGCACTTAGTACAGTGTTAGGTACCCATTAAATAAAAGGTAGCTTTGAGTTACCATTACTGTAAAGTGGAAGCCCAGAGAATTCCCTTGTTAGAATTCAGCAAAGTGAGGAGTGGGGTTCTCGGATTTGCAGGTTTAGCAATTCAGTTTTATCAGTGATCTCAGATTTAATCAACTCACAGTCTCTCAGAGGACTGAACAAATGAACCCAATAGTGACTAATGTAAAATATAGAAGCCACATTTATAAAAATGACAGAAAAATATTTTGAAACAGTTACTGAGGCGAGTTTTTTTTTTCATGCAATCCCTTTTGCCTGCAGTTCTGTTTGCCTCTTCAATCTAGATCTTGATCTCTGTGCCTCAGAGAAGGGATATTTTACCAGACCATGGAGGAAAAAATTGTTTATTAATGGTCTTTGAGGTTTGAAATTCTAAAGCCCTGGTGTAACTACTAGGTAAGTAAGAAAATTCATTTGCTCAAGCCCTGTTTGCTCTGCTTGCTGACTGATGGAAAAGATCCTCTTGAACACAGGAACTAGGAAAGATGGAAATGAAGTAAATGCAGATAGTTCTCTGCCCTGCACCCCACTCCAAAGCTGAGATCCCTGAGGAGGCAGCGATAATAGTCTGAAATGAATTTGAGGCTCCAAGAGCAGAAGGACCCATCCCTTGCTTCCCAGGTGGTAACTGGGAAAATACCCAGGTGCTAGAGTTTTGTCCTATCCTGGGATGGTATGACACCAGTTGAATAGAGGTGATGCTATAACACAGTATGCTGTGGTATCTTGGGCCAAGAAAGTCTGAATCAACTTCACTGAGTTTCTTATGATCCCTAGAATGGCTTGGGAAAACCTTGCTCTTTCCCTCTCCCACCCAGATTAAAAATGGCCACAAATTCTTTCTACCTCCCATTGAGGGACAGAGTCTAATTCCTCTCCCCTTGAATGTGGGCCAGATTAAAAATGGCCACAGATTCTTTCTACCTTCCATTGAGGGACAGAGTCTAATTCCTCTCCCCTTGAATGTGGGCTGGCCTGGTGGCTTAATTGACTGACAGAATGCAATGTAAGTGAGCATCTGTAACTTCCAAGGCTAGATAACAAGAAATTTTGCAGCTTTCACTTGGATTTCTTAGAATCCTCTCCCCAAAGAAACCCAGCTTTCACATAAGAAGTCTGATTATGCTGCTGGAGAGCCTACCTGGGGAGGTCCTGAGACTGCCTGTAGAGGAGACAGAGGAGCTCAGTTAAGCCCTGTCTTCCATCCATCTCACTAAGATGACTGGCATGTGAATGAAGCCATCTTGGATTTCCAAACCAGTTCAGCCACGGTGAAACACCACCAAGCGACCCAAAAGGAAGCAGAATCACACAACCAGTTCTTAAAAATATGACCCACAGGGCATGAATGTAGCAAAAATAATTATTGTTGTGGCTGTTAAGTTTTGGATGGTTTGCTTTTCCACAATAGATAACTAGGTCATAGCTCTTTATGTCCCCTTAGAAGAGGGCTGCAGTAGACAGTTGTCTAACTTCAACCTCAAGAAGTCTTTTGGTGAGAGAAGAATTTACAGGCTGACTCCCCAGGGAACACTTGGGAACAATGCTATTGATTGTATTTTGTACTTAGGCAATATCGACCTTAAAAAGACCTCGGGGAGCCTCTTTCTTTAAGTTTGAACAGGAAACGTATTCATTTGCTCATCAGCAGTGGGTATTAGCATGGAGAAATGTTGACAGAGAAGCAAACAATACTGCCATGATTGGTATCCTTGGAGTTGTACACGCTGCAGCCTTGCTAGCCACTCACTTATTCTCCAAGTCTTAGATACTTACCCAGGAAAAAGAGGCAATGGTAAGAAACCATTTCACTGGGAACATCCTCATGTGGTAGAAGAACCTGTGATTTGTCTGAAGACTGTCATCTTGAACTAAGTTGGTTACTTGCCAGCAGGAGTAAATGGAGTTTGAGATAAGAATTAAGAATAGTAATATAAAAATGAAACAGTTATTTTTTAGCACAATTGAGTTTGCAGCTTGTGAGATCAATATCTACCTTATTAATTAAATATGTGAAATATAGCCGGTAAGCCAATTAGAAAATCCCCATTATCTGATTAGCTCACCTCTTCCTGTGTCCATTTATTCTTTTACAGTGGGAATGGTTTGTCAGTTGTGAGCAGAACCCTTGTGTTTGCTCCAGTACGTACTCATGGTAGGAGGATAAATTAGTCATCAGGCCATTCAGTCATCATAGGGTCTGAACAAAAGTAATAGGAGAAGCTCTGACATGTGGGTTGTCATGAGCCTGATGAACCACTTCTGCCTTACAACAGAGAACAGATCTTTGGTGCTAAGAATTCTTGTGCTGTCCCCTGCCCTCATTCAGTATTGTTCTCTTCTATACATGCTAAATAAATTATAGCAGATTCTGGCTTCCTGGTTACCATTTATTTTCTTCTAATGTGACCATTCCACCAGTAATGACAAACCTAATGGATAGATATGTTTACAATGTTAATTACGTATACTCAAAGCTTTAAGGATCTCCTCAGAGATCAGATTTCATTTATTATGTTGATTTTCCTAATTTAACTCAGAGTCCTGAGTAAGTCCTCACTGCTGCCTCCGTGTACTGTCCAAGGATCACTCTATTCCCACCCCATCCTGCCAGATGTTTAGTGCAGTGCCAGCCACATTTAACAAGAAAAATACCAGTAAATAAAAAGGGGGAAGCATTTACATATTTTTGTTAGGAATTGAAAAGGAGGAAAACTTTTAACATCTCATTATAAATATCTACCATCCAGTAATCGAGTTATACAGTATATTGTGCAATTTACAATTCACATCTTTAAAAGAGCTCACAGTTACCTCTATTGGTAAGTTTTGATAGGAAAAGTCTGTTCATTTCTTCATCAAATATTTATTAATCCCTAATTCGTACCAAGTTCCATGGTAAATGCTTATTCACAGTCCTGTGAAAGGAATGTTAAAAATACATAAACCACAAGGCACACAATAAGCGTATGAAATGCTTACTGTTATTAGTCATCACAGAGATACAAATTTAGACCTCATTGAGATACCACCATACATTTATGAGAATGACTAAAATGAAAAAGACTAATGATACCATGTATTAACAAAGATAGATATGGAGCAATTATAACTCTGGAAATGTGAATGTCACAACCAACTTGGAAAACTTTCAGTATCCCTTAAAGAGTTGAATGTACATCTACCATATGATCTAGAAATTCTACTCTTAGATTTTATTAGTTATCTGCCTAACAAATTATAAGTTAATAGCTTATAACAAGAATAAACATGTATCATTTCATACAGTTTCTGAGGAGCCAGTAATTCAGGTGAGGGTTTAACTAGGTATTTTAGACTCCGAGTCTCTCATGAGAATTCAGTTAATATGTTGGTCAGGTCTGCAGTCCCCTGAAAGCTTGACTGGGGCTGGAGGCTCTACTTCTAAGACCAGTTACTCATATGACTAACAAATTGAGGATGACAGTTGGCAAGAGACCTCAGTTCCTTGCTATGTGGATCCCATATACTGCTCTTGAGTGTCTTCCTGGAAGCTGGCATGCCCTGGAGTGAATGATTCAACAGAGAGCAAGGTGGCAGCTTTTATGACCTCACTTCAAAAGTCATACTTCATAGTTTTGTGCAGTATCCTATTAATTTCATAAGTCAGCACTATTGAGTATATGGTGTATGTATGTGCGTGGCGAGAAGGATATGGGGAGAAGGAGCTCAAGAGTATTGAGATAAGGAAGCAAGGAATATTGGGTGCTGTTTTTGGAGTCTCGTTACCAGATAGGTATTTATCCCAGGGAGGTGGAATGAAAGTCCCTCAAAACCTTGTACAAGAATATTCATAGCATCTTTATTTATAATAGCCAAACTGGATAACAGCCCAGATGTTCATAAGAGTCTGGATAAACAAACTGTAGTATATTCACACATTGGAAATGCTTCAGCAATAAAAAGGAACTATGAATAATTGCAAAAAACATTAATAAATTTCAAAAATATTATTGTGAGTGAAAGAAGAAAAAGGTAATACATACCATATTATTCGACTTACATGCAGTCCTAGAATAGGCAAAACTCTGGGTGATACAAATTCAGTGTGTCATTGCTTCTCACAGGGATGGTAGGCAGACTGACTGGGAGTTGATAAAAGGAAATTTTTGGGATAATGGAAATATTCCATCAAATTTATCAAAGTCATCTCAACTGCACACTTATGTTCTGAAGATTATATGTAAATTATATCCTGAGAAAAAACACAAGACATAATCCAAGAAACATGAGAGAAAAATAAGCCATATGTTAAAATTGATGAGAGAAATTAATACAAAGGGGAAAATATTAAAGGGAAAAACTAAGGTACATATATTTTTAAAATAAGTAGACACATGGTAATTGTAGATAATTTTAATAGTATCTTATTTTTCATATTTATAATCTCCACTTCTGGAATAATTACTGATTTATTTTTATGTACTTTCCAGTCTTTTTTCATGCATTTAAAAAAATAGATAAGAATTTTTGGTATTTGAGAGTTTGTAAATTGATTGTGTTTGTGTATGTAAATATGTTTTGTGTGTATGTGTGGTTGGCCTTACAGTACAAACCTCATTTTCAATTGTTATATTCCATTATAAGACTATTGATAGTTTATGTAACTATTCTGTTACTGGTAAACCTTTAGGTTGTTTCTCATTATTTAAATAATGAGTGGAGTTGTACATAAAGGGTGATCTTTAGTGTTGAGGATTATTTCCTTGTCTAGGGTTTCCAAAATATTCTAGATCAAAGCATATGTTTCACATTTCCATATTACTTTCTACAGGGTTTAAATTATTATACACATTTACCAGTAGTCTATTAAAGGACTTATTTCATTATGCTTTGGTTAAGTGACCTAGGTAAGTGAAGTAGGTATTTCACTATGCTTTGATAAGCATAGTGAACACTTTGTTCATGTGTTTATTAACCATTGTAATGGAGAAAAATGGTTGAATTGAGCCTTAAAGAATGAATAGCATTTTAAATGTCAATTGGATTTGAAAGGCAAAGATAGGGAAGGTTGTTTCTGCCATGTTCATGGCATGGCAGACAAAGTCATTCAATGTCAAACTCATGGAATTATAAGTCGTTTAGTATAAAAGCTTAGAGCAGTGGTTCTCAGTTTTGGCTGCACAATAGGATCATCTGAGGGAGAATTTAAAAATCTCCAATGTCTAGGTCTTACTAGACAAATAAAATCAGGATAGTTGGGTGAAGAACTCAGGCATCAGTAGTTTTTAAAAGTCCCCAAGTGATTACAATCTGTAAGCAAAACATAAAATCAGTGGTGTAGAGTGAGGTGGAATGGGATAGGTTGTCATTAGAGATGAAACTGAAGAGATGAAGACCATATGGAACAAGGCAGAATGCTCTAGGACAAACGGTATACTTTCTGGACAAATTAGCTAATGCTGTTAGGTTAGTGTTCCTTTCTTACCATCTTAGAGACCTGTACCTTTTTCATGCACTCATGCGGGGTGCATTATTCCCAACCGACAACTAGTACCTGACCTTGTGGACAGGCTCCAAGAATACCATTCCTGCTGCTGCCCACAAGCCTGGAGATCTAGGAATTTTTCCTCCACACCCCCAGGACATAGCCCTTAAGCAATGATTGCTGATGATATGATATAAGTAATCCAGCTTCCTCTCTCCTAATCAAGATAATTCTGACATTTGATCTATACTGGTGCATTCAAGTAGCCAATATGCAAACTTTTCCTTGTTATGTAGGAGAAGATGAGTTTGTGGCAGAACATAAAATATGCTGCTTCCTTCACAAAGAAATGGTTCTATGAATAAGATCAGCTGAAGTAAATAGCAAACTTAGTGACTTGGCTGCAAGCATCTTATCTCATCGTGGACCAGTACAAGGATCTGCAAACCACACTTTGGGTAGCGCTGACTTTCACTGTCTCCAGTGTGCTCTGCAGCAGTGACCCAAACTTACCCTGGCTGGACGTGCCTTTACCTTGCACTTTTGCCTGCCTGCATTTCTTTCCCTCTTTCACGTCCTGCTCATTGTTTTTCTCTGGGACTGTTAGTTATAATTTACCTTCGCATGATTCATCGTGTGAATATCTGCTTCCAGGGAACTCAATTAAGACAGGCAATGAGGAATGCATTGAAGTGTAAACCGTGCTTTAGGAACATAATTCTAACAGTTCCTAAGAATGATTTAGAAAAATGAATAAATGTAGGTAGGAAGTGAGATTAAAGATTATCACAATATGCTTTCAACCAGGAAACTCAGGAGTCCTCCACCTCCATTACTCATATTTTAAAATATCCTTTTCTTGCTGTTTCTAAGGTCCCTGCCTTAGTTTAGATGCCCATTAGTTTTGAGGTTTAGAATCACTGGTTTGCATTTCAAAATGTAACTCAAGAACCATGCCAATATTTCAATGGAGATGGTAGCTTCCTAACAATTTGTAAACTGAAATTTTCTTTATGAGATTATGTGTTATTTACTATAGACTTTATAGCTCACAGACTGGTTCTAAATTATGTTTGTAAGGAAACTTAGGTGTATCCCATATATCTGACCTGGGGCAACTATTGAAAACTCCCTGGCCCTCACTTCTTGAATGAGGAAAATAAACTACATTATTCCTAAGGTCTCTTTCAGTTCTGAAATGCTCTGTTCAACAATAGCTACTAGATTACGTCAGTGAAGCAAACATAAAACAGGTTATTCCAGCAGCAATTGTCACTTCTCAAAACAAATTGACAAAAATCATGCATTTATTGTAAGAACAATTCTCCAGGAAGCCAACCTTTGCCTGTTTTCCTTAATGATATGTTTACTGCTTTTAACTTTGCTTTGGAAATGGGTAACCATCTAATTGGGTTGATAAGGTCAGTATGCAGGAGCTTTGGAAAGAGATTGGATAATATTTGTGAGTGTGTATATTTGCCTAGACATGCTTTTTGTCATGTTTATTGTACTTTAATGATTAGCTAGAAATAATAAGGCTGCTGTATATGCTATTTTATTAATGCTCTGTCATTTATGGGTTTTTCTAAGGTAATTTGAAAATACAGAGAAAATATAATTATTTGAGGGTGCTTTTGGAAGAGGTGGATATGTTTATAAAATTAAATAGTAATTTAATAATGCAATATTTCTCAAGACAGAATTCACCAGTATACATAGTTCATAGAGAGGATTTGTGAAACTGAATGAGTTTTATTTTCCCTGATTTTCAAGAAGCGTGTAAATCCAGTTTGGTGCTATCTTGTGGATCAAGAAAGATGATTTTAACAATGTGTAAATTATTTCTGCTCATCAGTGTGTCACATCTTGTCCCCAAACAACCCTAAAATGTTAAAAAAGTTTTAGACTCTTGTTGCTCAACTAATCTAGGAAGAAATGTGGACTTCACAGTCTTATCACAGACATTCCATTTGAAATGATTCTCAATTACATTCCCTTCTGGGCTCTTATGTTTTTGAAACCTCATATAAACATGGCAAATTAGAACATCTTTGTGGCATTTTAAAAATTCATTCTTATTTATTCTTAAATGAGGTGTTATACACAGGAAAATATATAGATCTTAAGTATACAACTTAATGAATTTTTCCATATGTTTACATTAGTATAACTACCACTTGAACCAAGATATGAAGCAAGATTTTAAAAATGTCTTCTCATCCCTTTCCACTTAATTTTCCTCCATTTAGAAGTTACCACTATTTTGACTTCCAGCAGCATAGCTTAATTTACCTGTTCTTGTACTTCATAGAAATGGAATGATACCTCATGTTTGCTTTCTTTTGCTCAATACTGTGTTTGTGAGATTCATGTGTATTCTTGCCTGTGGTATAATAAATAATCATTAGCTTCATTTTTACTGTGATGTAATACTCCACTGTATGGAGATTTCATTTTACTCTTGATAGATCTTTGTTTTATTTTCATTTTTCAGTTATGAATGTCTGCTGTGATTTTTGATGAATACAGCTACTCATTCATTTTTTAGTTAGCATAGCTAAAGATGGCTGGTTTATAACGTAGACTAATTTAGCTTTAATAAATGCTGCCAAAGGATTTTACAAAGTGGTAGTACTAACTTTTATTTCCACCAGTGACATATAAGAGGTCTAGTTCCTCTGCATTTGTGCCCATGTGTGATATTGTTAGTGTTTTTAATTTTAATCATTCTGGTGAATGTGTGGTAGTATCTCACTGTGGCTTTAAATTTTATTTCCCTAACTAATAATAATATTCTATACCTTTTCATAGGCTTACTGGCCTTTTGAGAACCTATTATATGAAATACTATTCAAATCTTTTAGCCATTTTCTTTTAATTATCTTTTTTGTTATTGATTTGTTCTTCCTGTATTCTGATAAATATGTAAAAAAATCAAATTAACAAATATCTTCTTCCAGTCTGTGTCCTGCTAGTTTTTTTAATTAATAATTTATTTTGATGAACAGAAGTTCTTAATTTTAAGGAAGTTCAGTTTATCATTAATTTCTTCTATGGTTCATGCTTTTTGTGTTGTGTTTTACTATGTGATTTGAAAATCCAGTCACCACATAATGCATTCAAATTGACAGATGTTAGGTTGGTTTCTTTCCCTATTAAAAAAAAAATTGTGGTAACATTCACATTCATAAAATTTACCATCTTGGCCATTTTTAAGCATACAGTTTAGTGTTATTAAATGCATTCATAATGTTGTAAAGCCATAATCATTATCCATCTCCAGAACTCTTTTTATTTTATAAAACTGAAACTCTATATTTATTAAACAATAAACTCTCCATTCCTCTTTGCCCCCATTGCCTGGCAATCCCCTGTCAGTTTTCTGTTCCTTACTATTTTGTGTGGAACAAAAAATTGTTTCATATAAAATACTCTGTTACTTTTTGTTCCATACAAAATATGTGTGTATATAATATAAGATGAATTATACAATATTTGTCTTCTGTGAGTAACTTCTTTCCCTTGGTATAATGTCCTCAAGTTTCATCCATGCTGTAGAATATGTCACAATTTCCTTCCTTTTTAAGGCTGAATAATATTCCATTGTATGTATATAACATACTGTGACTTAAATTCTGGTTTACCATGTTTGTGGCTTACTAAAAAATGTCCCATGTGCATTAAGAAGAATGTGTGTGATGTTATTATTATTGGGTAGTATTTCATATATGTCTGTTAGATCAAATCAGTTTATTGTGTTGTCTTTCATTTCCTTACTTATTTTCTGTCTGATTGTTCTATCCATTAATGAGAGCAGGGTATTAAATTATCCAGCCATTATTATAGAACTGTCTATTTTTATCCTCAGTTCTGTCCATTTTTGCTTCATATTTTTATTGTCCTATTAGGTGCATAAATGTTTAAAATGGTTATACTTCTTGATGTATTGAAACTGTTAATAATATGTAATATGTCTTTCTTTGTCTCTTTCAATCTTTTCTTTTTGTTATACTTTAAGTTATGGGGTACATGTGCAGATCATGCAGGTTTGTTACATAGGTATACACATGCCAAGGTGGTTTGCTGCATCCATCCCCTCATCATCTACATTAGGTGTTTCTCCTAATGTTATCCCTCCCCAGGACCCCCACCCCTCTGCCATCCCTCCCTGAGCCTCCTCACCCCGCAGCAGGCCCCGGTGTGTGATGTTCCCCTCCCTGTGTCCGTGTATTCTCATTGTTCAATACCCACTTATGAGTGAGAACATGTGGTATTTGGTTTTCTGTTCTTGTGTCAGTTTGCTGAGAATGATGGTTTCCAGCTTCATCCATGTCCCTGCAATGGACATAAACTCATCCTTTTTTATGGCTGCATTGTATTCCATGGTGTATATGTGCAACATTTTCTTTACCCAGTCTATCATTGATGGGCATTTGGGTTGGTTCCAAGTCTTTGCTATTGTGAACAGTGCTGCAGTAAACATACCTGTGCATGTGTCCTTATAATAGAATGATTTATAATTCTTTGGGTATATACCCAGTAATGGGATTGCTGGGTCAAATGGTATTTCTATTTCTAGATCCTTGAGGAATCGCCACATGTCTTCCACAATGGTTGAACTAATTTACACTCCCACCAACAACGTAAAAGCATTCCTATTTCTCCACATCCTCTCCAGCATCTGTTGTCTCCTGACTTTTTAATGATCACCATTCTGGTGTGAGACACTATCTCAATGTGGTTTTGATTTGCATTTCTCTAATGACCAGTGATGATGAGCTTTTTTTCATGAGTTTGTTGGCTACATAAATGTCTTCTTTTGAGAAGTATCTGTTCATATCCTTCACCTACTTTTTGATGTTTTTTTTTTTTGTGTGTGTGTAAATTTGTTTAAGTTCTTTGTACATTCTGGTTATTAACCGTTTGTCAGATGGGTGGATTGCAAAATTTTTTTCCCATTATGTTGGTTGCCAGTTTGCTCTAATGATAATTTCTTTTGCTGTGCAAAAGTTCTTAAGTTTAATTAGATCTCATTTGTCTGTTTTGACTTTTGTTGCCATTGCTTTTGGTGTTTTAGTCATAAAGTCCTTGCCTATGCCTATGTTCTGAATGGTATTGCCTATGTTTTCTTCTAGGGTTTTAATGGCATTAGGTCTTACATTTAAATCTTTAATCCATCTGGAGTTAATTTTTGTATAAGGTATAAGGAAGGGATTCAGTTTCAGCTTTCTGCTTATGGCTAGCCAGTTTTCCCAACACCATTTATTCAATAGGGAATCCTTTCCCCATTGCTTGTTTTTGTCAGGTTTGTCAAAGATCAGATGGTTGTAGATGTGGGTGTTACTTCTGAGGCCTCTGTTATGTTCCATTGATCTATATCTCTGTTTTGGTACCAGTACTATGCTATTTTGATTACTGTAGCTTTGTAATATAGTTATGAAGTCAGGTAACATGATGCTTCCAGCTTTTTTTTTTTTTTTGCTTAGGATGGTCTTGGCTATGCGGGTTCTCTTTTGGTTTCATATGAAGTTAAGGTAATTGTTTCCAATTCTGTGAAGAAAATCAGTGGTAGCTTGATGAGGATAGCATTGAATCTATAAATTACTTTGGGTGGTATTTAAAGTCTATTCTGTCTTATATTAGTATAACCACTCCAACTTTCTTTTGGTTACTGTTTTCATGGAATATTTTTTCATCATTTTATTTTTAATCTATCTGTCTCTTTGGATCTAAAGTGAATTTCTTGTAGATAGCATAGGGTTGGATTCTGTTTTTTAATCTATTCTGCCAATTTGTCATTTGATTGGAGAATTTAATCCATTTACATTTAAAGTAATTACCAATAAGGAGGGATTTAACATCTTTCATTTTGCTATTTTTTTCTATATATCTTATAGCTTTTTGTTTCTCATTTTCTGTGTTACTACTGTCTTTGTGTTTAGTTAATTTTTTGTAGTGAAACATTTAAATTCTGTTCTGATTTTCTTTTGTGTATATTCTTATAGCTATTTTCTTGTGGTTACCATGGGCACTACATTTAACATCCTAATTATAACACTCTAATTTAAGTTTATGTCAGCTTAATTTCAGCAACATAAAAACTCTGTTTCTTTATAGCTCTATCTTCACTCCTTTCACTGGTTGATGTCATAAAATTACATCTTTACACATTGTGTACCCCCAAACATAAACCAATAATTATTTAAATGTATTAGTCTCTTAAATTATGTAGAAACAAAATGGATTTATAAACCAATGGTATAATAATACTAGTTTTTTAGACTAATTGTGATTTTTAAAAATGTAGTTGTCTCTCTAATCATGTAAAATATAAAAAAGTAGAATTACAAACTGTTGTTACAATAATACCAGCATTTATAATTGTCCCTATGTTTACCTTTATTGATATTTTTATTTCAACATATGGCTTCAAGTTATTGTCTAGTGTCCTTTCATTTCAACCCTCAGGACTTCCTTAACCACTTCTACAGGGAGGGTACTGGTTACAGACTTCCTCTGCTTTGGTTTATTTGAGTACGTTTTAATTTCTCCCTTACTTTTGAAGGCAAGTTTTGCCAGATGTAGGATTCTTGGATGACACATGTTTTTCTTTTAGCACATTGAATATACTGGCCCATTGCCTTCTGGCCTCTATAGTTTCTGATAAAGTATATGTGGTTAATTTTTAAGGAATCCCTTGTATGTAATGAATTACTTCTCTTTTGCTGCTTCTAATATTCTAAGATTCTCTCTGAGTTTTGAAAATTTTATTATAATATGTCTTCATATGGGTCTCTTTGTGTTCATCTTCCTTGAAATTCATTGAGTTTTGTAAATGTTTATACTCATGACTTTCATCAAATTTGAAAAGTTTTCAGTCATTATTTCATCTAATTTTCCCTCTACTCCCTTATCTCTTTTTCTGAGATTTCTACAATGTATGTTGGTGTGCTAAATGGTGTCCCATAGGCCCTTTAGGTTTTGTTCATTTTTCTTTAATCTTTTTTCTTTCTGTTTCTCAGACTTGATAATTTCCATTGTGCTAGCATCAAGTTTTCTGATTCTTCCTTCTGCCTGCTCAAATCTGCCTTTGAATTCCTCTGGTGAACTTTTCATATCTATTATTATTATTTTCAGCTCTAGAATCCCTTTTTTGGTTTCTTTTTATGTTTTCTATCTCTTTCCAAAATGATATTTCTGTTTTGTTCTTACATTATTTTCTTGGCTTTCTTCACAAGATATCTTCCTTTAGTTTTTGAGCATTTAATACTGTTGTGTTAAAGTCTTCGTCGTCTTGTGGACTTGCCATCAGGTCTTTCTAGAAACAGTTTCTGTTATTTCTTTTTTCTTTGAATGTACCATACTTTCCTGTGTCTTTGTGATTTTTTCTTGAAAATTGAACATTTTAATCTAATAATGTTATAAGTGTAGGAATCAGATTATCCTCCTTCTCCAGGATTTGCTATTTTATTTTATTTTATTATTATACTTGTAGACTGTCTCTGTGCCAAGGATCAGTCTGAATTATAAACTTGAAGTCTTCTCACATTTTTTCTGAGTCTCTCCCTAAACTTGCGTGATCACTTTCCAATTTTTCCCACATATGCAGTTGCTTTTGAATGTTCTAGTCTTTAATGTCTGGGTCCTAAAAGAAGAAAAAGATAAAAATGAAGAAGAGGTTAAACAAAGGATTCAGCTCTTTAAATCCCCTGGTAGTCCTAGAATCAGAGGAACAGCTGCCAAGCCCATTGTTAGCGTATGGAACCCTAGGGGCCCAATCGCACTCTTATCTCTACTTTTCTTTCTGTGTTATCTTCATTTTCATTCACTGCATATAGGCTTTATGAGGCAAGAAAATATGGCAGCTGGCAGCTCCAGCCTTATGACACTCAAATGATCATCTCAAAAAGAAGAGAAAGCGTCTTTTATTTTCCTTCACTTCAGTATATAATAATCCCAGTGAAGGATTCTGGGTAGTCCTAAATCATCTGTTAACTCACATGAACAAGAGGGAAATAAAAACTATTATTATTAAACCCGGGTTGAAATAAATAAGGAAACAATTTCCCCAAAGAAGTCGATATGCCACTACCAAGAGAAGGGAAATAAGGTGCTGGGCAGACACAAACAATAGATATCTATTACGAAGGAAATAAAAATGCTTGACTCATGTGAGCTGGTTGTTGAAAGTCTCCAGCTCTCAGAACTGGGGCTCTATAGAGGATCACTTCAGGCCTAAGCAAAATAGAAATCCAAGATGCAATTCCAGACTCTTACTTGGAAGTGCCTTTCATGATTTTTTTAAGGTCAAAGGTGGTTACATATATTACATACATCAGGATAAAGCTCCATCTGATTTTCTCTTACTGGTCCCAAGGAGATGATCCTCATGGTAAAATATGGGGCTCAGAATCTCCCAAATTATCACCCTTAAAAGATATTGTGTTAGTAATTTAATGTTTAATTTCATTTCCTTCCTAAGTTTCTCTGAGTATAAAATTCGTATGGCTACAACAGCATTTAGATAATTGATAATTGTGACAGATAAACAGCATAGTTACTTTTGAATAGTTGCCACTTCGAGTATTAACTCTGTAGCAATAAATAGTTCTTAGAGAACTCTGTATTCAATTATTACTTTTATCTTATTTATCTTGGGATATGTGGTTCTAAAAGTTTAACATGTATGCAAATCATTTGGATGACTGGTTAAGATATAGATTGCTGGGCCAAATCTCCCAGAGTTTATGATACCATAGGTCTGGGATAACGCCCCAACATTTAACAAGTTACTTGTGATGCAGCTGTTGCTTGTCCAGAGATCACACTTTAAGAACTAGATAAGAGATACATTCCTAAACATATTAACATGAATAAGTCCTTTATACATCATATTTTGTCTTATTAGGGAAACTTAAAATTAAAAGAAACTGTATTTTCTTTGGAAAATAAAGAGCCTTTATCATAAAAACAAAAATAATTGCTCCTCAATTAACTTTTGCAATTCTGATTTGCTTGCGGGCTGGGGTAAAGGGTAGATCAATAGATCAGATTAATTTCTTGGAGGCCATGCAACTTGTAGAAGGGAAAAAAAATCCTCATAAGTAACATTTTTTAACTCACAAGGATAGTTTTCTATCCCATTGCAAGTAGCCTTAACCTCTGCTCTAAAGTTTTTTTTTTTATCTATAGAGCCTAATCAGATTTTGTGGTTGGTTTGTTTATTTTTATTCTATTTATATGTTCTTGTTTTGTATATACCAGATATCAAGTGTCTTTCAACAATATTTCCAATTGGGATTAAAAAGGTCTAATGCTAAATTCTGTCAGTTCCAGATTTGGTCTCCAAATGAGTCATAGAAATTGCTACAAAGGAGTGAATCATACTGCTCTCTTTCTATCAGTCATGGTCAAAGAATTTCGGTGGGCCTACCTCATAAATTAAAATCTGGGAGCAAGAATTTTTTTGGTAGCAGTGTTGCATCAGTATTGACATACAAGAGATGATGCTGAGAGTAGCATAGGAGAGAGGAAGAATGCAGATTCTGCAATCATAACTGTATCAGGTGATATTTTTCTTCACCTGCTACATTTCAAATGATGGAAATTTAAGTACTGAATGGCTTCAAGGACTTGTGGGCACAGAGATTTCACTTTAGAAGCTTTCTTCTTTCCTTGAACACTTTAGGTTTAAATGACTTCTTTTAGGCTTAAGTCCTACTTGGAGTATGGTATTTTCTCTATTCTAAGTAAGTATTAAGAATCAATAAAGGGCTGTTGTCCTCTGTTCAGTTTCTGAAGGGCCATGCACCATGGTTAAAATACTTATCCATAATATGTCATGATAGTGTGGTATGCTTGCTAATATATTTATTTCATACTTTGCAGTTTCTACTTCTGCCCTCACAAATAATCTTTAATTCTTCTTCAAGTTTTAAGATAAGTAATATTACAAAACTGGTATCTAGTAGTTATAGTAAATTCATTTTTATTAATTTCATTAACAGTTCCTGTGTTCACTGCCTTACTCCTAGATGACAAACATGGGGCATCTTTATTTAAATCAGGTTTGGAAATATTCTGTAAGTTATGTAAACACACGAAATAGAAAGTTTTGAAGATAACACAAGAGAAAGATTGTCAAGGTAGCCTGTCTCCTTTCTATGAATTTGAGGGAGAGAATAGAAAAGTGGACTAAGTCATGAGCGAATTGAGGTTCTGTGTATTTGAGGACATCGTTGATGTTTCCTTGGCTTTAAATGACTTAGAGTGGTGCCTGGTGGTAGAGAGTTTTCTGGAAGCTACATAAGAAGTGATGCTAATAAAGTTTTTGTGTGTATGTACTTTCTTCTCAAAGAAAAGACATTTTATTTCTGATCTTATTATCTCTCCCAAGGAGTCGATATGGAAGTTAAGCTTCTGCAACGTTTCATAAATTGAGGAAAGGTTTAATTCCCATCTTGTTCATTTAAGTATCACATACTATAATAGGCTCAGGGGAAACCAAGAAAAATTCACTTTCCATGACCTCAATGAATTTCAATTATAGTGGAAAAAAAATTAAAACAAAAAATATAATACATTAAGATGATGATTCTAAAAGCATCCAGCATAAAGTCCTGTGGTGCCTACCTAAAGACACCTAATCTTGCTGGAGGAGTCTGAGAAGGCTGAATAGATTTACAGGGCAATTATGGGCCAGAAGGAGGTCTAGGAAAATGGACGGACAGGTGCCAATGACAGAGGCATAAAGGAAGACTGACTTGTCATTGTGTAGAGGTGTCACAGAAACTGGCACGAGCCAAGGCTACTCTTGGAAGCAGTGGCTCCATAATGCCTGGACTTATTGACTATAAAAAAAGTTAAAAAAATTTTATCCTGTTGTCAATGGGGGAAGAGAATTTTGAAGAAATGGAATGGCACAATAGAGGAGACTAAGAGTGAACGGTCACAGGGTCTAGGGAAGAACCAGGGAAGTGTGGTGTTATGGCAACCAAGGAAGAACAAAAGTTTAGAAAGAAGGAAGTGGATAATAATGGGAAAATGCTGTAGTGCAGCAGTCATCAATTTTTGTAGTATGACACCTTTTCGGTAACAAAAATTCTATGTACCCCTAGTATTAGGCAAGACCTTGTTACAGAAAATCAACTTAAAGTCATTTATTCAAAAAATGAGTTTATTGACACATGGAACTTTAAATTCAGTGGGGACAGATCTAGCATTAGCTGCTTAGTGGTGCAATTGGGCTAAATGTTTCTCTCTCCCTCTTTTGCTTTGCTTGTCTGCCCTCTGTATTGGCATCATCGTCAGGCAGGCTTTTTCCATGAAACTAGGAAAAAATGGACTCTGGAAATCACACCTACATATTGCTTACAACTTCTGATCCCAAAAGAAGGGAACTTTCTCTCTTCTAGTATCCCCAGGTCATTATCTTAGGGAAGAGATTGGTTGGCCTGGCATTGGTCAGGTGCCTTTCACTGTACCAATCACTTGAAGAGTGTAGGCATAGGGTGCTCCAATTGGTTAAATCTGGATTACATGCCCATCCCTGCTGGTGGAGGGAATCTGGTCAGTCATACCCAAAACATGGAAAGGATTTTTCCATGAGAATCGTAGAAAGTTATGATTTTTGTATTATAAAAAGAGAAGACAGAAAAGGGATGCTAAGCAGGCAAATTTACCAGTCTCTGACAGTTCCATATAAGAGTCATTACATATTTAGAATGTGTTACTTGAGAAAAAAAAGTATATATAATGACAAAGAGCTACTATGAATTTAGTGACACTTAAAATAAATTTCTAAAATTCATGATAACAGCTGCTATGCACATTTAAAAATTACAAATATAGATATGTATATAATGATATCTTCCTTTTGCAAGTAATGCTTGGGGAGCTTCTAGATTTATGAGCCTCTTTCAGTCACTCTGAAGCCTCCAAAACACAAACAGATTTCATACCTTGAAACTAAGTTAATCATGGATTCTAAAAATAGCCTATGCACAATTTCAGGTGCTCTTAAATAAAGACATGCTCAGGAAATATTTTAAGACATTTTCATTCAGTATATAGAGTACCAGTAAATACTGTACCATGAGATGGGTGTTGCTACCACCCAAATAGCGAGTTTAAAAACCAGAATAAACCACAAAAATGAGGGTGGGGGTAGGGAAGCACACACAGTTTCACAAGTAACATGTTCTTTTACTTTTTTTCAAGTTATATTCTGCTTTTCATTTTTAATATGCGTATAATACATAGACGACAAATATGGAAACGTTAAATGAGAAAATAATATATACATAAAATATATATATAACAAAAATTTAAAAACATACAAATAAAACATGTAATATATACTTAATATATAAACATATATAAAAATAAACACATACATATATATATATATATATGTACTTCCCCCCCTACCACTCCAAGATTCTTAAAGGAAGTAGCTTTCCCTTGAGGACAGCTTAGAGACCTGTGCCATATGAAATGGCCTCTGGACTGGTCCCCAGTGCCCTGTGAAACGTTGCTCTGTATATTAGCTCCCCTATCTGCAAAATGGATGTTGCTTGACGCGTCTTCTTCCTGCCTCCTGGGAACTGGTCGAAGTCCACACAAACTCCTTCTGTCTCCAGGGACAGAAATGGCATCTACGAGCTAATGTGAGGGTCCCTGGGTGCAGAGAAATACATTGGGACCTGTGTTTCCAGCATGACGGTTTCGTTCTTGGTCTACTGAGCGTCTCTCCGAGCTCGGAGGGCACCTCTGTCATTTCAGCAGAGTGAGAAAGCGCGGTGATTCCAGGGCCCGGTGGAGAGAAAGCGGCTTGGCCAGCTCCTGTCGTGCCCCTCAGTCTGCCTCAGTCCCGTGCAGGCTCAGCGCCAGGCTCTCCGCCCCCGCCAGCTGTGGCTGCTCCACTTCTCAGCTTGGGCCATTTGCAGTGGCCTGGCCTCCCATAAGAGAGCGTCCACCGTTATGATGGAAACGCAGCTGTTAGAAATAGAAGCACCAAAGTGAAACTGTTCTTGGTCCCTGAGGCCACCTTGTAATCTTCCCTGACATCTAGCCTCCCAGAATTATTTGTGCTGTAGCCTTCTAATATTTCTGTTAAAACACGAAAGAAAAAAAATAGGAAACCCTATAAAAATAATACCGTGCCATGAGTATTTATATAAACAGTGAAGTTTGAAATCGGTTTTAAAATAGATAATTAGCATGGTTTCTTAGACATCAAAGAGCTTCCAGGTTAAAAAAAGTGGAGTGTGTGTATCTTTTTATACTTCAGAGATACGTTTATTTCCTTGTTGGGAAAGCCTTTACTATCTTTTGCTGAATAAGCAAGGAGTTGGTCTGGAATAATTTAATTTGCTTCCTGGTGGAATGCAGCTTTATTTTCCCTGTTTTAAGGATTGAATGCATTTATGTATTAATTACTTTGTTGTTTCAAAAATTAAATTTGATTTTATAATTTAATGAGGCTGTTTATTTTAATATTTGGTTTTTAAAGTTTTTTTTTTTTTTTTTTTTTTTTAACAAATGAGACATCTCTCTTTTGAGGTACATCAAAACCTTGAGGATGTACATGTAATTTTTTCAGTTTATCTTTGCCAACATTAATGGATTTTTTAAAAACCTAGATAATTACTAAAAATTGTCACAATTAGCAGTTTTACTAAAATTTTGCTTTTATTTTCAGTTAGTATATTAGATTGAATGCATTTGTTAAGTAGTTAAGGAAACAGGCAGTATTTTTTTTTCCCAATTTAGTATCTACATAGACATTTGTAGATTCCAAGTTAGTATGGATCTCAAAATTTGTGCTTGCAATTCACATTGAGGGAAGTAAGACTTTAAGCTGCTGTGCATTTTATTTTGTTTTCAATGTATTTTGCCTTGTAGCTGCAGAAGGAGAAAAGTAATTACTTAAAAATAAGTAATTTACTTACTTAGCAAGGTTTCTGATGGTAGCTTTTATTAAATTCTCAACTAAGATAATTATTGCAGGGAATTTCCCAACTTAAAGCAAACACTTCATTAGGTTCAAGGTAATTAAAAAACACAACCAGTTTTTGCCTTCATGATCTTTCTGTCTCCTTCCTTCCCTCTCCCTCCTTCCCCCACCCCCGCCGCTTTCCCTCTTTTCCTTCCCTCCCTCCCGCCTCCCTCCAGCTCTCTTTCTCATCTCTCTGCCAGCATAAGTGCAATAACCTCTTAAACTTATCTCAGAAGATGAATACTATGCCTAAACTTGGAAAAAAAAACCTCACACTAGAATGATGTTGCAAAAATTGCCATAAGATAATGATGACATTTTACCATCTATTTTATTTAATACTATACAACAATAGGCCCTTTGCTGGACTGATATATTACTAAAATTCTAGTGTTTTTGTTTTTTAGATGAATGGCAAAATTGCTAACAGAAAGGTTTTCCGAAATCCCCATTGTTATCCAGAGAGAAAAGAATGACATAGCAATGTTTTTAATGTTTCAACATCATAATTGTCTTTGATTGTCTCTGGAAAATGGGAAGCTACATATTATTAGGAATTTCCTGATTAATTTCCTAAAATATACGGGTTCTAGTGCTATACAGGGAGCAACCAAGGCGACCAGGTCACTAACACTGAAAAAAAAAAGAAAGAAAAAATACTTTCCCTTTCCTTGGGGGCAAGCAGGATTTCCAAGGGCTTGCTGGCAGTGTTATCTGACTTTACAGGGAGGTTTCCAGCACAGATTTCTCTTCCAGGTCAGTGAAAATAAGAGTCCAGGCAGGCTGGCTTTAAATCAGTCGATGGAAAGGCAAAGATCTCAGAAATCTAGTTTTAATTTAAAAGCTTTGAGTGGCTTTTTCCTTCACCTTTTCATGCTCGTCATTGGCTGCCTAACCCAAGTGAGGCAGGTTTCCTGTAGATCCCATCTGTCTTGCTGGCACCTCCTGCGCTTGCTGGCACCCCTTGCCCTTGTTGGCAACTTCTGCATGCTGGATAGTGTCCCATCAGGTCTAGGATAGTGGTTCTCAAAGGGTAGCCTGGTGTCATTGCTAGTCCACGGACTGCACTTTGATGCATTAATGATGTTTAATGCTACAATGACTATATTTTTACTTTATTATGCTGACTATTGTTGCTGCTTATAAGAATACAATAGGAGACAGGATTCCGAGGCTGGGTGCTGGGGGAAGCCATTTAAAATGTGGCAGCACTGGCAGGAAGGCTGGTGCTGCCAGGTTGGAGTTTGGTGCACTTTTTTGCCTTATCCATGACACCTCTAAGGGGCAGCCATTGTCCTGCTATTCTCTTTGACTTTTTAAGGGGCTGTGCACCCACAGATTTACTGTAGCTAAAATTTGCAAGAGCCTAACTACACAATTCAACGCAGCATACACCCTGTGATATCTCTGAACTCTTCTCTTCTCCACCCTTCCCTGCTCACATGGCCCCAGCTGTGCTTCAGACACACCAGGGTACTTCCAGACACTTACAGGCTTCACTCCTGCACCTCCTTTAGGCTGTTAATCAAATGTTGTCTTTTCAAAGAATCTCTTCCTGAGCATGCTATCTAAAATTGCAGTCCCTACTGCCAATACACTCTTTATTTGTGTCTTTGCATATATCACCATCTCACAGAATGTATTTTACTCACTAATCATTTATTTATTTTACTTATTAACTTAGTATTTGTCTTCCCTCTGTAAAATATAGGGTAAATGAATATAGAGACTTTTCTTTTTGTTCACTGCTGTATTTTGAATGCATGGAACAATACCTGGCACTTAGCAGATGCTTAATAAGTATCGGAAGGAACAAATGAATGGTTAGAAGGACCATACATTTATTTCTGAATCTGTTTATACACACAGCAGCAGAAATGCTATAATGACTTGACCCATTTAAGTTTGGGTCCAAAATTCAGTATACTGACTTATTTATGAAGTAATTTGGAATGAGTAAGGGTCCTTGATCTATGTTGATAACACTGAAATAAGAGCAGACCATTGTTTGATTCAATAAGAAATGTGATTGTTCTGTAACTTTTGGGACACTTCATGTAACGGCTCTGTGTAAATCTCAGAATCTCGTTTCTACCTTAACACTGAATATTTTTAGTATATTGAAGTAGTTTATTGGAGAGAAAATTAATGTTTACTGAGTAGTTTCTATATCTCAATAACTTCTTATATATGATCTATTTTAATTCTTATAAAAACAATGTAAAATACGTTATTATTCCTATTTGAACTGAAATTCTGAACATCTTTTTAATTATTCAAGGTTTCACAAATCATGAGAGAAAATTACAATCTTTTCAAATTATGCTGTAAAATAAGAACTTCTGTGAGAAAACAACAAATAAAAGAATTAGACTACCCCCCCACCATGTTATTCTTTCTCTGTTAGCTGAAGATTAATCTAAAAGTAGGGCCCTGCCATGCCATTCTCCTGCTAAGAGTCTGCACTGGTTTCCTACTGGATCAAATCCAAGCTAAGACTGGCACTCAAAGCCTCATGTAGTCTCATTTCCACTTAGCCGTGTTAGGTTATTTCCGTCAGCACCTGTAACAAATCCTCTGCTCTAGTCAAGGATTTGTTACTTCTTTTCTCCTTCCTCCTATTGGCCACTCCTCCTGCGTTGGGCACCCGTTTACTAGACTGCCCTACTTCAGTGACCTCCTATTTCCTCTCTGCTGTTCCTTTCAGACATGAATGTCATTCCTTTTTTACCTGCATATCCATATACCTTATGGCCCTATCTGTAAGATCCACCTGTAAATTACACATTTTTGTTTTCATGTCCCTAGTCTGCAACAAACAATCTCTCTCAGTTTTCTTTTCTTAATTACTTTTGAACTTAGATGTACCACACAATTTATTAATCCTTAGCTGATTATAGACTGTAGTGTTCTGTAATTGTTTCTAGTGTAAGCCTTGTTCTCTAAACAAGATTGTAAGTGCTTAAAGAGATTTGTGTCTTATACTTTCCCCCCATACTTTCTAGAGTAGATGTTATATTATTAAGAGATGTCCAACAAATACTTGGCTTTTTGTCCTGTATAGGTATTGAGTCCTGCTATTAATAGAAACTATGACATCATTTTAGGATACAGAGTAAAATGTGGTTTATCAAGCAGCAGATCCTTTCAATCTAATATAGTTTTATGCATTTTATGTGCACACATATTTTCAGAAAGTCACTGGAAGATTTTGCTTCTGTTCTATTATATTTGAATTTGAGCACCAAACTTCCACGTTGTGAAATGTTTGTATACTTTTGAGAACTTTAGGTGAAAGGTGTAATGTAAGTACAAAGTATGCCTCTTCAAAAAGCAAAATGAAAATGCAAATATTTAGAAATTTCAAAACAAAGCTTGGGAAATCTTGGTTATAATTGCAAGGCCAAATAATTCATTATTCCATTTCTAGAGCACTAGAGAAGGTTGGGAAATCTGTCCTTTGAAGCCTTAGAGTATATATATTTTTCTCTTTAGCCCTGTGCTGTTTCCTTGAGGAGATGCCTATAGCAATAAAAGTAATCTGGAAGGCTTTGAACTTCTGAGACAGTGTTAAGCTCTTATTAACATCAGATTAAAGGTGGCAAAAGCTAGGGATGATCTGCAGGTGACTTCAAATCAGAGGTTACACTGCAAATCCATCTTTTGGATGAGATAAGCCAAAGTGCCAGTGAATGTGTTTTGGTGGAAAGAAAAGAAGCTGAGAGGGTCGGGATGCAGAAGTCAGTATTTTTTTCAAGAAACACTGAGATGGAATTTCTTTCTGTGGAACTGTACCATGTCTGGAGATATCTCACTTAATGACATTAATTGAATACTGTGCAGTTTGTCTAATTTTCAAAATGAAGTACACTTAGGCTTCCCTGTCATGCCTATTTATTGCCCTTTTCTTTTCTTTCTTTCCTTTTTTTAAGACAGAGTCTCACTCTGTTTCCCAGGCTGGAGTGCAGTGGTATGATCTCGGCTCACTGCAACCCCAGCATCCCAGGTTTGAGCAATGCTCCTGTCTCAGCCTCCAGAGTAGCTGGGACTATAGGCACATGCCACCATGCCTGGCTTATTTTATTTTATTTTATTTTTAGTAGAGACAGGGTTTCACCATATTGGTTAGGTTGGTCTCAAACTTGTGGCCTCAAGTTATCCACCCACCTTGGCCTCCCAAAGTGCTGGGATTACAGGCATGAGCCACCATGCCTGGCCCTATTGCTTTTTCAGGAAGGTTTTTGGAGTGCTCTGAAGGTTGGGGAGGGTCCACATTCCTTACCTTTAAAGCTTTCTCTTTAGTGTCCCTCTGAATGCTGGCTTCAGTTCAGTGGATAATGGGCAGGTCAGGCTGGGTGCATTTTTACATTTTGTGGTATCAGAATTTGAAAACAAGATCTGCTCCAAGGGGAGGGACAGGTCCCACCGGTAGAGATTAAAGGATGTTTTGCCAGTTTGCAAACAGAGCGCGAGGTGCTGAAGGAGCGGTGCTAAGTGGTAAGTGGCACATCCAAGCTAGCTGTCACTGGGGAAGTCCTGCAAAGGCTCACAGGTGGTACCCCATGGGCTGGCCCATCACAGCAAGACAGAGCCTGAGACTAGGCAGTTTGTGGTGCTCCAGGCAGTGGGGCATGAAGCTGGGCTCAAGTAGGCTTGGCAGCTGACGGAGGACCCAGCGTCTGGGCAGGGGATCAGAGTTGCAGATTTAAAGGAGCTCTCAGACAGAAACCTGGGAGTCAAGGAAGGCAGGGGCGTGCAATAAGGACCAGCTATTGAAAATGTGGCACAGGTGGCTACAAAAATAATAATAATCCCCACAGATGCTAATAATATAGATAGCTAACACTTATTGATGCTTACTATATGTCAGAAAAAGTCCCAGATCCTTCACACATTTTAACTCTATCGATTCTTAAAGGCTGGTTCTGCTATCATTCCTGCCTTGTGAGGGAGTAAACCAAGTCACAGGAAGGTGGAATAACATTGCAGAGCCACACATCTAATTAGTGGTAGAATCGACATCTTAGTCCAGGCATTCTGGGTTAAAAAGTTTGTGTGCTTATCCTCCAAGCTATCCCACCTTCAAGTACTAAAAGGTGACACATGATAGAGTCTTTACAGTCTATTGGAAAGGACAAAAGCTTTGAGCTTGAGAGAGATAAGGGTTTGGATCTCACCTCTACCATTTGTTATTTCTGACATTTTGGGAAAAATTATTTGATTATCTTAGACTTGCTATATCATCTGTGGAATGGGGGAAATGCCACCCACCCCATTGATTTTGAAGAGCTAACTGAAATAATAGATATAAGCTAATTAGACTGCATCTGGCAAGAAGCTGTCACTCAACAAATATCTGTTTTATTTCATTCTCTAAATGCCCATTAATATAGAACTATTTCAGCTCCTCCTGATTGGGAATAGGATTATTCTGGGGCACAAGTCTGGGCTAAGCTTGAAATAATCAGGGAGGCCACAAGTTTCAACACCTGTGAAAAGAAGGATAGATAGATAGATAGATAGATAGACAGACAGACAGACAGACAGATAGATAGACGGACAGATGAAAGATGCCACCAGCTGTAGTGACAGGTAAGACAGTGCCTGGCTGTTTCCTGCCTGCTTATCCTTAAACAATGTAGTGCTTTCTTCTATTAATTTACAGAAAAGGTGCTGGCAAGTGCTTTTGTGTACAGCTAATTCAGTCAATGAAACTTTGCACCTTAAATATGTAAACTAATGCTCACTTCAGAAACAATAATTGGCAAATTTAAAAATTAGGCATTTTTATAAACATGTTAATCTTTTGCTTTTAAGATTTTTTTGCTTTCAGTAACTTTCTTAGTACTCAAAAGAACTAACTGAAATGATTCTAAGCTTGAATTTCTATAATTATACTTGAATTTCAAAGCCTACCTTGTATATGATAGTGGCCAGGGCATAAATATTACATCCTATCCCCAGTCAAGGCATGGATACCTGCACCATCTTTATATGAGAAACATCCACCCAATTCTGACTATAGAATGTCATGATCATTCTTTCCACCTACAACTTTTTTGGATCTTTAGCTACATACAAATTACATTGAAAGCTATCACTCTATGTACTTTTTCTATACTTAAAAATTTTTCTTGATACAAACAGCCCATGTGTTTGCTGTAGAAAAATTAGATTACATTAGGCACAGAAATTAGAGAAAAACCACCCATGATTCCAGTACTAAATAGTATCAAATTTTGATGTATATCCTTCCAGATTATTTTCTATGCATGTTTAGGCATAGTACAGAAATGGGATCATAGTCTACGTACAGTTTTGTAATCTGTGCTCCTCACCCGGCTATTTATTGTAGTAAACACCTATATATTCATATACATTATCATCTGTAATGGCATCATTCCATTGCATTTTTATAGTGATACTAATTTAGATAATCTGCTATTGTTAAGTGTTTAATTTATTCACATTGTTTTTATTATTATGAACAAGGCTTTGACCATCATCTTTGCACATCCATCTGTGTATCTTTTTTTTGTACTGATTCAAAGGGCATGCATGTTTATCAGGCTTTTGATGTATTTGCCAAATACCTGTCTAGAAATAGTGTGCTGATTATACTCCCTCTGGCAATAAATGAGTGCCTCAAAACTGGGTTGTTTTTTCTTTTTATGGACCATGTGATAGACAAAATAGGGCATCTCCTTATTTTATTTTTTATTCATTTGTTTACTCACATGGTTGATTTTTCCATATCATTAATTTAAAATGTTTAATTTATTCTTTTTTTGTAAATTCATGGTTCTTTTCTCTCTACTGGGACATATTTATTTTCTTTACTAATTTTTAAGAGTTCTCCATGTTGTACCTCTTTAACTATAAAAGGTGTAATGTGTAATATTTTCCCCGGTTGTCTTGTGTATTAAATTTTTTTTATATATGGAAGTTTTCATTTTAGAATTAATTAAATCACAGGCTGGGTATGGTGACTCACACCTGTAATCCCAGTACTTTGGGAGGCCAAGACAGGCAGATTACTTGAGCCCAGAAATTTGTGACTAGCCTGGGATCCGTGAGGAAATGCTGTCTGTACAAAAAGTAAAAAAACTAAAAATTAGCCCAGTGTAGTGAGCTGCACCTGTAGTCCCAGCTACTAGGGAGGCTGAGGTGGGAGGAACACTGGAGCCCAGGAAGCAGAGGTTGTGGTGAGCCAAGATCGATTGCCCCACTGCACTCTAGTCTGGTGGAAGTCTTGTACACTTATATTGACTATCATCTACAGTAGAGGGAAATGTACTGACTGAAATTCAGATATGGTTAAACAATGTGCCTTTTATTTCATATAGCAAATTTTCTAGCTCTAGATCCATTGTTCCCATTGATGAGGTGGGGCAAAACCCCAAACTTTAATTCATTTCAGAATAGTTTTTTTGGATCAGTATTCAAATAACTGAAAGTTCAGCAATATATCAGAACTGTTTTTCTCCTCTTCAGTGACTTCCAGTGTCTTCCCTAAAACATAAAATAACGTCTGGGTACAGGAGAAAACTTAAATATCCTGGATTCATACTTATTAGCCACGTAATCTTGTGCTGATTATTTAACCTTTCTCTCGCTCAATTTCTTCATCTGCAAATTGGATATTAAAATTGTAACTATTTTACAGAATTTTATGGGAATTAATATATTTTAAGTGATTAGGACATTTCCTGGCACATAGCAAATGCCTCATAACTGTTTGTAGTTCTAATAATAAAGTTATGATTGTTCTCATAGTGTTAGAAGTAGACTTTGGTTCATGTGCCATTTTCCAAATGAGTGCTCATGGGATGATTTGTTGTCTGTCTCTCCTGCCTCCACTTTGAAGTATCTGAAGCTGGTTTAATACTCTTATTCTGTTTTCTTGACATAAGGAAAGAATAGGAATTACATCTGTCTTTGCTAACTAGATTGGCACCCAAATCTTGTTGGGAATATGGGGTCTCTTTCCTTTGTAATATTTACGAATGAGATGATCAGTAACAATATCTTGGTATGATGTGGTTGTAACATCATCTTCATGCTAGCATGGTTTGGATGAGTTAGAAACTGAAAGACCCTTTTAACACAAAGTTTCTTTCATTCAGCTACTTCTATTTCAGACGTTAAATTTGGTTTTACTTTTTCATTTATATGCTTTAGCTTATATTACTTCTTTAGTGAATTAAAGACGTTTTTTAAAGAGAAAATTCCAGCTTCTCAAGTATCATTGTCCTTTTGAAAAATTGTACTAATAAGCCCTGAGATGATTAAAGGGTAGCCAGATCCTTAGAAAAGAAATTGCCATTTTCCATTGTCACTAAGAAATTCATTTATTAGCACAATAATATTTATGAGATTTTGCTGTCGTGCAATCTCTCATTCATCCCTCATCACCATTATGAATGAAGAGAGAGCAAAATCTAATTCCAGGTGCCAGATGGTGCCACGCAAATGGCAATGATTCAGCACAGCCTCCAGTTAGAGATACCAAGCTCTGAACAGCTATTTGGATAAGCAGGAGATCTTGGTAAACTCAGGTGAGTTTTCTTCTGTGTGTCAGGTCCTCCACTTGTTCTTTCTCTATATTAAGAGCCTTTTAAATTTGCTAAGAAGCTTGGTATCTGCTTGGTCCTAGCAGTTAAGAGTGGGTGTTAAAGTTAACATCTTGCTGGTAAAGTAATGGGTTCATTTTGAGGCTCATTGAATGAGTCCTTGAAGAAGGAAGCATCCAAGTGAAAAGGATTTCAAATCTCTGGGTATAAGGTTTAAAATGTGCATTTGACCTTTATTAATGGCTGTGGAAAAGCTTAGGCCTGGACACAGAAACTGAAGATTCAATCTTGTACTATACTTGAGTGTCTTTATAATTAGGACAGGCTTCTCTCTTTTTGTGGCAGTGTTTTAACAGCAGACTAACAATCCTGGGAAGAGTAATTTTGAATGCAACAGTTTTGCAGCTTTAGTTAAATCCAGATCTCCTTAGAAATCCAATGCTTGATTACGCTAAGATGAGAAGGATAAGCCATAATTCGAGGCTCTTCACTGCACCACCAATAGGTTATACAATAAATTTTGAGCTCCCCATCCTACATTTTGAAAGATTAATTCTAACTGTGATTTGCCTGGATTCTTAGAGCTCACTGAGGCTCTTGGTGACATGACAGGAGACAAAGTGACATAAAGCTCACATTTAAGGGATGCCTTGTTAGGTACAGTGCTTATATATGCTGACATGCAAGTTCATCATCTAGTTTACACAGTAGTAGCCTTGCAATGTAAGTTTCAATATCTACATTTATCTTGACCCTAAAATTGACATGCAGAAGGGTTAAGTAGTTTTTCATGGCCATAAAATGAGAAAATAACCAAAACAGAATTTGACTCCAGCTATGATTGATTCCAAAACTTAATATTCCACTGTTTAGTTTTGTCTCTTCATCTCTCTGACTCAACATCTCTTATGTAAATTACCTTTGTTTAGGGGATATCTTAGAGTTCTTGTTTTACAGTGGGGTGAGAAGAAAACATCTCCTTAAGAAAAAGCAATTAAAACAAGGGTACTCCACTCAGGGAGCTGAGTTTATTTTATCTACCACATATACACTGAATATGAAAGAAAAAGAGTATATGGAAAATGATTCTCTAATGGCAGAAAAATATTATAATTTATGCTCTACTATGTCTTAATTTTGTTGCTTATCTTTAATGTCTATAATAAATTGGTAAAACAGTTAAACTCTTGAAAAAAAAATCCAAAATCTGTTGCCCAACTCTTTTTCTGCTGTTATTTTATTTTTCACATCAAAAAGCCAGTTGCTCCTTATCATAGATTAGAAAGTTGCTCCGAACTAAGGGGCATGTACAGTTTTCAATTAGTGACTATTAATGACTCCACCACTGTGGGCTAATTCCCTTGCAAGGATGCTAATGGGCTGTTGCTTCCTAAGAGAGAGGATTGAGAGGCTTGGTTTCTACTCGTAGTCTTTGGTTTCTTGGCTGTGTTATTTTCCTTGTTCATGTTTCTTTTAATTAACATTGAATTTCTTCATTTTATGCCTTGCTTTTCTTCTGTTTGTACAGTCTGCAGGCAATGACTCCTTAGGTAGCACTTTTTAATTAGGGAGAAATGATAGCTTGAGAGTACTTCCTGAGTTACTTGATGCTGCAATAAACATTGTTCTACTGAAACCCCATTAGAACAACTTTTATGTACCTACTTTAAGATCTGCATGATGCTCTACCAATTCCTCTCTTGTCTCTTTTATCTTTACTTTGACTCTGGTTTATTTTATTCAGATTCGCATTGTGTCCCAAATAATCTAAGCCAAGAGTATTATTAGGTTTTAAAATAATTTGCTTGTATTTTTCTTAAGGAGGCTATTCACAGTAGCCTTTTGGGAAAATAAAAATTAGGATTCATTGCTGATTGATTAAATAGAAGCAACTAAAGAACCAAAGGGTATGTTGATTTTAAAAAGGAACTTCTGAACGTATCTTCTCATTGTTATCCAGAGATAATAACTTTGCTTCTATAGCTCAGATTGAGAAAGCTATACGTAATAGAATGCAGGATCCATAACATGAATTCTCTTTCTCAATTTCTCACTATTTTTCTCTCTCACCTTTCCTTCTGTCTTTCAGCTACCTATTCCTATCTATCTGTCCACCTATCATCTATATATCTATCTACCTACCTACCTACCGACCTATCATCTATCTATCTCGTTTTTGCTAGAGAGGCAGAATGTTTCATGTTTTAGAATCGAGTTGATCTCATGATACAAAGTACAGACTATGATTTGTAATTAATGATTTGTAGACCACAGTCTGTGCATACATTCTACAACCCTCAATCAAATGCTGTTTCTAACACTTCCCAAACTTACAAGTATTCCAACAGCAGACTTTACTTTAATATGAGTCAGAAAATCATTAAAAAGAAAAAGAGACTCAATGCCTTGATGAACTCCACTTTTCTTTGTAGATAGTAAGCAGCTTGCACCAGAGATTTTATGGGATCATCTTGCTATGTATGATTTTATTTTCCTCATGGTGACTCATGGAATTTTATCCGGAGGCTCTCAATGGATCTGTTATAGCCAAGCTGATGATGACACATCTCAGAGGCTCCTTCCATATTGGGCCTCACACCAGCAATCTACGCACCATGCTGTCCTATGATTCACAGGACAAAACTGCTCTAGACACCTCCCACTGCCCAGGTGGGAAGGGCACCATAATGAGGTAGTGGAAGGGTGTGTGGCTAGGAAAGTCGCTCAAAGGAAGCTTTTGTTGTAACTTTCTTCTCTGCTGCAGGAGGCTAACGCCAAAGCAAAGTATTATCAAGCAACAGACCCTACATTTATGAAAGAGTAATTAGAATGTCCTTGGACTTTTAATTAGGGTGAAGAGTTGTGTTTTAGAGAGCTGCAATTATTTTAGGTTGGGGGAAAGGGGCATAAAGCATGGAATCCTGGGAGGAAAAGTAATTAATTTGTAGCAAAATGACTGAGCTGTGCCGTTTTGAAATACTGGTCAAAGTGAGTGTTAAAAGAGTGGGCACTTTGGCATTTCCATACCCTTGGGAGTAAATAATTAGGCTATTTGGGGAGCCAAATTATGTGCTTTTATTTCCCCAAATGTCATTTATTTTGTAATAAATTTGTACTGAAATAAAAAGTGGCTTATGTTCTCTTATGTAAGTGTGACCACCCGCATGCTATTCATTCAGTGGGCATTTACAGCATACTTTATAGGTGTGGAATTTTACAACTGCTTTTCTGCAAAGACCGTTCTGACTAGATGCACAAAGGAGATGAAAGGAACCGTAAGAGTCTACCTTCACTTTCCTTTCCCTCTATGTGGGGAAAAACATCAGTATATGAAGTGGCATTTGAATAACTTAAAGAGAAGCGTTCACAAGAGCAGAATAACTCAGAACAGGCTTTGAGGCCATTAGGTGCATGAATCACTTGCTGCCTTCTTGGGGGTCCCACACCAGCTATTCTAAGATTCTGTCAGAGCACTTAGTGTATTGTGTTGTCTCTGTCCTCCACTAGACTGAGAGTTCCACGTGGAGAGAGATTTTTATCATATTTATCTCTGCATCCTTGGACCTTAGCACAGTTCATTACATACCACAAGTGCCCAGTAAATGTCTGGCGAATGAATTAGTAAAAGAGATTGCTGTTATCATTTTGGAGGAAGAGAAGGGAATAGAATGATGATTTTATATGGTCATAAACTGCAAAGGAAATGATGTGATTCTTTTCAGTCTAGAGACAAAATATGCTTTTCTTCTTATTCTCTGTTCAATTCAGCAGAGATCAGTAAACATTTACTAAATATTTTATGTTGTGATTGTATATATAAACATGAAATGTTTTCTAACCTCAAGGGACTTAGAGTCCAGGGCAAAACTGGAAGTGACATAAAATTAAACAGATCATTTTGATGTAATTTGACAAATATACTGTGGGAGGCATTCATGAAGCATTATGGAGGGAGAAAAAAGGGATATTAGGTCAGGCTGGCAGTGGGAATGGGTCTGGGACATTGGGAGAATCAGGAAAATCTTCCAGGAGGAGATAATACCTGAGTTGAGTCTTAAAGCAGGAATTCCCAAAGAAAGAAAGAAGAGCATGGCTATGGGATAAAGGAAGAGGGGGGGAAATCCAAGACAGAGAACATGGAGGTGAGAAACCATATGACGTATGCAAAGAATTGCAAGTGGTTCATTACAGCAAGTGAGTGAAACAATGCTGTGTGAGAGGACAAGGGATGACACTGCAAACAGCAGACAGGGTGACTCCTACTTACCATGTAAAGGAGATTGATTTGGACTTTATGCTGTAGGAGATAGGCAGCTATTGATAGATTTTAAGGTGGACTTGAAGTAGGCAGTGTTGGTGACAAGAACAACTATTAGAAAGTGCCTGAATTTGTGTAGATAAAAGTCTAGAAGACTATAGTAGTGGTAGACCCCTCTCATTATATGAAATATGTATGTTGGGGGTTAAGGCATATACATGGCAGCTAAAACAATGAAAACTAAAGGATTATCAAGAAATATAGAACGGAGGCTCCCAAGTGCCAATCAACAGTATGGTGCTCTTGACCCTTCATGATTATTATCTGGGGTATTGGTCAAAAGTAGATTCCTGAGTACCTCTCTTCGAAGTTCTGATTCATTGGCGGAGAGTCAGCCGTCTGCATTTTATGGCATTTCCTAGCTAATTTTGATATGGCATCACATTTGGGAAATGCTGATTAAAAATGATATCAATGGTATCACCCATATTTTAGATGTGGACAAAATAAGACACCATGAAGTAGAAAGAAGTAGAGCAGTCAGTTGAAGAACCAGCAGAGGACAGAGGAAGAGGGAGTTTCTAGAAGGAAAAACAATGCGATGCTAGAGAATTCTAGTATGATAACTTGTGAGGAGTTTATTAGATTTTGTGATATTGAGGTCTAGGACCTTTAGAGAAAGTAGTTTACGTGTAGAAGGAGTAAAACTTGGTTGCATTGAGTTGAGGGGTAGATGGTGGGAATAAGGAGGTAAAGAAAGTTAATAGACATTTTTTTTTCAAATAACTTGATTTTGAAGAGGAAGAGAATGATATCTGGAGGAGGGAGAATGTAGGGTTATAAGGATGATTTACTTTTTACAAGAGGAGAGACTCCAGAGAGTATTTAGATCTTGAGGGGAGAGAGCCAGTTAGAGTTAGAGCAGATGGGGGAGGAGAGATAGGTGAAGGTAGAAGACAGGACTCCTCGTAGGAGGAGAAACACCTCACTCATCCTCTCAGACAGGAGGAAAGAAGGTAACGGAGAGAAAGCTGGGTGAGGAAGGAAGCCGAGGCATAATTTTTGATGGGATGTTCAGAGAGACATTAAGAGACTCAAATAGTTGAAAGAGTACAAAGCTTGTTGAAACTAAACCTAGGTAAAGAGCCCTATTGTTAATTTATTATTTTAAAAATATTTTTCTTGAAAATTGTGACAGCTTTTTCTACCCACATTGCATTTATTTTCCACCTTATAATAAGCTACCCTATTGTGTAGCTTGAGCTCCTGTTAGTCCTATAAAACCCAAATCTCTTGCTTGCTGATTTAGTTGTTTATTTGCATCTGTCTCACGTTCCATGCATTTTGCATTCCCGGAAACTAGCACAGGCAGGGAGACCTCAACAACTGATTGATTTCCTAGGTGGAACCTGAAGATTTTCCTTTTATAGACACCATTACTAGATCTGAAAGAAAGAGGCAAGTTAATTGACACCCAAATGGAGGACGAAAATAGCAAAATCAGGGAGAACTTAATTTTAGCCTTCTATTTTCCTACTGGGCTTTTCTCCAGTCTGCAGATTCCCAAAAGACAAAGGCTAACACTGGGTGTGAAATAGACGCATTCAAAAACAAATAAATAAGAAAGCAATGTAACAATTCCCCTAACAAGAAACTAGCACTTTTGTTTGTACTCTGAAGTAAGAAGAGATGATAAATAAATTGTTTTACATTCACTCAAATACTTTCTTTTAATCCAACTTTTACATATTTTTTCTAAGTCTTAGTAATTTGAGAAGCCAAGAAACATAGAAATGAGACAGAACTACCCATAATACTGTACCTAAATATAACTACTAATATTTTGCTAAATTTTTTAAGTCTTTTCTCTGTGCATAACATTTTATAGGATAATACTACATATACAACTTTAATCCTGCCTTTTTCCACTTAATATTATAACACAAGCTTTTTCTCATATATTGAAATATCTTTCAAAATATATTATTTTAATTACAAGTACATCATGAAGTTTCTCATATTTTATTTAGCAATTTCTTTACTATTTGATATCTAAATTGTTTCCAGATTTTCATTATTTTAAGTAGTACTGCTAGAACACTTTTGCATACAAAGCACTTTCCATATTTCAAGTTACTTCCTGAATTATGATATAAAAGTGTATAATACCATTAAAGCTTTTGGTACTTATTATCAAATTCCTATCCAAAGACTTATGTCATTTGGAAAGTTAATGAGCAATATATGAAATGCATATCTAATTATATATACACCATTTTCAAGTATTTTATTTTTATTTTTATTTTTTTTTTATTATTATTTTATTTATTTATTTATTTATTTATTTTTTTATTGCATTTTAGGTTTTGGGGTACATGTGAAAAACATGCAAGGTTGTTGCTTAGGTGCATACGTGGCAGTGTGATTTGCTGCCTTCCTCCCCTTCACCCATATCTGGCATTTCTCCCCATGCTATCCCTCCCCAATTCCCCACCCCCCCGCTGTCCCCCCCACTCCCCCACAACAGACCCCCATGTATAGTGCTCCCCTCCCTGTGTCCATGTGTTCTCCTTGTTCAACACCCGCCTATGAGTGAGAACATGTGGTGTTTGATTTTGTGTTCTTGTGTCAGTTTGCTGAGAATGATGGTTTCCAGGTTCATCCATGTCCCTACAAAGGACGCGAACTCCTCGTTTTTAATGGCTGCATAATATTCCATGGTGTATATGTGCCACATTTTTCCTGTCCAGTCTATCATCGATGGGCATTTGGGTTGGTTCCAGGTCTTTGCTATTGTAAACTGTGCTGCTATGAACATTCGTGTGCATGTGTCCTTATAGTAGAACGATTTATAATCCTTTGGATATATGCCCAGTAATGGGATTGCTGGGTCAAATGGAATTTCTATTTCTAGGTCCTTGAGGAATCGCCACACTGTTTTCCACAATGGTTGAACTAATTTACACTCCCACCAACAGTGTAAAAGTGTTCCTATTTCTCCACATCCTCTCCAGCATCTGTTGTCTCCAGATTTTTTAATGATTGCCATTCTAACTGGTGTGAGATGGTATCTCAATGTAGTTTTGATTTGCATTTCTCTAATGGCCAGTGATGATGAGCATTTTTTCATATGCTTGTTGGCCTCATGTATGTCTTCTTTTGTAAAGTATCTGTTCATGTCCTTCGCCCACTTTTGAATGGGCTTGTTTGTTTTTTTCTTGTAAATCTTTTTTAGCTCGTTGTAAATTCTGGATATCAGCCCTTTGTCAGATGGGTAGGCTGCAAAAATTTTTTCCCATTCTGTTGGTTGCCGATTCACTCTATTGACTGTTTCTTTTGCTGTGCAGAAGCTGTGGAGTTTGATTAGGTCCCATTTGTCTATTTTGGCTTTTGTTGCCAATGCTTTTGGTGTTTTGGTCATGAAGTCCTTGCCTACGCCTATGTCCTGAATGGTTTTGCCTAGGTTTCCTTCTAGTGATTTTATGGTGTTAGGTCTTATGTTTAAGTCTTTAATCCATCTGGAGTCAATTTTAGTGTAAGGTGTCAGGAAGGGGTCCAGTTTCTGCTTTCTGCATATGGCTAGCCAGTTTTCCCAACACCACTTATTGAACAGGGAATCCTTTCCCCATTGCTTGTTTTTATCAGGTTTGTCAAAGATCAGGTGGTTGTAGATATGTTGTGTTGCCTCCGACGCCTCTGTTCTGTTCCATTGGTCTATATCTCTGTTTTGGTACCAGTACCATGCTGTTTTGATTACTGTAGCCTTGTAGTAGAGTTTGATGTCTGGTAGTGTGATGCCTCCTGCTTTGTTCTTTTTGCTTAGAATTGACTTGGCTATGCGGGCTCTCTTTTGGTTCCATATGAAGTTTAAGGTGGTTTTTTCCAGTTCTGTGAAGAAGGTCATTGGTAGCTTAATGGGGATAGCATTGAATCTGTATATTACTTTGGGCAGTATGGCCATTTTCACGATATTAATTCTTCCTAACCATGAACATGGAATGTTTCTCCATCTGTTTGTGTCCTCTCTTATTTCGTTGAGCAGTGATTTGTAGTTCTCCTTGAAGAGGTCCTTTACATTCCTTGTTAGTTGTATTCCTAGGTATTTTATTCTCTTTGTAGCAATTGTGAATGGCAGTTCGTTCTTGATTTGGCTCTCTTTAAGTCTGTTATTGGTGTATAGGAACGCTTGTGATTTTTGCACATTGATTTTGTATCCTGAGACTTTGCTGAAGTTGCTTATCAGTTTCAGGAGCTTTTGGGCTGAGATGAGGGGGTCTTCTAGATATACAATCATGTCGTCTGCAAATAGAGACAATTTGACTTCTTTCTTTCCTAATTGAATACCCTTTATTTCTTTTTCTTTCCTGATTGCTCTGGCTAGAACTTCCAGTACTATATTGAATAGGAGTGGTGAGAGAGGGCATCCTTGTCTAGTGCCAGATTTCAAAGGGAATGCTTCCAGTTTTTGCCCGTTCAGTATGATATTGGCTGTCGGTTTGTCGTAAATAGCTTTTATTATTTTGAGATACGTTCCATCGATACCTAGTTTATTGAGGGCTTTTAGCATAAAGGGCTGTTGAATTTTGTCGAAGGCCTTCTCTGCATCAATTGAGATAATCATGTGGTTTTTGTCTTTGGTTCTGTTTATGTGGTGAATTACATTTATAGACTTGCGTATATTGAACCAGCCTTGCATCCCCGGGATGAATCCTACTTGATCATGGTGGATAAGCTTTTTGATGTGCTGTTGTAATCGGCTTGCCATTATTTTATTGAAGATTTTTGCATCTATGTTCATCATGGATATTGGCCTGTAGTTTTCTTTTCTTGTTGAGTCTCTGCCAGGTTTTGGTATTAGGATGATGTTGGTCTCATAAAATGATTTGGGAAGGATTCCCTCTTTTTGGATTATTTGGAATAGTTTCAGTATGAATGGTATCAGTTCCTCTTTGTATGTCTGGTAGAATTCGGCTGTGAACCCATCTGGACCTGGGCTTTTTTTGGGTGGTAGGCTCTTAATTGCTGCCTCGACTTCAGACTTTGTTATTGGTCTATTCAGGGTTTCGACTTCTTCCTGGTTTAGGCTTGGCAGGAGGCAGCTGTCCAGGAATTTATCCATTTCCTCCAGGTTTTCTAATTTATGTGCATAGAGTTGTTTGTAATAATCTCTGATGATGGTTTGAATTTCTGTGGAATCTGTGGTGATATCCCCTTTGTCATTTTTTATTGCATCTATTTGATTATTCTCTCTTTTCTTTTTTATTAGTCTGGCTAGTGGTCTGTCTATTTTGTTGATCTTTTCAAAAAACCAGCTCCTGGATTTATTGATTTTTTGAAGGGTTTTTCGTGTCTCTATCTCCTTCAATTCTGCTTTGATCTTAGTTATTTCTTGTCTTCTGCTAGGTTTTGAGTTTTTTTGATCTTGCTCCTCTAGCTCTTTCAATTTTGACGATAGGGTGTCAATTTTAGATCTCTCCTTTCTTCTCATGTGGGCACTTATTGCTATATATTTTCCTCTAGAGACTGCTTTAAATGTGTCCCAGAGATTCTGGTATGTGGTGTCTTCATTCTCGTTGGTTTCGAAGAACGTCTTTATTTCTGCCTTCATTTCATTGTTTATCCAGTCAACATTCAGGAGAAAGTTGTTCATTTTCCATGAGGCTGTGCGGTTCTGGGTTGGTTTCTGAATTCTGAGTTCTAACTTGATTGCACTGTGGTCTGAGAGACTGTTTGTTATGGTTTCCGTTCTTTTGCATTTGCTGAGGAGTGATTTACTTCCAATTATGTGGTCAATTTTAGAGTAGGTGTGATGTGGTGCTGAGAAGAATGTATATTCTGTGGATTTGGGGTGGAGAGTTCTGTAAATGTCTATTAGGTTTGCTTGTTCCAGGTCTGAGTTCAAGTCCTGGATATCCTTGTTAATTTTCTGTCTCGTTGATCTGTCTAATATTGACAATGGTGTGTTGAAGTCTCCCACTATTATTGTGTGGGAGTCTAAGTCTCTTTGTAAGTCTTTAAGAACTTGCCTTATGTATCTGGGTGCTCCTGTATTAGGTGCATATATATTTAGGATCGTTAGCTCTTCTTGCTGCATTGATCCTTTTACCATTATGTAATGTCCTTCTTTGTCTCTTTTGATCTCTGTTGCTTTAAAGTCTATTTTATCAGAGATGAGAATTGCAACTCCTGCTTTTTTTTGCTCTCCATTTGCTTGGTAAATCTTCCTCCATCCCTTTATTTTGAGCCTTTGTGTATCCTTGCATGCGAGATGGGTTTCCTGGATACAGCACACTGATGGGTTTTGGCTTTTTATCCAATTTGCCAGTCTGTGTCTTTTGATTGGGGCATTTAGTCCGTTTACATTTAGGGTTAATATTGTTATGTGTGAATTCAATCCTGTCATTTTGGTGCTAGGTGGCTGTTTTGCCCTTTGGTTGATGCAGATTCTTCATTGTGTTGATGCTCTTTACCTTTTCGTGTGTTTTTGGAGTGGCTGGTACTGGTTGTTCTTTTCTATGTGTAGTGCCTCCTTCAGGAGCTCTTGTAGAGCTGGTCTGGTGGTGATGAACTCTCTGAGTTCTTGCTTGTTCACAAAGGATTTTATTTTTCCTTCACTTATGAAGCTTAGTTTGGCTGGATACGAAATTCTGGGTTGAAAGTTCTTTTCCTTAAGGATGTTGAACATCGGCCCCCACTCTCTTCTGGCCTGTAGGGTTTCTGCTGAGAGATCTGCAGTGAGTCTGATGGGCTTCCCTTTGTGGGTAACCCGACCTTTCTCTCTGGCTGCCCTTAGTATTTTCTCCTTCATTTCAACCCTGGTGAATCTGATGATTATGTGTCTTGGGGTTGCTCTTCTAGAGGAGTATCTTTGTGGTGTTCTCTGTATTTCCTGGACTTGAATCTCGGCCTGCCTTGTTAGGTTGGGGAAGTTTTCCTGGATAATATCCTGAAGAGTATTTTCCAGCTTGGATGCATTCTCTTCGTCACATTCAGGTACACCTATCAAACGTAGATTAGGTCTTTTCATATAGTCCCATATTTCTTGTTGACTTTGTTCATTCCTTTTTACCCTGTTTTCTCTAATCTTGCCTTCTCGTTTTATTTCATTGAGTTGATCTTCGACCTCTGATATCCTTTCTTCTGCTTGGTCAATTTGGCTGTTGAAACTTGTGCATGCTTCACGAAGTTCTCATGTTGTGTTTTTCAGCTCCATCAATTCGCTCATATTCCTCTCTAAGTTGTCCATTCTTGTTAGCATTTCGTCAAGTCTTTTTTCAAGGTTCTTAGTTTCTTTGCATTGGGTTAGAACATGTTCTTTTAGCTCACGGAAGTTTCTTATTATCCACTTTCTGAAAGCTGATTCTGTCATTTCATCACACTCATTCTCCATCCAGTCTTGTTCCCTTGCTGGTGAGGAGTTGTGATCCCTTGTAGGAGGAGAAGTGTTCCGGTTTTGGGTGTTTTCATCCTTTTTTTTGCGCTGGTTTCTTCCCATCTTTGTGGATTTATCCACCTGTTGACTTTGTAGTTGTTGTCTTTCTGATTTTGGTAATTTTAAGTCTGCTGTGGCAGAACTCATAAACCCCCTGCTCTTCCCCCCAGGTGTTCTTTCCCAGGGAGTTATGGTTTTATGATGTTCCCCTGTGCGGTTGCTGTTTTCCCTGCCCACAAGGTGGCAGCCTAGTCACACTCAGGTTGCAGAGGCTTCGCTAAGCTGCTGTGGGCTCCACCCAGCTTCCGTGTGAACTTCTGGGTGTAGTTAGAACTGCTTCCGATATGTTGGCCCGCCCCTGTAGTGACGGAGTCTCTGTAGTGGCGGATTGCCTTGGTAGAGAACAGCAGGGTGCCTATGGAGAACGCCCCTCCTCCACAGAGCTGGACCGTCCCGGTTTCAGTTGTGTTTCAGGTCTTCTTGCTGGGTAAGAGGGGACACCGTCTCATCTGATCTGCCTCCGGAGCCGCTGCGTTGGCTAAAGCCGCGGCTCTGAGATTCGTGGCGCTGGCCTGGCTCCCCGTTTCAGCTCCCCTTGCTGGCTTATAGGGGACTCAGACTCTCTCACTTTGTACAGTGAGCCGTTGCCTCTGGGTGCCGGCCCAGCGGCTGCGCCGTTCAAGCCAGCAGCGCCAGCGCCGTTCAAGCCAGCAGCGCCAGCGGCGCTGGGGACCCGTGTGGCTTCTCTGCGTGTGAATCTCCTGGTCTGTGGGCAGTAAAAATCAGTCTGGAAATACGGCGTCCACTCACCCTCTGTGCTTTCTCTCGGAGCTGCATTCCCGAGTTCCTCCTAAGCGGCCATCTTGGATCTCCCCAAAACAAGCAAGTGTTTTATTTTTAAAAAGTAAAATAATTTTTAAGCAAGACAAATCTTGAGATTTTAATTTTCGTTTCATTCATAAATAATGAGATTGAATGTATCCCACATTTTGATATCATTTTATTTCTAATTTTGCAAAATTTCTACTTATCAATTAAAATGTTCATTTTTATGGATGATACCTCTAATTTTTAATATATTTTTTAAGTTGTACAATTTTATGTTACATATGAATGCTATGGCGAAGGCAAAAGAATGATAATAAATTGTTTTCAAACATATATATATATATATATATATATTTTTTTTTTTTAAATGGAGTCTCGCTGTGTCACCCAGGCTTTAGTGCAATGGTGTGATCTCAGCTCACTGCAGTCTCCATCTCCTGGATTCAAGTGATTCTCCTGACTCAGCCTCTTGCATAGCTGGATTACAAGTGCCTGCCACCACACTGAGCTAATTTATATATTTTTTAGTAGAGACAGGGTTTCACTATGTTGGCCAGGCTTGTCTCAAACTCCTGACCTCAGGTGATCCACTTGCCTTGGCCTCCTAAAAAGTTGGGATGACAGGTGTGAGCCACCACGCCTGGTAGACTAGACGTTATATTTTTGAATCGTACAACTTGCAGTATGGAAGAGAGTTTACAGTGTACCTTATTCAACCCTGTATTGTTAGTTCATTTTCATATTGCTCTAAAGAACTGCCCAAGACTGGGTAATTTATGAAGCAAAGAGGTTTAATTGACTCACAGTTCTGCATGGCTGGGAGGTCTCAGGAAACTTACAATCATGTTGAAAGGCAAAGGGGATTCAAGGCACCTTCTTCACAAGGAGGCAGGAAGGAGAATGAATGCAGGAGGAACTACCAAATACTTATACAAACATCAGATCTCCTGAGAACTCACTATCATGAGAACAGCATCGGGGAAACTGCCCCCATGATTCCACTACCTCCATTTGGTTTCTCCCTTGACACATGGGGATTCAGGGGATTATGGGGATTATAATTCAAGATGAGATTTTGGGTGAGGACACAGCCAAACCATATCAAACCTCTAGTTCAAGAAGCAGAGATTAAACCCATAAAACAATTATTGGAAAAAAAAGTTAGCTAGCAGATAATTTTGTGGTACAACATACATTTTGTTATTGGACTTCAGAGTAAGTAGAAATCTATGTGACTTGGAGCAGCAGGGGAAGTTGTTATTAGAAAGAAGAACTTTTGCTGGACTTTGAATAAAATAGTTCAGTAAAATGAAGAGAACAACAATTAAAGGGCATGAATCTAAGGCCAAGAGGTAGAAATGGACATGTCTCAGGTGCTGCAGAGTTTAGACCAGCCTGACGCAGGTAGAGGGCTGTTGTTGGGAAATAGAGTGTGAGATGAAGCCAAATTAAACATGCAAATCACAGATCACTTGACTTTTCTAGTTGAAACACATCATTCTGGGGTTCCTACTGAGCATAAGCTACAACCTGATTTTACAAGGCCATCTTTGTAGTTACAAGTAGATTGCACTGATTTTGGCAAGTTTTAAGATGTTAAACTGTGCTGGGAAGACTACAAGATATATCTGGGTTGACCTATGAAACTCGTTTTAGGAAAATCCATGCACAGGGCAATATCATCAGCTGGACACAGGACTGGACATGGAATACAGTCCTCTCATTATTGTGTTGTCCCAGGCAGTTCTGTGATCTTAGGCTCCTTATGTTCCCTATACTTCAATTACCCTATTTGTACCCTATGCTCTTCTAGATCTCAGATTCTATAGCCTCTAGCAAGAGCTCTGATCCATCATAGCCTCAGATAAAGAGCACCCTAGAGAAAAGAGAGAAAATGTAAATAGTAGGAAATCTCTATTGTCATCTTTAGATCTGGACTAATAAGTCCTTTCTTTTCATTCACAATTTTAGAAGGAATGAGGAGGTATCCGGAACTTTCTTCCTTTGTTTCGACCACAGATGTAGCAGAGGGCCAACTGAAGCAGATGATCAAGTTATCTGTTATGTGTGTACAGAGCAAATTAGTGGACATTTAAGAGCCCAAGGCAATAATTCAAACTTTCCCATGAAAAAATCTGTTTTTACATTCTTGTATGTTTCTTTTCTTTTAACTTTTTGACTATTTAATTCTTGCATTGCCTCCTCCCAGTTTCTTTCCTGCAGCTACTTTGGTGAGTAAACCTTGATAAATTAAGCCCGTTTTTATTGTTTTTATTATATTCCTTTGGAGTTGTCTTTGATTTTGATCAAGCTTCTCTTTGTATACATGCCACATGCATTCATTCTTCATTTAGATTAGAATCTAATTAAGGGAAGAAACTGCCAAGTTTGGTTTCATTTTTATGTCAACTTTATGCAGCCCTAGAAAAATCTATCTTTTGATGAGTTGGAGACAACAGTAAGTTAGAGACAGAGCTAATCCATTACACCTTGATTATTCATAGGCAACTGCACCCAAACAATTCTTTCCCTTTGCATCAAGAAAGTGTGTTGTTTATCTGAGAGCTTAGTACTGTGCTTGGCACATATAAGGTTTTTAAAAAACTTTCTAAAACCAACAGACTTTTTAAAACCAATGTATCCGAGTGGCTTTATAATTCAGCAGTCACTACATGAACTGACTTACTATGTAGAAGAAAAAAATATTAGTTCAAAAAAAGGGGAAAAAATAAAGAATTCTTTTTAAACACATAAAACACATCCTGTTCAATAGCTTCTCTAATATTTGTGGATTATTGGAACCCTTTTTCACTCTTATATTTAAGGGTGTCATTCTGTATGGGGACATTGGCTGTTTCAATACATAGTATTATATTTGCAGGGAACTTAAAGTTCCCAGAAAATTTTCTGAGATATTATCTGATTAATCCCCATAACAACCCTGTGAGGTGGGTTGTGGAAATATGAGGGAAAAAAGGTTAGGGATTTTCCTAGTACCATACAGTTTGTGTGTATGATGTAGCAATAAAAGTAGAACTTATTTTTTTCTGATGACCAGTCCAAGACATTTTCTGCTCTATAAATCTTTAATCTCTAGAATAGAACCTATCTTAATTCCCTTATCCTTGCATCGACACAGCAAAATTTATACAGGTGCTCCAGCTCTAATTCCATCTCTGAATATTCCAGCACTATCTGTCTTACCCACCTCCTCTCTTCATTTTTATTTCTAAAGTGTTCTCCCTGCAGGAGCTGACTCTTCCTTCTTTCTAATTAACGTTATGTGGAAACTCCTATCATAATGAAAATGTACATGTGAGTGTTCTCTCGCCTGGCTTTCTTCTCAGTGCACCTGGAGGGAGAAAGCTTTTCTGCAGTCTCACCACATTATCTTTGCTGAGAGAGAAACTTATAGGAACTAAGATAACTGCCTTCCTAAGAGTCAACCTTTTTATCAAACATTCTTTAGTTTAGGCACAGCTTTGATATTTGCGGAGGTTACCACTTGTTGACAAATAAAACTCACTGGTTCATGCTATTGGCAGCAAAGTCCTATGGAAGAGTAGTCAAAAACATGGACTTTAGAGGCAGACAAATCAGGTGTGAATCCTGGTTCTGCTATTTCCTGGGCAATTTACTTCATTCGTTGGTGCTGATTTCCTCTTTTGTTCAATGGGATAACATATTAACAATGTCTACCTCACAGGATTATTGAAAAGTTTAAAGATAATTATAGATAATTATTTACGGATAAATGAGTTAGCAGAACGTGCAATCCTCTTCATAGACTGCAGAGCAAATCTGTGTGGCACATTTGTATTTCTTCTTTATCTCCACTATCCTCTCTGCCCTACATTGGGGGGCTTTGTGCCCTGGAAGGCTGACCAATGAAATGTACATCTTCCTCCTTTGCCCTACTGCTTGCTTGCATTTGGTTAGTGGGAAGTCCTAGCAAAAGAGAGATGGAGAAAGGAAAATGAGACTGCGTGCATCTTCTTATCTCTTTCCTTTCGGGGTCACCTGAGGCTAGCTGTGTCACAGAGAGGAACTTCACTTTTCAAGGCAGCCTACTCTGTATGATGCTTTTTCCTAGGTATGGGGAACCCATCCCTCTTAGGGTAAAACCTTCGCTATTGCTAGTTCCAGGTACTGTGCCATCCTTTGCGGATTCCTCTACCGTATCAACGTCTCCTTAAACAGTCTCTTTGATAAACCTGCTATAAATTATCCTAATATAAGTTTGCTGTCTGTTTATGACTGGACCTTAACTGATAGATTATTTATACTGGTTAGGGGAAAGTAGATCTGCCTACAGATGTATTATTTGAGAGAGGTTAGTATTTTTAGGAGAAAAAATAAGAGTGGGTGTTGTTGCTTGCCATTTGATGCTAAGAGGAAAAGAAGGTAATGATGATGGATGATGATAAAGAAATGATGATGATGAGCTCGTTCCATATACCTCCTATGAGCCAAGCATTCTCCTAGACAATCCTTTTTACCTCATTTATTTTGAAAACACATATGTGTGTTCTTATCTTTCTTTTGCCGATGTGGAAAAAGTTCAGAGGGATCAAATAATGTATCTAAAAGCTACATAGAATGCCAGTGGAGAGCTGAAATTTCAAACTATGCCTACTTGGTTCCATAGTCTATACTCTTTTAGTGAGGCTAGGTGCCTCCTAGCTGTACAGGCTGAGAAGAGCCATCCTGTCATCAGTCAGTTTTCAAGTGAATCTCTTTGCCTATTCAAATTTCTCTAAGTTCTAAATTCCTGTAGGAAAGTATCTCTTAATGATGGTCTTCAAATGATTTCAAGGCAATTTTTTTTAAAAACATGGTTAATTCAGCAAAGCGTATCAGGTCAAATCCATTATTTGTCTGATTTGACTGATTTGTTAACTATTGAGTCATTAGCCCAGTAGAGCAACTATTACATGGTTGTCCCTGAGGTTACTCATTAAATACTGGATGAATAATTAAATATTTTGAATAAGTTTTTCTCTGATAATATGTAAGCTTCCCACAGCTGTTATCTAAAGTTTGTTTCTCCCTAGATATGGAATATTTTGTTCACAGTTTGTATTATTTCTGTCCAATTCTTAAATGAAACGAGTAACAGAATTCTGCATTTTCTGAGACCTATAGGATGCTAATTTGTAAAGGTGATTCAGTTCCTTATGGCATACTAGCTGAGAACTTTCCATTTGTGGATCAGCTTTTCACTCCAAATCCTACTCCTTAAAAAAAAAAAATCCACACACACTCAGAAAAACAGTATTCATCTTAGCAACTCATATTTGATTATGCATTTTTCTTTAATCTTCAGGCAAGCATTTCTATCAACCTTGGAACAAGGCTTCATCCCTTGTTTCCTTTTGAGTCCCCAAGTTGCATCTAGAGATATTCCTAGCCATAGTGACCTTTATTTCTCTGTTTCTACCTCTACTTTGCTGGTGTGGGACCTCTGACCTCTCTCAAAGTGTCTTCCTTTAATTTTGAGAAGACTTGAGAGGGTGTCTCACATATATTCCAAACAAGTATTTTCAGCCTTTAAAAAGTTGTGTTCTCTACAGTCTTCTCCACTTTCATTTTGTATGTTTTTTCAAAAAATAATTATAAATGTTTACTTTGTTTTTTTATCTTTTAGATGTATAATTTATACTACTTAGTACTTTAATATTTTTTTATCGTTTTGGCAGAAGCAGTTCCTTCAGACCTTGGTCACTGTTACTCTTTTCCTTAAGTCTCAGACACATGTTTTTTGAGAAGCTTAGAACAGACCCAAATGATAGAATTACATGCTGCTGTTAGCATCAGCCTACACCTACAATATTAGCCTAACCCTGCAATATCAGAGTTTTTGTGGTTTGACCAAGCCTTTTATCCCCTTTCCCTCACAGTAAGTTCTTTCAGCCCACATGCAAATATACCTTATACATATGTAGGTTGTGTCCAGATACAGCAGAATATCATAAATGAACACAACGTATACAGCTGTTCAATTTGTTCTTTCCTCAAAACTCAAAATGGAGACTCTCCATTGTAGTGTCTAGGAGAAAGTGAAGATTAGTTAGGTAATGAGGATATCAATGTTATTCAAGTGGCAATTACTCTGGAATATTCCTTGAAATAACAGTTACTGCTTAACAATTATTGCTTATACTTTTTGTTTTCATCTTCTCAAGCATTCCTTACAACCACTTGGAACTAAGGGGGTAGAGAACTCACTAAATTTACTGAAGAGTCATTGGGCTGGCTTCAAGGTACTATTTATTATTGTCAGTGAAACAAGAGGCAAAGATGCAGTGATTTAGAGGGCTCTTTTCTTCAGGTGTAGTTAAGATTCCCTCCAGCAGTGGATCACCTTAGTAATTCTTTAGTGACAAGTTGTTGAGTCCCTAGCTGTCCCAACAAGAATCAACACATACACAACTCAGTTTGCATCTTTATTTCATACACATAGCTTTAGATATGGCTACCATATCTGTTTTTTTTCAGCCACTAAAAATGTAGACTTGAATATTTAATGGAAAAACAGATGGTGCTTGAAATCTCTAACTTACATTTAACAAAAGCTGTTTTGGAAATGTTGCTTTTGTGTACTTTTTTATTGCTTCAAACACAGCACCATTTTAGCCTGTTCCAATGAATTATTTAAGAATTTCTGTCCTAGTCTAAGACAGCATTTCAAAGTGCACATGTTAATCACATACTTGATTAAACATTTCTTTCCTTTTCCTTCCAGCATTCCAGTTGGCTTTTGAGTGGATACTTGTTGCAGTGAGAGCATCGACACTGGAAATACTAGTGCCAATTTTAATTACTTAAAACACCACAATGAAAAGAAATACCTGTGATTTGCTTTCTCGGAGCAAAAGTGTAAGTAACTTTTATTTTCATCTATTTTCTAAACATATGTACCTACAATATTTTACTTTTCGTTTTGGATTTTAATACTGTGCTATCATGATTAGGCTTGTGGGAAACCTTTAGTTAACTTTCAGTTCTCTGACTGTACACAGCTTATTAACAA